>NC_064618.1:556721600-557346600 GCF_023898315.1 Schistocerca nitens | reverse complement strand
AATCACTTACTTGTAGATAGATGATGAGTAGTGTGCAGTGCCACAGATAACAGATAAAAAAAATTTATACTAGCCTCTGCCTTTCTTTGTCTTGTTCTTTTTTACTCCAGATAATGTGTCCACATTTCTATCCTTGTAGAATACAGTATAACATACCAAAGGCTTTTTTAAAAGTGGAAGGTGCCATGTACAGAGCCAGACATTTGTTGTGTTTGAACAAAGGAGTAAATACTTAAAGTCTCCATTTTGCCCTTACACTACATAACTACTACTACTTCAGTTCTTGTTGTTTTCTAAATTCAAAATTACAATTTTGTGATTCATTTCTATCATGTACCTGCATTTTTCTCCCTCTTTAATAACCTGAATCTCGACAAGATTTCAATTCTTAACTGTTCTTGTTACAAAAATTGGGACGGTTTTTATTTTAAACATCCATTTGTAGTCTTTGCACTTATTTGGTTTTTTTTTTCTTCACTCTTCGTGGCTAATGATGTGGTGCATGAAGACATGGCAATTATGTTCAGGAGACGAGGGGTTTATATAACCTAATCATCATCCCTGTTTTTTTTCCATGGTATCTCCAAATTACAAATTCTAAGATGCTTTCTTTAGCAGTCCAAACTTTGATTTCCTGTGTTATTCCTCTCTAACCAAGTTGGTATCCTATCTCTAATTATACAGACTTTTAATGGCTCAGTAAACTCTAACATTTCTTCCTCACATTTTATGACTTATTAATTTTCCTGACGTGAAAGATTTGCTGAGGCTTTCTTGTTGAAAAATGTGTTGTTTTTCCAATTTGGTACTCCATGTAGTGATGCTGAAGGTGGAATTGTCTCAAATTTAAGGTTACTTTGAACACTGTAGAGCTGTATGAGGCATGGTCATATTGGATATTATGTGACCTTGTCTTCTTCTGACTGTTGTGTGGGGTATCGGAAGCAGCACAGTGTGGTGGTGCAGTAGTTACAGCTCTGTGCTCTTAAGAGAAGTAGGGTTCAAATTCATGTACAACCACACAGTTATATTTTAGGTGTTTTCCATAAATCACTTAAGGCAAATGCTGGTATGGCCTTTTGAAAAAGGCAGAGTAATATTTTATTAGACCCAAAAAAGTCCCTCAGCTACCTTAGTTTTTACTTTTATTACGTAAAAATGACAAAATATAAAGCATACTCTGAGACCTTGTGTTTAGCATCCAATAATTGGTTTTATTGCTTGTTTATTATATAGCCCAAGGTCTTGGTTAGATTAGAAGTTGATAACTTTATTTGGCATGAGCAAAGCAAGCAGTGTGAACCAACTGAAAATGTACCAAAGGTTACTGTGGGTCATCTACATGCTGTGTCATCTTAATTTCTTAAGTATTTGACTGTTTTCACCAGCAAATTATGTAATCCCCTCCCCCACCCTCCCCTTTCCCCAAAAAAACACAATTTCTTTACTGACCACTGCTAATTCAAACTTGGCATCTAGTTAGAAACTAATATTTACTTTTCTTGCAACCAAAGAAAATCATCTCATTAATATATAATCAGATGCTGAAGATCAACTACCAACATACATAAATGCCCCTCTGAAACATTTACCAAGCTGGGTTACCGCCAGAATAATTGAGGCTCAGGAATGGAGAGAGCCAACATAGATGTGAAGGGGTGTCTCAGGAAGGGAAGTAGCAGTTGCTGCTTCAGTGAAGCATTGCAACATTTAAACTGCCAGGCAACTGGGTAAATAGTGCACATCGTTTGCAATCTTACCTTAAGTGTTTACACTGACCAAACTGCAAACAATGATTACTTTATTTGTATAGAGAGAAGTTTTAGAGTGAGTATCATAATTTGCTTGCATTCCACCCCTGTCTGCATGCTGCATGTTTTTCAGTTTTTTTATCAAACAAAAGAAAATATACATGATAATGCAGTAGATTTTGGAATTATAGTCTTCGAGTCAGGGTGAAATATCTGTACCTTGAGTATTTATGACATGAAGGTTTTTTACACTTTTCTTTTTTGAATTTGCAGAAAAGGAGATACTATCTATGAACAGCTTCGTAGGCTCGGGTCATCACTGGATTGGGACCGAGCCTGTTTCACTATGGATCCAAAATTGTGTAGAGCAGTTACAGAGGCATTTGTACGCCTTCATGATGAAGGTGTTATATATCGAAGCAATCGTTTAGTGAATTGGTCCTGTACTTTAAAGTCTGCAATATCAGATATTGAGGTATGCCATTAAAGTTCTTTTAAACTTCCTTTGTTATTTCAGTTGTAACTACCCACACAATGTTAAGATGTTGATTGAAAAACAATTTACAGATTGAGATATGCAGTCCATAACAACAACAACAACAACAACAACAATAATAATAATCTCATCCACCACCACCACCACCACCACCACCACCACCACCACCACCAGTTACTTGTTGATTAGTTGACTGAATCTTATACTAGTGTACAGAGTAAAGTCTCGTCCATATTTTGCAGTAGCGACTCGGAATTGTGGAGAGGAGAATATTTGATTTTTCATTAAGAGAATTTTGCCATCATTATTACACGGAGTCTTGCAGATACTCATTATGAATAACAGTGAGCATCCAATCTGTGAATTCCTTATTGTCATAATAATGATTACTCTTCTACGGAATATTCGAGTGATAGGAATATCAGTGTGTTTCACATACCAGTTTGTTGTTTGTACACTAGATGGAACTGGTTAATTATCCAGAACCCAAAGAGTCTAGAAGTGGCAGTGAAACACTTGCAAAATGAGCATGTTTTGTGACACAATTTATTGAAGAAAGTGATTTTCATCCACCTGTGCAGTTGAGGCTGCAAGTGACAAGAAAGGAATGTTTCAGGCATTCTCTAATTTTTTTTTGTACGTAAAACAGCATAGTGAACGCATTATTGTGGCCAAGATAGATACTAAGCCCACGCCTACCACAGTAGTACAAGTTTATATGCCAACTAGCTCCACAGATGATGAAGAGATTGATGAAATGTATGATGAGATAAAAGAAATTATTCAGATAGTGAAGAGAGACGAAAATTTAATGGTCATGGGTGACTGGAATTCAATAGTAGGAAGAGGTAGAGAAGGAAACATAGTAGGTGAATAAGGATTGGTGGGAAGAAATGAAAGAGGAAGCCGCGTGGTAAAATTTTGTGCAGAGCATAAGTTAATCATAGCTAACACTTGGTTCAAGAATCATGAAAGAAGGTTGTATAGATGGAAGAAGCCTGGAGATACTAGAAGGTATCAGATAGATTATATAATGGTAAGACAGAGATTCAGGAACCAGGTTGTAAATTGCAAGACATTTCCAGGGGCAGATGTGGACTCTGACCACAATCTATTGGTTATGAACTGTAGATTAAAACTGAAGAAACTGCAAAAAAGGTGGGAATTTAAGGAGATGGGACCTGGATAAACGGAAAGAACCAGTGGTTGTGGAGAGCTTGAGGGAGAGCATTAGGGAACGATTGACAAGAATGGAGGAAAGAAATACAGTAGAAGACGAATGGGTAGCTCTGAGGGATGAAGTAGTGAAGGCAGCAGAGGATCAAGTAGGTAAAAAGACGAGGGCTGGTAGAAATCCTTGGGTAACAGAAGAAATATTGAATTTAATTGATGAAAGGAGAAAATATAAAAATGCAGTAAATGAAGCATGCAAAAAGGAATACAAACATCTCAAAAATGAGATCGACAGGAAGTGCAAAATGGCTAAGCAGGCATGGCTAGAGGACAAATGTAAGGATGTAGAGGCTTATGTCACTAGGGGTAAGATAGATAGAGCCTACAGGAAAATTAAAGAGACCTTTGGAGAAAACAGAGCCACTTGTATGAATATCAAGAGCTCAGATGGAAACCCAGTTCTAAGCAAAGAGGGGAAAGCAGATAGGTGGAAGGAGTATATAGAGGGTCTATACAAGGGCGATGTTCTTGAGGTCAATATTATAGAAATGGAAGAGAATGTAAATGAAGGTAAAATAGGAGATACTATACTGCGTGAAGAGTTTGACAGAGCACTGAAAGACCTAAGTCAAAACAAGGCCCCGGGAGTAGACAACATTCCATTAGAACTACTGACAGCCTTGGGAGAGCCAGGCCTAACAAAACTCTACCATCTGGTGAGCAAGATGTATGAGACAGGTGAAATACCCTCAGACTTCAAGAAGAATTTAATAATTCCAATCCCAAAGAAAGCAGGTGTTCACAGATGTAAAAATTACCGAACTATCAGTTTAATAAGCCACGGCTGCAAAATACTAATACAAATTGTTTACAGACGAATGGAAAAACTGGTAGAAGCCGACCTCGGGGAAGATCAGTTTGGATTCCGTAGAAATGTTGGAACATGTGAGGCAATACTGACCCTACGATTTATCTTAGAAAATAAATTAAGGAAAGGCAAACCTACATTTCTAGCATTTGTAGACTTAGAGAAAGGTGACTTAGAGAATGCTTTTGACAATGTTGACCGGAATACTCTCTTTCAAATTCTGATGGTGGCAGGGGTAAAATATGGGGAGCAAAAGGCTATTTACAAATTGTTTAGAAACCAGATGGCAGTTATAATTGTCCAGGGTCATGTAAGGGAAGCAGTGGTTGGGAAGGGAGTGAGACACGGTTGTAGCCTATCCCCAATGTTATTCAATCTGTATATTGAGCAAGCAGTGAAGGAAACAAAAGAAAAATTCGGAGTTGGAATTAAAATACATGGAGAAGAAATAAAAACTATGAAGTTCGCCGATGACATTGTAATTCTGTCAGAGCCAGCAAAGGACTTGGTAGACAGGTGAATGGAGTGGACAGTGTCTTGAAAGGAAGATGTAAGATGAACATCAACAAAAGCAAAAAGGAGGATAATGGAATGTAGTCGAATTAAATTGGGTGATGCTGCGGGAATTAGATTAGGAAATGAGACGCTTAAAGTAGTAAACGAGTTTTGCTATTTGGGGAGCAAAATAACTGATGATGGTCGAAGTAGAGAGGATATAAAATGTAGACTGGCAATGGCAAGGAAAGCGTTTCTGAAGAAGAGAAATTTGTTAACATCGAGTATAGATTTAAGTGTCAGGAATTCGTTGCTGAAAGTATTTGTATGGATTGTAGCCATGTATGGAAGTGAAACGTGGACGATAAATAGATTAGGCCAGAAGAGAATAGAGGCTTTCGAAATGTGGTGCAACAGAAGAATGCTGAAGATTAGATGGGTAGATCACGTAACTAATGAGGAGATATTGAATAGAATTGGTGAGAAGAGAAATTTGTGGCACAACTTGACTAGAAGAAGGGATCGGTTGGTAGGGCATATTCTGAGGCATCAAGGGATCACCAATTTAGTATTGGAGGGCAGCATGGGGGGTAAAAATCGTAGAGGGAGACCACGAGATGAATACACTAAACGGATTAAGAAGAATGTAGGTTGCAGTAGGTACTGGGAGATGAAGAAGCTTGCACAGAATAGAGTAGCATGGAGAGCTGCATCAAACCAGTCTCTGGACTGAAGACCACAACAAAAACAACAACAACAACGTAAAATAAGAGAAAGACAACCACTCACCTACAGCAGATTGTTGTGTGGAGCACGGTAACACATAACAGAAAACAGCACCCACACAAGCCTTCAAGCACTGCACTTTTTCTGGCAATTGTACACTCATTCATACATACAACCGAACAGATATCCAAACACACAGTCCTGTGGCCACTTTTTTCTTTTTTTTTAATGATATTCCTAACAGATGGTGTCATGAAATTTAATGACGCTGAAAGCAATTGAGATTATTTACACATTATGGCTAGTGAGTTTACTGCACTACATTACCACATGAATGACCACTGAGTGCTATAGACAGGAAATACAATGAACATGTAAGACCACTTTGTGACAAAGGAAGCTGGGATATTTTTACTTCCCCTCTTGTTTTGCCATCTGCCTCCTTAAAATTCATGTTTTCATGTCTGACTAATTACCATTATCATACATGAATATAATCTGCATTTAAATAAAAGAGAATGGTTGGCCCTCAGTCTTAAAGAGTATAACACCAGATCTAATTGTGTGCTTAGTTTTATGTATGTAGTTGATTTTCTAATCTATTTTGACTATTCCTAGTTAATATTTTCATTATAGGATGAAATCAGTAATTGTCTTGAAACTTAAATTCTGTAATAATTGTAAACATTTGGAAGACAAAATGCTAGTAATTTTTAAGTATTTATTTGGCTCTATGCAAAAACATGTTAGCAAAGCCAGCCCTTAATTAATTCCAAAGTTATTAACAATTTTGTCCAAAGTATTGTTTGCATACTTATATTTGTTAATTTCATGATTTAAACAAATGATTCGGCTTAACTCTTGTAATGGAAGAAACTGTTAAAAAGATGGAATCTTTTGATGTATTTAGTTAATTTAATGAGTTAAGTTTTAGTTGTAATTTCTGTAAATTTCACTTTGGACAATGTGTAGTTTCAGTACCTATTATTGTGAGGATATATATAAGGGCCCAATTTTTGGTTCTGAACAGTCAGTCCGTGGCAGAGTTTCAGATGAGGAACCTGTGTTGATTAGAACAACAAAAATGCTTCAACTTAACTGTGGAATAAGAGTTAAACAATTAGGCCGTGTGTAAAAACAGTGACAGTGTCTGCTCCATACGTACCTTTCTATTCTTCAAGAACTGTGAACTTTGTGGTTAGGTTTTACTGCTCGTAGATTTTCAACAGGAGACTATTGTAGCTGTAGGTGCATGTTCGCCTGCAACCTATTCATGAGGCTTATCGAAAGTTACACAATAGTGCACTGGCCATACAAACTGTGTAATATTGGGGGGAGGGGGGGTTGTGAACAGTGAAAGTAAAAGACTGAAACACAACTGTGCATCTGTCGGCTTTCCATATTTACTCGAATCTAAGCCGCACTCGAATGTAAGCCGCACCTGAAAAATGAGACTCGAAATCAAGGAAAAAAAATTTTCCCAAATCTAAGCCGCACCTGAAATTTGAGACTTGAAATTCAAGGGAGAGAAAAGTTTTAGGCCGCACCTCGAAATCGAAACAAAGTTGGTCCATTGTAATATGAGACACAATTTAGGTCGAATGAATGACGATACAGCTACAGTAGTTTGGTTCGAGTCGTAAGCTTAGCAGTTAAGCTTTACCAGGTAGCCATTGCTAGGCGTCAGGCCCGTATTTATACAGGTACCCTTCCTTTTTCACGTGCTTCGTCTGGTTTGAATAGATTGCTTATTTTTCTTTGATCTGACAAGTGGCGTTTTCTTTGTTATAGGTGTTTACGTCACTCTAAGCTGAAAATGCATAATTGTACTGTGTCATGCATTGTTTGTCGCATTCTGATACTGTGTGTTTACAAACTGTCGCCGCTCGCGGCATGGCTTGCATTTGTGCGCGCTAACGCCGCTTACAATATATAAAAAAAAGAGAGGAATTGTCTCATTAGTGAAACAATGGCAAGAGACTGCTATTTGTTGTTACTTACACTGCTGCTTTCTTTGATAATGATCAACAAGAACCAAATAATAGACTGCGTGAGATAGAAGATATTCTGAATGAGAGTTTAGCTAAAATTTTACGCCGTTTGAAAATCTTTGCAGACGCCTCTTTTGTGCATTACATTCTGCACAGAAATTAGAGTCATCTTAGATTTAAAAATCTAGTCAATTGCCGTGCTTCATTTCTGACTGTATCACTATTAGGCATAAGAATAATACGAATATAAACATGACATGATATGTATATTCTTCCACTTTTGCTGTTGTCTCACACTAGTTTCGAAGTTTATTAGCCAGACAGGATTTAAATGAGATAGCAGCAAACACGAAATAATACATGGCAAAATGTTTGTATTCGTATTATTCTTATGGTGAAGAGAATACTGCATGTGATTCTCAATTCATAAAAGTTCCTATTAGCAACCATCTCTTCTCACAGGTAGGAAAAAATTCAGAACGTAGAGTTGGCCATACTGACAAACATCCCAAACAGTCTTGCCAGTCGGATTTTCATAGTACATTGAAATGCTGCTACATTCGAAGATGAACAACACGGAATTTGTATTTACTTCGTTGGATAATGTATTAAAATGCAGTGGTCGAAACTAGGGGCAGAGAAAAAAGGTCGTCTTCCACCTTTTTTTAATTTATTTACTGACTCAGAGGTTTTGGTGCCAGTATTTATCTTTGTGCCTGCAAAGTGTGCCTGTGTAGCGCTACATATATTCGACGGCAGAAGTTAGTTGTGGCGGCATCTACCAATATTTTTCAGAACTTGCGCTTGTTTTGCACTCGATTCTAAGCCGCAGGCGGTTTTTTGGATTACAAAAACCAGAAAAAAAGTGCGGCTTAGATTCGAGTAAATATGGTAATCGTTTGCAGTAGACAGTAGTTGTACTTCCACAGCCCATTTTTCAGCCAATGTAGCAGCCACTACGTCGACACCAAGGACAACAAACGAAGAAACAAAGCAGGTGGGTGTCGTCACAACTTGCCGGGAAAATGAATGGTCGACTTCAGTATATTGAGGAAATACTAAGAAAGTGCAGCTTATCTATAAAGGAGACTGCATTTAGAAAACTTACGCAACTCATTCTTGGACTACTTGATTGTTTGGGATCCCCATCAGCTTGGATTAAAAGAAGGCGTCAAAGTAATTCAGAGATTAGTACTAGACTGCAGATACTATGGAAATGCATGACGAACTTGCTGAAAGAATTCCAATGTTTAACATGTTGACTATAACACATCATAGTGGAGCTGTTGTGGAAGAGGTGCCCACCACTGCATGCTGGAGTTAGTGACATCAGCAAGAAATTTATACAAATTGTGATTGTATGCAGGAGGGGTAAAAGTGAGGCACTGAAAACAATATTGATACTAGAATGAGAAATTATTGATGAGCCCTGAGGGATGCTCTAATACAGACTCATATCCACCAACTTGATTACTTCTCTCACATTATTTTACTACTGTCAGACCTACTGATTTTCATTATGTTTTTAGCCTTTGTAACTTTTATTACTATTACTTTTCTCACTATTACAGATCTCCTCTCCACCCAGCTTGAAGGATTTATTTATTCCTTTACTCTCTTACCCCTGCATCGGATCGGTGGATGTCAGGCATGAAGGACGCATCTTTACTGCCCCAGGGTTGTTGTTGTTGTTGTTGTTGTTGTTGTGGTCTTCAGTCCTGAGACTGGTTTGATGCAGCTCTCCATGCTACTCTATCCTGTGCAAGCCTCTTCATCTCCCAGTACCTACTGCAACCTACATCCTTCTGAATCTGCTTAGTGTATTCATCTCTTGGTCTCCCTTTACGATTTTTACCCTCCACGCTGCCCTCCAATACTAAATTGGTGATCCCTTGATGCCTCAGAACATGTCCTACCAACCGATCCCTTCTTCTAGTCAAGTTGTGCCACAAACTTCTCTTCTCCCCAATCCTATTCAATACTTCCTCATTAGTTCTGTGGTCTACCCATCTAATCTTCAGCATTCTTCTGTAGCACCACATTTCGAAAGCTTCTATTCTCTTCTTGTCCAAACTATTTATCGTCCATGTTTCACTTCCATACATGGCCACACTCCAGACAAATACTTTCAGAAATGACTTCCTGACACTTAAATCTACACTCGATGTAACAAATTTTTCTTCTTCAGAAACGCTTTCCTTGCCATTGCCAGTCTACATTTTATATCCTCTCCACTTTGACCATCATCAGTTATTTTGCTCCCCAAATAGCAAAACTCCTTTACTACTTTAAGTGTCTCATTTCCTAATCTAATTCCCTCAGCATCACCCGACTTAATTCGACTACATTCCATTATCCTCGTTTTGCTTTTGTTGATGTTCATCTTATATCCTCCTTTCAAGACACTGTCCATTCCATTCAACTGCTCTTCCAAGTCCTTTGCTGTCTCTGACAGAATCACAATGTCATCGGCGAACCTCAAAGTTTTTATTTCTTCTCCATGGATTTTAATACCTACTCCGAATTTTTCTTTTGTTTCCTTTACTGCTTGCTCAATATATAGATTGAATAACATCGGGGAGAGGCTACAACCCTGTCTTACTCCCTTCCCAACCACAGCTTCCCTTTCATGTCCCTCGACTCTTATAACTGCCATCTGGTTTCTGTAAAAATTGTAAATAGCCTGCCGCTCCCTGTATTTTACCCCTGCCACCTTTAGAGTTTGAAAGAGAGTATTCCAGTCAACATTGTCAAAAGCTTTCTCTAAGTCTACAAATGCTAGAAACGTAGGTTTGCCTTTCCTTATTCTTTCTTCTAAGATAAGTCGTAAGGTCAGTATTGCCTCACGTGTTCCAGTATTTCTAAGGAATCCAAACTGATCTTCCCCGAGGTCGGCTTCTACTAGTTTTTCCATTCGTCTGTAAAGAATTCGAGTTAGTATTTTGCAGCTGTGGCTTATTAAACTGATTGTTCGGTAATTTTCACATCTGTCAACACCTGCTTTCTTTGGGATTGGAATTATTATATTCTTCTTGAAGTCTGAGGGTATTTCACCTGTTTCATACATCTTGCTCACCAGGTGGTAGAGTTTTGTCAGGACTGGCTCTCTCAAGGCCGTCAGTAGTTCCAATGGAATGTTGTCTACTCCCGGGGCCTTGTTTCGACTCATGTCTTTCAGAGCTCTGTCAAACTCTTCACGCAGTATCGTATCTCCCATTTCATCTTCATCTACATCCTTTTCCATTTCCATAATATTGTCCTCAAGTACATCGCCCTTGTATAGACCCTCTATATACTCCTTCCACCTTTCTGCTTTCCCTTCTTTGCTTAGAACTGGGTTTCCATCTGAGCTCTTGATATTTATACAAGTCATTCTCTTATCTCCAAAGGTCTCTTTAATTTTCCTGTAGGCAGTATCTATCTTACCTCTAGTGAGATAAGCCTCTACATCCTTACATTTGTCCGCTAGCCATCCCTGCTTAGCCATTTTTACTTCCTGTCGATCTCATTTTTGAGACGTTTGTATTCCTTTTTGCCTGCTTCATTTACTGCATTTTTATATTTTCTCCTTTCATCAATTAAATTCAATATTTCTTTTGTTATCCAAGGATTTCTACTAGTCCTCGTCTTTTTACCTACTTGATCCTCTGCTGCCTTCACTACTTCATCCCTCAAAGCTACCCATTCTTCTTCTACTGTATTTCTTTCCCCCATTCCTGTCAATTGTTCCCTTATGCTCTCCCTGAAACTCTGTACAACCTCTGGTTCTTTCAGTTTATCCAGGTCCCATCTCCTTAAATTCCCACCTTTTTGCAGTTTCTTCTATTTTTAATCTACAGGTCATAACCAATAGATTGTGGTCAGAGTCCGCATCTGCCCCTGGAAATGTCTTACAATTTAAAACCTGGTTCCTAAATCTCTGTCTTACCATTATGTAATCTATCTGATACCTTTTAGTATCTCCAGGGTTCTTCCATGTATACAACCTTCTTTCATGGTTCTTAAACCAAGTGTTAGCTATGATTATGTTGTGCTCTATGCAAAATTCTACCAGGCGGCTTCCTCTTTCATTTCTTAGCCCCAATCCATATTCACCTACTACGTTTCCTTCTCTCCCTTTTCCTACACTCGAATTCCAGTCACCCATGACTATTAAATTTTCGTCTCCCTTCACTATCTGAATAATTTCTTTTATTTCATCATACATTTCTTCAATTTCTTCGTCATCTGCAGCGCTAGTTGGCATATAAACTTGTACTACTATAGTAGGTGTGGGCTTCGTATCTATCTTGGCCACAATAATGCGTTCACTATGCTGTTTGTAGTACCTTACCCGCATTCCTATTTTCCTATTCATTATTAAACCTACTCAGTCAATCATCCAGACTGTTGCCCTTGCAACTACTGAAAAGGCTGCTGCCCCTCTTCAGGAACCACACGTTTGTCTGGCCTCTCAACAGATACCCCTCCGTTGTGGTTGCACCTACGGTACGGCTATCTGTATCGCTGAGGCACACAAGCCTCCCCACCAACGTCAAGGTCCATGGTTCGTGGGGGGGACCCCAGGGGTACACCTCATCTATTCTCTGACCTGCAGTTCAGACTGACTCATATGTTGTTACATCTCAATCAATGATTTCTCATCTATGGTATCACTGTTGCTTCCAGGGTCTTGACTTTACTCCCTCCCCCCTCCCCTCCCCACATACACTATGTGATCAAAAGTATCCAGACACCTGGCTGAAAATGACTTACAAGTTCGTGGCACCCTCCATCAGTAACGCTGGAATTCACTATGACACCTTCCACTCTTGCAGACATACGTTCAGTCAGGTGCGAGAAGGTTTCTTGGGGAATGGCAGCCCATTCTTCACGGAGTGCAGCACTGAGGAGAGGTTTCGATGTCGGTCGGTGAGCCTGGCACGAAGTCACTATTCCAAAACATCCCCGAGGTGTTCTATAGGATTCAGGTTGGGATTCTGTGCAGGCCAGTCCATTACTGGGATGTTGTTGTTGTGTAACCACTCCAACACAGGCTGTGCATATGAACAGGTGTTCAATTGTGTTGAAAGATGAAATCGCCATCCCCGAATTGTTCTTCAACAGTGGGAAGCAAGAAAGTGCTTAAAACATCAATGTAGGCCTGTGCTGTAATAGTACCACACAAAACAACAAGAGGTGCAAGCCCCCCTCCATGAAAAACACAACCACACCATAACACCACCACCTCCGAATTTTACTGTTGGCACTACACATGCTGGCAGATGACGTTCACAGGGCATTTGTCATATGCACACCCTGCCATCGGATCGCCACATGTACCATGATTCGTCACTCCACACAATGTTTTTCCACTGTTCGGTTGTCCAATGTTTACACTCCTTACACCATGCGAAGCATCATTTGGCATTTACTGGCGTGATGTGTGGCTTATGAGCAGCCGCTCAACCATGAAGTCAAAGTTTTCTCACCTCCTGCCTAACTGTCATAGTACACTTGCACTAGATCCTTATGCAGTTTTTAATTCCTGTGTGATGGTCTGAATAGATGCGTGCCTATTACACAATACAACCCTCTTCAACTGTCGGCGGTCTCTGTCAGTCAGCAGACAAGGTCAGCCTGTACACTTTTGTGCTGTACGTGTCTCTTCATGTTTCCACTTTACTATCACATTGGAAACAGTGGATCTAGGGATGTTTAGGAGTGTTGAAATCTTGCATACATACGTATTACACAAGTGACACGCAATCACCTGACCGTGTTTGAAATCCATGAGTTCCACGGAGTGCCCCATTCAGCTCTCTCACAATGTCTAATGACTACTGAGGTCGCTGATATGGAATACCTGGCAGTAGGTGGCAGCACAATGCACTTAATATGAAAAACATATGTTTTTGAGAATGTCTAGATACTTTCGATCACAGTGTACATTCAATAATCATTCATTTAAATTTCTGTCTGATGTCACTGATTCTAGACAGATTAACAGGAACTAATAACCTCACTGTTTAATCTCTTAACTCCCTCTCCCATACCAACCAACAAGCCCATTTCTGGTTGTATATTGCTTTTATCTTAATGGTGCTATATGAGCTGCCGTGCATCTCATCATCCATGATCTGAAATCTCTTCCTTCCTCATCTTCTCTTCCTTTCAATATATTGCTCCTTTCAATATATCCCTTTATAAATCAATTTTACAATAATTTTGTGCAACTGAGGTGGCTATACATACATCCTGTAACTAAATAACGTACAGTTGCTGGACCTCGGCCTATAAAAATGTTTAAAATTTCAATATCCCTATAAGACCTTTTTGTAATCCCTCTTTCTTTCTTAATGTCTGCCCTATTCAGTTTCTTTTTATTACACTCAGTAATTGTGTATGCGCTCTCACTCTTCTCTCCATCTCCTCATCTTTCACCTTATCTATCCTTTTTTTTTTTTTTTTTTTTTTTTTTTTTTTTTTTTTTTTTTTTACCTTGCCCACTCTTCTAAAGTCTCCAACCCACAGCCTCCCTCCCCAACTCTCCTCCTCTCTCTCTCTCTCTCTCTCTCTCTCTCTCTCTCTCTCTCTCAACATGCAATTCGTTGTCTCACAATGTGATAGTTCGCCCAAGTTATACCATTTCTGATATAAATTACTTTCTCAATTTTATCTTCTCTAGTCTTCACTACATCATATTTCTCAGGTCTTTTAATTTTGTTTCTATTTCTGCAAGACACAAATCGTGATGACTCTTTATACTTGAATCTTGTAATGTGTGCACCTTGTTGGTTCCATTTCTTTAACTTCCTTCTCCCCGTATAAAATAAATTGGGTTTCTGTAATAATTATCCCTTGGTACTTCCAAGTGTAGATCTAGCTTCAGTGATTTTTTAATCATTTATTTGTCACTGCTAGCTGTTTTTTCCCTGCAGACATCAGTAAGCTGCTCATCTCTTCACATTGGTCCTTCCAAGACCAAAATTGCCTACTATGATTACCCCCTTCCCTTCTCCTCTGGTGACATTCCAATGATTAATAACTGTTTTCCAGCATTCTCAATTACCATTCATGATATTCTATGTTATATTGTATGTTCTGTCTGCAGGCTGATCGTCATGTTGTGAGATTGGCATACACGCCTTAATAATGAATACGTCTCTTTGTACTACTTTCAGCCTTAAAAGCTGTTCTCACGCAAGACATGTTTATCATGAAGCCCGTCAAATATGGTGTCTGTCATGGTTGCTGCACTCTCTGAAGCAATTTGCTACATCTCACAGAACATGCTCCTCATCACAATTTACCGAGTGAGGCAGCGCAGTGGTTAGCACACTGGACTCACATTCAGGAGGGTATAGTTCAAACCCGCATCTGACCATCACTCATTTAGATTTTCCATGATTTCCCTAAATCGCTTCAGGCAAATGCTGAGATGGTTCCTTTGAAAGGGCATGGTCGACTTCCTTCCCCATCCTTCCCTAAGCCGAAGGTGCTGATAACCTCACTGCTTTGTCCCTCCCCCAAATCAACCAACCAACCAGTCATCACAATTTGCTACTTTAGCACTCTCCAGCTGCAGTTCCCAACTGTATCTGGCATGATAAATAATATATTTTCTTACGAAAATGGACGTGCATAAAATAGCTGTGTTAACTCTGTTAGAGATTGTCAAAGAAGAGGGGAGAAAATCATGAAGAAGATTTTGGACTCATTGATGGCTTGAACAGTAAATTACTGGTAGAGGAACACTACACAATGCTCTGCAACAATCTGAGATACATACTAGTAGAAGTTATTTATTAGCTCAATTGAATCTTCATCCCATTTTTCGATTTTAACTGCAATATAGTTTAAGTATAGTGTCTAATGTGGTTTGTACATGCATAACATCCATATTCTCGATGTTCCATTGGCTACCATCAGTCTGAAGTAACATACTTCATTACATAGATTTCAAGATTGTGATTTGTACCGTAATTTCATTTGAATGGAAAAAGAGATTTTTTTGAAGTTGTTCACCATCAATGAAAAAGATTTACTGGCAAGTTACAAACATGAGGAAGTACATAAAACCAAGAGATAGGTATATGTATTTTATAGAAAGTTTCATAATAGCAAAAACTTCCAGTGTGTAATTTGTCTTTGCATTTGACGTAGACTGGCAGTCGCGTTAAGATATTTGTCCACTGAGGAAATGTTTCAGTCGTTAGTTCTTGCAACTTTATTTGTAGTAAATAACTTTGACTTTTAAAGATAATACTGATATTAAATTAATTTAGCCCTTGCAACAAGTATTGCAGCAAATAATTTATTCGTAGTGAATAACTTTGACTTTACAAGAAATTAATGAGACACAGGATCTTTTGGGGAAAGGGGAGGAGGTATTGGAAGGAAGTGGAAATGAACCAGATACTTTTCTCCTCAGAGTTCATGACACTATCAACTACACTAAGCTTCAACATGGCAGCCAGATCTCCTTATGTGTCACACACTGTCTAAAGACTAATTTGCAAATGTCATTGTTTGATATTTAAATGGAAATTTTATCAGAAACATGTACTTTTGGTAGATCATCATTGTGCCATAGCAATGAAACAGTATACTTTCATAGCATGTATGTTATAACACTAAAAACATTAACTATGAGAAGTCTTTACCTATCGATATGAAGTTTCCTGTCTTTTTATTATAACAAATTGTAGCTAAAATGCTATATTTTTGAGAGATCCTCAATTTGCTGAGGCTTTGAAACAGTACCACATTCTCTATGATACAGAAAACCCATCAGATGTGACTTTTAACACAATACAGTATGCTGGCTCCTAAGGTCTGCTAGTGACGTCAAAACAGTGTCACATCTCATTGGCCATGTTCCTGTCCGTGATGCAATGTGGAATTCCACAGTGTGACATCACCAGCACCTCGCCCACATGCATTTTCACGTCCCGTGGGAGAACAGCTTTATGCTGATAACTACCACTCGTATAATTTATATCTTCTACACACTTATTCATTTCCTTTCTCATAATCATTCCCACCACTCCATCCTTCCTTTAAATTGTTCTGCTGTATAGTTCATTACATATTCATTTGACTGTGACTCTTCACATCCATCCTGTTAAGTCTCACCAAAACTTACCAGATTCATATTATTCCTTGCCATATCTGGTTTAAGGTTTTCTAGTGCTGCTGCATGCAGTAGTGTTCTCACTTTCTAGGTACCAATCCACGTTTTACTATTGTGATTGTTCCAGCTTTCAAATACATTTACATCTACATCCATGTGTGTACTCTGCAAACCACCATGAGTTGCAAGTCAGAGGGCACATCTCATTGCACCAGTTATTTGGGTTTCTTCCTTTTCCATTCACATATGGAATGTGGGAAGAATGATAGTTTGAATGTCTCTGTGCCTGCAGTAATTATTCTAATTTTATCCCCATGATCCCTGTGTGGGTGATACATAGGGGGTTGTACTATATTCCTAGAGTAATCATTTAAAGCCGATTCTTGAAACTTCGTTAATAGACTTTCTCAGGATAGTTTGTGTCTGTCTTCAAGAGTCTTCCAGTTCAGTTCCTTCAGTATCTCTGTGACACTCTCCCATGGATTAAGCAAACCTCTGACCATTCATGCTGCCCTTCTCTGTATACATTCAATATCCCCTGTTACTCCTGTCTAGTTTGAGTCCCACACACTTGAGTAATATTTTAGAACCAGTCGCACGATTGATTTGTAAGCAATCTCCTTTGTAGATTGACTGCAATTCCCTAGTATTCTACCTATAAATTGATGTCTACCACCTTCTGCACCCACGACTGAACCTATGTGATCTTTCTGTTTCATATTCTTACAAAGTGCTACACCCATGTATTTGTATAAGTTGGCTGTCCATCATGAGGCCAGAATCTTGCTACTGTGGTTTAAGGAGCATGATAGTGAACCCAAGATGATGTCTCGGCCATAAAATTCATGTAAACCAAACCCAGCGGAACACTTCTGGGACTTTATGGGGCACCAGCTCCACACCTAGAAATCAACATCTGTAATTTACAAAAAATATATGATCCGTGCATAGACATTTGGTAACAAATCCAAGAAAAAGAAGAAATTAGAACCTCCTATGAGTTGTTAGCTGTCAGGTACATTTATTGTTGATCACAGTGAAGACCATTTACAAACTTTAATCAGACATTGGTTTAAGAAGTGATAGTTTCCCTCTATTAACATAAAAAGATTAAACGTCACTTTCCCAGATAAGACTTCAGAATTATTTATAGAATTATATTTTTATATGGAAATCACTGTATTGTTTGAATAATACATGCAAGTACAGCTTTAGTAAAAGTTTAACTTGATACACTACATCTGTTTATACTTTTGATCATCTTAGTTGAAGTTTTGCTTTCCTGTTATAGGTGGATAAAGTAGAACTTTCTGGGCGTACTTTGTTATCTGTGCCTGGCTATGAAGAAAAGGTTGAATTTGGCGTCGTGGTATACTTTGCATACAAAGTAGAAGGAAGCGGCGAAGAAGTTGTTGTTGCAACCACACGTATTGAGACAATGCTTGGAGATTCAGCTGTTGCTGTGCATCCAGAAGATGAACGTTACAAACATTTACATGGAAAATTTGTTGCACATCCATTTTGCAATAGGAAACTTCCAATTGTGTGTGATGATTTTGTGGACAGAGAGTATGGAACAGGTACAGCTTCACTGCCTGCCTATTGTCCTCTTTCGCATTTGTGTGATTGAGTTTTAGCCATGTATAATTTGGAATGGTATTTAGTTTCTTTATTCATAATAGAATCTGTTTATCATGAAGCTGTAGTCAGTGTGTTTCAGGTGCTGTAAAGATTACACCTACCCATGATCATAATGATTACGAAGTTGGAAAACGCCATAAGTTGCAATTTATTACAATCTTTAGTGAAGATGGGTGTATTATTGGAGACTGTGGAGAATTTACAGTAAGTGTCTTTCTTTTGGTTTTAAATGTTGGTTGTATTTTCCATTAGTTCATTGTCCGTTTTTTTTACCTCTTCCAGCAAAGAATTTAGGTGCTTGGTCTGCCACCCATTAATCTGGTTCCAAGTTCCTATCCTCTTCAATGTAACATTCATTGCAGTCACAATTATGTCCACATCTTGAGTTTGTTTTGTGATCCATTTATTTGTTTTTCTATCTTCTTAGTAATTTCCATTGTGTATTTTTCCCGCACTCAACTTTGAATGGAGTGTGTGATTTCTTTTGTTTATATAATTATGAAAGTTTTGTTTCCAGTGCACCAGTAGCTTCATTTTAAAAACTTTGTTTCCATTACCAACTGCATTAAAGGACTTTACTGCTCTTCAACTGCCCTAAACCCACAACCACATCAGCCAATTCTGCGATTATATTATTAATTTGTATTATTTTGTTACCAATATCTTCACTGTGCATTATTTTAGTCTTATTATAATTGATTGTCAGGTCTATTTTCAGTCTTGCTCCATTAAATTCTTCAGTTAATTATTGAAGGTCGACCGCTCTGCAGGCAAACACTGTATTTGCCAGTTGGAATGTCAACATTGTTATGAATAGGGTAGATTGCCACTCACTGTAAAGATGACATGTTGAGTTGTGGTAGGCACAATGAAAAGATTGTGGCATGTTTGAATTATTGGTCAAAGCCTTCTTCAGAAAGGGAATCACAAACATAGTCACACAAGAAATCACACGTAACACACAAATGACCTCTATCTCTGGCCACTCTGGCCAGAATACAGCTGTGTCATATCAGGTGGAAGTAGCAATCCAAAGTGAGGTAGGTAAGGGAGAGGGATAGCAGTGTATGGGTAGGTGGTAGTGGCAGGACAAGGCTGACAGCCCCAGTGTCGGGAGGCACTGATGTAGTGCGAGGGGGGATTGGGAAGTGGAAAAGGAGAAGAGCAGAGAAGGGGAAAAACATGTGGGTGCATTGGCAGAGAATGGCACATAATGTGGTTGAGGGGAGGAGGTGATAGGATACAGGAGGCATAAACTGTTATGTGGAGGGTGTGGGAACAGTAGGTTACCGTAAATTGAGGCTAGAATGATTTTGGGAGTAGAGAATGTGCTGTAAGGATAACTCCTGTTTGCACAGTACAGAAAAGCTGCTGGTGGAGGGGAGGATCCAGATAGTCCTGGCTGTGAAGCAGCCATTGGAGTGAAGCATGTTACGTTCTGCTTCGTATTGTGCCACATGGTGGTGCACTTTGCTCTTGATCACATTTTAACAGTGGCTTTTCTTTCTGGTGGACAGGTAATTGGTATTCATACCAAAATAAAAAGCTGTGCAATGATTGCAGCAGAGCTGGTGCATGAGATGGCTGCTTTCACAGGTGGCTCGGCCTCTTATGGGGTAGAATAAGCCTGTGACAGGACTGGAATAGGAATTGCTAGGTGGCAGGTCTTACACCTGCCTCTTCCACAGGCATGTGATGTCTGTGGCAAGGTGTGTCAATTAATATATATTAATTCTTGTTGTTTTCAGCTATCTAACCTATTTGATCAAATTTAACACTTCTTCCAACTCCAGTAAGAGTTTTCAGATGCTAAAGTTCTGCAACTTATTCACCTGAAAGAAAAAGTAATAGAAGCAGTTGGATTTCTAAGATGTGTGTTATTGTCTGTCTGTTTAGCCAGACTCCATATAACATTGTGCGGCTGCAGATGTAGATGTGTGTGCCCCGCGACTGCTGCCATTGCCCAAGTTCCATCTTGTCTACTCAGTTCCTGCATCTTTCACCCAGGCCAGAATACTGAAATCTCAGAAACTCACTCATGGAAGTTGGACTTCCAACAACCCAGGCCACAAAAGGTTGAACAAGACTTGTGAACAAAGCTAAGCGTTGACATATGCATTCTCACAGCATTTCAACCCATATTTGAGTGCTTCTGAATCTCAGATCATGGGTTCCATTCAATCAGTGCATGTACTGATCACATAACACCACAGCCCATAAGTCTCCAGTCAGTATTGCCAGAGAGCAGATAGTTTTTGCTGTCCTCCACCACCACCACCCACTCCTTGCTGCACACAAACCCTTTTCACACTTACGTCAATTCCTCACTCTACAGGAGAGTGGAAAGAAAGGTTTTGTACATTTGCAAATCCCTTATAGCACAACTGGAAGTAAAGTTTATGCAAAATTTGCAGAGAAACAAGTGGTACATAATAACTAAAGAAAGCTCACTGCATAGAGGAAGCATTAAGTAGCTCAGCAAGCCACCTAACTGGACATAAAATAAAATCATGCACTGTATTTCAGCTGCAAATTACTATTCCTTCCATTCATTATGTCTCATTGGCACATTAATGTAAATTAAATATTTGTGCAGTACAAATGATGTAAAGATGCCTGATACCAGAATTATTCCACAAAATTACGTGTTGCAGCTTGGTACACTCATCATAAATTTTACTTCAGTTGGTTATAAAAATGCAGCATGCAGTGATTTACCTGTAGATTATAGTGTATGCAATATGTTGTTGTTGTGGTCTTCAGTCCTGAGACTGGTTTGATGCAGCTCTCCATGCTAATCTATCCTGTGAAAGCTCCTTCATCTCCCAGTACCTACTGCAACCTACATCCTTCTGAATCTGCTTAGTGTATTCATCTCTTGGTCTCCCTCTATGATTTTTACCCCCCACACTGCCCTCCAATGCTAAATTTGTGATCCCTTGATGCCTCAGGACATGTCCTACCAACCGATCCCTTCTTCTAGTCAAGTGTGCCACAAACTTCTCTTCTCCCCAATCCTATTCAATACCTCCTCATTAGTTACGTGATCTACCCACCTAATCTTCAACATTCTTCTGTAGCACCACATTTCAAAAGCTTCTATTCTCTTCTTGTTCAAACTATTTATTCTCCATGTTTCACTTCCATACATGGCTACACTCCATACAAATACTTTCAGAAACGACTTCCTGACACTCAAATCTATACTCGATGTTAACAAATTTCTCTTCTTCAGAAACGCTTTCCTTGCCATTGCCAGTCTACATTTTATATCCTCTCTACTTCGACCATCATCAGTTATTTTGCTCCCCAAATAGCAAAACTCCTTTCCTACTTTAAGTGTCTCATTTCCTAGTCTAATTCCCTCAGCATCACCCAACTTAATTTGACTACATTCCATTATCGTTGTTTTGCTTTTGTTGATGTTCATCTTATATCCTCCTTTCAAGACACTGTCCATTCCGTTCAACTGCTCTTCCAAGTCCTTTGCTGTCTCTGACAGAATTACAATGTCATCGGCGAACCTAAAAGTTTTTATTTCTTCTCCATGGATTTTAATACCTATTCCGAACTTTTCTTTTCTTTCCTTTATTGCTTGCTCAATATACAGATTGAATAGCACCGGGGATAGGCTACAACCCTGTCTCACTCCCTTCCCAACCACTGCTTCCCTTTCATGTCCCTCGACTCTTATAACTGCCATCTGGTTTCTGTACAAATTGTAAATAGCCTTTCGTTCCCTGTATTTTACCCCTGCCACCTTTAGAATTTGAAAGAGAGTATTCCAATTAACATTGTCAAAAGCTTTCTCTAAGTCTACAAATGCTAGAAACGTAGGTTTGCCTTTCCTTAATCTTCCTTCTAAGATAAGTCATAAGGTCATTATTGCCTCACGTGTTCCAACATTTCTACGGAATCCAAACTGATCTTCCCCGATGTCGGCTTCTACCAGATTTTCCATTCGTCTGTAAATAATTCGCATTAGTATTTTGCAGCTGTGACTTATTAAACTTATAGTTCGGTAATTTTCACATCTGTCAACACCTGCTTTCTTTGGGATTGGAGTTATTATATTCTTCTTGAAGTCTGACGGTATTTCGCCTGTCTCGTACATCTTGCTCACCAGATGGTAGAGTTTTGTCAGGACTGGCTCTCCAGAGGCCATCAGTAGTTCTAATGGAATGTTGTCTACTCCCGGGGCCTTGTTTTGACTCAGGTCTTTCAGTGCTCTGTCAAACTCTTCACGCAGTATAGTATCTCCTATTTTACCTTCATTTACATCCTCTTCCATTTCCATAATATTGTCCTCAAGTACATCGCCCTTGTATAGACCCTCTATATACTCCTTCCACCTTTCTGCTTTCCCCTCTTTGCTTAGAACTGGGTTTCCATCTGAGCTCTTGATATTCATACAAGTGGCTCTCTTTCCTCCAAAGGTCTCTTTAATTTTCCTGTAGGCTCTATCTATCTTACCCCTAGTGACATAAGCCTCTACATCCTTACATTTGTCCTCTAGCCATGCCTGCTTAGCCATTTTGCACTTCCTGTCGATCTCATTTTTGAGATGTTTGTATTCCTTTTTGCCTGCTTCATTTACTGCATTTTTATATTTTCTCCTTTCATCAATTAAATTCAATATTTCTTCTGTTACCCAAGGATTTCTATTAGCCCTCGTCTTTTTACCTACTTGATCCTCTGCTGCCTTCACTACTTCATCCCTCAAAGCTACCCATTCGTCTTCTACTGTATTTCTTTCCCCCATTCCTGTCAATTGTTCCCTTACGCTCTTCCTGAAACTCTGTACAACTGCTGGTTTAGTCAGTTTATCCAGGTCCCATCTCCTTAAATTCCCACCTTTTTGCAATTTCTTCAGTTTTAATCTACAGTTCATAACCAATAGATTGTGGTCAGAGTCCACATCTGCCCCTGGAAATGTCCTACAATTTAAAACCTGGTTCCTAAATCTCTGTCTTACCATTATATAATCTATCTGATATCTTTTAGTATCTCCAGGATTCTTCCATGTATACAACCTCTTTTATGATTCTTGAACCAAGTGTTAGCTATGATTAAGTTATGCTCTGTGCAAAATTCTACCAGACGGCTTCCTCTTTCATTTCTTAGCCCCAATCCATATTCACCTACTATGTTTCCTTCTCTCCCTTTTCCTACTGTCGAATTCCAGTCACCCATTACTATTAAATTTTCATCTCCCTTCACTACCTGAGTAATTTCTTTTATCTCATCATATATTTCTTCAATTTCTTCATCACCTGCAGAGCTAGTTGGCGTATAAACTTGTACTACTGTAGTAGGCATGGGCTTCGTGTCTATCTTGGCCACTGTAATATGTTCACCATGCTGTTTATAGTAGCTTACCCGTACTCCTATCTTTTTATTCATTATTAAACCTACTCCTTCATTACCCCTATTTGATTTTGTATTTATAACCCTGTATTCACCTGACCAGAAGTGTTGTTCCTCCTGCCACTGAGCTTCACTAATTCCCACTATATCTAACTTTAACCTATCCATTTCTCTTTTTAAATTTTCTAACCTACCTGCCCGATTAAGGGATCTGACATTCCACGCTACGATCCGTAGAATGCCAGTTTTCTTTCTTCTGATAACGACGTCCTCCTGAGTAGTCCCCGCCCGGAGATCCGAATGGGGGGCTATTTTACCTCCGGAATATTTTACCCAAGAGGAGGCCATCATCATTTAACCATACAGTAAAGCTGCATGCCCTCGGGAAACATTACGGCTGTAGTTTCCCCTTGCTTTCAGCCGTTCGCAGTACCACAACAGCAGGGCCGTTTTGGTTAGTGTTACAAGGCCAGATCAGTCAATCATCCAGACTGTTGCCCCTGCAACTACTGAAAAGGCTGCTGCTCCTCTTCAGGAACCACATGTTTGTCTGGCCTCTCAACAGATACCCTTCCGTTGTGGTTTCACCTACGGTACGGCTATCTGTATCGTTGAGGCACGCAAGCCTCCCCACCAACGGCAAGGTCCATGGTTCATGGGGGGGTCTGCAATATATGGGCAATAATATAACTTTGATTGTGTTGTATAATTTGCAAAGTGTAATTTCATATTTGTGATTTTTTCCTTACAGGGAATGAAAAGATTTGATGCACGCAAAGCAGTTATTGAGGCTTTAAAATCGAAAGGATTATATCGCGAAACAAAAGATAATCCAATGGTTGTTCCCATTTGTAGCAGATCCAAAGATGTGGTTGAACCTCTGATCAAACCACAGTGGTAAGTAAGCCGCTGTTTACTCCAGCGCTTGGGAGTACTAGAACTAATGTGCAGAAATTAACTGTAAATATTACTGTACGTTAATGGGAGCTTCCTGAATAAAATATGCTGGAGATAAAATAATCCCTCATCTGGGTCTGTAGGTGGGATCTAGTCAGGAGGATATTGTCAAAAGAAAAAGCAAATTACAGTTTGGGACATGGAATGTTAGTCACAAATTGTGTAGAAGGGTTATACAACTTGAAAAGAGAAATGGATTGGTTAAAGTTTGAATAATGAGAGTTATTGAAGTACAGTGGCAGGAATAACTTGATTTCTGGTAAAATGAGTACTGCGGGGGGGGGGGGGGGGGGATAAAAAGCTAAAAAAAAGTCATGATCAACTGCAGATTGAATTCCAGACCTTTCAATTTGAAGTCTGGTACACTGGCACATACCCACTGAGCCACTAAACCACATTCCTTTCTTATGTCTAAATATAATATATTTTGTGATAACAAACAGAACAGTATTTTTGAGAAGATGCTGCTCCATGTGGCTTGTATAGTGTATCTTAACACACACTATGAAAATTTCCAGAATGAGATTTTCACTCTGCAGCGGAGTGTGCGCTGATATGAAACTTCCTGGCAGATTAAAACTGTGTGCCCGACCGAGACTCGAACTCGGGACCTTTGCCTTTCGCGGGCAAGTGCTCTACCATCTGAGCTACCGAAGCACGACTCACGACCGGTCCTCACGGCTTTACTTCTGCCAGTACCTCGTCTCCTACCTTCCAAACTTTACAGAAGCTCTCCTGCGAACCATGCAGAACAGAGTGAAAATCTCATTCTGGAAACATCCCCCAGGCTGTGGCTAAGCCATGTCTCTGCAGTATCCTTTCTTTCAGGAGTGCTAGTTCTGCATGGTTCGCAGGAGAGCTTCTGTAAAGTTTGGAAGGTAGGAGACGAGGTACTGGCAGAAGTAAAGCTGTGAGGACCGGTCGTGAGTCATGCTTCGGTAGCTCAGTTGGTAGAGCACTTGCCCGCGAAAGGCAAAGGTCCCAAGTTCGAGTCTCGGTCGGGCACACAGTTTTAATCTGCCAGGAAGTTTCACTATGAAAATTTGTTCACTATTTTTTATCAAATAACTTTGACCATTTTTACATTTATTTTTTGATACCCGTTTGAAGTACACTAATTGGTACTGTGGCGACTCCTTCCGTTTGCCTCCACATGTAGCAGCAGAGGAGGTGCTGTGCTGACCAGACACCAGCAATCAGTGAAGTTCCTGCTAGCCAAGGTACCACCGCATCTCCCCGGCACCCTTGCTGGTCAATTCCATTTGCCTTAGCTGATCCTGCTCCCTCACCCAACCCTTAGAATACAATGCCCTGGCTGCTGCTCTAGAGGCTGATGAAGACCTAACCCACACCCTTCAGAGTGTTGAGTCTGTCCTCAAGTTCCATCTAAGATCCATAACCAGCTCTGGCCATAAAATCTGGTGTGACGTTCTTGTGGATCCTTCACAACCTGACGGTCCCAGCTATTGCTACCACCCATTTCTCCCTCCTGCCTTTTGAAAACAGGCTTTTGACCGAATTCACGCCCTCGCACCCACACTTCTTACCACCCTAATGAAGCAACATTTTATCTGGCCGGGCATTCAACGTACTTCAGCAACTAGACCCAGTCCTGTATACCATGCCAGTATGCCAAGGTTGGTTGCCATGTTCACTCATGCACAGGCTGTTTTCTCCCCACACAGCACTGGTTCACACATGTACACCTTGACGTTGTTGTAACGATACCCTCCTCCAACGGCTGTCGATATCTGCTGAGAATTATTTACCGATTCACTCGCTGGACATTTCAGCTAAAACTGTGGCTGCAGCCTTTGTTCGCACTTGGGTGTCGCGCTTTGGATGGCCCCCGCAACATCACTACAGACTGCAGGTGACAGTTCGCCTGTTACCTTTTCCAATCTCTGGCAGCCACCTGTGGCTCCAGTTTTCACCATACATCCAGCTGACGTCCATACTAATGGCATGATGGAGCAGTTCCACCACACACATAAAGCCACCCTTACATGTTATTCTTCCAAATGCCTGCTGCCCTACCCCTGTTACTTCTAGGCCTACATATTGAATACAAAATAAACCTGGGAACTTCTGCCTCCAAGCTGGTATACAGACAGCCGCTTGCCATTCCCAGTGAGCAATCCCACTTCCTCCTGACAGTAGTAGTTCCAGGGCTTTGTGGCCCAGCTGCGACCAACACCTCCGCAACATCATGGTGGGCACCATACCTTCAGCCACCATGACCTCATATCATGGCACACACCTCATGCTTTGGTTTGATGCATACCACCCACTGCTCCACCCACAGTATTTGGGCCCGCACTTGGTGTTGCATTCTCCATTTGTCTGAAAGGGGTCACAACAACCATCTTTATGGATAGACTGAAGCCAGCCTATGTCCTAGAGTGACCTTCTATTAATGGCCCCTGACGCATCACCACCAACACTGCCTCTGATACAATGCAGGCCAATACTGCTCTCTACGCTGTTCCCAATGTGCCACAGGCTGATGTTGCCCCGATACCCTGTCCGACACAGTACCAGCAGACACCACACACTGTCCACCGCCATCCAAGTATACAACTGACACACCTCCCAGTGCCTGGGACCTCAGTGTCACCACTGCTCTACCCTTTTCAGAATGTCCAGCTGATGCAGATGCTGCCCTGTCCTCACAAGTACCTGTTGCTCCCGACACTCTGCTCCCACCGTCACTGCTAGCATCCACTCTATTGAAGAAGTGACACTATTTCACTTGCTCCCAAAGCTGCCGTTGCCCTTCTTCCCAGAAACTACACTACTCGCACCAGCAAAGTAGTGGCAAGCTGCACATGCCCCCCAGCAAGCATCCTCAGTCAATTCCAGATACCCCTTTGTGTGGTTTTCACCAGTGTTTCCCTCTCAGAAAAGGGGAACTGTGTGCAACTCATGTTTGCCTCCACTTGTAGCAGTAGACGATGTGCTGTCCTGACCGAAACCAGTGATCAGCAAAGTTCCCACTGGCCAAGGTACCACGGCATCTCTCCAGCACCCTTGCCGGTCACTTCCACTGTAGGTAGGCCTTTGACTGCCAAGCTTTCCGGGGGCCACGTGTACCAAACCATTGCTTGACCAGTCGCTCCTCCCGTGTTGATGAGGCAGCACTTCCCATTCCTCATTCTGTTCTCAGCAGTCCATCCCACAGATTGCCACGTGGTTCACGTCATTAGCTACCCCACTTCACTGGAGTTTGTTGACAGCAAGATTTCGCACCCGTGTCTAGTATCCATGTTTTCTGCAGTCCAATTAATGAGAGAAGTGCTACCATGTCTTCCACGCTGCCTTCCCGAGCTGCGCTTTCTTGAAGGACTTTCCTTGAGTGCGGCTGTACAAAGTCATGCTGGATGCTCAATTCGTCCCCCTGGTACCAGCACCTCGATTACTGTGTGAAGTGTAGTTTACTTCAGTGCAGTGGAGTTCAAGAAGTGCCAGAAATACCATGCGGGTTTGTTAGCATTTCATCCGCAGCCGTTTTGGCACTGTTTTACCACCAAGCATACCACTGAAACGAGTTTTCTCCCAGACTAGTCCGTCTCACACTCAAACTTCCCCCCTTTTTCCTGTGGATACAAAACACTTACTTATGGACATCGCTCCAGCGAATCGCCATGTTAACATTCCCCTTTATGGCGCTTGTCTTCTTGTGCTGCCAGATGACGTCAAACAAAATACTGTAAACTGTATAATGGTTCATCCTGTTTAAAGACTCCTCCATGAGTGTGGATGCCACCTTGGTTTAAGAGGTTGTAATCTATTAAATTTTGTTGTAGTAGTTAGTTTTTAGAAAGAAGTATCTTACAAACCAGCTCACATACCTCTTTCAGTACACCTTGTTATTTATTGTTTGTCCTTCCTAATAAGTATGCTTCTATATACATATTTGCCCTTAGGAGCATAGAAATGAACCATTAAATCATTCCTTCAGTAGTTTCACATACACTGGTCAGCTGTGCTCATCATATACTTCTTGCTCTGTTCACTCTGGTTGCCTCTGACTTAACTTGTCACATCTTAATATAGCACTGCAGGTAACTTGAGGTTGACCTAACCTAACCTAACCTAACCTAACCTAACCTAACCTAACCTAACCCTTAATATAGCACTGCAGGTAACTTGAGGCTACACTCTAATCTGAAATTCCTGTTTATTTACTAGCTACCCAGATTAGCTGATCAGCTTTAATATTGAGACCAAAGCATGGCATTGTGATTTTACCAATACCAGCAGTCAGTATCTATCTTTCCACTGCCACTGAGCAATCACTTGCACAAGTGTTTCATTGATTGCAATGTTCAGAACTACGTCTTTTCACTGTTGAAGCTGGATTATGCCTTGTATGTGTGCACTGTAAAATCCGTAGCACAATGTTGCAAAACATTACTAAGAATGTTGAAGAAATCCTCCTCAGTACTTTCAGTTTCAGATGAGAAATTGAACAGTTTTCTGATGTGCAGATTTTAAAAAAAAAAATTTCCTGCTCTTGGTACAGCATTTTAGCACCCACTTGGCAATTGCAGCTAAGAGTTGCAATTCTACCTCTGGACTGCAAATAATTCCATATGTCTTCTTTTTATCATTCAAGTCATGCTTTTAACTTTCCTGAATTAAGATTCATGAACATGATTTTAAATTCCCCCCCCCCCCCCCCCCCACTTTAAATGATAAACTTATCTCCTCTCCTGAGGAACTTGAAAGCATGGTACCTCAAAACTTTTTAACATTTTTGTGTTTGTCAGTCACAAGGCACAAAAAACAGAACACTGCTCCTCTTTTACAGAGACGTTGTGTGGTCCCTACTTCATTATGGAGGTATGTATGTATGTGCGAGGGACATTTAATAAATAATGCAAAGTTGGGTATTACTGTGGATTGTTTGATGCAACAACAATGAAAATTATGTCAGATGTAGTTGGGTGCTTGAGGAAGAAGCATATGTTTTTGTTTTTTCGCTATGTACTATAACATAAAATAGGCAAGAGGTAGAAGTGGACCTTGCAGGGGTCTTTGATACTGTGACTGTTGAAGACTAGAGGTCTTACATCAGGGTCAAAACTTGATGCAGCAAAAACCCAACAGAAATCCATAGTGCAGTAAGTTTACTTTGTGATGAGTTTACAGTGGACCATAGTGCAGTTGTGCATTGAGTTAATTGTTTTCGTAGTGGATGTATGAGCATAGATGATAATCAAAGACCTTGAATGCCAAAAAGTCAACAGATGAATAATGTTTGAAACTTTTGGCAGATGCTCTTGAAGAAGATAGCAGTGCAACTTATGAGGAACTCTCTCAAGCCACGGGAATTCCCCCAACATCAGTATTCCATATTCTGAAAAATGATATGAAGAAGAGAAAAATTTCTGTGAGATGGGTCCCACACTGTTTCATTGCTGTAGAAAAGCAGAAACGCCTGGACATTGCAGTCTTGTTCAAACAGCAGTTCTACCATGAAGGTCAAGGATTCTTGTGTCATATTGTTGCTATTGATGTTTAGAGACTTTGAACAAGAGTTGAAATCACAGTCCAATGACTGGAGAACTTCAGATTCTCCACATCCAAAAAAAATTTTTATGTGCTCAATCAAAGCTCAAGCAAATGATGATTTTTGCTTATGGTCACCAAGGAATCGTCATGACAAGCAGAGTCCCATGTGGAACAAGTGTCACAGCAGTGTATTATTGTAACTTCATGCAAAACCTGTGAAAAAAAAATGCACAAAACCCGACCTCAGTTGCTGAAGGCTGGGGCACTCATTCTCCGCGACAGTACTTACCCCAATATCAACAATGTTGTAGCCTGAAATCTGCACGAATATGGATGGGAAGTGTTGCCACATCCTCCTTACATCCTGGACGAGGGTCCACCAGACATCGATTTATTCCTGAAGTTGAAAAAACCTATGCATGGACGTCGTTATCTTTCTCTGGAAGAGCTGTATCACCTTTACCCAAGCCATTCAACAGATGAACAGATGTGGTGCCCTGGATGGAATAATAGAGCTTCCATGATGTTGGGATTCAGTCATAGAGAAGCAGGGAGACTATATTGAAGGACTGTAAAGGGATATTGGAAAAAAAGGTACTGCATACTATTTGCTGTGAGAGAGGTGGGCTGGCATCTGCTATTTATGATAAACTCCATTCTTTGATTGTTTATTGATACCGGTGTGTTCTTTCTTTCTCTTTCGATTGAATGGTAAGTCCTCACAGGGAAATAAGTATATAAAACGTATTTCACACCATAGGAGCACTATACCATTGGCCAACCACTTATAGAATGACCTTCCAATAATCGCTTATTAGCAACAAGGCCTTTCAGTGTTACAGTAATTCTCCACCATGACTTCTTAGGGTGTTCAGACTGATTTCTAAATTCCACAGATTAAAATTAAAAATGATGCTTTTCCAGTATTGTTATTAAATCTTATGAGATTTTAGACAAGAACCACAGATTTATTGCTTTGTGTGTGAATGAATCAAAACTTGGCGATCACTTGGCTGCTCCATCATTTCCTGTGGTAACTGTCATAATCTACTTTATATGTAAATTCTCGTAATACATCTTTGTGATCCTCAAGGCACCTGAGCAAATGAGGTGTGACCAAGTGGAGAAGTTTCTTATTGTCTACAGATGATTTCTGTGCTCTTCAAGCAATTCAGCATTCTTACTCATCAAAGAAAGTGAGCAGTATGACTCCTTTCTACTACTGCAGAAATAGGGAGGTGGTGGCATTCTGTGAGGTGCCAGGCTACATTTGAACTTGGGGAGGTGAAAATGCCTTGTGATACAGTGTACATTGGTTGACTCCCTGCAATTTTCAAACTTTCTGTTTAATCTGACAATCGGCGATTGAGAAGTTTAGTGAATTTGTGCCTCCAGTTATTTCGAATTTTCAAATGTTATCCGGCATCAATAGCAAGAAGATGATCAACAAAAGTGCTTCGCAAAGTTTCAAGTCTAGTGCTACGCAAAAAACCTGCAGTGAAAAATCATCCAAATCAAAATGTAAGTGTGTAACGTGTGAAGTCCATCCTGACAAAGCAAAACTAGTTGAAACTATTAATTCGTTGCAAGAAATTGTGCGCATATCCTTGGCAGAAAACAGAGTGTTAGCTGATAGACTCAAATGTCTTGAAAATGATCATGAAAAACTAAAAACCGCCGAGCAGGGCGTAAGTGAATTCGACAGAAATAAATTGTACACAGTAACCGATGATTCCGCCGCCATTTCAAGTTTTCCAACACATTCTGGGTGTACCGGTAACGCTAACCATAGCGCAATCATTTCGTCGTCTTTAGTAATAAATTCTCCTGCCGTGCTCCAAAAAACGGTAGGCCTATCAACAGAAGATCAAATCGTGCACCATCTGAAAGAACAGCCTGTTATTAAGAAAAATGTGGAACCTACACAACAGAGTCCGTGTAAAATAAAGTGTGCAGATATCGTAAATAGTGTTTCTTCTTCAGTAATAGCTCAAAAAAACAAACTCGATATCCTACTACAAAACGATGGTCATTGTGAAAAACAAACTTCTGCTGCATACAATAAACTTGCTCCCAAGACCGCAAAGTTAACACAGGTTCATAGTTATCAAAAAAGGTTACCGAATGTGCAAAAACAGAATATATCTACACAGCAAAAACACGTTTCAAAACCTTCTAGCCCCAAAACTGTGAGGAACAAAAAAATTTGTGTGCTTGGTGACAGTCATGGACGTGGAATTTCAGCACTATTGAAAGATAAATGTAATTTAATGGTAACAGGTTTTGTGAAGCCAGGAGCGCAGTTTTGTGAGGTAAATAAACTAACAAACTCTACTGATGTATCTCACTTAAGTAATTGTGATTTTGTCGTGCTTCTAGGTGGTTCAAACGATATATATAGGAATGAAACAAAAGGGTTTGCAAAAGAAATGAAGGAATGCTTAAACAACCTATTACATACAAATGTACTCGTTGTTAACATTCCTCATCGTTATGATTTGCCTTCCTGGTCCTGTGTCAACCAAGAAATTTGCATTGCAAACAAACTGATATCAGAAGTATGTTCTACATTTCATAACGTAGAGATGATTGATACATACAATTTAGGAAGAAGATTTCATACCGCTCATGGACTACATTTAAATATGTTAGGAAAAGACCAAATAGTAGAAAAACTCCGAAATCATATCCTGAAGAAATCAGCCCCAAGTATCAAGATCGCCAAACAACCACAAATTACAAAATGGTTTAGGCCAAAAACAGAAGATTTGATGGAAGCAGAACTGTGTCAACAACTCAAAACCATCTCTGCTACTGAAAATTGCGTGCAAGAAGCCACACAGAAAAATAAAATCTCGGACAATTTTTTAGGGTAAGTGCTGTGTCAGAAATACCTTTAGAAAAGAAATTAATTAAACCCTTAACCGAAAAGTCACAAAGTTCATCATTTCTTGTATTACACCATAACGTCCAGTCATTCAGAAATAAGATTCAAATGCTGGAAGTGTTACTTCAGTCTCAAATAAATCCAGATGTAATATGTATTACCGAACACTGGCTGTCTAAAGAAGAAATTCAGTCAACCTCTATTCCAAGGTACTCATTAACAAGCTTCTATTGTAGGAATTTCTCCACACATGGTGGTACTGCTATATTTGTAAAGGACCAGATAAAATTCAGTGAGGTAGGCCTAAATGAACAGATTGCATTATCTGAAGATAAGGAATTTGAAGTTTCTATGGTTAAGCTGCCTGAACTAAACTATATAATTATAAATGTATACAGAGCACCAAGTAGTAATATTCCAAATTTTATGACCAAATTAGAAGTTCTGCTGAATAGTGTCAGCTCATTAAATATGAGAATAATACTTTGTGGCGATTTTAACATTGATTTATCAAAAAACAGTAATGCTAAACTTGATTTGTTAAACATGACCAAATCCTTTAATATGATCCCCACAATACACTCTCCAACAAGATCAACAGAGCATACTGATTCAATAATTGATCAGATCTTCATAACTGATACTGGTTACAAATTCACTGGCGAAGTACTGAGCATGGGATACAGTGACCATGATGCTCAGCTACTGAGCGTTGACATGGAAAATAGTAAAATCAGCCCCAAAAAAGTATTTCAAAGAAGAAACTTTTCAGATGGCAATATTAGGATTTTTAACTTCCTATTAGCTAAGGAAAATTGGGACAGTGTTTACATGCAAACAACTGTTGATAATATGTTCTTAAGCTTCCATAACACCTTCCTTTATTACTTTAATACAGCATTTCCTTTTGAAACAAAAACTTCAAGCAATCAAAATAGAAAGTCGTGGATAACAAAAGGAATCAAAATTTCTAGTGAGAGAAACAGATTTCTCCAATATTGCTCCAAAAAATACATAGTCACTGAAGAATTTTCTGACTATTGTAAAACCTACAAAAAAACTTATCTTAGAGTGATTAGACAGGCAAAACTTTTATGGAATGACAATTTCATAAGAAACTCTTCAAACAAAATGAAAGCTATGTGGAAAGTTATTAAAAAAGAAACTTGTAGTTCAACACCTAAAAAGGAAAACATTTCTCTAACACTTAATGACTCTAAGGTCACAGATCCATACACAGTTGTAAACAAGTTCAATGAATATTTCACCTCACTAGCAGAAGATCTCATTCAGGCAAACTGCAAGGTATCGTTCTTCAATTCCACCAATACGTCAAACAGCACTAATGCTACAATGTTTGTTTATGAAACAAACCCTGATGAAATTATGAACATAATAAAATTGTTACGCAATAAAATCTCTAGTGGCTATGATGAAGTACCTGACCTCATATTAAAGGTGTGTGCTCCCCATATAGTAAAGCCATTATCAACCATCTACAACCAATCATTAAAAACTGGCATTTTTCCAGATGCTCTCAAAATAGCTAAAGTCTCACCATTACTAAAGAAAGGTTCCCCTGATTTAGTATCCAATTATAGACCATTATCCATATTAAGCATCTTTTCAAAAATCCTGGAAAAACTTTTTTATGACAGACTTATAAATTTCATAAAAAACCACGCACCAATCAGCATTCAACAACATGGTTTTAGTAAATCTTTATCCACCCAAACAGCAATTTTTGAACTGTTGGACCACATACTGAAATCAATTGACCAACATAATATAGCTGCAGGTATCTTCTTAGATCTCTCTAAAGCCTTTGACGTACTAGATCATAAAATACTGCTTGCTAAATTGGAAAGAAGAGGAATAAGAGGTGTGGCTCACAAGTGGCTATGCTCTTACCTACAAAACCGCAGACAGAAGGTATCACTTCAATACGATATTAATGTACAGAATAAAATAAATAACACAGTTTTCCTCTCGGAGGAAAGAACAATAAGATATGGTGTTCCCCAGGGTTCTGTTCTAGGGCCATTACTTTTCCTCATTTACATAGATGATCTTGTTGAACGTATGAGCCCACAAAAAACTATCCTGTTTGCTGATGATACAAGCATAGTGTTGACTGGATCTAACCCTGAATCCCTTCAGACAATATCTGATAACTCTATGGAAAAACTTTCTGAGTGGTTTAACAAAATGGCCTAATTGTTAATAGTGGGAAAACTGTATGTATCAACTTCCACCTAATTCCCACATCCATTCAAAAAACTATCCAAGTAAAGTTAAATAACGATAAAATTGAAAATGTAAATGCAACAAAATTTTTGGGTCTATGGGTCCAACAAAATTTAAAATGGGACACACATATAAACAACTTATCAAAGAAACTCTCATCATTGTGCTATGGACTAAGAATACTAAAATCTACTACAAGTAAATCCACACTAATGCAAGCATACCATGCGCAGTTCCACTCATTGCTCCGCTATGGAATCGTCTTTTGGGGAAATTCAACTCACAGCACAAATATATTTAAACTACAAAAAAGAGCACTGAGGATAATCTGTGGCCTCAAAAAGCTGGAATCCTGTAAATGTCAATTTATAAAACTTAATGTTCTAAGCATCCCATCCCTATTCATTCAAGAAACAATCCTATTCACCAGGGAATACATCTCAAGAACAGGCAAATTAATCCGAAACAATGATATACACGCTCATTATACCAGAGGGCAATCTAATATCCATCAATTTTTTTCAAGGACATCATCATACCAAAAATATATAACGCATCTGGGTGTCGTATTACACAATAAAATTCCAGAACAAATAAAAACTGCTCCAGATCCAATATTTAAAAATAAACTAAAGGCATTTCTGACAAAGCACTGTTTCTATTCAGTACAAGAATTCCTGGAAATGAAAAATTATAAAGTTCCTTTGTAAAATACTGTGATTAGAGTAAACCATTCTGTAGGCAAAATAATAACCTAATTTCTACTATACACAACTATGTTTCAGTTTCACTTCCCAAAATTTTTCAACTCGCTTTTGAATGTACAAGTACACATTCTATTAGTATTAAAACTTAATTGTCTGTGAAATCTCAATGTTAATTTCATGTTTAATGTAGTTTTTAAATGACATTGTCCTTCTGTTGTGTTTCCAGTTGACATTTTCACTATTCTGTAATCTCAGTGATTATTTGTGTAAATTTAAAGTAGCACTACATTGCCTACATGTTTCTTAGTTCCCCATGTAAATTGTTTGTATTCTCTGTATGTGAAGTTACTATATTCATCAATGAACAATTTTGTGTACATTTTTTTAAATGGCAGTCCATTGCCTATTTTTTTTTTTCTCCAAACTACATATTTGTTAAGAAAAATGACTTGTCCTATATCATGTGTACTTTGTACAATATGTGATCCACAGGATGAATAAATAAAATAAATAAAATAAATAAATAAATATGACAGTGAAAGGAGAAGTGGCTAGAGGGCAAGGACACCAAGGTGCTTACATTGAGAGTGTATGTGCAGCTGTTTATTTTCTTCCCAGTCTTAGTCTTGCCCAATTTTGTCAATGTGGTGCTTCTCATTCAGATGTGAAACTCCACCGGGGGGGCACGCTCAGCCATGCACATGCAGTGCACTACACACACACACACACACACACACACACACACACACACACACACACATATCCACATACAGTTATTTGCTGTTCAAATTCTAATTTGTTTTATATTTGTTTTATATTTTTTTTTTTACCAAACAGGTATGTTCGCTGTAATGAAATGGCAGCAGCAGCTATGGATGCTGTGCATTCAGGTGAACTAAAAATTATTCCTGAGCATCACACAAAAACGTGGTTCCACTGGATGGAAAACATCAGGTGAGCTGCTTATCAAAATATTTTTCACATAATTGAGTAGATTAAGAGGAAAAAGTATGAATAATTATGGAAGAGTTATGTACCCAAAAATGCAAAAAGTCATGGGAAGAGTTAAAATAATATGTAAATTGAGTGAATAGCAGCAGGATTACTGTGTATCAGTGGTCACTGTGACCAAAGCTTCTCTTATTTTACATACTAATAGTCATAATCTAGGGTTTGGCGACTCTTTTTGTGAATAGATTTACTTGTATTGATTCCCTCAAGTACAACACACATTGATTTTCCATTATTTATACTCGATATTTAATGCTTCAGCACATTTGGTATCATGGGTCTATCAACTCTGTTGGTGAATGAACAGTTGAAAAATGAGAAATGAGAAAAGACCAAGGCAATAACTCAGTTGGACCACTTTATGCACCACACTGTTCAAAGCAAACAGTCAGCAGCAGCAATTTGTGACTACTGGTTACTGTGTGAAATGTGGATACCATCGCTCATATGTTTTTTCTCAAACTGTGGCTTCCACCATGTCAGATCTGCACTATGCACTAATAACCATCTCCAACTTTATGTGACCAAAAGAAAATTGATGAAGGCACTGAATATTTTTTTTTAAAAAAAAGGGCAGTGATTTTCATTTTTGATCTTCTTATAAATAAAACTTGTCTTAACCTGGCCTGCTGCTTGGTAAACAGAGGTGAAATTTCCCGAAGTGCGTTGATGTTTAATTTGAGGTAACATCTGGTCTAATTATGGGCCTTTTTATGATGGTAGCTTAATAATAGTGTGTCCAGAATGGAAAGCAACAAAATATGACAAACTGTAGCCATTCATCAGCAAACGAATCATCAGTGGCACATTGTTGTTCTTGTTGTGGTGATCTGATGTGTTGCATCCATCCAAGCTAGTTCATCTTGTACAAGCCTCTTCATCTTGAAACCTATATCCATTTGAACCTGCTTATTGTACTCATTTCTTGGTCTCCCTCAGTAATTGTCACTGTCTCTCCCCCCATCCCTCCATCTTTCCTTCAATACCAAATTGATGCCTCAGAATGTATCCTGTCAACTGATCTTTCCTTTTAGTCAAGTTTTGTCATAAATTTATTTTCTCTGCAATTTGATTCAGTGCATCGTGGTTAGTTATGCAATCTTCCTATCTAATCTTCAGCATTATTCTGCAGCAACACATTTCAAAAGCTTCTGTTCTCTTCTCACGCAAACAGCTTATTGTCCACATTTTACTGATGTATAAGATTACGTCCAAGACAAATACCTTCAAAAAGACTTCCTAACACTAAAATTTTTATTTGATGGTAACAAATTCCTCTTTTTTTATTTCAGAAATTATTTCATTGTTATATCCAGCCAGCATTTAATATCTTCTCTTAGTCAGTTTTCATCAGTTATTTTTCTGACTAAATAGCAAAATAAGTGTACTACTTTTAGAGTCTCATTTGCTAATCTAATTCACTCAGCATTGCCTGATTTAATTCAATTAGTTCTACGTCTACAACTAAATATATCCTCCACAAGTCACCATTTCGTGTGTGGCAGATGGTCCATTGTACCACTGATAGTCATTTCCCATTCTTTTCCACTCACAAATAGAGTGAGGGGAAAATGACTGCCTATATGGCTCCTATAAGCTCAAATTTCTCTAATGTTTGTGATCCTTATGCAAAATGTATGTTGGAGGCAGTAGGACTGTTGTATTGTCAGCTTCGAATGCTGGTTCTCGAAATTTTTTCAATAGTATACCTTGAAAAGAACATTGCCTTCCGTCAAGGGATTCCCAAAGCATCTCCGTAACACTTACTTGTTGATTGAACCTACCAATAACAAATACGGCAGCAAGCCTCTGAATTGCTTTCATGTCATCCTTTAGTTGACCTGGTGGCCTTTAGTGGACCTGGTGCAGATCCCAGACACTCAATCAGTATTCAAGAATGGGTGGCACTAGTGTTCGATATGTGGCCTCCTTCACAAATGAACCACATCTTCCCAAAACTCTCCCAACAGGATATTACATGCTTATTCCATTTCATATTGCTTTGCAGCATTACACCCAAATATTTAATTGATGTGAGTGCTAATGCTATATTTGAACATTACATGATTGTTTTTACTACTCGTTTGAATTAACTTACTATTTTCTACATTTAGAGCTAACTGCCATTCATCACGCCAACTAGAAATTTTGTTTACCTCATCTTGTATCCTCAAATAGCCACTCAATAACAACACCTTTCTGTACACCGCAGCAGCATCAGCAAACACCTGCAGATTGCTGCTCACCCTGTCCATGAGATCATTTATGTATATAAGCGTTCTGTTCAAAGAATTCTGGAGCTTTGTCCACAAAATTTTTCTGTGCTTCCTTTTTACTTATTGTGTATGGTCTCCTTCGAAATACTCTCAACAACAGATACACCGCTTCCAACACTATTTCCATGTTTGGAAGCAGTCTTGATACGCCTCTTGCTGGATTGCACAAAGCACCATCAGCAATTTTTTTTTATTTTGTCTATCATTGCAAATCTTCATCCTTTAAATGGGGATTTCAACTTTGGAAATAAAAAATAAAAAGTCCACAGGGGCCAGGTCTGGAGAGTGATTTCGATTTTTGTGGAATAGTCACGCACCAATAGGGATGATGTGCTGGTGCGTTATCATGATGCAGGAGCCATTAATTGTCTTGCCACATTTCAGGCCATTTCCATCTCACATTTTATAATAGGCACTGCAACACATCCTGGTAGTAGTTCAAGAAAGCTATCAGCATGGCTTTGACATTTGACCTGACCTGAAAACTTTTTTTATGGTCTTGGAGAACCTTTACCAGCCCATTGTAAAGACTGAACCTTGTTCTCAACATCATAACCATAGACCCATGTCTCATCACTGATTATGATTCTCTTAAGGAACATCTCATTCTCATTTGTGTGATCTAAAAGCTCTTCACATATTGTGAGGTGAAGGTCTTTCTGATCCTGAATCATGAGCCATGGTATGAACTTGGCAGCAACACAATGAATTCCAAGATGCTGTGTCAGGATTTCATGACAATCTCTCTTGGACAGTCTGTGTTTGTTTGGTTTGCACAGTTTTGTTGATGTACCTGACATGAGCATCATAAGTTGATGTCGAAGGGCGTCCTGAACAAGGATCATCCTCAACTTCTGTCCAGCCATTTTCAAACTGTGCGAATCGTTCGTAACACTGAGTAAGGCTTAAGCACTCATCACCATAGGCTTCCGGTATCATTTGGCGTGTCGTTGTAAAGATTTTCCTGAGTTTCACACAAAGTTTAATGCAATGCGTTGCTCCTCTAACTCTTCCTTCTCGAAATTCACAAACTGTGCGACACAACATTATACTCAGCGCAGTACTGAACAATAACTAACAGACTTACAATAGTGAAGCTTCCATCAGTCACACATTAAATACAGGCCTGTGCAGGAATGCCAACAGCATTTCGCTCCAACAAGTCATTAGCATGAAATCGTAATTGTTCCAGAATTCTTTGAACAGATATCCTCATATATCTGAGAACCTATTCCATGTACTGACATCTTCGCTAACAGTCTGCAGTGAGCAACGTGTCAAATGCGTCTCAGAAATCTAGGAATATGGAATTTCCCTGTTGCCCTTCATTCATAGTTCGCAGGATATCATGTGATAAAAAGGCAAGCTGAGTTTCACACGAGTGATGTTTTCTAAAACAGTGCTCATTTGTGAACAGAAACTTTTCTGCTTCGAGGAACTTTATGTTATATTCAAACTGAGAATACGTTAAAGAATTCTGTACCAAACCATATGAAGGATTTTGGTCTCTAATTTTGTGGATCAGTTCTTTTACTCTTATATACAGGAGTAACCTGTGTTTTTTTTCCAGTCACTTGGAACTGGGCGAGAGATTTGCTATAAATGCAAGCTGAGTAAGGGGCCAGTACCACAGACAAGTCTTTGTAAAACTGAATTGGGAATCCATTTGGACCTAGAGATTTATATGTTTTCAATTCTTTCAGTTGCTTCTCTACACCAGGGATGCCTATTACTATGTTCTTCATATGGGAGTCTGTGTGATGGTCAGAGGATGGTATTTTTGTGTGATCTTCCTGCATGATCGATTTCTTAAATGAAAAATTTAAAATTTCAGATTTCCTTTTGCTATCTTCTATTGCCACACCAGATTGGTCAATAAGTGACTGGATAGAAGCCTTCAACCCACTTAGCAATTTTACATAGTTTAATGACCTCCTTTGTTACGCACAATTGGATGAGTGTTAATTGTAATAAATGTTCATGGAGTAAACAATGCCAGGTGAGCTTTGCTTACACCCCACATGCATTGCCAGCACCTTTTACTACTTCCGCCAACCACCTGTATAAAATGATAATGGCATCAGAACCCAAGCAACAAGTGCCATTGGTGTGTTCATGAGCCACAACTTGCAGACAATTGCATCTGTACATTGAATATCTGCAGGCAAGGCTTCCTCCACATCTCAGATAAGGCTCTCCTGCAGACATTCTGAGTTCACAGTGGATTTCATTCCGTCCCTGAATGCTATTTTCTGAAGAGGCTCCATAATGTGCATAACATTGCTGTTCCTGATAACTAGTAAACCCTTCCCCCTGTGTACACGTTCAAACACTGCTGAAGGAGCAGTCACCTGTCCATACACAGGGTGAATGGGTGAGGCCAGATGGCCAGCATCCACATTGGCCCTCTGCAGGGTGGTAATGCATTTGTATTGCTTGAGGCAGTGGGGGGGTTGAACCACTGGAGGGCACCTCAGCAGTCGAGCCTGTGGGCAAAACAAGCAACACTTGAGGTGTGCCATGCAATACACCAGATGCTCCGCCACCACAACACCCTGAGGCAGCAGCCTGAAGACAACTAACTGTAGGCAAAAGTGTCTTCAGCTGTTCACGAACTGTGGCCAGCTCCTCCTGCATCCGCACGCGGCATGCCCTCATCCTATCCATCCCAGGAATTCTAAGAAAACACAGAAAGAGCTAAATATGTAACTTGCTTCTCTGCAGGTGTGTAGCAGGGGACAGTTGGAACCTGATACAGCTGAAATGAACAGTTGTGTAGGCTGTTCAAAACGAATGAATGAATGAATAACTGCACCAAAGACTGCCTGAATTTACACTTTAAAGTCGCACCCATGTTTACTCTTGTTTGATTTTTGTGATGCTCATCTTATAACCTTTTTTCAAGACACTATCCATTCTGTTCAAATGCTCTTCCAAGCCGTTCACAGTCTGTGGCAGAATTACAATGTCATCAGCAGACCTCAAAGCTTTTATTTCTTCAGTGTAAACTTTAATTCCTTCTGCAATTTTTTTTTTAATTTCGTTTACTACTTGCTCAATGTACAGACTAAATAACATAGGGGGTGGGATACAACCGTGTCTTAACTCCCTCTCATTAATTACTTCCCTTTCATGTCCTTTGACTCTTGCAACTGCATTTTGGTTTCTGTACAGGCTATATATAACCTTCAACCCCTGTATTTTATCCCTGCTGCCTACAGAATTTTAAAGAGTGTATTCAAATTAGTGTTTTCAAAACTTTCTCTAAATCTATGAATCCTATAAATGTAGGTTTGCCTTTCTTTAACCTATCTTCTAAGGCAAATCATAGGGTCAGGATTGCCTTGCATGTTCCTATGTGAACTGAACTCATCCCCTCCAAAGCTAGCTTCTGCTAGGTTTTCCATTTGTATCAGTATTTTCCAACCATGGTTGTTAAACTGATAGTTCGGTAATATTCACATTGGTCAACATCTGATTTCCTTGGAATTGGAATTATTACATTCCTCGTGAATTCTGAGAGTATTTGCTCTGCCTCACATATATTGCGAACTAAGTGGAATAGTTTTCTCATGTCTGGCTCTCCCATGGATATCAGCAGCTCTGAAGGAATATTGTCAACTCCAGGGGCCTTGTTTCAGCATAGGTCTTCCAGTGCTCTGTCAAATTCTTCTTGAAGTATCATATTTCATATCAGCTCATCTTCATCTACTTCCTCTTCCCTTTCTGTAATATTGCTTTGTGTAGCCCCTCGATATATCCCTTCCTCCTTTCAACTTTCCTTTCTTTGCTTAGTACTGATCCATCTGAAATCTTGATTTTTGTACATCAGCTTACTTTTTTCCAAAGGCGTCTTTAATTATCCTGTAAGTGGTATCTATCTTCCCCCTACTTGTATAATATTTGCTTTTATCCTGTAGCCATTCCTGCTTAGCCATTTGCAATTTCTGTCAATCTGATTTTTTAGACTTTTGTATTCCCTTTTGCCTGCTTCATTTGCAGCATCTTTATATTTTCTTCATTCGTCACTTAAATTTAATATCTCCTGTGATATCCAAGGATTTCTGCCAGATCTTGTCTTTGTACGTAGTTGATCCTTTGCTACCTTCACTGTCTCATCTCTAAAAGTTATCTATTGGTCTTCTACTATATTCCTTTTCCCTTCCCCAGTCAGTAGTTGCCTATGCTCCCTCTGAAACTCTCAACCACCTCTCATTCTTTCAACTTACCCAGGCCCCATCTCCTTGATTTACTTCCTTTTTGCAAATTCTTTAGTTTTAATATACAGTTCAGAACCAATAAATCATGGGCAGAGTCCACAGCTACTTCAGGAAATGTTTTATAGTTTAAAATCTGAGCTCTGCCTTACCATTATGTAATTAGTCTGAAACCTTCCACTGTTTTCAGGTCTCTTCCATGTATATGAGGTGCAACTATAAAGTAATGAGGTTGATTTTCTTTGCAAGATGTGTCAACCCTGCAGGCTTGCATAGGCACAATATCTTTGACCTTGGTTTATAAGCTGCTTCTAGTCCAAGTGGCACATCGATCCACCTGCTCAGTCTTGAATTGTGCTCTAATAAGTTAACACGTTTTTGCGTCTCTCGTCACAGAAATGGAACTGCATAATATTGTGCAACGGTATGCCATTTCTTTATGTGTTAAATTGGGTGAAAACGCGACGACAACTTACAGTAAGCTTCAGAAGGCTTTTGGAGAGGAGGTTATGTCAAGATCTCAAGTTTTTTGTTGGCATAAAATGTTTAGTGAAGGCAGAATGAATGTTGAGGATGAAGACAGCAGTGGACGACCATCATCCTCATGAACGGATGTGAACTTGGCCAGGGTGCGTCAACTCGTACTATCTGATTGAAGATTATCCGTGAAAATGATTACAGAAGAACTGAACGTCAATCGAGAAACGGTTCGTGTGATAATAACTGAAGATCTTGGTATCAGAAAGATTTGTGCAAAAATGGTCCCCAAAAATCTCTCACAACAACGAGAAATGCGGAAAAATGTGGCAGCCAATCTGTTGGAGCAAACGGAAATCAATCCAGAATTGTTGAGCCATGTTATCACTGGTGATGAAAGTTTGTTTCTTCAGTAGGATCCAGAGACAAAATGCCAAAGTTCACAATGGTGCTCAGAGGGATCACCCAGACCAAAAAAAGCTCGCATGTCAAAGTCAAAAGTGAAATGCATGCTTGTGTGCTTCTTTGATTCCAAGGGAATTGTTCATAAAGAGTGGGTGCCTCCTGGACAAACAGTTAACCTATATTGCTACAAAGAAATTTTAGAAAGACTTCATAAAAGAGTTCTTCATGTCCGTGCCAACATTGCTGATAATTGGATTCTGCATCACGATAATGTGCCATCCATACTGCTGTGTCAGTACAGCAATTTTTACCTCAAAACAAATTTCAGTACTACCACAGCAACCTTATTCAACAGATATCGCTCTGTGCGACTTTTTTCTATTTCCAAGATTCAAAATGGCGGTCAAGGGACACCATTTTCAAACAACACAAGATGTCCAAAAAGCTGTGACGAGATTCTTGGAGGATATTACAGAAGATGAGTTCCAGAGACGTTACCTCAACTCCTTTGGTTCCATCAGATTCACCTGGTCCTACTCCAAATCCCATGCCACTTTCCTTGATGTTGACCTCCACCTGTCCAATGGCCAGCTTCACACGTCCGTCCACATCAAACCCACCAACAAGCAGCAGTACCTCCATTACGACAGCTGCCACCCATTCCACGTCAAACGGTCCCTTCCCTACAGCCTAGGTCTTCGTGGCAAACGAATCTGCTCCAGTCCGGAATCCCTGAAGCATTACACCAACAACCTGACAACAGCTTTCGCATCCCGCAACTACCCTCCTGACCTGGTACAGAAGCAAATAACCAGAGCCACTTCCTCATCCTCTCAAACCCAGAACCTCCCACAGAAGAACCACAAAAGTGCCCCACTTGTGACAGGATACTTTCCGGGATTGGATCAGATTCTGAATGTGGCTCTCCAGCAGGGATACGACTTCCTCAAATCCTGCCCTGAAATGAGATCCATCCTTCATGAAATCCTCCCCACTCCACCAAGAGTGTCTTTCCGCCGTCCACCTAACCTTCATAACCTCTTAGTTCATCCCTATGAAATCCCCAAACCACCTTCCCTACCCTCTGGCTCCTACCCTTATAACCGCCCCTGATGTAAAACCTGTCCCATGCACCCTCCCACCACCACCTACTCCAGTCCTGTAACCCGGAAGGTGTACACGATCAAAGGCAGAGCCACGTGTGAAAGCACCCACGTGATCTACCAACTGACCTGCCTACACTGTGATGCATTCTATGTGGGAATGACCAGCAACAAACTGTCCATTCGCATGAATGGACACAGGCAGACAGTGTTTGTTGGTAATGAGGATCACCCTGTGGCTAAACATGCCTTGGTGCACGGCCAGCACATCTTGGCGCAGTGTTGCACCGTCCGGGTTATCTGGATACTTCCCACTAACACCAACCTATCCGAACTCCGGAGATGGGAACTTTCTCTTCAATATATCCTCTCTTCCCGTTATCCACCAGGCCTCAATCTCCGCTAATTTCAAGTTGCCGCCACTCATACCTTACCTGTCATTCAACAACATCTTTGCCTCTGCACTTCTGCCTTGACTGACATCTCTGCCCAAACTCTTTGTCTTTAAATATGTCTGCTTGTTTCTGTATATGTGTGGATGGATATGTGTGTGTGTGCGCGCGAGTGTATACCCGTCCTTTTTTCCCCCTAAGGTAAGTCTTTCCGCTCCCGGGATTGGAATGACTCCTTACCCTCTCCCTTAAAACCCACATCCTTTCGTCTTTCCCTCTCCTTCCCTCTTTCCTGATGAGGCAACAGTTTGTTGCGAAAGCTTGAATTTTGTGTGTGTGTTTGTGTTTGTTTGTGTGTCTATCGACCTGCCAACACTTTCGTTCGGTAAGTCACATCATATATAGCGCAGGCAGGACGATAGACACACAAACAAACACAAACACACACACAAAATTCAAGCTTTCGCAACAAACTGTTGCCTCATCAGGAAAGAGGGGAAGGAGAGGGAAAGATGAAAGGATGTGGGTTTTAAGGGAGAGGGTAACGAGTCATTCCAATCCCGGGAGCGGAAAGACTTACCTTAGGGGGAAAAAAGGACAGGTATACACTCGCACACACACACATATCCATCCACACATATACAGACACAAGCAGACATATTTAAAGAACTCCTGTGGGAAGCGGATAAAAATTATCAGTGATGTGGGAAAAACGGAAATGGAAATAAAGCGAAAGTTATTAGAACTAGCCGAAATGGTTGTTTAAAAGGTGAAAGGAACTGTTTGTGAACTAGAAATGGTGGATTTTATAGCGGCGGTAGTGTTGAAAGCGGTAAAAAATTTATTTTTGGTTATGGTTTGGAAGTGGGTTACGTATTATTAAGTATATATAGGCGGGATAAAATTGTATAGCAGATTACGGTAAAAAGGAGAAGGTGAATACAAAGTGCAACTACTGGCAAAAACAGAAAGAGAAAATAAGACGACAGAAAAGATTTCGAAATGCAACAGTGGCAATAACAAACGTAATTGTTGGGTTCAAATTACTCATATCAATATAATAGAGGGAAACATTCCATGTGGGAAAAATATATCTAAAAACAAAGATGATGTGACTTACCGAACGAAAGCGCTGGCAGGTCGATAGACACACAAACAAACACAAACACACACACAAAATTCAAGCTTTCGCAACAAACTGTTGCCTCATCAGGAAAGAGGGGAAGGAGAGGGAAAGACGAAAGGATGTGGGTTTTAAGGGAGAGGGTAAGGAGTCATTCCAATCCCGGGAGGGGAAAGACTTACCTTAGGGGGAAAAAAGGACAGGTATACACTCGCGCACACACACACATATCGATCCACACATATACAGACACAAGCAGACATATTTAAAGACTATTGCTGACTTATTGCTGTTTTAGAATCAATCAATCCCTTACATATATAGATCTTAGGAATGATATACTGCTTGATTCAGGTTCCTGTCTGTGTACACAAAGGATTTTATATTGCCTAACTGGAGCCATGGTGATGCAGATGTTTTGAAGTACCTGTCATCTACACCAAACAGTGTCACTTCAAAACCACAATCAAGTGCACATCCAAATGCGGGATTATCAGTGAAGTACAACACTTAGAACTTAAAAATTTACACAAAGATTGAATATTCCAGAATAAACTGTCAGATATTCCAGATATACAAATGTAAAGTACTTCTCGAACTTTCCAGAATTGGTAGGTACGGAATAACAAATAATTGCTGATGGTCGGTTGTGAACTGGTGACCCACAACATGTCAGCCACTCACCATACTTTGTGGACCAGAACTCGGGGCAGGAAGAAATCCACAGCTAATATGCAACTTGTATGCTCGCTTTTGAATTCAGTGGCACCAAATTAACAAAGTTTAGTTTGTTAAGGCTTTCGTGGCCACTTGTTGACAAACTGCCTATTAGCTTCTGTCTCGGATTCTTCGGCTGATGTTCATCTAATGATTTTTCTGACATTTCACCAGCACGAGTGGCTGGCATTGTCAAAGCTTCTCCCTTCATTGCCGGTGGTGAACTGGAGCCGAGCTCGCGGCCGCAGACTATATGTACCGCGCGCCAACGTCCGAGGGCTTCTCTACAGTAATTTCCGGTGCGGTTCTCCTCTTGCTACCTGCGACGGTCGTTTGCTGCAGTACGGGAAGCCAGGATCCGTTTACCTTAAGGCTTTCCTCTTTCTTGTTGAAACTGTTCTCGTGTTTTTGTATTTCTACAGTTTCTCTGAACAAGCGCATGTGATAGTGCTTCTCTACAGGCAGGTACATATAGTCTGCGGCCACGAGCTCAGCTCCAGTAAACCACCGGCAATGAAGGGTGAAGCTTTGACAATGCCAGCCACTCGTGCTGGCGAAACGTCTGAAAAATCATTAGATGAACGTCGGCCGAAGAACCCGAGACAGAAGCCAATAGGCAGTTTGTCAAAGTTTAGTTTATTTGACTTTGATAACGTTCATGTGTTGAACAGTGTAATCAGTGTAATAAATTTAGTATGAGACAGTTGAGGAGGAATCACCAATTTCAGTGTTTCTTTGAAAGAAAAGTAACAGTGTCAACTCAGTATAGCTTACACACTACTTAGATGATAGTGTTTGGTTGCTTCCCACCAGTTATAAGGGAAACAACTCTTAACATACAGAATGAGATTTTCACTCTGCAGCGGAGTGTGCGCTGATATGAAACTTCCTGGTGGATTAAAACTGTGTGCCTGACCGAGACTCGAACTCGGGACCTTTGCCTTTCACAGGCAAGTGCTCTACCATCTGAGCTACCGAAGCACGACTCACGCCCGGTACTCGCAGCTTTACTTCCGCCAGTATCTCGTCTCCTACCTTCCAAACTTTACAGAAGCTCTCCTGCGAACCTTGCAGAACTAGCACTCCTGAAAGAAAGGATATTGCGGAGACATGGCTTAGCCACAGCCTGGGGGATGTTTCCAGAATGAGATTTTCACTCTGCAGTGAAGTGTGCGCTGATATGAAACTTCCTGGCAGATTAAAACTGTGTGCCCGACCGAGACTCGAACTCGGGATCTTTGCCTTTGGCAGGCAAGTGCTCTACCATGTGAGTTACCGAAGCACTTGCCCACGGTAGCTCAGATGGTAGAGCACTTGCCCGCGAAAGGCAAAGGTCCCGAGTTCGAGTCTCGGTCGGGCACACAGTTTTAATCCGCCAGGAAGTTTCAACTCTTAACATGGTTATACAGTAAGGTGTGAGAAGCAATTGCATTCCGTGTCTTAGGATTACCTCTTCTAATGCGTAATGTTTTTAATCAAAGCTCATAAGTATATCAAGCACCCAGTATTTCAAATAATTTCAAACTTACAATGGCAAATACTGCAGTTTATTCGTATGTGCTTTGCCCTCTAAATGGCAGTAGTAGATTAATATTGTCCATTCTTACATTTCAGTCTTTAATTCTATTGGGTGGTTATAATTAAACTTTCCCTATTCAACTCATTATAACATGGAAATTAATTACTTTACATGTACCAAACTTTGTGGCATTAATGTCCAGGGTATTGGGTGCACGATTTCCACGCGTCACAACGCCACCGTCCAGTCCTGACAACAGCCACCGGCTGCTGTGATCAGTCATCGTGATTCATAGTTACACACATATGATCAGTTGCAGTGCACGTGAGCTGGGACAACATGAGCTTGAACAAATGGGGCAGGACATTATCCGTGAAGCTCTATTACCAAATCAACAGTAATGCTGCAGCTGCACTTCGAGAATATTGCCAGCTGAAAGGATTATGGGAGGGTTCTCTTTCTCCACCTGCTGTGTGGAGCATGATGAAGTAGTTCGAATCATCTGGATAACTGGGCGTCACTCTGGGAAGAGGCTGATGACCAGTTGCACCGAAGGTGGTTTATGAAGTTGCTGTTGGTATGGCAGACAAATGCTGTGCGCAATTCCCGATCATCAGGCACTGCGCGTGCTGTGTCACGATAGTGGAACAACCCGTGGTCCACTGTACAGAAGGTGCTTTGAACCATTCTCAAATGGTATCCGAATTAGGTCCATATCGTACAGCAGTTTGCACCACAGGATGCATGATGACGTGTTGACTTCTCTTTCCACTTTTTCGCAAGGATTGAAGTTGACAAGGGCTGGCCTTGGAGCATGCTATGGACAGACGAAGGTGGTTTTTCTCTGATGGGTGAGGCAAACACACAGAATTGCTGAGCGTGGAGATCTTCGTCTCCAGTCACTGTGCACGAAATTTCTCTGTATGGTGAATGTGTCGCCATATGATGTGGCTTCATGGCTTTGTTCATCATTGGCCCATTCTTTTTAAACAGATTGGTGCTCAAGGGCCAAAGGCATGCAGTGTGACTGGCCAGAGTTACTGCGATATGCTTCACCAGTATTTCGTAGCCACCCTACAGGGGAAAGAGATCTTATCAGTCTCATCAGACGTCTTATCAGCTGATCATTTCCAAATTCTTGGTTGGCATGATCGCTTGATCTCACTCCCTGTGATTTCTGGTTGTAGGGCTATCTGAAGGACAGGGTTACCAGGGGAATATTCACATGTGTGCTGATCTGAACTGCAGCATATTGAGAGTGTTAGCCGGCATACCTACAGACATGCTTCGTTCTGCTGTACGGAATGCAATCCTGCACTTTCTGACTCTTCTGGACACTGATGGGCACCATATTGAGCCCATTTTGCAGCAGTAATGGTACTAGTATGTAATGGTATGATGTACCATAGCAGCACATTAAAAGTGTTTCAATTGAATTGATTCTGCATTATTTCTCTTCCCCATGTCCTTGGCATCAATGCTACCAAGTTTGGTCCTCATTTGGTAATTAGTTTCCATGAGTCAACTACATATCTAAAATCAGTGATGCTGATTAAGTTCAGGATCAGTTCTGTGCCCCCCTCCCTCACCTTGCCCCACACACAGCAAGATCCACAATCACTCCATTTCCTCACAAGAGCTAGCAGGCAGTAGATACTGGCACTCGAGGTGAACACAGGTTCCTGGACTTCTAGAAGGTGCTCATACAATCTTGAGAAAGTCACCCAGAACCGTGGGTCAGGGGAGACTTACCTCACAGGGTGAGAAGGAAAGACTGATTTGATTGTTGGGGACTGCATCGGACGAGGTTTGAAAACCTGAGAGTTTAAAGGTGAAAGACAGGGTAACATGCTAGACAGAGATTACTGCTTAAACATCATGTATGAGTAAATAAGAGTGAAAAGCTAAGTGCATTGTACGTAACACAGGAGGGAGGGGCCGGCGAAAAATATACAGATAAGAAAATGAAAGATGTAGAAAACTAAGATGGAGTGAAGGAAGGAGTAGTTACTTGAAGAAATCCTGAGGTGGATGAAGTTAACGTAAATTAAGGCCACATGGATGGCAAGAATGAAAGGCATGGTGTAACACTAGTTCCCACCTGCAGAGTTCTGAGAACCTGGTGTCTGGGGGAAGAACACAGATGGCACATATGGTGAAACAGGCACCAAGGTCATGATTGTCATGTTGTAGAAAATGTTCTGCAACAGGATATTGCATGTTACCAGTATACACTCTCTGCCTATGTCCACTTACCCTAACTGATAATTTGGTGGTAGTCATGTCACTGTAAAAGGCCAAACAGTGTTCAAATAACAGTTGGTATATGACATGTTTCACAGATGGCTCCGCCTTTGACAGTATATGTTTTGCCAGTTACAAGGCTGATGTAGGTGGCGATAGGAGGGTGCATAGGGCAAGTCTTGCAGTGGGGAAAGTCACAGGGGTAGGAGGGGTAGGAGCCATAGAGTAGGGAGATGGATACAGAAGGAGCATAGGGTCAGGGTGACAAAAAGTTATTCTAGTTGTTGTGCGCAAAATCTCAGACAGAATGGATGTCATTTCAGGGTATGGTTTTAGGAAGTCATGGCCTTGTTGAAGTAGCTGATTAATACATGGACCAGGATAATACTGAGTGACCAGTGGTGTGCTCCGAAGTTGTTATTTGGATGGATCAGCAGTCCAGGCTTGGATGTGATGACCCAGGAAAACTGCTTTTGTACTAGGCTGGTGGGGTAATTATGTCCAGTGAACCCTGAGGTGAGAATGATGTTGTCTTGCTGTAAGGAGTCTGCATCCAAACAAATACATTTGCCTTGAATGCCAAGGCTGTATGGGAGGGAACATTTGATATGGAAAGAGTGGTAACTGTCAAAATGTAAGTACTGTTGTTTTTTAGTAGGTTTTTATGTGGCCAGGAGTGTGTAGCTGGTTTTCGGTGAGGAAGACATCAACATCAAGGAAAATGGCTTGGGATTCGGAATATGACCATGTGAAATTTAGTTGGGGGAAGATATTCAGAAGTTCCAGGAATTTGAACAAGTCTTCCTCACCATGGGTCCATATGGTAAAGACATCATCAATGTACCTAAACCAAATTAGGGGTTAGAGTTATGGATCCCAGAAAAGCCCCCTTAAAGTGACCCATGAAAAGGTTGGCATAGGAAGGAGCCATCTTGGTTCCCGTGACCATACCCCTAATCTGTTTGTATGTCTGCCCCTCAAAGGTGAAGTAGTTGTTGGTAAGAATAAAGTTGTCTGCCTCTCAAAGGTGAAGTAGTTGTTGATAAGAATAAAGTTGATTAAAGTGAGTAGGCAGGATGCCATAGGTTTGGAATCAGGTGGGCACGGTCAGCAGCAGACCGACCATGTACATTGGGGATGTTGGTATATAGGGAGATGGCATCAAACATGACAAGCAAGGTGTGTGGTGGGAGTGTGACAAGCAAGGATTTCAGACGATTTAGGAAATGGTTGATATCTTTGTTTTTGTTGTTTGATTAGCTGTTTGATTGGATTAAAGTGTGCCTTGCAAATAGAAAACAGCATGTCAGTCTTAACAGAGATAAATCTTCAGACATACAAATTGCAGAGAATAGGTGCTTGGTGCAGGGATAGGCAAATGTAATGTACTGCACATAAATAGATGGAGAGTTCCATTGTTTTGTGGTAACACCATTGCCAAACAGTCACTAGAAGCACCCCCTTGCATTAGATATCTGACATTATGTGTACAGAGCAATTAAAGTGGAACAACAAGAAGCTAATGCAGGTGTTAGACTGAGATTCATTGGAAGTACCCTTAGGAAGTGTAGTCCACGCATGAAGGAGGTCACTTAAAAACTCGTGTTCAACTGAAACTTGAGTATTACTCAATAGTCTGGGACCTTGTATAATTGTCTGGGACCATGGGACCAGGTATAATCAACAGATGAGTTTGAGATCAAAAGCAGAGTAGTATATTTGTCATAGGCTCATTTAATCTTTTCATGGCTGCAAAGCACAAGCATCCTGCCTGACTGGCCAGCTGACAGGGATGAACATATTGTGCACATGGCCAGTGGACAGCTGACTCAGCCTGATGACTGCTGCAGGCTATGGCCACTGTAAGCTAATTGTATGTTCCAGTGTGCGTAGAACCACTCTTCAATAATATTCTTTATAAAATCAGTATCCCTGTGTACTGTCACAATGATTGCAGTTTCATGTGTTTGGCTGTGTGTGCCAGATTCTGATTCGTGTGGCAGTGAATGTTTCTGATAAACTGCAAGAACTTTTGGTGCACTGCTCACCTTTTGCAACATCTGATACATCAGTTCTATAGGATAATTCATGCCCTGTCAGATCATATATGTTAGTATCAAGTATAGTTTATAGATTAGGAAATCAGATTTCATTTGCTTGGCTGCGTGGACTGTTTTCTGTTCTGGGCAGGGCACCATCACATATTGCTGAGACACTGCACATATCTGCTCTACTGCTCTCATTTTGTAACTTCTGATATGTCAGTTCATTAGGATCATTCAAGTCCTTACAATTATAATGTTTGTGTCTCTTGTATTGTGTATGCTAGGAAATTAAATGGCATCTATTAGATAGCCTCAATAGCAGAAAGGGCCCAGGAAAAGGCGAAAGCTGTAGTGCTTTCCGTCATTTGAAAGAAGAGCAGATAATGACAGTATTGACAGTGAAATAAAAGTTATTAATTTATTGAATATTCATTTTTACTGAGATAAACGAAACAGTGGAATGTTGGGAGAGTCCACTTGACGGGAAGCAACCCAGGCAGGTGAACAATCGTACAGCACGCACGTCTAACAGTCATACGGCACTGTGGAGAGACTTTTTGAACACCCCGTAGAAATAAACAAGTAAGGTCTGTTTGAATTCTTCCACTGTAATCAAAACTCAAAACTCCTCGCCATCTCAGTTATGGAGCTTTCCACAGACGTCCACACAGTCACTACACTAATATCATATCCTTCAAAGAGCCCTTTATGTATCAATATATGCGGCTGAAGAAGCCTTATTGTTTTCCCTCGCATATGTAATTTCATGCACACATTAGGAACCCCCAAGCCTAACTGTGCCCAGACAAGTGTTGTCTGGAAGCTCTTTCTCCCTCCACCCCCTCCCTCCCTCCATTGCTCTCTCTCTCTCTCTCTCTCTCTCTCTCTCTCTCTCTCTCTCTCCATGAAACCTTGTTGTTGTTGTTTTTGTTGTTGTGGTCTTCAGTCCTGAGACTGGTTTGACGCAGCTCTCCATTCTACTCTATCCTGTGCAAGCTTCTTCATCTCCCAGTACCTACTGCAACCTACGTCCTTCTGAATCTGCTTAGTGTATTCATCTCTTAGTCCATAAAATTAGCCAATCAATTCTGTATGCTCCTGTATTCTCCTACTGTAAAAGTACATGCGAGCAAGGGTTCCCAGATTAAACAGCTGTGGATCATGCAGAACTACAACTCAGAGGAGACAGGAGGACTGAATTGAAGAACAGGATAGTACTTGAAACTTCCTGGCAGATTAAAACTGTGTGCCCGACCGAGACTCGAACTCGGGACCTTTGCCTTTCGCGGGCAAGTGCTCGCAGGAGAGCTTCTGTAAAGTTTGGAAGGTAGGAGACGAGATACTGGCAGAAGTAAAGCTGTGAGGACCGGGCGTGAGTCGTGCTTCAGTAGCTCAGATGGTAGAGCACTTGCCTGCGAAAGGCAAAGGTCCCGAGTTCGAGTCTTGGTCGGGCACACAGTTTTAATCTGCCAGGAAGTTTCATATCAGCGCACACTCCGCTGCAGAGTGAAAATCTCATTCTGGAGGATAGTACTTATTAGTTAACTTTCCTTTCTGCTGTGCCTCTCTCTCTCTCTCTCTCTCTCTCTCTCTCTCTCTCTCTGTGTTGATCTGGGCATGACTAAGATTCTGTTACATAATGAGGATTCCAGCAGTAAATAAATAAAAGCCAGAAACAATTTAAAGCTTGGAGCCATTATCAGACTGATAGTTCTAATGATGTAAGGTGTATCTGTACCAATAAATATTATAAATGAGTTTTTAAGAATAGTAATAATGATTAAAGTTAATGTGTAAAGGTGCGCTCCATGTTATTCTTATGGTTATTAGGGACTGGTGTGTTTCGCGGCAACTCTGGTGGGGTCATAGAATACCAGCATACCATGTAACTCTGAAAGATCCGTCTCTACAAAAGGGAATGGTGTGTATATATTTATTTCAAATGGCTTTTATTATAAAAAACTTAAAGTTTACCATACAATTGAATGTCAAGATAGAACACAATATTTCCAAGTACAGTTTTGAAACCTGGATTTTTCAAAAATGTTTTAGTCTGAATATTGTCGTGAGTAAGTATTGTTTTGTGAAACACTTTATTTTGCAGTCCAGTGTGTAATACTTTATTATGAAACAAAAAGGCAGGAAAAGAAATGATGAAACTGAGAAATGCTCCCAAATATTGGGTCAATTAAGATCTTAGGAGTTCATTAAGAATAGTATCATCTAACTGAACTGTCACTATAAAAGCAAGAGATGTTAATGCGGTTGGAAATAGTGAATTGAAATTGACAGAAAAGGAAATACTATTTTAAGATGCAGAGAATGTGATGTGCTTCAGTTATGGCTGCGATAATACACTTAATGTTCCTGTAATTCATAGGACTTTGAAACAAATAGTTGGACAAACTGTAGTAAAGAACGACAGTGTAGCACATTACCTAAAATATAAAATAATTACACTGTCACTCATATGAAACAAAATTACATGAAATAGTGATATTGTTTATTAGTAATAAGGTCAGGTGATTGTGTCATTAGGTAATAACATCTGCATCCATCGACATCTACATGACTCCTCTGCAACTCATACTTAAGTGCTTGGCAGATGCTTCATCAAACCACATTCAGACTATGTCTCAACCATTCCACTATCATACCGTGTGTGGGAGAAACAACCACACAAATTTTTCAGTGTGAGCTCTAATTTTTCTTATTTTATTATGACAGTTACTTCCCCCTTGTAGATGGGCATCAACAAAATATTGCTTTCATTCAGAGGAGAAAGTTGGTGACTCAGATTCCATGGAAGTATCTCACAGCGATGAAAAAAATCTTATTTTAATGATTGCTGCTCCAAATTGCGCATCTTCTCTGTGACACTCTCTCCCTTATTTCACAGTAATATGAAATGAACTGCCCTTTCCCCCCAACATTACCCATCATCCTATCTGGTAAGAATCCCATACTGTGCAGTAATATTCCAGAAGAGCATGGGCATCTCTTTCGTGTATCTGTTGCATCTTCTAAATGTTCTGCCAATAAAACACAGTCGTTGGTTAACTGTTCCCACAGCATTTTCTGTGTGGTTGTTCCAATTTAAATTGTTTGTAATTGTAATCCCTAGGCACTTAGAGGAATTTGCAGCCTTTGGGTTTGTGTGATGTATCATGTAGCCAAAATTTAACAATTTCATTTAGTACTTACATGGATGACCTCACATATTTATGGTTTAGAGTCAGTTGCTACTTTTCGCACCAGGTAATCTTCTCTAAATAATTGATTTTGATCTTCTGATGACTTTTTCCAGTGATAAATGACAGCATCCTCTGCGAACAATCTTTAAATCATTTATGTAGATTAGGAATAATAGTGACAATAGTGGGCTTAATAACACTTCCTTGGGGAACGCCAGGGTATCACTTCCATTTTACCTGATGATTTTCCATCAGTTAGTATGAAATGTTACCTTTCTGACAGGTAGTCATGAATCCAGTTGCACAACTTAAATGATATTTCACAGCCCAAAGGCATACAATTTGGTTAGAAGCAACTTCTGAGGAACAGTGTCAGAAGCCTTCTGGAAATGTAGAAATGTGGACTCAGTTTGAGATTCACTGTGGATATCACTGATTTCTTCATGTGAATGAAGAATCCACACCATTTCAGTCCTTCAAATGAGCAAAATCCACTTGTTGTATGTTAGTGGGAGGGGGGCGGGGGGGGGGGGGGGGGGGCGACACAGACCATTTTTGGACTGGTGAACAAGAAGTTGAACAACAATCAGACAGGAACATTTGCTTACAGTTTTGAGTTTATAATTGAAGTAACCATAGATTGAACACAGGTTAAGACCAGCACTTGCATATTTTCTTACCTGTACTTCGTATGTCGAGAGAAGAGCTCTGACAGCTGGCAGCGCAGTTGCCAATATTCCACATGCACGGACAGTGAGCCAGCAGTGGTCTCCAGCACTATGGCAACTCTGGGGCGTTGTCATGGTAACGAAACAAAAGCTCACGATCTGATTGGCCATCATGGATGTCCAAAGCAAGTGCGCCAAGGCTGTGTCAGCTGTCGGAGCTTTTCTCTCCCCATATGAACTGTAGTCTGGTGAGTGCTTGTTTCCTTGCAGCATCATTGTCCATCTGCATGCTAAACCTAAATTAAAAAGGTTGAGAAACAATGTGATGAAAGTGAAATGTTTCGGTAATTTAACTAAGTGCACAAGTATTCTCTGGGCATCACCTCAGTTCATATAAAAAGTAATGCAAATGTAGCTCTTTCACTGCTGCTTTTCTGTTGGCTCAACTCTTGTGCTATTTTACATCTGCAGTTTGAATCATGAGGTAAAGTAATATAAGTCCATTGTTGACATTGTGTGGATGTCTTCCAAGCATTATTCACTTCAGTGGCAGGACAGATAAAGGCAAGCTGATAAATATGAATTAAAATTCTGTTAATACTCAGTATTTTAGTTACCAAATGATGTCGTGTTAAGTATTGGCACACTTCAAAAGATATGAAAATGTACTTAACTGAGGTGGTTGTTATCTGTAAGTTTAAAATGCATTCTTTTATAAGTGTGCCACAGCAGCCAGAGACTGGTCGTGTGTGTGTGTGTGTGTGTGTGTGTGTGTGTGTGTGTGTGTGTGTGTGTGTGTGTTGGTGTTGGTTGTCTATTTCCAATGAAGACCTTGTCTCTGCTATATGGTGAGTAGCAACTATCTCTTTCATAGTATTGTTACATTCCTTCTGGGATTTTCCATTGTTTGTTTTCTTTTATAATTCTGTTGATATGCCTTAGTGTACTGTGCATGCATTGACATACAAAGTTGAAAATGAGATATATAATAACATTTTTATGGACATACACATTTCGAGGAAATTTCATTTAGGGAAAGAAAGACTTACTAGAAGGGAATGAAAATCTTTTATGTTTGGTGCTCCACAGTTTGTAAATATTTGTTAAAAGTTACTTTGCTGTACACTATGAGCTGTGTGTAAAATATTTAACTGTTGGACTGGTGTTGAGGCATATAACCCATCACTGGTGGCATCTGATACAAGGGATAAACAATAAATATGTACAAATCAATGTCTATAACATACACACATTTTGTATACATAACAATAGAAGTATAATGTTGCTTGCTTATTGTGTATGTCTGCATTAAATGGCAAGTGTATTTAGTATGAAATCCTTGTGATAAAATTGGTGTAGATCTAGAGAACACAGAACCCCAAGCATATTTAATATCTGATTGTAGCCATGTCTCTGTTATCATGACAGGATCCATTATGTGTCTTATCTCTGTGGTACTTAAGGTGTCATGAGTACATGTTATTGGTGTCAGATGCTAAACTAACTCCCACATTTCTTGGTTGTATTGGACCGACTGTCATGGGATGTCATGGAACTGCTGGTCAGTGCAAAGAGTATTATATTATATTACAGGTCTCTTATTATCTCTGAGGCCTTATTTAGATATATCTGTGACATGCCCCTGCCGCCCCCCCCCCCAACCTTCTCTCTCTCTCTCTCTCTCTCTCTCTCTCTCTCTCTCTCAGAAAATTATAGATTGCTACTCACCATAAAAATGACTCGTCGAGTTGCAGACAGGCACAACAAAAAGACTGTTTTACAGCAGTTCCAACAGGTCATCTTCATGGTGAGCAGCAATCTATCCTTTTCCTAATATTGTTGATATTCCAAACTGGAGATTCCATTTGTGTGTATGTGAACAGTTAGTTAAACTGGAATATATAAAAAGTAAATAAGGGTAGAGTATGTAAAGAGACTAACAATCCAAGCAACCCTTAGCAATTGCTAAATATTGTGATTGAGCAGGTCACTAAAACGATAATTTCTGCAGCGGACATTGCTTTCCCTCGTTCTCTAGAGTGCCCCCGGCGAAAGACAGTCCCTTGGTGGTTGCTGGAAGTCGCTGAGGCAATTAAAGATCTTCAGCGAGCTCTACAGAGACATAAGCAGCACCCTTCCCTAGGACACCTAATAGCCTTTAAGCGTCTCTGTGGCCATGTTCGCCTGCTTATAAAATCACGGAAACAGGAGTGTTGGGAGAGGTACATGTCAACCATTGGGTGCCATATGTCACCTTTCCAAGTCTGGACAAAGATCAGATGTCTTTTTGGATACCAGACCCCCAACAGGTGTCCCTGGCGCTACCATCAATAGCTTGCTCTGTACCGACGCAAACGCGATTACCGAGCACTTTGCTGAGCACTATGCTGGAGCCTCCACAACGGAGAACTATCCCCCAGCCTTTCGCACCCTCAAATGGCGAATGGAAAGGAAAGTCCTTTCATTCACTACATGCCACAGTGAACCCTATAATGCCCCATTTACAGAGTGGGAGCTCCTCAGCACCCTTGCACATTGTCCCGACACAGCTTCTGGGCCGGATCGGATCCACAGTCAGGTGATTAAACATCTCTCGTCTGATGACAAGCCACATCTCCTCATCATCTACCCCCCCCCCCCCCCCTTGCGGGTTCGGGGGTTAGAATAGGCCCGCGGTATTCCTGCCTGTCGTAAGAGGCGACTAAAATGAGTCTCAAATGTTTCGGCCTTATGTGATGGTCCCCTCTCGGGTTTGACCTCCATCTTTCTAAATTATTCCGAAGAGCGAGCCAATTGGGGAAGGGCGCCTTACATGGTGCACTGTCTCCATCGTGCATTGAGACCTTTAGCCGGCTTTTTCGTCGTTGCAATGGTGTCCCGCTCGTTTTCCATCTCTTGGGCGAGGATACGTCCCTGGGTGCGATTACCACACTGCACTCTGCAGTGTTGCTTTTAACTGCGACGACGACCTTGGACATTTTTGCACCTAAGATCCAGCACGGTAGCCAGTCCATTGTGGTGGGGCCGCCATGTACCCTGTTGGTTGTAGCCCCCTGACAACACAGGGATCGCTCTACTGATGCCTGCGCCGTTAACTCCCCGCGTATGTCAAGGAGTAGATGCCCATCTCCGTGGGGCATCAGGACTCCCGGCAATGGCCATCCTGCCAGGTGGCTATTGCTGCGGCTGGGTGGCGCCCGTGGGGAGGGCCCTTGGTCGGAGTAGGTGGCATCAGGGTGGATGACCCGCAATGAAGCGTGGTACATCATCTCTCGCTGGTGGCCAGCCACCAGCAGTCTCTAAGCGTTCGAGGGCTCATTTTAAAGCTAACGTTTATGACCCCAAATCGTTCCCATCCCTGGCCACACCATGGGAGGAATGAAAGGCAATGAATGACAGTGACGTGTATTCGCCCAGGTATCTCGTCTGTACCAGAGCTGATGGTGACTCGTTTCTATCCGTGAAGCCTCAGTTCTTTGTAGAGCATTTAGAGGACAAGTTTGGGGAGGTGGAGGGCTTGTCCAAAATGCGCTCTGGGTCAGTTTTGATAAAAACGGCATCCTCTGCCCAGTCACGCAGGTTACTTGCTTGTGACAAGTTGGGGGATGTTCACATTACCATCACCCCACATAAGAGTTTAAATATGGTCCAGGGTGTTATTTTCCATAGGGACCTCCTTTTGCAGTCTGATGACGAGCTGCGCGCCAATTTAGAGTGCCGAGGTGTACATTTCGTCCGGCGTGTTCATCGGGGTCCGAGGGACAATCAGGTAGCTACCGGTGCCTTCATCTTGGCCTTCGAAGGTGGTACCTTACCAGAGAAGGTCAAGGTGATGGTCTACCGGTGTGACGTCAAACCCTATATCCCTCCCCCGATGCGGTGCTTTAAGTGCTGGAAGTTCGCTCACATGTCCTCTCGCTGTACTTCTAGCCTCACATGTCGAGATTGCGGACGCCCATCTCATCCCGATACTCCATGTGCTCCGCCTCCCGTCTGTGTCAACTGTGGAGAGCCTCATTCCCCTTGCTCGCCGGACTGCAGTATCTTACAGAAAGAACGCAAAATCATGGAATATAAGACCCTGGACCGACTGACTTACACTGAGGCTAAGCGGAAATTTGAACGGCTACATCCCGTGCGCATGATGTCATCTTATGCCTCCACTGTCACTCCTGCTTCAGCTCCTTCAGCTGCAAGATATACAGTCAGCTCTCAGAGTCAAAGGACCTCACCTGCCCCCTTGACGATGGGGGCCCCTTCTCTTGCTGTTGCTCCCACACCATCTACCTCGGGAGCAGCACCCACTAAACCACCGGGGACACCAGTCCCCACTTCTAAGCTGGAGAAGCGTAAGTCTTCTTCGGCTTCTCTCGCTCGGAAGGGATCCCTTGGGTCACTCCCTTCCCAGGTTCCTACCAGCGGCACAGCAGACACCAACCAGTGGCTGAAGAAGCCACAAGTCGCTGGTCGACGGGCTTCGCGATCCTCTTCGGTCCCGGAGACTGACTCCAATAAGCCCTCTCAACAACGGCAACCAAAGGAACAGCGAGAGAAAACTACTTTGAAGACCCGTAAGTCCAAGACACCTGCGGTGGCACCTTCTCCACCGCTACCTAAAAGCTCTGCGTCTGAGGATGAGGTGGAGATCCTTGCGTCCGCTGAGGGCCTCGATGTCGCCGATCCCTCAGATGCAATGGATAGCACTTGCACGGGTGCTCCATTGGCGGCAGCAGGTGACCCAGTGGCGTAATATGCCTTCCCAGTCCCGTCACGCCTTTCTCCGCAATGGACAATACCATCCTCCAGTGGAACTGCAGCGGTTTCTTCCACCATCTAGCTGAGCTCCGCCAACTTATCAGCCTTCACCCTTTCTTCTGCATTGCTCTTCAGGAAACTTGGTTTCCAGCAATGCGAACCCCCGCCCTCCGTAGCTATCGGGGTTATTATAAGAACCGGGCAGCATATGAAAGGGTGTCTGGTGGCGTCTGCCTCTATGTCCTTCACACTCTGCACAGCGCGTCTGTCCCTCTCCAAACACCTTTAGAGGCTGTCGCTGTTCGGGTGTGGACGCCACAGGCTGTTACCGTCTGCAGTCTTTACCTTCCACCGGATGGTGATGTCTCGCAGCATGTCCTGGCTGCGCTGATAGCCCAATTGCCGCCACCTTTCTTGCTATTGGGCGACTTCAACGCCCATAACCCTCTGTGGGGTGGGTCAGTGGCAACAGGTCGAGGCGCCACTGTTGAGCATTTATTGTCGCAGCTCGATCTCTCGATTTTAAATGATGGTGCCTCCACACACTTCAGTGTGGCGCATGGCACATACTCCGCCATTGACCTATCGATCTGTAGCCCTAGCCTCTTACCGTCTGTCCAATGGAGTGTGCATGACGACCTGTGTGGTAGTGACCACTTTCCAATCTTTCTGTCTCTACCACAGCGTCACTCTTCTGGGCGCCCTAGCAGATGGGCTATGAGTAAGGCTGACTGGGACTTGTTCTCTTCCACTGCCGCTATTGAGCCTCTCTCTAATGATGACATTGATGCGGTGGTTCAATCGGTCACCACCGGCATCGTTACTGCCGCCGAATCTGCCATTCCCCGTTCCTCTTGGTCCCCTCGGTGGCGGACTGTGCCTTGGTGGTCACCTGAGATCGCTGCAGCGATTAAAGATCGCCGGCGGGCACTACAGCGTCACAAGCGACATCCCTGCATTGAACACCTCATCACCTTCAAACGGCTGCGTGCACGGGCCTGCCGCCTTATCCGCCAAAGCAAGCAGGAGTGCTGGGAGCGGTATGTGTCCACCATTGGCCTCCATGTCTCTCCATCGCAGGTCTGGGCCAAGATCCGACACTTCTATGGCTATCGGACCCCTGTCAGCGTCCCTGCGCTCTCACTGAATGGAGCAGTTTGTACAGACTCCGGCGAAATTGCCAACAGCTTGGCAGAGCATTTTGCTCTTAGTTCCGCTTCTTCTAATTACCCACTGGCCTTCCGCTCCATTAAAGAGCGGATGGAACGTCGGAGCCTTTCGTTTCGCACCCACCACCCAGAATCTTACAATGCTCCATTCAGTGAGTGGGAATTTCGCAGTGCCCTAGCCGCTTGCCCTGATACCGCTCCTGGGCCAGATGGCATCCACTGTCAGATGCTGAAACACCTTTCAGTGGACTGCCAGCGGCGCCTCCTCGATCTTTACAACCATCTTTGGGTCGAGGGGGAGTTTCCGTCGCAATGGCGGGAAAGCATTGTCATCCCCATTTTGAAACCTGGAGAGAACCCTCTGGAGGTGGACAGCTACCATCCCATTAGCCTCACCAACGTTCTTTGCAAGTTGCTTGAACGGATGGTGAGCCGGCACTTGAATTGGGTACTGGAGTCTCGGGGCCTTCTGGCTCCTTCTCAGGGTGGGTTCCGTAAAGGCCGCTCCGCCACTGACAATCTGGTGAGCCTGGAGTCTGCCATCCGTACTGCCTTTGCCCGCCGTCAGCACCTGGTCGCTGTCTTTTTCGACATGCGGAAGGCGTACGATACAACATGGCATCATCACATCCTTTGTACGCTTCATGGATGGGGTCTTCAGGGTCCTCTGCCGATTTTTATCCGCAATTTTCTGTCGTATCGTACCTTCCGCGTGCAAGTCGCGGCCTCGTATAGTTCCTCCCACGTCCAGGAGAACGGTGTGCCACAGGGTTCTGTTTTAAGTGTCTGCCTGTTTTTAATAGCCATTAACGGGCTCGCTGCGGCCATGGGAAATTCTGTCTCTGCTTCCCTGTATGCTGACGACTTCTGCCTTTACTACAGCTCTACTTGCATTGCAGCTGTTGAACGTCAGCTACAGGGCGCTATCCGCAAGGCGCAGTCTTGGGCTGTAGCGCATGGTTTTCAGTTTTCGGCTGCCAAGACCCGCGTTATGCATTTGTGCCGGCGCTGAACAGTCCATCCTGATCCGCGGCTTTATCTTGCCGACGAACTCCTTGCTGTGGTGGAGACCCACAGGTTTTTGGGTGTAGTTTTTGATGCCCGGCTGACTTGGCTGCCTCAGATTCGGCAGCTTAAACAGGCGTGTTGGCGGCATCTAAATGCTCTGAGATGTTTGAGCCACACCCGCTAGGGCGCCGACCGACCTACCCTGATACGGCTCTACCAGGCGTTAATTCAGTCTCGTCTGGATTATGGGAGCCTGGCTTATGGCTCAGCATCCCCATCTGCGCTGCGGGTACTGGACCCAATCCTACACAGCGGCATACGGCTTGCCACTGGTGCTTTCCGCACCAGCCCTGTGGACAGCATACTAGTGGAGGCAGGTGTCCCTCCCCTGCGGTTACGGCGCCAACGTTTGCTGGCCGCTTATGCAGCCCATGTTTTAAGCTTGCCCGGGCATCCAAACTATCGTCTCCTGTTCCCGCGATCGGTCGTCGATCTGCCAGAACGTCGGTCCCGGTCTGGTTGTACAATCGCGGTCCGCATCAAAGAGCTTCTCTCCGGGCTTCGGGTTTTCACTGTTCCACCTCCTGTCCGGGCCACTTTGCATACACCCCCATGGTGTGTTCCTCGCCCTTGCCTTCGGCTTGACTTGGCACAGGGCCCGAAGGACTCAGTCCCTCCAGAGGCCTTCCGCCGCCGCTTTTATTCCATCCTGGCCACGTATCAGGGCTCTGGCATTGTTTACACTGACGGTTCGATGGTTGCTGGTCATGTCGGGTATGCGCTCACTCTATGGGACCATTCCGAACAGTGTTCCTTGCCGGCTGGCTGCAGCGTTTACACTGCTGAGCTGGTCGCCATCTTTCGTGCCCTAGAGTATATCCGCTCCTGCTCAGGTGAGTCCTTCGTTATCTGTAGCGATTCCCTGAGCGGTTTACGAGCTCTCGGCCAGTGTTTCCCTCATTCTAGTTTGGTGATGGCTATCCAAGAGTCCCTGCATACTCTTGCCCATTGCGGCCGCTCTGTGGTCTTTGTGGGGACCCCCGGTCATGTCGGTATCCCGGGCAATGAACATGTTGACCGCCTGGCGAAAGAGGCCACGAGTAAACCATCTCTGGATGTTGGCCTCCCAGAGACTGATTTGCGGGCAGTCCTCCGCCGAAAAGTTTTTGCACTTTGGGACGCTGAATGGCGCGATCGGATCACGCCCAATAAACTCCGTGCCATTAAGGAGACGACGACTGTGTGGCGGTCATCCATGCGAGCCAACCGCAGGGACTCTGTCGTCCTTTGTTGGCTCTGCATTGGCCATTCCCGGCTGACACACAGTTATTTACTGCGCCGGGAGGACCCTCCTCTATGTCGCTGCGGGGCGGCTTTGACAGTGGCCCACATTTTGTTGGCCTGCCCCCTTTTAGCTGTGGTCAGGCAGACATTTGCGCTGCCTGATACGCTCCCTGCCCTTTTATCTGATGACCCTGTTATGGCTGGCTTAGTTTTATGTTTTATTCGGGCAGGGGGTTTTTATCGTTTACTCTGAGTGTTTGTTCTGTTCTTTTGTGTTGATTCTGGCCATTGGCCTACGATTTTACACTGAGTTTGTAATGTGTTCTCGGTGGTTGGCTTTTCCTTTTTATCTCTATGGTCGGCCAACCACCGTCACACTCTGTGTGACTAATTTGTTTTGTCTGATCTCTGTAGGAGTATTTCTTGTCCTGTGTCGTCTGACGTCTTTCCTGCTGTTCGTTTTTATTCTCTTTGGGTGGTTTTAATTTTTTGGAAAAAGGGACTGATGACCGTCGCAGTCTGGTCCCTTTAATCCCCCAAACCAACCAATCATCTTCAACTGGATCTGGTGCAATGGCATCTTTCCATTGCAATGGTGGGAGAACACCATCATTCCGGTGCTAAAACCCATTAAAAATTCGCTTAATGTGGATAGCTATCGGCCCATCAGCCATATCAGCCTTCTCTGTAAGCTGCTGGAATATATGGTGTGTCGGCAGTTGGGTTGGATCCTGGAGTCACGTGGCCTACTGGCTCCATGTCAGGGCAGCTTCCGCCAGGGTCGCTCTACCACTGGTAATCTTGTCCCCCTTGAATCTGCCATCTGAGCAGCCCTTTCCAGATGCCAACACCTGGATGCTGTCTTTTTTGACTTACGTAAAGCATATGACACTACCTCCTTGCCACATTGTATGAGCGAGATCTCCGGGGCCCGCTCCCAATTTTTATCCGAAACTTCCTGTTGCTCTGTACTTTTTGTGTCCAAATTGGTGCCTCCCATAGTTCCCCACACATTCAGGATAATGGTGTTCCACAGGGCTCTGTATTGAGTGTATCTCTATTTTTAGTGGCCATTAACGGACTAGCAGCAGCTGTAGGGCCATCAATCTCCCCTTCTCTGTATGCAGATGACTTCTGCATTTTATATTGCTCCTCCAGTACTGGTGTTGCTGAGCGGCACCTACAGGGAGCGACTCACAAGGAGCAGTCATGGGCTCTAGCCCGCACCTTCCAGTTTTCAGCCATGAAGTTGTGTGTCATGCATTTCTGTTGGCGTCGCACCATTCATCCAGAACCAGAACTTCACCTTACTCACGATCCACTCACTGTAGTGGAGACATATCGATTCATATCGATTCTTAGGACTGATTTTCGATGCCCGATTGACTTGGCTACCTCACCTTCATCAGCTTAAGCGGGAGTGCTGGCAGCTCCTCAATGTTCTCCGCTGCCTGAGCAACACCAACTGGGGTGCAGATTGCTCTATGCTGCTGCAGCTCTACAGAGCCCCTTTTCAATCCTGCCTTGACTATGGGAGTCTGGTTTACAGTTTGGCGGTGTCCTCAGCGTTGCGTTTTCTCGACCCAGTGCACCACTGTGGCATTCGCGTAGCGACAGCAGCTTTTAGAATGAGTCTGGTGACCAGTGTCCTGGTGGAGGCCGGAGTCCTTCAATTGTGGATGTAACTTGCTCAACTGCTCGCCAGTTATGTTTCACAGAATTGTAGTTCTGCTGAGCATCTGAACTACCATCTCTTTTGCGTACCCGTGGCAGTTCATCTCCCCCATTGGCAGCCCAGGTCATGCTCACGACTGCAATTCGCGTGCGGTCCCTTCTCTCCAAACTGGAGTCCTTCCCTTTACCACCTATACTTGAGGTCCCTTCATGTACACCTCCATGATGTACACCTCGATCGAAGCTTCGTCTAGACCTTTTGCATGGCCCTAAGGACTCTGTTAACCCCGCCACTCTCTGCTGTCACTTCCTCTCGATTCTTGGCATGTTCTGGGACTCTGAAGTTGTTTACACTTATAGCACAATGGCTGATGGTAATGTTGGCTTCGCCTATGTCCACAGAGGCAATATTGAACAGCATTCCTCGTCTGCTGGCTGCAGTGTATTCACTGCAGAGCTTGTGGCCATATCTCGTGCACTTCAGTACATCTTTTCCGGTGAGTTGTTTTTTCTCTGTTCCGACTACCTGAGCAGCTTACAAGCTATCGACCAGTGCTACCCTCTGCATCTTTTGGTCGCGAACATCCAGGAGTCCTTCTGTGCCCTGTAACGGGCCAGTCGTTCATTGGTGTTTGTGTGGACCCCAGGACACGTCGGAATCCCAGGCAACGAACTTGCTGACAGCCAAGCAGGCTACATGGAAACCGCTCCTGGAGATGGGCATCTCTGAAACTGACCTGCATTCTGTCTTATGCCGCAAGGTTTTTCGGCTTTGGGAGATGGAGTGGCATAACAGTATGCACAACAAACTGCATGTCATTAAGGAGACTGCAAATGTGTGGCTTCTCGCAGGGAATCAGTTGTCCTTTGCCGACTCCGCATTGGTCATATGTGGCTCACACATGATTACCTCCTCCATCTTGAGGTCCCACCTCAGTGTCGCTGTGGCTCCCAAATGACAGTTGTCCAGCTCTTGCTGGAATGTACTCACTTCTAACTGCTCTGCAGTGGACTTCTAACTTTCCCGGCATCCTACCTTCGGTGTTGGGCAAGAATGCCTCAACAGCAGCTTTATTTTTACTTTTTATTTGTGAGGGTGGCTTTAATCATTTGATTTGAGTTTTAGCGCATGTCCTTTGTCCCTGTGTGTCCTCCACCCTAGGGCTTTTAGGGTGGAGGTTTTAATATGTTGCAGAGTGGCTGGCTTGTCCTTTTTTATTCTCATGGTCAGCCAGTCATGGTAATCTGCTTTCTTGTTTTTAATGTCTTCTCCCTGTTTCTTTCGTGTCTCTGTGGCTTTCTTGTCCTTTTTTGTCCTTTGTAGTGTTTGTTGTCCCTTGGGTAATTGTTCTACTGGGAACAAGGGACCGATGAGCTTGCAGTTCGGTGCTGCTCCACGCCCCACGCCCCCCTCCCTCCCCTTTTAAACCAACCAACCAACCAACCAACCAACCAACCCAACCACATCTAAAAGAGATAATGATGAAGATTCAAAACGACTCTTGAAGAATTTGCAGTGTATAAAGAGCCATAATTGATAGCATCAGTGTGCAAATTGAGTTTGGTACAGTGTGTCATTGAAGTCATTATGTGATTTGAAAGGGATGACAAATAAATGTGAACTACACTGTGAACATTCCATTCATACCTTGTTTAAGCCATCCTATACCCCAAAATTTTCTGCCATCTATTTAGTGATAAAGACTTGCTAGTGTGGGATAGTGATCCGTCCATTCCTCACACAATGTATGTTGGTTGTGATAACAGACTGATCTGTAGCATAGCCCAAGGTCTGTGTTAGGTTGGAAGGTTGTGTGTTTTAAGGTTGATGATGGGCAAGTGAAAACAGAGGAAAGTTTTGATCTTAGTCAGAAGTTGACATTGGGAATAGTATTCATGCAATATTTGAAAATACAGACAAAAATTTAACTGCTTATTGTACTTTTGGAAAAAAATATCCATCTTGTGAATACAGTTGTTAAACATTTGGTAAAAGTTACATAGCAGACTCCAGATTGCATTTTTAGTAGTTTATGTACAATATGTTTGTGTAATACACATCAAATACTCATTGGAGCCTTATTGATTTTTTTTTTCTTCTTAAATTACCCTGCAGTTTTAGCTTTGATTATGAAAAGTGTGTTTAAATATGACACGAAAATTCTAGGCTGTGCGATAGGTCTGTCTAATAGCACAACCTTCATTCGACCGCCACATTTCTCTGCAGCATCAGTTCTCAACTGAGTATAATTTTTTTTCTCAGAGCAAATTAGTTACTTGGAACATTTCTTTGACCATAAATATGTAATACATCCGTATTGTGAGAGACAAGATTCTTAGAACGAAGTTCAGACGTCAACAGATGGCATACAGCACTTAATGTTAACTGCACTTTTTAGTTGCTGCCTGTGACTTATACTTGCAACTTGTCACAGAAATCGTAGTTAAGACTTGATAGCATGTCACAAAGAAAAACACTTAGGCCGTCAGATGGCACATGGCACTGAATGTTAACTGCGCTTTTTAGTTGCTAATTGTGACTTCTACTTGCGACTTGTCACTGAAATCACAGCTAGACAAAAGGTTCACATAAAGAAGTACGAAATTAGGCCAAGAGATGGCATACAGTGTTAAATGTTAAATGCTTGTGACTCCTAGTTGTGACTGAAATCACAGCCAGATTCTGTAAAGTTGTTATTGTGATATCTGAGACTTCTCATTTGCTGTGATTTATAACAGATACGTGATTTATTGCTCACCCCTATTGAGCTGGATCAGTTGTATATTGTTTCAGTATCAGTTACACTGCTAAATGAAAGGACTTAAAGATTCAGGAAACTTCTTACTACTCGCAAGTTATTTGTTCTTTGATTATGTGCAGCATGAGTATGAACTAGCAAGAAAGACATAAGGATTTTATAGAGCACAGGTAGAGGGAATAAAATGCTTCAAATGGAATGTCTCGTGCACAAAAGGTTTCTGAAATGACAGATGAAGGACCAGTTGAAGACTGTGAACATCTTCAGGGAAGACTAGTGATACAGTGTTTACTGGTTGTAGTACACAACACAATAATTTTCATGCTACAACATTTTGTGAATATGCAACCTAGAAAATGTGGTAGTCTTGAGACTCTCGGGACTTTATCAAGATATATTTTTTACTATAACAACCAACTTTGCATTTATGTCACTTTTCTACTAAAGGAGCATCACTGAAAAATCATACAAGTGACTTTAACATCCTAGTACAGCTTGAAAAATACTGTAGCTTCACTGTTTTTCATGAGGGAAATATGCAGGTGTGATGATACAATGTTACAAAATTTAGATGTCACTGTGTTAGATGTAATTGTTACATCTCTTTGAACCTCCAAGTCATTCATCACAAAAGTAAGAAAACGCTACCTGTTGAGCCCTCCAATTGCAACATATTTTTATGTATTAGGGCAGGTTGAAAACTTCACAGATTTACAGTGAGAGAGAATCAGTTTCAAAGCTACACACTCGTTTTTGTTGTGGGATCAAGATTGTTTTCCAGACACAAATCTGTGTATAAGTGGAAATAAGTGAAAGTCAGAGGGTGCCACAGCTGTTGAATTGGATAGGTGTTCCAATGATTTGAACATCAAATCCTTTATGTTTACCATTTCCAATACCACCTTCAAGGGCATGTGCAATGTCCATGCTAAAAAATTATTTTTGGCTTACCTCTTGCCATGTACTTTTTCATCTGTGTGATGCAGGAGATGTGTGCGTTATTTACCTGTTTTTGTTATCCCATACAAGGTAAGTAAGTAAAGCTGTCATTAACCCGAAGGTTAGTTTTAACACCATAGTCTTACTGGTGGGGATTGCTCCTGCCTTCTCTTGACCTTTGAGCTGACTAATCCAACCAACCATATGGTTTAACATTGTCCATCTTTACATTTTCACATTGGCAATTCATTGCGATAGGTGAAAGAATCTGTAATGTTCTTGACAAGGTCAGTCTGGGGGCGATCTGCAATGTATGGTAACTGTCACTATCGGATCTTATTAGAAGCATAAGAAATGATGATAACAGCATAGCTCTATCGAAACCGGTCATTCAGTAAAATGCTTATTTAACAATCTGGGCATGTGAAGTTTTCTTTAGTGACCATGCAATTATTTTGGTTTGTTCCGATGATGCAGCATATTTATGATATCGCCAATCATATCATTGCCTAACTCCATACGGGTTGACTTTTTCCATATTCAAATTTTCTGTTTTCAGTCATCTTCCTTTTCCTTTACAATTACAAAAGGTGATAAAATGCACTTCCCATCTAAAGACGTGTTATGCTTTGAAATCTAGTAGAAACAGCAGTATAATTAGAGAATTCATATCAAGTAACATTTTTATGCTTTACCTAGGGATGTGGAGGGATTGCTGTTTTGTTCTAACGCTTCACCGTATACATCTTCTGTAAGTAGCACTACACTGCGATTCAAGTGGAGGCCAAGGTCATTTGTAATAAGAGATAAATAAGGAAACTTATCACTGAACATAGGCAAGTAGTTGACAGATGGAAAGAGTATTTCGATGAACGTTAGTAAAGAAAAGACTTCATCCTAGGCAGCAAGACAAAACTCATTCTTTAAAAAAGAGATAACCACAAATAGCACAAATTACAGATAATAAGCATACTTTCAGTTGCAGCTTAAAGAAACACCTAACACTAGTGACAAAAAATAGAATAAAATTTCAAACATAACAATAATTTGAAGATAAACTTAACTTCATATCTAAAATGGCACTATAACAATCGAGAGCTTGTGGAGAGAAAATTTTCGGTTGAAATAGGGATACTTACATACCCTTTACTAATTTAAAAAAGGCATTTGATACAACTTAAATTCAATAGTAAAAAATGGTATGAAACACATCTGACATTAGAATTGAAAACCAGAAAAAGATGATATGTTTTGTTATTTAGGTGCCTTAATTACAGAAGAGATCAGATGCGGCATGGAAATCTGAAAATGAATAACAAGAGCAAAATGTGCTTTCAGTGAAAGAGAACTGATAAGTCATGTAGTCTAGAAAAGGCAAGATAAAAGAAAACAAACTATCAAGAGCAAGACATTCTGATGGAATGTTCTGTTGTATAGCCATGAAGGTTGTGTACTGTTGAAGCCAGAAAAAATACTTAGAAATGATTGAAATATACCTTTAAAGAAGGATGAAGAGGATCAGGGAAGATGTGAAAAAAATAAGTAAGTGAAGAAACCACCTAGATACTATTTAAAGAATGAAAAAAAACTTTTTTGACATTTCATAGAAACAAATTTTAACAAATACGTTGGAGGGAAAAAATTTGGGAAAGAAAACTAATGGCAGATCAAAAGAGGAAATAGAAGACCATCTATTGGAGGTAAAATATGTTAGAATCATCAAAGAAATTCAGAGGACAGTGCAAGTGGTTGCAGTGGCAAAGAATGGCATTTTAGAATTTGGTTGATGGAGTGACAACACTTTTTAGTGCAGACCCCCAAGCTATCATCCATTACTTTCATCTTTATTTCATTTCTGGCATGAGGTGGTGCACTCACGGCTTATACACAGTAACAAATTGATGCATAAAATCAGTGGGTGTTTTTTCAAATCGTGCCAACATCCGTCAGAATTTTGATTTTGCTAATGCTTTGGCCAGTATTCTACAAATGTTGCACCTGTCTTACACAAAGATTCTTATGGCTAAAATTTCATATGAAAAGGCCCTTCTAATATGCCTGTGCATTGTTTCTTCCATAAACCTTTAATCTCCAATTCTCAAATGATTTGTTGATATTGCCACATGTGACTGCAATTTCGGGATATTCTTCACTCGAATGAGCATGTTATCAGGTATTGAAAAGGAAGGTGTAGACTTCTTAGAAATATTCATCAACTGTGTGTGGATTTTCACAGCTGTTTAATGGAACAGTGTTGCTATATGTATTAAATTTCCCAGCATAGTTTTATTAGATAGCAATTTCTTTGTGACATGTGAACGATTCAGTAATAAACTGCATGACAAAGGGGATGTACAAGATCAGCAATATTCTACACATCATTAAGTAACAAGTGGATCACAGTGATTCGTCAATAGTTCTTCCTTCTGTTGCACTGATGGAAAGTCGTTGATGGAATATAAATAATGGATGGAGTGAAGGTAATATTTCACAGTATAGTTGAGGTGTTGAATGCTTGAACAGACAATGAAAAGAAAGAAATTGATAATAATTAACAGTAAAGAAATTTTGTTCAGAGGAAGTGCTTCTCATCCAGCATAATGCCAACAGTGGTTGAGAGTACTTCTAAAGAAATTCAGACATTTATAAATAATTTAAAAATAGTGAATCAAAGACATTTTTGTTGTGTTGTTGACTGTTCAAAAGAAAGGAGATTTGAAAGCTGAAACAGCAGTACTGAGTGATGCATGAAACAGTTATTAGTGGTCAACCTGACTGTTTTTAATAAAGCATACGGTAGACACTTCAGTCATAATCAACATTCTATTTCAGATCTCCATAACAACTTATAGGTATTACATAAAAAGAGGAAGGAAACTGTTTTAAATGTGCTTGAGGAAAGATATCTAATGAAGTCCATGAGGCAGTCTGCTGATAATACTCTCAATAATCAAATTGGGTTAGGCCACCAAGCTTTATTGGTAAATTTTTTCTATTTAAATTAGGCTGCCCAACTTTCTAATCATGTTGGTCAGCTCATTACAGTTTTTTATGGTAACATTCATGTTTACACCCACTGCTGGTCCACTTAGAGGTTTTCTGCTCCATTGAATGTCTACATTGCTTTAATTATTCAGAAATAAATAGTTCGTCTTTGCAACACTAAATAACTCTTTTTCCCACTTAAAATTAAAGTTTCAGCTGCGTAAAGAGATTCATGTATGATTACAGTGCTGTAATCCCTAAGCTTACTGAATATAGAAAATGACTTTTTATTGTAAATACTTTGTGTTAATCTGAATGCAGTTGCCATTTTTTGACGGCAATCTTTGTTTGCTGATTTTTCTAGATCGTTTTCTTGTATGATATCTTCCAAGTATTTAAACTGAGAAGCCCTTTTTATTTTACAAAATTGTTGAGGCTTTCGTGGCCACTTGTTGACAAACTGCCTATTGGCTTCTGTCTCGGGTTCTTCGGCCGACGTTCATCTAATGATTTTTCTGACGTTTCGCCAGCACGAGTGGCTGGCATTGTCAAAGCTTCACCCTCCACCACCGGCAATGGAGGGTGAAGCTTTGACAATGCCAGCCACTCGTGCTGGCGAAACGTCAGAAAAATCATTAGATGAACGTCGGCCGAAGAACCCGAGACAGAAGCCAATAGGCCTTTTTATTTTTTCGTATTTTGTGTTCAGAAACTTCGGTGCTTGTTTGTTGCATGTCATACATTCTGTTATACATTGTTTTTTATTTTATTTTTTTTTTCAATTATATTTGTAGCCCTACTTTTTCTACAATTTCTTTAATAAGACTTTCAATTTGTGTTTGAGCTGTGGTAATATCCTTAGTTAAAATTGCCAGTTCATCTGCAGAGGCAAGGCAATCTACTCTAATATTACTTTTGCCTAACTTGATTGATTGATCTATATTTTGACTCTACTTTTGCTCTCACAATTCCGTAATCACCTTTTCCAAAACACAGTTAAACAGTAATGAGGAGAGTCCATCTCCCCGTCTAACACCAGTCTGTATATCAAGTGGTTCAGAAATTTCTCCCATGAATTTAAATTTAGAGCTAGTGTCACTTAACTTTTTCGTAATCAGTGTTAGAGTTTTATCATCCAGCCCTTGCTCCATTAAAGTTTGGGAATGAGATTCAAGATCAACTGAGCTGTAGGCCTTCTTAAAATCCACAAACGTACATACAATATTGTTACCAGAAATCCTTTGGTGCCTAAGGATTAGTTTTAAATTAAGAATTTGTTCTGGACAGGATCTGTTTTGTCTAAAGCCTGCTTGGTATTCACCAATTTTAGATCCTAACAGAGAGAATTTTGTATGTAGAAGGGAGAAGAGAGATTCCTTGGTAACTATTAACATCAATTCTAACCCCTTTTTTATGCAGTGAATGAATTTGGGCAGTTTTCCAGTCCTCGGGTATTATCTCAGTTTGCCAGATATGTTCTTTTAGTTCAGTGATCTCTTTTATAGTGTTAGGGTCAGTTGATTTTAGTAGTTCTGCAATTATACTGTCTTCTCCAGATGCTTTATTGTTTTGAAGTCTTTTAATTTGTTTCATTATTTCAGTTTTGTAAGGTTCTTTAGAGTTAGGGTTGGTGTTATTAGTTTGCTGTGGTTGGAATTTATTCTCTGGTTCTGGACAGTTGAATAGTTTTTCATAATAATTAGCAAGTACCTTATAGTTTTCCTGGTTGTTAAGAGCCAGACAGCCATTTTCAGTTTTGAAGCAAAGACTTTGGGGTTGGTAACCAGAAAGTTTTGTTTTGAATGTTTGTAAAAGTCTCTTGTATTGTTCTTTTGGAAGTCTTTTTCAATTTCTAATAGTTGGGATTTTCATAGTTTCTTTTAGTCTGTCAGATTAATTTAGATGTTTCATTTCTTACAGTTGGAAAGGTGGTGTACATATTTTCAGTTTTGTTACTGTTCCAAATTTTGAATGTTTCATGCCTAGACTTAACTGCTGTTTCAAAGTCCACTTTCCGCCAATGGTGTTTTTGTTTCTTTTGAAGTGGAATTAAATTTTGTGCTGTTGTGATGAACTTTTGTTTTAGACTTTGCCAATTGCTGGATTGTTTTTTGTCAAGTTTGCTTGTTAGAGTTGGGGTTATTTTAGCAGTGTCAAGTTTTGGAATAACATTTTTTGTTTTGAAGAGTTTTTGAGGTTGAAGTTTTACTTTTATTCACATTAAATAATGGTCATGATCTATATCAGCCACTTTCCTAACTTGGACATTTAAAATTCCCATGTAGTTAGGGTATGAAATTGCTACATGATCGATTTGAAATTCCCCAATAAATTATTGGGCACCTGCCAAGTTTTTTGTTTAGAAGGGTTATTTTTAAAATGTGTTGGCATGGTTTTAAGCTTAAAATTTTTGTATGTTTCAACAAGTCTTTGGCCATTTTGGTTTGTCTGTTTGTGCACTGGAAATCTACCCACCGTTTGCTTATATTTTTTCTCTTTACCCAATTGAGCATTAAAACCACCCATTGAAATTTTAACATGGCGTGAGGGAATGTTCGAGATGATGTTTTTTAATGTTTCCCAAGGTTCATTAACTTATTAAAGTTTTTTTACAGTTATCCTCATTGACTGGCATATTGGCATTATTTAAAGTGTATGCCTTATTTGCACATTTAAGAGAAATTGTCCTTATTCTATTACCAATGGTTTTTACCTCTGTTATTGATGTGGTGTATTATTAAGTATTCTTTTGTCAGTTTTACTTTTAAAAAGACAATAACTACTGAAATCCAAGGCGTTATTGTCCATCATTTGTGTTTTGTGAATTTGAATCCTCTGTTCTTTTAATGTATCTCCCAATTTATGAAGTTTATCTGATTACAAAAGTGCTTGTATGTGAAGTGTTGCAAAAAATGGATTTGCTTTGGTTTTAGTTGGCCAGAGAACTCTGACTACTTCTGTTGAATCACCCTGCATTTTAACCTGATCGTCCCAGAATCCAAAAGACCATGTGCCAGTCGTACTGATGGTGGGTTGACCACATGGTGTAATATTTTGATTATCAAAACGCTCCATGATGATTGTACCTGGAATCAGGTGGGGTTGAGTAGACTCATTGATTGAACTTAATGGTAAGACTGAAAGGTTCAGTTCCAGAATTTAAATTTCAGCCCAGCCACACAACTGGTGAACAGAAATTGACCACTTTGCTACTTGCAAATACATATTGGATTTGGTTTTATTTTTCCTTGGTCTGGGCCTGCTTATTCTGTTTTTGCAGCTGTCCATCATATCTGGTGAAACATTCACTATCCTCTACCTGTGATCCGTCCAATACCCTAGACAAAGTCAACTTCTTAGACTTTTAGGCACAAAGTCTTGAAGCCTGGAATCGTCACTCATTATTGTATATGCTTTGTAAGAGAATTGGTGTAATGTTATCTATATTCAAGTCATGCAGAACAACAGGGAAAAAAATAAGCTTAATGTAGGCGCTGCCCACATTTGTTGCAGATTATTATTATTATTATTATTATTATTATTATTATTATCATTATTACTATTATTATTTCTTTCCTTTCTCAGACATTATGTCTGGTTAAAAATGGAAAGTGACGCGGACCTTGATCAAGTGTGACTTCCTTTCAGCTGTATGGTATATGTTACATTGCATTTAGGAACTTTCGCGTAATTGAACAACATATATCAATAATTACAGATTTTTGTAGTTGTATATATATACGTTTAGATGTAGCTGTATTGCGTTGATGTACTGGTGGATATTGTGTGGTATGACTCCTGTAGTTGATAGTATAATTGGTATAATGTCAACTTTATCCTGATGCCACATGTCCTTGACTTCCTCAGCCAGTTGGATGTATTTTTCAATTTTTTCGCCTGTTATCTTCTGTATGTTTGTTGTATTGGGTATGGATATTTCGATTAGTTCTATTAATTTCTTCTTTTTATTGGTGAGTATGATGTCAGGTTTGTTATGTGGTGTTGTTTTATCTGTTATAATGGTTCTGTCCCAGTATAATTTGTATTCATCATTCTCCAGTACATTTTGTGGTGCATACTTGTATATGGGAACATGTTGTTTTATTAGTTTATGTTGTATGGCAAGTTGTTGATGTATTATTTTTGCTACATTGTCATGTCTTCTGGTGTATTCTGTATTTGCTAGTATTATACATCTGCTTGTGATGTGATCTACTGGTTCTATTTGTTGTTTGCAAAGTCTGCATGTATCTGTTGTGGTATTGGGATCTTTAATAATATGCTTGCTGTAATATCTGGTGTTTATTGTTGGATCCTGTATTGCAATCATGAATCCTTCCGTCTCACTGTATATATTGCCTTTTCTTAGCCATGTGTTGGGTGCGTCTTGATCGGTGTGTGGCTGTGTTAGATGCTTGCCAAGTAGTGTTTTCTTTTCCCAATTTACTTTCTTCGTATCTGTAGATGTTATGTGATCTAAAGGGTTGTAGAAGTGGTTATGAAATTGCAGTGGTGTAGCTGAAGTATTTATATGAATGATTGCTTTGTGTATTTTGCTAGTTCCTGCTCGTTCTATAAAGAATTTTCTTAAATTGTCTACCTGCCCATAACGTAGGTTTTTTATGTCGATAAATCCCCTTCCTCCTTCCTTTCTGCTTAATGTGAATCTTTCTGTTGCTGAATGTATGTGATATATTCTACATTTGTGGCATTGTGATCGTGTAAGTGTATTGAGTGCTTCTGGGTCTGTGTTACTCTATTTCCCTACTCCATATGAGTAGGTCAATATTGGTATAGCGTAAGTATTTGTAGCTTTTGTCTTGTTTTTTTGCAGTCAATTCTGTTTTCAGTATTTTTGTTAGTCTTTGTCTATATTTTTCTTTCAGTTCTTCTTTAATATTTGTATTATCTATTCCTATTTTTTGTCTGTATCCTAGATATTTATAGGCACCTGTTTATTCCATCGCTTCTATGCAGTCGCTGTGGTTATCCAATATGTAATATTCTTGTTTATTGTGTTTTCCCTTGACTATACTATTTTTCTTACATTTGTCTGTTCCAAAAGCCATATTTATATCATTGCTAAATACTTCTGTTATCTTTAGTAATTGAGTTGTTGATTTGTTGCTGCCAGTAGTTTTAGATCATTCATGTATAGCAAATGTGTGATTTTGTGTTGGTATGTTCCAGTAATATTTTATCCATAATTTGTATTATTTAGCATGTTGAATAGTGGGTTCAGAGCAGGGCAGAACCAGAAGGGACTTAATGAGTCTCCTTGGTATATTCCACACTTAATCGGTATTGGCTGTGATGTGAGATTATTTGAATTTGTTTGCATATTAAGTGTGGTTTTCCAATTTTTCATTACTATGTTTAGAAACTGCGTCAATTTAGGATCTACTTTGTATATTTCCAGTATTTGTAGTAACCATGAGTGGGGTACACTATCAAAAGCTTTTTGGTAATCAATGTATGCGTAGTGTAGCGACCTTTGTTTAGTTTTAGCTTAATATGTCACCTGTGCATCTATTATCAGTTTATTATTATTATTATTATTATTATTCAGTGCAAGGAAAGAATAAACCAAAAGAAGGAGCATTTTAAAAACTATTAATGACACATTCTGCATGATTTGTTTTCCATTATACCATCCAAAAGGTGATTTGCATTTCTGTTGATTTGTGATTTTGCCTGAGATCTCTGTGTGGTAATCAGTTGTCAGAACAGAAATACTCTTTTATAATGTATGTAAATACTTTATAATGTTCATTGTGGCCAGATATATGCATCATTTAGTCTTCTTTATTTTGTGTAAGCATGTGACTCAGTGATTCAGTTAGTACATAATTTATCATGAAATTCAACCTTCAGATTATTTTTAGTGATCAATAGTATGATTCATGGCTGTATCTTAAAACAGATAATCATGTTTAACAGAATGGGTTCTTGTTTTCTACAGTTTGCCAGCTTTGACTACACCCTAGAAAAGATATAGCATTCTTTTATGTTTAGTGGTGGTAAAATAATTTAGTTTGCTTTCTTTTTGATTTGTAAGGCAGTTTTGTAAAAGCAGTTGGCTGATTGAGTTGTCACACTGGATTGTTTTGCAGCAGACATTTTCATTTTGAGGTCTTCATTGTTTTGGTAGTAATTTTGATATACTTCAGAAACCGAAACATTTTCATGTATTGACAAAATTTGAATTGACACCATTAGTAGTTTCTTGTGTTACAGTCATTTGTCATACCTCACTTTATGTTTTTAGGACGATGATAAAAATTGGGTAAGTGGGCGAACTGAGGACGAAGCACGTCAGAAAGCAGCAAAGAGGTTCAGTGTGCCACTGACAGACATTACACTGAAACAAGATGAAGATGTCCTGGATACCTGGTTTTCATCGGGGTTGTTTCCTTTCTCTGTTTTTGGATGGCCAGATGAGGTAAGATACGGTTCACATTTCTTAGCTTATGATAACACTTGGCTCTTGTTTCCCAAGGTTTGTACGGTACTTTTTGTGAAATACTTAATAATATTTTTCCTGATGTGCACAACAGATTGGTAAATGGTCTCACTTTGTTTTGTGCAGACCTTCAGTTGTTTTAATATTTGCTTACAATGAGCCGGGCTACTACTTATAGTTGATATTCTTACTATCCTTTTCTCCAGCTTGGAAATTGTTTCCATGTCAGTTGGCCAATCAATATTCATCGCTAAAAACTTTGTGTTTAGTGACAGCTCTTCAAACTGAAATTGATGCTATTCGTTTCCTTATATCCATTGTTAATTTATTACACATGGCCCAATTCTTGATAGTTTCATTTGCCTTCTCAGCTAGGATTTCTAGTGCTTTATCAGAGGCTATATTGTTGTTGTCTTGTGTGAACAGATTTTGATCCATGTCTGTATTGTCTGTAAAACTATTGATATATATTAAGAACAGAGTTGGTCCCCGGTAAACTCCTCTGAGAAACACCTGCATAGGTGCTGTGCAAGCCACTGTACAGTGCATTCAGGATCTGTGAGATGTGATTCATTAGTGACACACACATTTATAAGGACAATTTTTTTAGAAGTTTTATTTTGTATGCATTTAGCCCATTGTATAGTATAGTTACTTTGCAGCAGAAGTTTTAATGCAACACTTTAGTCTATAACTAAAAAGAACACAATTTACATCAGTTTAATATTTTATGTTAATGGATTCTTAACAACTCTTTCAATTTGCTTGTATACCTTGACTTGCTCCACATCTATGAAAGTTATTCTCCATGATGAAATATATGAAATGTGATAAATTAATTAGTTAAATAATTAACTTATGTGTTTAAAAGCAAAGGCTCAGCAAGCAAAAAGGTATAAGCATCTTTGGTAGCTATGTGTGTCCTACATAATGTTATTTTATTTGAACATGGGTAAATAATCGAAAACATTGAACCAGATGTTGAACCAGATGCTAATAAAATTATTACAATTGAAGATAAAAAGTCATTCATTTTTAACATCTTAGTTGCTGGTTTGTTCATTTGAATAAAAAATACATACATCAGTTAATATTAATGAAATTTCTTTCCTTTATTTTTCTAGACAAAAGAACTGAAGGCTTTTTATCCAGGAACACTGTTGGAGACAGGACATGACATATTGTTCTTTTGGGTTGCAAGGATGGTATTCTTTGGGCAAAAACTTCTAAAGAAACTTCCATTTAAGGAAATATTCCTTCATCCAATGGTACGAGACGCACATGGTAGGAAGATGAGCAAGTCTTTGGGAAATGTTATTGATCCTATGGATGTCATTCATGGAATATCTTTGGAGGTTTGTTGTATACAGATTTTTAATTATATATTCAAATACATTGTGGCTCTTCTTTCTCTGTTGATTTTTTTATGGCATTACATTACTGGTTTCAGTTGTTGATCATAGCAGTTGTTGGCAAGCAAAGAAAAAGCAATTATTTGTGCTGAAATGAGATTTTGATGGTTGTTTGGCAGCATTGATAAACTCAAAATTCTATGGAAGAGAAGAGTGTGTGAAAAGCTAATACAAAGCCCCAAGTAAAAGAAATAAATTTAAATTAAAGCACTCTATAAGAATATATTTATTGACTGCACGCTAAGAGAAATCTATTTTTGTTTAAGGACTATGAATTTTAAATCATTGTTATCAGTTGATAGCAGAACAATGCTTTCCTAAAAAAAAAGATCCTACAGTAATGTTTATATTTTCAAACTGTCATGTCCTACATGACTGGTTTTTAAAGTTAAACTTTGTAAAATCCTTATAGCCTTTATATGTGGATTTCCTTCTTCCAGCTTTTGTGAATTAATTCTCTGTATACACCATTAGGGAGATAAATTAAGCTTACTGCAGAATATTTGAAACCCTCATTGAACTGCCCCCTATATATTGTTTCATATGAAAGAAATTAAAATTCTAGAGCACAGTTTACATGTTTTCATTATGAATGAGTAGTTGGTCATAAGAACTTATCCTGTTCCATATGTTTGTGAAAAAAAGTTAGCTTTTAGGAGATCTGTGAAACAACTGGGCAAGCTTCACAAAGAAGAGTATAATAAGTTCAGTGAATTCAGTGAAAATGCGTAGAAAGACTTTAGTATTCTAATTATATTATAAAATGATCGTTGTTACATTATGTATCTGAGACATTTTTCTCTCAGCCCTGAATTTGCTGTATTCTCTTTTTTCACTTTCTCTTAAATCAACATGCTGCATGTTCCTGAGAAAGACACAGTGATGTATATTGAACTGTGCATACATTGATTTTTGACCAATATCACTTGTGCACCATACTTACACTTGCAGGTGGAGCACTGATTTGTTTACTTACTCTGGATATCAGTAGTGTAAAGGGTCCATTCTTGCTGCTTTCTCTCTCTTCCTTTTATTTTATGTACAGGATGAGTTTTGTAAGCCCTTAATCTAACATTCTTATAATTATTCAATATATTGTAATTATCTTTTTACGCAGATTATTATAAGAAAACCTCTCTAAAAGATACATTATGTCTTGTTTATAACAGTACAGATAAGAGTACATCAGTATCTACTACATGTGCCCAGTATCTCTCAGGGTATTTGAACCGTGTCATTTAAATTATAATTCACTTGCTTTCGACAGCTGTCACCACTGTTGTCTTCAGCAGATAACCAGAGATACCGATAGTGACAAGTTGTTAAGATATACTCAAAGCACCAGACTCTTCTAGAGGTGGGTCAAAGTTACACATTTGCAGGAAGCCAAGTCAAGCAGGCCACAGTATATTGTGGCCACCATATGACATCATAGTGCATGAGGGACTGATGACAACTTTGAAACTGCTGTCCCTGCCTTCCTAATGTGTAGATTGCTTTCTTCAGAGGTATTGGTTGACATTGGTGTTCCATCCTGCTTCAAAGATTTGGGATATGCTTTAATCTATTAAAGGTGTTATAGACCCTGGTGTGTCAAGTTTGTTCTGAGAATGTGGCAGTATTTACACAGAACAAGTTGTGCTCTTTGACACTGCAATGGCAACTGACAATCAAAATTCTACTCAATGCAGATGTAATGTGTAAAGGAGTGGGGCTTATCTTAGAAAGCCTAGGTTAGGATGTAGGAGATGTTCTAGCAGGTACAGCTTTGGGGCCACTGGACAGAAAGGGAGTGAACTGGCAAACTTTGCTGACCAAGACAGAAGCAAGTAAAACCCACCAGAGTGTTTAACTGAAGAGTGTGGAGAGGGACATTTGGGAAGACTTGAATGAAACCACATTGTATTTTGTATAATATTAATTTCCATGCATTGTGATAGAACTATAAAAAATGTGAGAACATAACTTTATTTGCCTCATTGAGACAAATTCAGCAACACTTTGAAATTGTGTATATAAGAATTATTCATGGAGATACACTGCAAACACACACACACACACACACACACACACACACACACACACAGCGACCGCTGTTTCTGGCCGCTGTGGCCAGAAAGCAGCAACCTGGATTGGTGCGGAAAAGGGGGAGCGATAGCAGGTTACGGCTGGAGGGAGAGAAGAGCGATGTCTGGCAGAACAGGCAGAGCAGGATGTTAGCAGGGCAAGGCTGCCAGGCACAATGTTGGGAGGCTGTGGGGGATGGTTAGAAGGGGTGTGAACTGGCAGCAGAAAGGAGAACAGGAGAGAAGGGAAAAGATCAGAGATAGTTGGCAGAGAGTTGCATACAGTGAGAGTGATGGGATGTGAATTGAAAGGACAGGATAGAACAGAGGGAGCAGAAACTGTTAGGTGGAGGGTACAGGGATAGTAGGTTACCATAGGTTGAAGCCCAAATAATACCAGGAGCGGAGAATGTCTTGTAAGGGAAACTCCCTTCTTCACAGTTCTGCAAAGCTGGTGGTGGAGGATGGGAGGATCAACATGGCTCGGGTTGTGAAGTAGCCATTGAAATTGAGGATCTTATATTCAGGTGTGTGTTCTGCCACAGGGTGGTCCACTTTGCTTTTGGCCACAGTTAAGTGATGGCCACTCATCCTGGTGGACAGCTGGTTGGTAGTCATACCTGTACAGAAAGCCGTGCATTGAGTAGTGCAGCAGTGCTGGCGTACGACATAGGTGCTTTCACAGGTGGCCCAGCCTCTGATGGGGTAGGATGAGTGTATGGCAAGACTGGAATAGGAAGTCCCAGGTTGATGGATTAGGCAGGTCTTGCACCTCGGTCATCCACGGGGATGTAATCCTTGTGGCGAGGGATTGGGACTGGGCTGGCATAGGGATAAACTAGGACACTGTAATGGTTGGGTGGGCAATGGAACACCACTGTAGGAGGGTTGAGAAGGATCTTGGGTTGGATATCCCCTCATATCAGGGCATTGTGATACATAATGTTGTTGGGGGGTGGGAGTGATATGGTGAAGAAAATCTGTTTGCAGACTAGGGCTGGGGGATACTGCCTGTCTGTGAAGGCCTTTGTGAGACCCTCAGCACAATAACCAACTACAGTAGGGCATCCAGTATTGTTAGGTTTGTGGATTTTTGGGAGCATGCAGATGATGAGTGTGCATTATGTCATAGGGGTGGGGAATGGATTCAGGTTATAGTTCCTAGGTTTGTGGATTTTTGGGAGCATGCAGATGACGAGTGTGCGTTATGTCATAGGGGTGGGGAATGGATTTAGGTTAGAGTTTCTGGGAAGGGCCTACAGCTTTTAGCAGAGATTGGAGGTTGTGTTGGATTTCTGGTATAATATCACTCTGGCAGAGACTATTGGTGGAGCAGTCAAATGGCAGGGCTGCAAATCATGTTGTCAGTGGTGGAACCTTTGTCTGCAGATAGAATGATTAGGTTAGGCTCTGTTTTGATGCAGTTTATGGCTGTTCTGTCTTCTGCTAAAAGGTTGAAATTATTAGGAAGGGACATGGGGAAGTATGATGAGGTCAAGTTGGAAGTAAGGAATTCCTGGAAGGTGACCAGTGGATGGCTGGGTGGAAGGTGATCAGGATCATGGTTACATGGTGGTGTGAACTGGGAGGGGCTGCATTCAATATTGGGATGAGGCTGGCTTTGGTTGAGGGATTGATGGCAGAAAAGTTTTTCCATTGCAGGAGAGAGAGAGAGAGAGAGAGAGAGAGAGAGAGAGAGAGAGAGAGAGAGTAGATATCTGACAAGTCTAACATGGTCAAATTTGGCTGTAGTGCTGAAGATGCCTCTGGATAGGACCGAAACTTCTGAGGGGCTGGGGATTTTGGTGTAAAGATTAACAACTGTGTTCTGGGATTGTTTTGGCTCTGCATTTAGTGGATTACTGGTAGGGAGTTTTGGGGGATGTGGCAAGTTGAAAAGGTCAGCTAGGCATGATCTGGTTGCTATGAGGGGAGTGATGAGAAGGAATACTGTGGGGAGGATAAGCTTCTAAATGGTGCCCCAAGGTGGCAGCAGGATGACAGCAGGTTGGATAACTTATGGAGGTAGTGTCTGGAATGCTCTCCCAGTTGCTGGAGAGTGAGGGATTCAGTTTCAGAAATGTGATGTACGAGGGCCGTTCAGAAAGTAACCTCCGGTTGATTTAAAAAAATACACCAAGTTAAATAAAAATATTTTAATATATACATCTTACAACTACATCTTTGCACTATTTTTCTACTAGTCTCCATAGCGATTGAGGCACTTATCGTATCTCTTCACAAGCTTTGAAATTCCTTCTGCATAAAAATCACCCGCTTGTGCCTGGAGCCAGCCTGTGACCGCATCTTTGAGCTCTTCGTCGTCATCAAACCGCTGTGACCCGAGCCATTTCTTCAAATGCATGAAGAGGTGATAATCACTTGGCACCAGGTCTGGGCTGTAAGGTGGATGGTTGATAACGTCCCACTTGAAGGACTCAAGAAGGGCCGTTGTTCTGCGAGCAGAGTGAGGACGGGCGTTATCGTGCAAAAAAACGATACCGGAAGTCAGCATACCACGGCGTTTGTTCTGTATAGCCCGTCGTAACTTTTTTATTGTTTCACAGCACACGTCTTGATTAATGGTCGTACCACGTTCCATGAATTCAACCAACAACACCCCTTTGGCATCCCAAAACACCGTTGCCATCAGTTTTCTGGCAGAAAAATCTTGCGAGGCTTTTCTTGGTTTGGTAGGCGAATTTGAATGTGCCCACATCTTTGATTGTTCTTTTGTCTCAAGGTTCACGTACTTAATCCAGGTTTCGTCACCGGTCACGATTCTGTTTAACAATGGTTCTCCTTCGTCCTCATAACGTGACAGAAAGTCTAATGCAGAGGCCATTCTTTGAGTTTTGTGGTGGTCGGTAAGAATTTTGGGCACCCATCGTGCACAGAACTTACGGTAACCCAATCTTGCTGTCACTATCTCGTACAAGAGAGTCTGTGGAAAACCAGTAGACAACTCCGACATTGAGAAACGTCGATTTTCACGAACTTTTGCATCAACTGTCTGAACGAGTTCGTCAGTCACCAATGATGGTCTACCACTCCTCTCTTCATCATGAACGTTTTCTCGTCCACTTTTAAATAAACGTACCCATTCACGGACAATCCTTCACTCATAACTCTTGGTCCGTACACGGCACAAAGCTCACGATGAATAGCTGCTGCAGAATATCCTTTGGCTGTAAAAAACCTTATGACAGCACGCACTTCACATTTGGCGGGGTTTTCTATTGCAGCACACATTTCAAACTGCCACAAAAACTAAACTAGCGCAGGTACGACGTTCACTTGACCACGGCTTGATGCCGACTGACCTGTTGAGTGCGTGAACGCACAGATGGCGTCGCTACTCGCCCCACAACCCACACTGTGACCAATCGGAGGTTACTTTCTGAACCGCCCTTGTATATAGTGAGGATTGCACAATAGCATTATCTTGCAGAGGGAGCAGAGATGGTTCTGAGATGACTATGCCATGCAGACATGTTTATGCATTACCAGGTTTGTGAGGGGCAGGGGCTTGTGGAATCTGAAAAAGTGAAGGTCATTGTGGAAGGAGGGATGGCATCCAGAGAAAGGAATTTTTATAGTCGGTCTATGGTGGTGGTGGTGGAGGTGGTGGTGGTGGTGGTGGTGGTGGTGGTGGTGGTGGTGGAGGTGGAGGGGGAGGGGGAGGGGGAGGGGGGGTTTCCATTGTTTAGGCAGGGCTCAGTTGTGGCAGGGATGGTGTTGGGGAAATGGGAAGTGATGTAGGAAGTGGGCAAATGAACGAATTAGGTGGATAACAGAAAAAGACCTGTAAAAATACTTATAGGTAAGAAAAATGAGCACAGATACATAAAAATGCATATAATATGCACAAGTACTTAAAAATACACTTAATATTGTCAAGAGCCCAACCTGGACTTTCTGTTGTTACTATTCTTTAAATCATTACTCTATTCAGTGTCTGTCCTTCCTCTTCTTTACTATTCTTTTTATCATATTACAAACCACACATGCTCTGACATTTGAGCTGTACTATATTAATGGTCTCATCGGCTTACGACACGACTACGTGATTGTGCGGGATATTTGTACAGTTTCTCATGCTCCAAATTCTTCCTGCTGATAATTACAATTACTCCTGTTAACCACATTTCCTCTCCCATCCCTATGTATTTTCACATGTTATTTTCCCCACCTACTGAGGACACTTACTTTTTATTTATTCTGCATGGTCTCCTTCGAAATACTCTCCTCCACAATTGATGCACTACTCCCAGTGCCATTTCTGTTTCCAGAACCAGTCTTGGTACACCTTTTGTTGGACAGTGTAAAGCATTCCGTGAATTTTCTTTTATCTTGTCTGTTGTTGCAAATCTTCATCCTTTCAACTTTGGAAATAAGAGAAAGTCCACAGGGGCCAGGTCTGGAGAGTGATGAGGCAGCACAGTGATTTCGTTTTTTTGTGGAATAGTGACACACCAACAGGGATGAATGAATGTGCAGGTGCGTTATCGTGATGCAAAAGCCATGAATTGCCTTGCCACATTTCAGGCCACTCTCACATTTTCTCGTAGGTGTTGCAAAACATGATAGTCCCTGTGACACAAATTTATGATGAACTAATCCTTCAAAGTCAAAGAAAACTATCAACAGGGCTCTGACATTTGACTGATCTGATGAGCCTTTTCTTGGTCTTGGAGAATCTTTCCTGAACCATGGTGAAGATTGAACCTTGGTCTCAACATCGTAACCGTAGACCCGCATCTCATCACCAGTTATGATTCTCTTAACGAAGTCTCATTCTCATGTGTGAAATCCAAAAGCTCCTCACAGATTGCGAGGTGAAGATCTTTCTGGTCTCAACTCATGAGCTGTGGGATGAACTTGGTGACAATACTGTGCATTCCAAGATACTGTGTCAGGATTTCATGACATGATCCAGCTGAAATATTAACATTTTTGTGCAATCTCTCAGTCAGTCAGTCTTTAATTGGCATGCACCATTTCATTGACATTCTTGACATGAGCGTCATCAGTAGATGTCGAAGGGTGTCCTGTACAAGGGTCATCTTTAACTTCTGTCAGGCCATTTTTAAACTGTGTGAACCATCTGTAACATTGAGTACGGTTTAAGCAAACATTACCATAGGCTTCCTACATAATTTGGTGTGTCTTTTGAGTTTCACGCAAAATTTAATGCAGACACATTACTCCTGTAACTCTTCCATCTCAAAATTCACAAACTGTAAGACAACATTGTACTCCATACAGCACTGGACAGTAACTAACTGACATGCAACAGTGAAACTTCTGGCATTTATGCATTAAACACAGGGGTGTGGGGAGATGCCAACTGCATTTTTCTCTGACACACAATTGGTGCGAAATTATGAATGTTCCGGAATTATTTGAACACACCTCGTATACCACACAAACTGGTGAACTTCGAACTAACCAGACCTCTCTCCCTCTTGCTCTTCCCTTATCCCAACACACACATATTCTGATATCTCACCCATTCTGTCCTTTTTTCCCCACTTTTTGTATGTATTTCTTTATGGGTATTTTCAAGTATTTTTGCATATATTTGTGTATTTTTACTTGTCTGTTATCCATCTCCCCTCAGAACTACCTGACACCTTCATGTGTCTATTTCCTACTTCATTTCCCATTTCCCCAGTGCCAGCCTTACCCAAAATGGATCCTTACTCTATCTTTATGCACCAGTTCAGAAAATTATCCCTTTCTCTGCCTAAAATCCCATTTCTACATTACATTACATAAATGCTGCCTAAACTATGGAATCCCCCCCCCCCAAAAGCTTGACTATAAAAAAAAAATCCTTTCTCAGGATCCCACACTTCCTTTCACAGTGACCTACTCAGATTCTTCAGGACCCTGTCCCTCACAAACCTGGTACTACAAAAACATGTCCATGGCACAGGCACCCCAGAACTGCCTCTGCTCCCTCTTCGAGATACTGCTACTATGCAATAGCCACCACATACGTCATGTCTCTGAAATTGATTCCCTTGGTCTCCCACCACCTGGAAGAGCATTTCAGACACCATCTCCATAAGTTATCCAACCTGCTGACATTTGACTGCCACCTTGAGCCACCACTATTCAACCTTTACCTTAACCACAGCGTTCCTCCTTGTCAGCCCCCTTATAGGATCCAGACCCTTCCTAGCTGACCTTTTCAATTTCCCACACCCCACCAAAACTCCCTATCATCACTCAATTAAATCCAGAGCTGAAAAAATCCTGGTACACTGTTTACTTTTCCACCAAAATCCCCAGCCCCATAGATGTCTCAGTGCTATCCAAAGGTTTCATTTTCAGCCCTACACCCAAATTTGATCATGTCAGATTTGTCAAAGATCTATTCTCCTTGTCCTGGTCCATGCAAGGGAAACACACCTTTGTCACCAATCTCTCTAACCAAAGCCAATATAATTCCCACATTGAACCCTGCCTCTCCCAGTTCATACCACCATGCAACCTTGATTCTGGTACCCTCCCACCCAGTGTTCTGCTCATCTTCCAGAAATTCCTTATTCCAGCTTGGCTTCACCATTCTTCCCCTTGTTCCTTCCTAATAACATCAGACTTTCATCAGAAGGAAGCACAGACATATACAGCCTCAAAACAGGTCCTGGCATAATCATCCTACCCACAGACGGAGGTTGCACCACTGTCATTATGAATGGCAATGGCTACTTGGCAGGAGGCCTCTGCCATTTATCGGACTCCTTCACCTATAAACCTCATCAGAGTGATACCATCTCCACACACCCAATATCTACATGCTCCCTAAAATCCACAAACACAACAATACTAAACATCACGTCATAGCTGGTTATTGTGCTACCACTGAAAGAATTTTGGCTCTTATTGACAAACACTTTCAACCAATTGTCTGAAATCTAGTCTCCCACACAAAGACACCAACCACTTCTCTCACCTACTTTCCACCATCCCCACCCCTTTACTTCCTGGATGCCTACTCATCACTGTTGATGCCATTTCCCTATAGACCAACATCCCTCATGTTCAAGGTCTCGCCGCTATTGAACACTGTCTTTCCCAACATCCTTCAGACTCCATATCCACTACCTCGTTCCTCATACACCTTACTAACATTATCCAAACACATAACTACTTCTGTGAAGGGAAGGTGTGCAACCATATCCTCAGCACTGCCATGGGCATCTACATCGCAACCTCCTCTGCCAACCTGTGTACAGGCCATCTAGAGGAGACCATCCTAGTATCCCAAATGCCAAACCCCTGCTTTGGTTCAAGTTAATTGGTGATACCATCATGATTTAGACTCAGGGTCAAGGCACCCTGTCCTCATTCCTTCATACCCTTCTCTCCCATCCACTTCAGCTGGTCCTCCTCAGCCCAGTGGGCCAATTTCCTGGGCTTCGACCTCCTCATCTCTGATGGCTCCATCCACACCTCCATCCACTTTAAATCCACCAACCACACCTGTATTTCAACAATTACCATCCCTTCCCCACCAGGAAATCCCTCCTATACAGTCGAGCCACCCAAAGATGGCATATCTGCAGTGACAGCAATTCACTAGCACAGTTTGCTGAAGGTCTCACAAAAGGCTTCACAGACAGGATGGGTCCCCTGACCTAGTCTTCAAACAGATTTCCTGTGCCATGCCCCATACACCCAAAATCCTCCCCATACCCCAAAGAATCAGCTACAAAAGGAACGCTCCCCCTGGTCAGCCATTATCACCCCAAACGCAAAGAATTGTGGCCCTCATTGGCCATCATCTCCATCCAGTTTCACCCTGTGGATCCGGGGGTTAGAATAGCTCCGAGGTATCCCTGCCTGTCGTAAGAGGCGACTAAAAGGAGTGTCTCACTTTTCAGCACAGTAAGTAGAGGTCCCATTTTATAGTTTGACCTGCCACTTTCCAAATTCTACAGAAGTACGGGCCACATCGGGAAGGATGCCTTACGAGGTGCATGAGTTATCCATAGTGCCCTTACATTCAATCTCCTGAACCTCTTGTCACGGCTTTGCGTCTCCTCCCTTCTGCGGGTCCGGGGGTTAGAAGAGGCCCGAGGTATTTCTGCCTGTCGTAAGAGGTGACTAAAAGGAGTCTCACACCTTTTGGCCATTATGTGATGGTCCCCTGTAGGGTTTGACCTCCATTTTTCAAAATTTTCCTGAAGAGCAAACCAATTGGGGAAGGGCACCTTTCATGGTGCATTGTGTCTTTCATGTGCTGAGACCTATCACATCCTTCGTCGAAACGGATCTGCACTTCTGCTCATTCTCCAACTGTTCGGCAAAGTCACCCTCCTGGGTGCATATTTTTCCATCAACTGTGCAGTATTGTTTTCTACGCTGACGATGATAATGGACTTGTTTGCTTGGTTGCACCTGATATCCAGCATGGTAACCAGTCTGTTGTGGTGGGTCTGCCATGTACCCTGTTGGTTGTAGTCCCATGACCACACAGGCATCACTCTGCTGATGCCTGTGCCATTAACTCCGCATCCCCACGTATGCCAAGGAGTAGATGCCCGTCATCCTATGGCATTGGGACTCCCAGAAATGGCCATCCCACCAGGTGGCCTTTGTTGTGGCTGGGTGGTGCCCATGGGGAGGGCCCCTGGTTGGAATGGGGTTGCATCAGGGCAGATGACACGCAATGAAGCGTAGTACTTCATCTCTTGCTGGTGGTCAAACACCAGCAGTCTCTAAGCATTCACGGGCTCAGTTCAGTGCACGGAAGTACGACCCCCAAATCGTTCCCTTCCGTGGCCACACCATGGGAGCAATGTCAGGCTAAGGATGGCAGCAGCTCTTATTCACCATGGTACCTTGTATGTTTGAGAGCTGATGGGGAATCTTTCATGACGATGAAGCCTCAGTTTTTTGTTGAACATTTAGAGGACAGGTTTGGGGAGGTGGAGAGCTTGTCCAAAATGAGATCTGGGTCAGTCTTGATTAAAACAGCATCCTCTGTCCAGTCACAGGCATTACTCGCTTGTGACAAGCTGGGGTATGTTTCTGTAACCATCATGCCCCATAAGAGCTTAATTATGATCCAGGGTATCGTATTTCGTTCGGCGTGTCCACCAGGGTCTGAGGGATAATCAGGTTGCCACTGCTGCCTTCATCTTGGTCTTCGAGGTTGATAAATTACCCGAGAAGATCAAGGTGATGGTCTACCACTGTGATGTAAAGCCCTATATCCCTCCCCCAACACGGTGCTTTAAATGCTGTAAGTTCGGTCATATGTCTTTCCACTGGTCTTCCAGCATCACATGTCGAGATTGCGGACGCCCATCGCATCCCAATACTGCATATGCCCCACCTCCCATCTGTGTCAGTTGCGGAGAGCACCATTCGCCTTGCTCATCTGACTGCAGGATTCTCCAGAAAGAAAGCAAAATCATAGACTAAAAGACCCTGGACCAACTGACGTACACTGAGGCTAAGAGGAAATTTGAAAGCCTACATCCTGTATATATGACATCATCTTACGCTGCCGCTACAACAGTTCAAGCCCCATCAGCTCTGCCAACCCCAGACACCTTTCGGAGATGGAAGACTACACCTGCCCCATTGATGGCAGGGGACACTTCCCTCCCTGTTGCTCCTACACCACCTACTTCAGGAGCAACATCCCCCCCACCCCCACCCCCCAACCATCGGGGATATCAGTCCCCACTTCTGCGCTGGAGAAGAAGCCTCGGCTCCTCTCGCTAGGAAGGGGTCCTTTGGGTAACTCGCTTCCCGGGTTTCTGCTTGTGGGAAAGATGACACCCACCAGACCAGTGGCTGAAGTGCCCAAAAGCAGCTGATTGTAGGGCTCCACTATCAGTGAAGTACTCCCAGACAGGAAAACCGAAGGAGCAGTGAGAGAAATCCAAAAAGAAGAACCCCAAGACCTAAGGAATTGCGGTGGCACCCACACCACCACTTCCTACAAGCTCTGCGTCTGCGGGTGAGGTGGAGATTCTGGCGTCCACTGATAACCTAGATCTCGATGGACCATCAGACACAATGGATATAGACAGCTCAGGCAATAAGTCGGTGGCAGCAGGTGACCCTGAGGCGTAAACTGCCTCATTGAATGTTCCATGCCTTCCCAGTCTCACAATGATGTCATCCTCCAGTGGCGTTGTGGCTGTTTTTTCCACTGCCTGGCTGAGCTACACCAGCCGTTAAAATTTACACTTGCTCTCTGCATTGCCCTCCAACAAAACCTGGTTCCCAGCAATGCGGACCCCTGTCCTCTGCAGCTATAAGGGATATTACAGTCGAGGAGTAGGTGGAGTTTGCGTTTATGTCTTAAATGCTGTCTGTAGTGAAACTGTGCCCCCTTCAAACCCCCTCTTGAAGCTGTGGCTGTCAGAATAAGAATGATGCATGAAATAACTGTCTCCAACGTATATCTTCCTCGAGATGGTGCAGTAAATGTATTAGCTGCACAGATTGATCAACTCCCTAAACCTTTCCTACCTTTGGGAGTTTTTAATGCCCATAACCCCATGTGGGGTTATACCGTGCTTACTGGCCGAGGCAGAGATGTCGAAACTTTACTGTCTCAGTTCAACCTCTGCCTCTTAAATACTGGAGCTGCCACGCATTTCAGTGTTGCTCATGGTAGTTACTCGGCCATTGATTGATCAGTTTGCAGCCCAGGATGTTGCCCATCTATCCACTGGAGAGCACATGTCGACATGTGTGGTAGTGACCACTTCCCCATCTTCCTGTCACTGCCCCAGCATCATGCTGATGGACGCCTGCCCGGATGGGCTTTAAAACAAGGCGGACTGGGAAACTGTCACCCCTGGTGTCACTGTTCAATCTGCCTCACACGGGAACATCGATGTGTTGGTTGAGCAGGTGACTACAACAATCCTTTCTACGGCAGAAAACGCGATCCCTCGCTCTTTAGAATCCCCGGCGAAAGACAGTCCCTTGGTGGTCGCCAGAAGTTGCTGAAGCAATTAAGCAGCGTCGGCGACCTCTACAGTGGCATAAGCGGCACCCTTCGCTGGAGCACCTCATAGCCTTTAAACGGCTCCGTGCCCGCGTTCGCCAGCTTATCAAACAACGGAAGCAGGAGTGTTGGACGAAATACATCTTGACCGTTGGGTGCCGAATGTCACCTTCCCAAGTCTGGGCAAGGAGAAAATGTGTTTTTGGGTACCAGACCCCAACAGGTGTTCCTGATGTTAACATAAATTTCATGTTATCAACCAACACAATCACGATTGCCGAACACTTTGCTAAACACTATGCTCGAGTCTCTGTGTCTGAGAACTACCCCCCAGCCTTCCACACTCTCAAATGGCGGCTGGAGGGGAAAGTCCTCTCATTCACTACACGCCACACTTCCAGCATTTAAAGCACCGTGTTGGGGGAGGGATATAGGGCTTTACATCACAGTGGTAGACCATCACCTTGATCTTCTCGGGTAATTTATCAACCTCGAAGACCAAGATGAAGGCAGCAGTGGCAACCTGATTATCCCTCAGACCCTGGTGGACACGCCGAACGAAATACGATACCCTGGATCATAATTAAGCTCTTATGGGGCATGATGGTTACAGAAACATACCCCAGCTTGTCACAAGCGAGTAATGCCTGTGACTGGACAGAGGATGCTGTTTTAATCAAGACTGACCCAGATCTCATTTTGGACAAGCTCTCCACCTCCCCAAACCTGTCCTCTAAATGTTCAACAAAAAACTGAGGCTTCATCGTCATGAAAGATTCCCCATCAGCTCTCAAACATACAAGGTACCATGGTGAATAAGAGCTGCTGCCATCCTTAGCCTGACATTGCTCCCATGGTGTGGCCACGGAAGGGAACGATTTGGGGGTCGTACTTCCGTGCACTGAACTGAGCCCGTGAATGCTTAGAGACTGCTGGTGTTTGACCACCAGCAAGAGATGAAGTACTACGCTTCATTGCGTGTCATCTGCCCTGATGCAACCCCATTCCAACCAGGGGCCCTCCCCATGGGCACCACCCAGCCACAACAAAGGCCACCTGGTGGGATGGCCATTTCTGGGAGTCCCAATGCCATAGGATGACGGGCATCTACTCCTTGGCATACGTGGGGATGCGGAGTTAATGGCACAGGCATCAGCAGAGTGATGCCTGTGTGGTCATGGGACTACAACCAACAGGGTACATGGCAGACCCACCACAACAGACTGGTTACCATGCTGGATATCAGGTGCAACCAAGCAAACAAATCCATTATCATCGTCAGCGTAGAAAACAATACTGCACAGTTGATGGAAAAATATGCACCCAGGAGGGTGACTTTGCCGAACAGTTGGAGAATGAGCAGAAGTGCAGATCCGTTTCGACGAAGGATGTGATAGGTCTCAGCACATGATAGACACAATGCACCATGAAAGGTGCCCTTCCCCAATTGGTTTGCTCTTCAGGAAAATTTTGAAAAATGGAGGTCAAACCCTACAGGGGACCATCACATAATGGCCAAAAGGTGTGAGACTCCTTTTAGTCACCTCTTACGACAGGCAGAAATACCTCAGGCCTCTTCTAACCCCCGGACCCGCAGAAGGGAGGAGATGCAAAGCCGTGACAAGAGGTTCAGGAGATTGAATGTAAGGGCACTATGGATAACTCATGCACCTCGTAAGGCATCCTTCCCGATGTGGCCCGTACTTCTGTAGAATTTGGAAAGTGGCAGGTCAAACTATAAAATGGGACCTCTACTTACTGTGCTGAAAAGTGAGACACTCCTTTTAGTTGCCTCTTACGACAGGCAGAGTGGGAGCTCCTCAGTGCCCTTGCATGTTGCCCCGACGCCGCTATTGGGCCAGATTGAATCCACAGCCAGATGATTAAACATCTCTCATCTGACTAAAAGTGATATCTCCTCATCATCTTAAACCGGATCTGGTGCAATGACGTCTTTCCATCGCAATGGCGGGAGAGTACCACTATTACAGTGCTCAAACCCAGTAAAAACCTGCTTGATGCAGGTAGGTATCAGTCCACCAGCCTCAAGAACATTCTTTGTAAGCTGCCAGAATGTATGGTGTGTCGGCAGTTGTGTTTGGTCCTGGAGTCACGTGGCCTACATGCTCCATGTCAGGGCGGCTTCTGCCAGGGTCGCTCTACCACTGATAATCTTGTGTCCGAGCAACCTTTTCCAGATGCCAATGCCTGGATGCCGTCTTTTTTGAGTTACGTAAAGCATACTACACAATCCGGGGACATCATATCCTTGCCACATTTTATGAGTGGGGTCTCCGTGGCCCGCCCTCGATTTTTATCCAAAACATCCCATTACTCCGTACTTTCTGTGTCCCAAGTTGATGCCTCCCATAATTCCCCCTATATCCAGGAGAGTGGGATCCTGCAGGGCTCTGTATTGAGTGTATCTCTATTTTTAGTGGCCATTAATGGTCTAGCAGCAACTATAGGGCTGTCCATCTCACCTTCTCTGTATGCATTTCGTACTGCTCCACCAGTTGAAGAGTGGCATCTACAGGGAGCCATCCACAAGGCACGGTCAAGAGCTCTAGCCCACGGTTTCCAGTTTCGGCCGCAAAGTCGTGTGTTATGCACTTCTGTCGGCGTTGTACCATTCATCTGGAACCAGAACTTTACCTTAATGACAATCCACTCACTGTAGTGGAGACATTCGATTCTTAGGACTGGTTTTCGACACCTGATTGACATGGCTTCCTCACCTTTGTCAGCTTAAACAGAAGTGCTGCAGAAACTTAATGCCCTCTGCTGCCTGAGCAACACCAACTGGGGAGCAGATCACTCTACACTGCTGCAGCTCTACAGAGCCCTTGTTCAATCCCATCTTGGCTATGGGAGTCTGGTTTATGGTTCGGCAGCGCCCTCAGCATTGCGTTTACTCGACCCAGTGCACCAATGTGGCGTTCGCCTAGCGACTGGAGCTTTTAGGATGAGTCCGGTGACCAGCATCCTGGTGGAGGCAGGAGTGCCTCCGTTGCAGGTTAGGCGTGCACACCTGCTGACCAGTTACGTTGCATACATTCGTAGTTCTTCTGCACATCCGAATTACCATTTCTTTTTCCCACCCACGGTGGCCCATCTGCCACACTGGCAGCCCAAGTCAGGGCTTCCAATTGCAGTTCATGTCTGATCCCTTCTTTCCGAACTGGAGTCCTTGCCTTTACCACCAATGCTTGAGGTCCATTTATGTACACCTCCATGGTGTACACCTAGGCCGCAGTTTTGCGTGGACCTTTCACATGGCCTTAAGGACTCGGTTAACCCCACAGCTCTCCACTGCAACTTCCTGTTGATTCTTGACATGCATCAAGGCCATGAAATGGTTTACACCGATGGCTAGATGGCTAATGAACATGTCTGCTTCACGTGTGTCTGTGGAGGATATATTAAACAGCATTCCTTACCCGATGGCTACAGTGTTTTCACTGCCGAGCTGGTGGCTATATCTCGTGCTCTTGAGCACATCCGTTCATGCCCTGGGGAGTCACTTCTTCTGTGTACTGACTCCTTGAACAGCCTACACGCTATCGACCAGTGCTACCCTCATCATCCTATGTTAGCGACCATCCAGGAGTCCATCTGTGCCCTGGAACGGTCCAGTCGTTCAGTGGTGTTTGTCTAGGCCCCTGGTCGAGTCAGAATCCCAAACAACGAACTTGCCGACAAGCTGGCCAAACAGGCTAAGCGAAAACCGCTTATGGAGACCGACTTATTTGCAACTGACCTGCGTTCAGTACTATGCTGCAAGGTTTGACGGAATGGCATAACCTCAGTACGCACAACAAACTTCATCCCATTAAGGAGACACATGGCTACCTCCTGTGCCATGATGACCCAACTCAGTGTCGGTGTGGCGCCAGGCTGACAGTGGCCCACATCTTGGTGAGCTGTCGTCCTGTGACTGCCCTGCGATGGACTCTTCAGTTACTGGACTCGTTGCAATTTATTTTAGCTGACAACACCTCATAGGCTAATTTAGTTTTATGTTTTATACGTGAAAAGTTTTTGTGCATGTCCTTTGCCTCTTTGTGTTCTCCACTCTAATGCTTTTTGGCTGGATGTTTTTATGTGTCGCAGAGTGGCTGGCTTTTCCTTTTTATTCTCTTGGTCGACCAGCCATGGTCATCTGCTCTCTTGTTTTTATCCCTTCTTTCTGTTTCTTGCTTCTCTCTGTGGTTTTCTTTTCCTGTTTTGTCCATAGTAGTGTTGGTTGTCCTTCTGTTGTTCTTGTGGTTTTACCATTCTCATGTTATTGTGCTGCACATCTCCTTTCTTTTCTTCTTTCCCTTGTGTAATTATTTTACCTGGAACAAGGAACCGATGACCTTGCAGTTTGGTCCCTCCCCCCCCCCCCCCCTCCTTTAAACCAAACAACCAACCGACCAACCAACCAACAATCCAACCATCCAATTGCCCAAAATCTAGCCTCCCATATCAAAGATGCCAATCACTTCCTTCATTGACGCTCCACCAACCCCACCCCTTAGCTTCTGGATCCCTACTCATAATTGTTGATGCCACTTCCCTGTACACCAACATCCCACAAGCTCATGGCCTTACAGCTATTTAACACTACCTCTCCCAACATACTTCAAATTCCAAACTCACTACCTCATTCCTCTCACTCCTTACTAACGTTATCCTGACACACAACTACTTCTCCCTTTGAAGGGAAGTTATACAAACAAATCAACAGCACAGCCATGGGTATCTGCATGGCACCCTTGTGTGCCAACCTATTGATGGACCATCCAGAGGAAAACTTCCTAGCCTCCCAAAACGCCAAACTCGTGGTCTGGTTAAGGTTCATTGATATATCTTCATGTTCAGGTATCAGGACCAAGACACTGTCCTCATTCCTTCAAAACCTCAACACCTTCTCTCCCATCCACTTCACTTGGTCCTCCTCAGCACAGTGTGCCATCTTCCTGGACACTGATCACCTCCTCTCTGATGGCTCTATCCTCGCCTCTGCCAACATTAAACCTACCAACCACCAACAGTACTTGGATTTCGACAGCTGCCATCCCTTCCACACCAAAAATCCTTCCCATACTACCCGGCAGTCCAGGAACATTGTTTCTCCAGTGGTGTGACCTCCCTTGCTCAGTATGCTAAGGGTCTCTCAAAATCTTTCACAGAACTAGCCTGCAGACAGATTTCCCGAGCCATATCCCCACACATCCCCAATCCTCCTAACCAGCCCTAAGAACTAGCTACAGAGGAGCACCCCTTTTGTCACCTAATACCTCCCATGGACTGGAACAACTGAACCATGTCCTTCATCAGAGCATTTATTATGTATCATCATGCCTTGATATGAGGGACTAATTAACAAAGATCCTTCCTACCCCTCCTAAAGTGGAGTTCAGTCAGCCTCTCAACCTCCACAATATCCTATTCCACCCTGATGCACTCTCAATCCCACCCCCTTGCCTTAAGGATCATATCCCTGTGGAAGACGCAGGTGCAAGACCTGCCTAATCCAGCTACCCAGCACTTCCTTTCCCAGTCTTTTCACTGGATTATCCTAATTCCTCAGAGACCAGGCCACCTGTGAAAGCAGCCAGTCGTATATCAACTTTGTTGCAGTCATTGCACAGCTTTCTACCAACCAGCTCTCCACCAGAATGAATGACCACTGTCAAACAGTGGCCAAGAGTAAAGTGGACCACCCTTTGGCACAACATGCAGCTGAGCATAACATTCTTGATTTCAATGGCTGCTTCATAACCCGGTCCATCTGGGTCCTTCCCTTGACCTCCAGATTTTCTGAACTGCACAGAAGGGAATTACCCTTACAACACATTCTCTGCTCCTGAAATTATCCCACCCCCAACATAAGATAACCTACTGTCCCCACAACCTCTATCCAACCGTTTCTGCCCCCTCTGTCCGTCACCACCTCAGAGATGGCCTTAGGATGTCTTACCAGTTTACTATTATAACAGTTCTGTCACCTCCCACCCCCGCTTCCACATAACACTGAAAGAAACATAAATGCAACAAACTGCACTTAGACCTAAATAGTTTTGTGTATAAGTTAATTGACATATAAAGAATTTTATATAAAGACTTGACGTAGGCAAAGGAGCTAATGCAGGTTTAATTTTGAGATATGCAGTTACAGTGTAAAACTATATTATCAGCAACAGCAACAAAAAAGAAATTACAAAAAAAGGCCATAAAAACTGCTTTAAAATGTTGTAAATGCCCATTGTATTCTGTAACATTTATCAACAGTCATACATTGAAGGATATCAGTACAGACTGAATACTGCTGCAATTATTACAACTTGTATATAGGTTTCATCTTTGAGATTTCTCCAGAGAAAAAACTGCAAGGCATCAAATGAGATAAGTGTGCAGACTATGCTACCAGGAAAGAGCTGGATGAGTGTGTACTATTCATGAGTGAGCTGTATGTTATGCAGATGAAGGCTGTCAAGGCATGTCAGCGCAGTAAAATATTAGGCTTTTTACTCAATTTGCAGTGTGTCCGTGACATTTCAGAAGGCGTGTTCTAGCTTCTGCCTTCTAGGGAAGTGTCAGAACCTTGCAGTCCATTTCCATATATAGTCAGAGGTGATGTGAATTATTTAAATCTCTGCCACAGCTCCTCCCTAACCGCTAAATGCAGAATGTTGTCCATCTCCATTTGTAATGAAAAACAGATGTTGCAATGATTTTGCATTTGGTGCATATTATAAAATATGTTGCAGCATATGAAATCTAGCTAATATATTGAATTTTTCTTTAGACTTGGCTGGAGGTCTTTATCTGCCACCAATCTCAAGAAAACTGATCTGACATAGAACACTAATTTGCTATCGTGCTGCACTGGAGATACATCTACATCTACATCTACATTTATACTCCGCAAGCCACCCAACGGTGTGCGGCGGAGGGCACTTTACGTGCCACTGTCATTACCTCCCTTTCCTGTTCCAGTCGCGTGTGGTTCGCGGGAAGAACGACTGTCTGAAAGCCTCCGTGCGCGCTCTAATCTCTCTAATTTTACATTTGTGATCTCCTCGGGAGGTATAAGTAGGGGGAAGCAATATATTCGATACCTCACCCAGAAACGCACCCTCTCGAAACCTGGCGAGCAAGCTACACCGCGATGCAGAGTGCCTCTCTTGCAAAGTCTGCCACTTGAGTTTATTAAACATCTCCGTAACGCTATCACAGTTACCAAATAACCCTGTGACGAAACGCGCCGCTCTTCTTTGGATCTTCTCTATCTCCGTCAACCCGATCTGGTACGGATCCCACACTGATGAGCAATACTCAAGTATAGGTCAAACGAGTGTTTTGTAAGCCACCTCCTTTGTTGATGGACTACATTTTCTAAGCACTCTCCCAATGAATCTCAACCTGGTACACCCGCCTTACCAACAATTAATTTTATATGATTATTCCACTTCAAATCGTTCCGCACGCATACTCCCAGATATTTTACAGAAGTAACTGCTACCAGTGTTTGTTCCGCTATCATATAATCATACAATAAAGGATCCTTCTTTCTATGTATTCGCAATACATTACATTTGTCTATGTTAAGGGACAGTTGCCACTCCCTGCACCAAGTGCCTATCCGCTGCAGTTCTTCCTGCATTTCGCTAAAATTTTCTGATGCTGCAACTTCTCTGTATACTACAGCATCATCCGCGAAAAGCCGCATGGAACTTCCGACACTATCTACTAGGTCATTTATATATATTGTGAAAAGCAATGGTCCCGTAACACTCCCCTGTAGTACGCCAGAGGTTACTTTAACGTCTGTAGACGTCCCTGCATTGATAACAACATGCTGTGTTCTGTTTGCTAAAAACTCTTCAATCCAGCCACACAGCTGATCTGATATTCCGTAGGCTCTTACTTTGTTTATCAAGCGACAGTGCCAGAGTGAAATATTTGCAACATTCTTCATATTCCATAAACAGTTCGAGATATCGAAATGAGATTTTGGCAAATAATAGCACACAAAGAGGGGAATATCTTCCTGTATGGTTATTATGCAAAACATCATTATCTACCATGTTATTCCACTAACTACAGACTCTTTCAATGAAAGAATTCAATTTTTAAGAACCATCAATGGTTGGTGAAATGAGAAATGCCATGGATTTGAGAACAACATAAGTGAAGAAATTACACATTTATTTTTACTGAGAATGTGCTTTTTCAGAATTCTTTTGCAACTGCGTCTGTGCAACGTGTTAGTGAGGTGAGACTGTTTAAACTCTGCTGTGTTTTCAGAAAAGAAGCAAATTTTAACATGGCAACCAGAGAAATCTAGATTTTACTCAAATTTCACCACTCATGATGCTTCTCTGAAAGTTACAAATGGTAACAAGCCAGGTGCAAATAAATCGCTGCATTTAAAAAAAATTAAGAAGTTTATGTTGATATCTCTGTACTTAATATTGCTATGACAAGAAACAGTATGTCATTTAGTGAGGATTTCATACAGTCATTTAGATGAAAACACAATGACAGTGTGGAAGGTCCACCTTGGAATATAGCTGGATTTTTCATGGTATCCATAGGACAGTTTTGTTTCCCCCAGTGAAATTCGGTTTCCGTGCAGCTTTATTTCCTAATTTTTTTAATGTTTAGCAAACAGTTCCAAGGATTATGTCATCTTCGGATACCTGTTGGGCCTGCTTCATGAACTAACTGTTGTATGTACTGAACTGTCAGTCCGTCAAGGGAGGCAGCTATAATATGTCTGCCACATAGTTTGAAAATTTGTCAATTGCACATTCATGAGATAAATGTCAAAATAAAGTGAAAAATACAGATGGATGGAAACTGAATTTCAATGGAATAAATTTGCTGGAGTTATCCGTCAGAACCATGGAACCCTAAGTAAGAATACTGTTATGGGATCTGAAACTAACTCAGTGTCAGGTGTGAATGCAATGTTTTATCTTTGCACTATCTTATGTGGTACATTTGTTTACAGCCAAGAAGTTAATTAATTTATTCTAGAGAACCAGAATATGGCTGCTTCATCATGACAGTGTCATTTCTTCCTGTTCCTTCTCAAAATATTCTTCTATCTGTCCCTGTTCCCATGCATCACTTTACCTTCTTTTGTAAGTTCTGCCTCATTTTGTTTTTCAGCAGTATATAAAAACAGCAATTGTGAAATTCATTACAGGATCTCCACAAACAATTAACAAATAGCAATTTGGATCCTAGAGAGATAGAAAGAGCAAAGCAAGGTCAGAAACAAGACTATCCCAATGGCATTCCAGAATGTGGAGCAGACGCTTTGAGGTTTGCTTTGTGTGCATATGTAAGCCAAGGTAAAAAATTAATTACTGGCACAATAATTGTTTAGTTACATAATTGTTAAAGAATTATTTCAACAGGTATCCCTTTTCTTTTCTTTTTACAGGACGAGATATAAATTTGGACATTCTGAGGGTGCAAGGATATAGATTCTTTTGCAATAAGCTTTGGAATGCCACAAAATTTGCCCTTAGTTATTTAGGGACAGATTTTACGCCAAACTCTAAACTAAGAAATAAAAGTGCAAGTAACAAAGGCAAGAAAGAACTGAATAATGTGAATCACCTGTTGAGGATTATCTCGTCATGTGAAAAAGACAGAAATTTCCACCTAACGATGAATGACTGTGAAATAGTTGACTCTTATCTTACTGATTATAGTTACCTCCAAGGCTACACACCTTCCAAATCAGATTTGATTGTTTTTGGTGCACTGAATGACAATGGTGAATTAGAAAGATTTCCAAATATGCTCAGGTGGTATAAGCACATTAGTAGCTTCAGCTCTGAAGGAAACAAATTGCCTGCTACAGTGTATGGTGTTTGCAGTGATGGTCATCAAGACTCTGAAAGTGAGGTAAGAATATATGTAAAGATGTGTTTGGGAATTCATAGTTGAAATTTGTGACCATAGCATTCAACATTGTTTTTAATTAACCTTTGCAATTTTCTATTCTCATGGTGAAAATCTGTTCGCCATTATTTGTACCTTTAAGTCTACAAATATTGAAAGAGATTTTTATTATTGAATTGACAATTTGAATATCACATCTTCAAATGATGGATGTGTTGGAATAACATGTAGTAGAGGGAAGCAATACTTCCATCAGTGGTATGGGAAACATTGTCTCGTAAAAATGGAGATTAAATTTTCAGACCCATGTTTCTCAAACATTACTGATTTCTAGAAAATATTGTTGGGCTTCTCCTCACTTTAGACTCTGAAATTTAATTTTGCACGTAAATCATAAACTTATAGTTATAAAATGTGAGGAGCCAAAATATACATTTTGGAAAGTTTGGGTGATGGCCTGTCAAGAACGGGCTAACACAACAAAATAAAAAGAAAGAAAACAGCTTCTATAGCAGTATACGGTAGCAAAAGATCACAAATAGGTCTAACTGAAGACTGTGTACGGTTGAAGATTTCAGGATTTCAACCTGGAAGCTGAAATTGAATTCTGCATTCTTTGGATGTAGTTCTGCTTTTGGTTACAAAAGATTGGTGCATACTAGTGAGACGGAATGTGGAGTCAGTGTATGTTCTGTACTTCTGAATGTTAAATCAGTGACACTTGAACACGAAAACTGACATGGTAGTTTTCAGGTCTAAGAACACACACAAAACAATATTTAGAAATTAAAGTAAGCATCATTTTAAGACTCAGGAAACATTAGTGCAAGCATGTAGTACCTTATGAAAAGGGAAGTTTATCAGATATGTGTCAATTTGTGGTGTCTTTAAGGTCACATTTATGGTCAGCACGTAAGTTTATGATTTTAAAGAAGTGGCTTGGTACCGTCTGGAAGGGAACACGAGAAATGATCATCTCGATACCTGAGGCTTGCAGAGAGTGGTAATTTGGTTTTATCAAGCAGCCATTATGTTGTAAAACTTAACAAGGATGTCATTGCTAGTGAGACCTAGCATGTGAGTGTGAAAACAGTGGAAACTGTTTCCAAGAAAATGCTGGGCAAGGAGTAAATCATTTGGTATCGTTGCACATACTAGGGCTTTGCATTTTGAATTGAAAGGGGCGGGGGCGGGGGGGGGGGGGCGAAGGTGAGGTGTGTTCACATTGTTTGTACCATGCCTGTCTGGAGTGCGCCAGATGTCATGCGCTTCAGTCAGTTTAGACTGTTTATGGCAAACCAGGGTGTCATGAGTCTTATGTTAGTGTAAGCCCTGGCCATAATTAGGTGATGCCTGTGTGGGACAATTGTCTTTCACATGGATTGGGGATCTTGGCATATTGCCAGGATTGTACAGACCTCTATGGAAATACCTCTGTCTGAAGTTGCACTGCCTCCTGATGAGTTGGATGACGGTTGAGACAAAACAGTAATAGTGCACAACCTGTGCGGTACCTAATGCTTGTCAGTTGTACGTATTAAACTTGAGCCAAAGTTGATTTTTAATTCCATTGTTGCTCTTGGAAACACCATGGTTTCCAATTCTTTGTAAAGAAAACACACCTAAAGAATGGATATATTGTCCAGGAACAATAGCTATTGCACAAATAGAATTCCAGAAAGCAAACTAAGAGCATCAGCTCAGGAATGAATTCAGTTTGTAACAAGACACAAGATTTTTCTTGTCATGAGAAGAGAATATTCTTACAAAAAAACACAGTTTTATATTCCTTAAAGATAAGTATCTGTAGCAGGTATGCTGAAGCTGATGAGGCATTCAGAAAGGGTATGCTTCTGACAGAAACAGATATGTCGTAGCAGGCATGACAGATCTCACATAACAAGTTGATACAAATAAGTGTGGAGGAACTGAAGGAACAGTGGGAAGCAAATGGCATGAGAGATACAAAAAGAATATTTTGAAGAAAGTGAACAGTGAACTGGAGCAGACAGCTGCATTTATACTGACCTTCAGCTCTTCAACATTACCAGAACATCTGACAACAGGTTTTATACACCTTGAAGTGAGATCATACATCCCAATTCCAATGTGCTATTTTAAGTGACCTATCTGTATGTGCAACATGCTTCCCACAAGTAACATTCAACATGCACGAAATTTGACCAACCTGTGCCTAAAATAGAACTTTGTGTTAATCTGCATGATGTTTTGTTTGACTGTTCAGGTTAGCATGTAGTTTAGAGCTGTGAGTGTGAGGCATTAATTGATGAAGAAATTCAGAAGATTAAATTTGCAAGATGAGTAGGTACCTAATACAATAGCTAAAAATAAGTTGATATAACTCAAACATCAGACTTGGGTATCATTTACTTCAGTGACCAAAACATTATTTAAAAAGAGTCTGCAATTTGTATCTTAATTTGAACTGCACTTACAGTGGTAGACAAAGGGTACATTCAGTTGTCTCCCTAATGACTTTAGTAACTTTCATAGAAATACATGCATTGTTAAGCCACTTGTTCACCCCTTCAGGCATACAGAGAACAGTTAAAAGGAAGTATCAGAAATCAGTATGTACCTACCATTTCTTCAAAAACAGAAACACATGGTGAGTGCCAAAGACCTAAAAATGATGATTTGGAAGGCATTACGCTATACTTTGCTCATCTGTAATGATAGTTCTGATGAAGTTTCGGTTACTGCTGACACAGTTACAGAAACTTGCCCAAGAGAATCAGCAGATCCATCAAGTAGCAATCCACAACCCCACCCCAGCTGCTCTTTCTGGTGCAGCATCACCGTCACAGTGGAAGAATAAGGGGGAAGGCAGAAGGAAACCTCATCAGTGAGATGGCTTCTGTTTTCCCAGAGGAATGCAAGTGGCATCTAGCTATACGGGAAGAAATTTGCACTTCTGATACAGGGAAATCCTTCGTGCATGTGTTAGACACACATTTTACGTTATCTGAAGCCCTGCGATAAAGTGTTGTTGACTTCACAGGAAAGACGTCATCAGTGGGAAATATGCTAAAGAAGGGCTAACTACTTTTATACAGGTGAACCACAAAGTCTTTACCCATAATTTTTGCTAGCCAAAATGCAGGTAATTATAAAAATACATACTATTCTTTGTATTTCATACTATTTTTCCATATAGGCTCCAAATCAATTCAGATATTTGTCACATTGCAGCAGTAAATTTGAGATTTGCCTGTGGTATAGTTCATCTGGGTGACTGTGGAACCACCTTCGGACTGTTGTTGCGTGTGAATCACTTTCTTGTCAGAAAGTTCAGCAGACCAAAAACATTGAAATAACTAGAGGTGAGATTGGGACTGTATGGTGTGCTCCAGACTCTCTCAGTGAGTAGCTTGATTGCCACATGTGGCCTTGCATTGTTGTAGTAGATGGCCACATTATCCACATCAAGAATCTGACAGCACTTCTTCATTATGGTAGCTTGCAAATGTGACTGTGTGGAATAATAACGGTCAGCATTTATTGCTGCACTCACTGGCATGAAATCCAGTGGAAGCAGTCATGGCTATCCCAGAAGTCCATTAACATCAGATGGCACTGAACAGAATTTTTTTGTCACAGGCGAACCCAGACATTTCTACACCATGCTCTTCTGCTTCGATACTTTGGTGTGAAAGACAGTATCCGTGTTTCATTATTAGTACTGTCACCCTCATCAGCATAATGTTGCAGGTGAGTCAGTGAAGCAATAATTCACTTGCCATTCTTCATGTCATCCAACTGCTTAGGCACCCACTGCCATGAAATTTTCTGGTATGTTAAGGACCTATGAATGATGTTGTAAACAGTCCCATTCAAAATGCCAAGCTCAAGGGAAGTGTCCTTGAGATACACACACCAATCCACTTTCACCATTACATCCGCACAGGAAATTTCATCAGTCAGCATTGAATGCGACCTCCTCGAACACTAATTGTCTTGCAAGTCTTCAAGGCCTGTTGTGAACTCACAGTAACACCACCTCACACTTCTCAAATCAAGACACTTTTCCCCATTTGTGGGCTATATTTTCTAGTATATTTCAGTGGGTGTTCTTCCCTTGCCCCATAGAAAATCAATCGCACTTTGTAGCTCATACACTGCGGGTGTGTGAAGCGCAACAGCCATCTACAGCAATTGACAGCAGCGCCCTACTGTGGAGCTACTGGTAGATAAGGCCCATCTGATCCAAGAAAGGTCCACTACTGGGAATGGATATGTTGACTTCACATTTACAGCCATAATTTGGCTAAAGAGGAATAGGGGCAAAGACTTTCTGATTTGCTCTTATGGAAGCTTACCATTTCTCTCTTCTACCCACAGCTGCCAACCTACAGTGAGTCCCTGTAACAGTGCAGGTGCATCAGAAGCTAACTGCATATTTCCATATCTGCCTCATTGTGCATCAATTGTCCGTATGCTCTCACTAATCTCACTGCCCCTCTGCTCATAATGTTTCTGGAGTGATTTTGGTTCATGCCATTTATTATTGAGCTACATTTATCATGTGCATCCAGGATTGAGATCTCAAGGGTCTCTTTTTGACAGATGATTTATGGCTTCTCATCATGGGGCATAAATACAGGTCATTATCCACCACTGATCTTTTATTACACTCCTTTGTTCTTGCATGTACGGCAGTGGGAAGTGCTACAGAATTTGCACTCCATTGACCACTTCCTAGGCTGACACATGTATCGAACAGAGCAGTGTCCAAAAAAGCCAGCTAGGTCGATGGTCAGCAATGCTAACTGGACACTATGCAGATAACTGGCTGTGTGTGTGGTATGATACTCAACACCACTGATGCACAAATGTCAAAGTCTTCAGGATTGCTTAGAAGATAGCTGCTTCATGTGTTGTGGCATCAGCCTCAGGCAGGTCACAGCAGCCAGTCATGCAGTATGCAGGCCAGCCACATGTGTAATTTTACAGCTTGGGACCACAATAACGGTGGAGTAGCATTTTACAATGCAGCAATCTATTGTAGTGGTGCACTGGAGGCCTACATGCTGTAGCAGAAGGCAATGTTTCGCAGATAGCTATGTGACAGTGGCAGGCTCCTGTCACAACACACCAGGCCCGAGTGAGTATAAATACTCCCCGCGTAGTTAGTAGCAGCATTTCCATTGATGCCAAATGTTCGTCCAGTGCCGTCTCCAGACCAGTCATCAGTTGGATGTGCAGCTTAGGAGGTACATCTTTGTCAAGCAATACCATTGACTAGGCAAAACTGCTGGTCAGCTTGCTAGTTTATTCAGGAAAGTTCCAGTATGAAGACAGCATACTAGTGCAGGTCAAGGAACAGTTCTTTTTCGAAGACTGTACTTCTGTGGTGTCTACCATTTGGTAGTACAGAGCGGCCCCAAGCACCAGCAACCTCGTGTAGTCTAGGTAAATAAATATTGGTTAGATGATGGTTATCATAATCGAAGCCTAGTCACAACCAGTGAAAGGAAAAGAAATTGTTATTTAGGATGATGATATTCACATATAAAATAAAAATATCTCTTCAGTTCCAACATGCTGAAACTTGTTGTTGAAATTTGGACCTCCAAGTTGCTCCATTTGAATAGGGAGACAGTGAATATCATGTAACTGGTCTTAGAGTGATGTCACTTCTTTGAATTCATTGTATAGTGTGAGGCATCTGTTTTACTTTATATATTTTTTGGTACACAAAATATGTTGATAATCTGTTTTCAATGTGACAGTTAGTAGTGGTGTTCTACAGTTTGGAACTTCGAATGTCAGATTCCTCAGTCAGGTAGGCGAGAGAATTTGAAAAAGGAAATCAATAGGTGATAGTTATAGTGGGAATTACTGAAGTGTGGTTGCAAGAGGAACAAGATTTGAGGTCAGGTGAAGGGGTATTAGCATGAAACCAAGTACCGATAATTCAGGAGTAGGTCCAGCAATGAATAAGAAAATAAGAATGCAGATAATCTACTAAGAACAGCATAGTGAATGTGTTATATTACCCAAGATAGGTACAAAGCCAGGACCCAAAACAGTAGTAAAAGTTTATATGACTATTACCTCTGCAGATGATAAAGAGATAAGAATGTATAATGAGATGAAAGACATTATTCAGTTAATTAAGAGAAACTTAAATTTAATTGTGATCAGGGACTGGAAGTCAGTAATAGGAAAAGTATAAGGAAGAACAGCAGGGAAAGAAATGAAAGGGGAAACCACCTAGTAGAAGTTAGCACAGAGCACAGTCTTACTGCAAAAACTTGAGCTAAGAATTATGGAAGGTTGTATAAATGAAAGAGACTTATATTCTATACCTATATTAAGATAGATTTAGAACCAGATTTTAAGCTGCAGAACATTTCCGTAGGCAGCCATTGACTCAGACCATAACTTACTGGTCATCAGCTAAAGAAATTTGAGAAAGTCAGAAATTTAGTAGATGGGACCTGATTAGGGTGAAAGAACCAGAGGTTGTTGCAAGACTCTGAGGCTACATTAGCCAGGTTTTGGAGTGGCATAGGCGTAATAAAAGTTGATTAATTGTGTTGTTTGTGATCAAAATAATCATAATGCCAGTCTTTGTCACATAGTTAGATCTAACCCAATTTATAATGTTCCCTATCTGTTACCTAAGGTTTTACTAGCCTGATTTCTCTTATCACTCAAGTGGGTAAATTGAATATATTGTAAAAGCATTAGCTGTAATATTCCATTTGCTTCTTGACATTTCAATTTCACCTGCTAAAAAACTATGCCTGTTGTGTGGTGCATGACAATAAGGCATGCTGTTTGATAAATGATGTGAAGTCAGTTCTTACAAAAGTCTGTATGTTAGAGCCTCTTAATTTCTTATAAGAAGCAAGCTCTTCTACAATGAAATAACTACAGCACCTGGCACTATTTCGATAAGAAAGTGTAATCTTTTAATTATTGGTTGGTTAGTTCAATTGTATGTTTACTTGAGCAAAAAATGGAAAGTTCTCATAATCCACTCGCCGTACGGTGTTCCATGCAGGTGGCACACAAAAAGTTACATCAAATTCTGAAATATGAGATGTGTTAATATACCAGTCACTCTTTCTCCTTCAAACATCACTTGAGTTGTAATTCTATAAACTCCATTATACATTAAATGTGTCTCATCTGCCATATTATAGTTCTCGGACACAGCCACCTGAGGCAAATGGTATTCTGTTCAATTACGAATATCTAGGCTGCTTTCACTGTTCCAGCAGACTGTGTACTCTGCTCCAGACTGTCTCGAACAACATTCACTGTTGTGAACGGCAGAGAGAGTGCATAACTTTCTTACACGATGCACATGACTAGGGGTTAAGAAAAGTCCTCTTGCACAGTACAAAATTTTGAATAGCTTTCCCTATTGGGATTCTGAACCACCATCAATTTTTTGTACTGTAGAGGATGGTTCTTAATATAAGCTGAATGAATTTGGAGCGTCTGCTCAAATAAAAACCGACACCGCGATTTTAAAATGGATTTGGTGGTAGATTTTCATTTCGAGAATCTTCCTACTCAGACGTATACATAGTTTTCTTATGATATAGGTAGAATGGGGTGCTGAATTTTCTAATTTCTGAGTCAAACTCAAAGGGTCATTAATTTTTGCAGTTTTCTATTGTCACATTTTACAAAATAACTCAGAAAATAATGAATATACTTAAACCACACCCAAGTTTGATATTTTTATGTTTCACTATATACGCTATTAAATTTTAAGTTTGTAGCTTTCATTTTCAGCAAAATTCAAAATTATGAAAACTCTGTTTTTCTCAAAAACTTCTGAATGAATTGGTGTCAATAGAAATGTGCTATTGAGCAAATGCAACGCTCCAGTACTAGGGGCGTGCATGCTTTGGTTTCAACGGGGATGGGGAAAAGCTTGTTATCTTGACACTCAAGGTTAATTTACATATTGGTAGTAAGTGAGAATTCATACTTGCTTCTCCACACAAACTATTTACTGAAACAGGACAAAAAACATGATAGGAGACAAATTGGATAGCTTTAAGAGATGGCATCATGAGGACAGCAGAGGAACAAGGAGTCAAAAAGACAATGTCAGTTAGAAATCACAGGAAAACAAATGAGATTTTGAACATAATTAATGAACAGAGAAAATATAAAAAAGCAGCATGTGAAGCAGGTAAAAATGGGTACACACATAAAAAAAATAAAATTGACACAAGGTACAAAAATGTGAAACAGTAATGACTAAAGAAGAAATGGAAAGCTGTAGAGGCATGCATGACTATTGGAAATGTAAACACAATGTATTGGAAAATACAAGAGATCTTAAAGAGGCAGTTGTATGAATATCTAGGGCATGTCAGTATTAAGCATAATAATTTGAATTCCAAAGAAGATAGACAGTGACAGGTATGAAATTTATTGAACCATCGGTTTAATTAGTCGTGTTGGCAAATGTTAACATGACTTACTTACAGTAGAATGGTTATAGTGGTAGAAGCAGACTTTGGGGAACTTCAAGAGAAATGTACACTCCTGGAAATGGAAAAAGAACACATTGACACCGGTGTGTCAGACCCACCATACTTGCTCCGGACACTGCGAGAGGGCTGTACAAGCAATGATCACACGCACGGCACAGCGGACACACCAGGAACCGCGGTGTTGGCCGTCGAATGGCGCTAGCTGCGCAGCATTTGTGCACCGCCGCCGTCAGTGTCAGCCAGTTTGCCGTGGCATACGGAGCTCCATCGCAGTCTTTAACACTGGTAGCATGCCGCGACAGCGTGGACGTGAACCGTATGTGCAGTTGACGGACTTTGAGCAAGGGCGTATAGTGGGCATGCGGGAGGCCGGGTGGACGTACCGCCGAATTGCTCAACACGTGGGGCGTGAGGTCTCCACAGTACATCGATGTTGTCGCCAGTGGTCGGCGGAAGGTGCACGTGCCCGTCGACCTGGGACCGGACCGCAGCGACGCACGGATGCACGCCAAGACCGCAGGATCCTACGCAGTGCCATAGGGGACCGCACCGCCACTTCCCAGCAAATTAGGGACACTGTTGCTCCTGGGGTATCGGCGAGGACCATTCGCAACCGTCTCCATGAAGCTGGGCTACGGTCCCGCACACCGCTAGGCCGTCTTCTGCTCACGCCCCAACATCGTGCAGCCCGCCTCCAGTGGTGTCGCAACAGGCGTGAATGGAGGTACGAATGGAGACGTGTCGTCTTCAGCGATGAGAGTCGCTTCTGCCTTGGTGCCAATGATGGTCGTATGCGTGTTTGGCGCCGTGCAGGTGAGCGCCACAATCAGGACTGCATACGACCGAGGCACACAGGGCCAACACCCGGCATCATGGTGTGGGGAGCGATCTCCTACACTGGCCGTACACCACTGGTGATCGTCGAGGGGACACTGAATAGTGCACGGTACATCCAAACCATCATCGAACCCATCGTTCTACCATTCCTAGACCGGCAAGGGAACTTGCTGTTCCAACAGGACAATGCACGTCCGCATGTATCCCGTGCCACCCAACATGCTCTAGAAGGTGTAAGTCAACTACCCTGGCCAGCAAGATCTCCGGATCTGTCCCCCATTGAGCATGTTTGGGACTGGATGAAGCGTCGTCTCACGCGGTCTGCACGTCCAGCACGAACGCTGGTCCAACTGAGGCGCCAGGTGGAAATGGCATGGCAAGCCGTTCCACAGGACTACATCCAGCATCTCTACGATCGTCTCCATGGGAGAATAGCAGCCTGCATTGCTGCGAAAGGTGGATATACACTGTACTAGTGCCGACATTGTGCATGCTCTGTTGCCTGTGTCTATGTGCCTGTGGTTCTGTCAGTGTGATCATGTGATGTATCTGACCCCAGGAATGTGTCAATAAAGTTTCCCCTTCCTGGGACAATGAATTCACGGTGTTCTTATTTCAATTTCCAGGAGTGTAGAAATAAGTGAGGCATCTCTGACCCTAAGAATTGTTGTAGGAGATAAATTGCACAAAGGCAGTCCTACATTTTTAGCATTTGTAAATTTAGAGAAAATCATTTGATAATAGTGACTGGAATGCACTTTTCTGAAAGTAGCAGGTGTATAACACAGGAAGTGAAAGGGTACATACTGCTTTTATAATAATGGTATATGAAATGGGGCATTAATTGAGAAGGAAGTGAGACTGGGTTTTAGCTTATACCCCTTGTTATTTTGTTTGTACATTGAGCAAGCAGTATAAGAAACTAAGGAGAAATTTAAAAGGAAAGTAAAGTTCAGGGAAAGAAATGAAAACTTTAAGTTTTACCAATGTCATTGTAATTCTGCCAGAGACAGCAAAAGACTTGGAAGATTAGTTGAACAGAATGAATTGAAAAGAAGTTCTAAGATGAACACAAACAAAAGTAAAACAAGGATAACATAATGCACACAAATTCTTTGGTGCTGCGGGAGTGAGACATTGAAAATGGTAGATGACTTTTGCCATTTGGAGAGTAAGATAACTTATGACAGAAATAGAGAGGATATGAAATGCGGACTAAACAATGACATGAAAATCTGTTTTGGAAATGATAACTCTGATAATATTTGATATAAAATTAAGCTGTAAGAAATCTTTTCTCAAAGTATTTATTTGGAGTTCAGGCTTATATGAAGTGAAATGTGGATGATAAATAGTTCAGTTGAGAAGAGAATAGCTCTTGAAATATGGTGCAAGTAACAAATTCATCTGTTAAATATAACTGTGCAGTTCTTTAGTTCCAGAATAGAAATGGTAAATGAGTTTTGCTGATTGTTATGTTTTCTCCATAAGTTATTGCACTGCCACCTAATTTTACATTACTATAACTCATCATAGGCCTAAAAATACATATACAAAATAAAGCTGTTACACGAAATGTATTACGAGCAGCATAAATTAAATTAACTTTGGCTTCTGCACCATTATGCATGATCTGTGCAGACTTTAATTCCACTACACTTCAATCAAATCTTCAGAAGGCAGTGTACAGTTGATTGAGTATCTTGTATCTAACAAAGCATCTTATTGCTGTGAGAAGGATAAAATTTCGGATGATCGATATTCAACCCACCAGAAGAATATAAGGAAAGCCTAATTTTAAATAATTTTTTTCTACATAATTTATTCACATAGGGAAGAAATTGTTATATTGCATAAATTGCGTTGATGCTCATGTGTACATAAAAGTTTTCATATGTGATACCTATTTTCACCAATAAGTGTGTATAAACAGACACCATTCCTGTTAAAATGCTTTAATAGGTTTGTACACAATTATCTTTAGAAAATTTTCGTGTACATCTTCTTCTTTTCATACTTCAAGTCGTCTTTATTTTTTGGCCCTTCATCATTACAAAAATCTTTGTTTCATTATTTTTAATGATGTTGTTGTTGTTGTGGTCTTCAGTCCTGAGACTGGTTTGATGCAGCTCTCAATGCTACTCTATCATGTGCAAGCTTCTTCATCTCCCAGTACCTACTGCAACCTACATCCTTCTGAATCTGCTTAGTGTATTCATCTCTTGGTCTCCCCCTACGATTTTTACCCTCCACGCTGCCCTCCAATACTAAATTGGTGATCCCTTGATGCCTCAGAACATGTCCTACCAACCGATCCCTTCTTCTGGTCAAATTGTGCCACAAACTCCTCTTCTCCCCAATCCTATTCAGTACCACCTCATTAGTTATGTGATCTACCCATCTAATCTTCAGCATTCTTCTGTAGCACCACATTTCGAAAGCTTCTATTCTCTTCTTGTCCAAAGTATTTACCGTCCATGTTTCACTTCCATACATGGCTACACTCCATACAAATACTTTCAGAAATGACTTCCTGACACTTAAATCTATACTCGATGTTAACAAATTTCTCTTCTTCAGAAACGCTTTCCTTGCCATTGCCAGTCTACATTTTATATCCTCTCTACTTCGACCATCATCAGTTATTTTGCTCCCCAAATAGCAAAACTCCTGTACTACTTTAAGTGTCTCATTTCCTAATCTAATACCCTCAACATCACCCGACTTAATTCGACTACATTCCATTATCCTCGTTTTGCTTTTGTTGATGTTCATCTTATATCCTCCCTTCAAGACACCATCCATTCCGTTCAACTGCTCTTCCAAGTCCTTTGCTGTCTCTGACAGAATTACAATGTCATCGGCGAACCTCAATGTTTTTATTTCTTCTCCATGGATTTTAATAGCTACTCCGAATTTTTCTTTTGTTTCCTTTACTGCTTGCTCAATATATAGATTGAATAACATCGGGGAGAGGCTACAACCCTGTCTTACTCCCTTCCCAACCACTGCTTCCCTTTCATGTCCCTCGACTCTTATAACTGCCATCTGGTTTCTGTACAAATTGTAAATAGCCTTTCGCTCCCTGTATTTTACCCCTGCCACCTTTAGAATTTGAAAGAGAGTATTCCAGTCAACATTGTCAAAAGCTTTCTCTAAGTCTACAAATGCTAGAAACGTAGGTTTGCCTTTCCTTAATCTTTCTTCTAAGATAAGTCGTAAGGTCAGTATTGCCTCACGTGTTCCAGTGTTTCTATGGAATCCAAACTGATCTTCCCCGAGGTCGGCTTCTACTAGCTTTTCCATTCGTCTGTAAAGAATTCGTGTTAGTATTTTGCAGCTGTGGCTTATTAAAGTGATTGTTCGGTAATTCTCACATCTGTCAACACTTGCTTTCTTTGGGATTGGAATTATTATATTCTTCTTGAAGTCTGAGGGTATTTCGCCTGTTTCATACATCTTGCTCACCAGCTGGTAGAGTTTTGTCAGGACTGGCTCTCCCAAGGCCGTCAGTAGTTCCAATGGAATGTTGTCTACTCCAGGGGCCTTGTTTCGACTCAGGTCTTTCAGTGCTCTGTCAAACTCTTCATGCAGTATCGTATCTCCCATTTCATCTTCATCTACATCCTCTTCCATTTCCATAATATTGTCCTCAAGTACATCGCCCTTGTATAGACCCTCTATATACTCCTTCCACCTTTCTGCCTTCCCTTCTTTGCTTAGAACTGGGTTTCCATCTGAGCTCTTGATGTTCATACAAGTGGTTCTCTTATCTCCAAAGATCTCTTTAATTTTCCTGTAGGCAGTATCTATCTTACCCCTAGTGAGATAAGCCTCTACATCCTTACATTTGTCCTCTAGCCATCCCTGCTTAGCCATTTTGCACTTCCTGTCGATCTCATTTTTGAGACATTTGTATCTCTTTTTGCCTGCTTCATTTACTGGATTTTTATATTTTCTCCTTTCATCAATTAAATTCAATATTTCTTCTGTTACCCAAGGATTTCTATTAGCCCTCGTCTTTTTACCTACTTGATCCTCTGCTGCCTTCACTACTTCATCCCTCAAAGCTACCCATTCTTCTTCTACTGTATTTCTTTCCCCCATTCCTGTCAATTGTTCCCTTATGCTCTGCCTGAAACTCTGAACAACCTCTGGTTCTTTCAGTTTATCCAGGTCCCATCTCCTTAAATTCCCACCTTTTTGCAGTTTCTTCAGTTTTAATCTACAGGTCATAACCAATAGATTGTGGTCAGAGTCCACATCTGCCCCTGGAAATGTCTTACAATTTAAAACCTGGTTCCTAAATCTCTGTCTTACCATTATATAATCTATCTGATACCTTTTAGTATCTCCAGGGTTCTTCCATGTATACAACCTTCTATCATGATTCTTAAACCAAGTGTTAGATATTGAAAATTAAACATTCCTCCATTTGTCGTGTAGAAACATCCACAGAAGCTACATATAGCCTGAAACTTCCTGGCAGATTAAAACTGTGTGCCCGACCGAGACCCGAACTTGGGACCTTTGCCTTTCGCGGGCAAGTGGTAGAGCACTTGCCCGCGAAAGGCAAAGGTCCCGAGTTCGAGTCTCGGTCGGGCGCACAGTTTTAATCTGCCAGGAAGTTTCATATCAGCGCACACTCCGCTGCACAGTGAAAATCTCATTCTGGATACATATAGCTTGTTTGTGATCCTCTGCTGTTTCAACAACTGATCTCTGTTTTGACATGTATTGAAAGAATATTTTTGATTGCAAAATCAAAAATATACACAGATAGAGCGCTTTGTCCAGAATCTGTGAATGTATGTGAACTTAAATATACCTACTTCTCTGTTCGACATGTAAGGTATATTGGAAAACACCGTGTCAGTTCCAATCCAATGTGTTTCATGAAATGACTACTCATTCATTTGCTGTGATAACATTAGATATTAATCCTAGCAAGTGCTTGAAGGTCCGATTTACTTGCCAGCTAATTGGATCCATTAACTAGTTAGTTATACTCCAATCAAATGACCGATCCTTCTGTTTGCTTCAGCCAGACTCCTATTGTTCGTAGGCTCCTGAAGTGGTACCTGAGATAACCAGAAGGAATGCACTACTCATAATTCCGTCTTACTTGCGAGTTGAATGGATCTGCTGACCAGCTCTGCTGTAGACATGTTGGAGACAGTTAAATGCCATAATGAACAAATCACAAGTTCGATAGTTTGTGGTACGAAAGGATACAACATCCAATTTAGAATCCTGTGCATAGAGAACACTGTGAACAGCTACTGCTATTATCAGGAGGTTGCAATATGTGAAGTACTGTTGCACACTACCTTTCCAGTTGTACAGTGCTTGGGGTTTACTTTTAATGGTGTTATTAATAAATGTATTAATTACCTGTAATAATTGTATATATGAAACAGTTTCTTGTAAGACATCTTATGAGTAAATGCTATTTCAGAGTTGTGAAAGTGAGTCACCGATGGATCTTTGGATGCGTAGTCGGCTAGCTGCTGCTGTCAGAAGTTGTAATGAAGGCTTTGAAAAGTATGACTTCCCACAGGCAACTACTGCATGCTATAATGTGTGGCTTTATGACCTTTGTGATGTCTATCTAGAATATTTAAAGCCTGTCTTCCAGAGCAATGACAAAGAAGCAATGAAGTCAGCAAAAAATACATTGTATACTTGCTTACATGTGGGACTTCGTTTGCTGTCTCCATTCATGCCTTTCATAACTGAAGAATTATTCCAGAGGATTCCACATTCTGGCTGTGAAGCAAAAAGTATTTGTGTTAGTCAATATCCAGATGAGAAAGAGGTATGTATAATATTTATAGGCATAATGTTATGGCTTTTGGTCTGATATATTCATGGTGTCAGCATTTTAGTTATGTACATCTCTATAGGAACTTCTAATACATAGTTCAGTGTGTTTTACCAGTCTTTGTCTTTTCATTTGACTTTTTTGTGTTCTGTGTGTGAAAGGACATTCTAAATTGGTATGGACACTGGTAATTTTCGGTGCTTCATATGTATTTTTGGTCTCTTCTTGCTTTGTGTGTTATCCTTGCTTGCTCTTTATTCATGTAGAAATGTTTTTATGCCAGGATGGTTGTAAGCAAATATTCTTAATATCTTCAAGCAAGTATTTAAGATGTTACAGTTTAGTCCATACCTTTCAAAAGTTGACTGCATGTCATATTTCATAATCTTGTGTCATGTAGGGAAAATCAGAGGTCATGTTGTGCCTCTATTTTTGTGAATTTACTTTCATGCCTTTTCTGTGTACCATTTTAAAATTGTGATCTTGGAATACTTCAGTACTTTCTCTTCAGTGTGAACTTGAATGGTTGATACAGAATTTATTTTAGTTTTTTAACACCTTATAGTTGGCTCCCATGTACACCATTTATTGTATGGTATAAACATTTGTAGGACAGCAAAAATTTAATGGCGATGATCATTTAACTTTGTGAAGCGATGCCTACGGATTCCCAGTATAGGAGATATGTATTTAATTTTTTGGGGGATCTTTATTCTTCAGTCTATATTGATTACACAAATACTTTTAAAACATGATTATTCCTTCTTTCTAACAAATCTTTTATGTTTTCTACATATGACTTCAGTAGTAACACTTCTTTGAAAATTTAGCAGCTGTATTTATAACATGTTCAATAATCGAGGCTTCTGCCAATTGTTCATATTGTTCTTGCATGATATTGCAAGAACAGTGAGACCAACTGGCAGAAGACCCGAACATTCAACATGTCAACATATTGCCAGGAAAGCTTGAAGAATTGCAACTCCATTTACTCTTGCAGAAAATGTTTATATTTTAGCCTGGTTCTGAAGTATACCATAGATACTGATAAGCAGAGTGATTAATTCCTCTAATAATATGAAAATGGATGTGTAACAAAAGGAAAAAAAAAACAGAATGGGAAGACAAGTCATGAAATGAGAACCTAAACTGATGCTCTTGAAAATAGTTTGTGTTCCTTGCATAGATAATCTTCCTTTTCTCACTGAGCATTTTTCTGTGGTCATGCCAATCCACAGATCAAATAAGACTTGCATGGGCTCTCTCATAAATTAATCTCTGCCTAAATTACTTGCACCTTAAAAAGTAACCAATAATGGGAATAATCAACCACTCATCTGCAGTGCACATTCCCCCACACATGCAGACACCCAAATACACACATCCATGACTGTGGCAGAACTTTGAAAATAAATTAAACAGCATCTTTGATGTAGTACACCATTCCTATTAGATACTGAAGTTGTGAAGAACAAGATGGTGAAAATTATTTCATTGGATCACTCAAGATCTATCTGCTCCTTCATGCTTTATGACTCATTAATCAGTGTTAATATACAGGAAAACCCAAGGTAGAACAGAAATAATGGAAGGAGTAAAGATCCCCATTCGCCATATTTTTAGGCATTGAGGTATCAGCAGCAACATAAACAAGATTAAAAATGTTACTGAGATTTAGGAGAATAATTTTATTATGAGTTAACTAAAACATATGAGCTGCAGCCTCTTCATCCCAGCCATCAATCATCCTTCCCTCCACCACTCTGTCACCCTCCCCCATCCTTTCTTCTGTCATCCACTCCACCCAACACATCATCTCACCCCAGATGGGCTGGAGTGTTAGAACAATGTAGCCAGCTGGGACAGTGTAGCTTGTGCCTGCCAGCTTTTCAGTGTTACATACACACATGATGAATGATTAACTTTACTTTTTGCACTATTCACTAAGCAATGTCTTAGTGAACTATTTTGTTTGATGATAACTAAAGTCTCTTTTATATAGATAGGCTGTTTCATTGTGAATTACCAATGTTTTATTTGTGATCTAACCCTAGCCACTATGCATAGTGTGTATCGCCGGCCAGAGTGGCTGTGCGGTTCTAGGCGCTACAGCCTGGAGCCGAGCGACCGCTACGGTCGCAGGTTCGAATCCTGCCTCGGGCTTGGATGTGTGTGGTGTCCTTAGGTTAGTTAGGTTTAATTAGTTCTAAGTTCTAGGCGACTAATGACCTCAGAAGTTAAGTTGCATAGTGCTCAGAGCCATAGTATGTATCAAGCATCAATGTAACTTCCAAACTGTCTGTTGAAAAACATCTGCCTAAAAAATAATAATTGCTAGTAAGTTTGTTGTTCCTTTGAATTTGGCTACTCTCTCTCAGTTTATCAGTAGCATAGACATAGTGCTGCTCTAATTGTCTAAATTTTCACAAAATAATAACTTCATTCTCATATTTTAATTATATGTTGAGACATAGAAAATACATATAACCAGTGTTGCAATCCTCCTGATTGTGCTGCCATGCTGTAATATAAAAAAACCTCAATTGGCCAATGTTTGGACTGAATTTGAATTGCTATTCTCAGGAAAAAAGAGAATAACAATAACATGTAGGTAGAGACAGCTAAATTTTGCAAAAATGGTAATGCAAAAAATAATAAAAAATTGGCTGTTTTTAGTGAAACTGGCGATTTGTACAATATGTCACAAAATTTATAATTTTTCTATATATTATTGAATATTAAAACATCATTTTAACTTCTAATCTTCTCAATGCTGAGGGTCATGTGTGATTTTAAACTGACAGCAGTTTTCCAACATCGCAATCTTCGTTGTGACGATGGAATAGCACTGAAATGAGCAAAAATAACACGGAATTTGGCAAAAAAGAAAGAAGTTGATAAAAATACAATATCAAATTTGATACAAAATCGCTGAATTTTACAAAAAACGTAATAACACCAAATTTGGAAAAAATAAGACCAAATTTGAAAGAGACGTATCAGAATTAGGCAAAAAATAATGCCAAATTTGGCAAAAAAGCAACATTAAATTTGAGAAAAACCACTAAATTTTACATAAAAAGGGCCACCTGATTTGACCAAAACAAGGCAAAGAAAACACCAAATTTGGCAAAAAATAAACAACAAATTTTGCAAAAAATAAAACCTAATTTGAGGAAAAACAGGGCAGTGAATATGGGAAAGAGTAGCAGCAGATTTGGCAAAAAAATGAGAATGAATACGTTAAAACACACACACACACACACACACACACACACACACACACACAAACATAAAAATTATGGTCTGTTTGGCAAGAATGATACTGACCTTTAGCAGAAAAGATACCAAATGTGGCAAAAAATACACTGATATTAATATAACAGAGGTAAACATTCCACGTGGGAGAAATATATCTAAAAACAAAGATGATGTGACTTACCGAACGAAAGCGCTGGCAGGTCGATAGACACACAAACAAACACAAACACACACACAAAATTCAAGCTTTCGCTACAAACTGTTGCCTCATCAGGAAAGAGGGAAGGAGAGGGAAAGACGAAAGGATGTGGGTTTTAAGGGAGAGGGTAAGGAGTCATTCCAATCCCGGGAGCGGAAAGACTTACCTTAGGGGGAAAAAAGGACGGGTATACACTCGCACACACACACATATCCATCCACACATATACAGACATATTTAAAGACTAATATGTCTGTATATGTCTGTATATGTGTGGATGGATATGTGTGTGTGTGCGAGTGTATACCCGTCCTTTTTTCCCCCTAAGGTAAGTCTTTCCGCTCCCGGGATTGGAATGACTCCTTACCCTCTCCCTTAAAACCCACATCCTTTCATCTTTCCCTCTCCTTCCCTCTTTCCTGATGAGGCAACAGTTTGTTGCGAAAGCTTGAATTTTGTGTGTATGTTTGTGTTTGTTTGTGTGTCTATCGACCTGCCAGCTCTTTCGTTCGGTAAGTCACATCATCTTTGTTTTTAGATATATAAAAAATACACTGAATTTGACAAAAAACCACACTAATTTTGGCAAATAAATAATAATGAATTTGGCAAAAGTATTGACTAATTTGCACAATAACAATAAATCTAGCAAAAAATACGTTGATTTAGGGAGGGGGGGCTTAATGCGGGGGAAAAAAAACATCAAAATTGACGATAAAATAAAACAATTTTTCCTGTCGCTGAATATAGGTTCAGTTGACACTTCATTTTGAGTAAGATGGATCTGCTGATCAGCTTAATTTATCTATCCTGGAATTTTGCAGGCTCTTAACTTTTATTTCCATGAATAACAATTAAGCAAATTGAATCTCTGGTGTTTTCAAATGTGACTTTTTTTTCTTTGTTTCAATTGATGGTAAATGAAGGGGAACTTCTTTTTTGTGGCAGTGTCCTTGGAGAAATCTTGAGGTGGAGTCCGAGGTTGAGTTTATACAGAAAATTATACACATAGTGAGGTCAACGCGATCCGACTATACTCTGCCCAACAAGGTTAAAACAGAAGGTACTTTCAATAATCACATTTTTGTAGGATAATTTAGAGTACAGTACTGAGATATATATTATTGTAAATTATTAAAGTTTATTGTTTGTGCTAATGTTAAAAGTATATAATGTTGTGCTTCTAGCATCTCTACCTTTTGGGGTTCATAAAGATACTGTGGGTGAGCATAGGCCCCTTGTTTGGATACAACTTGTACAGGAAGTGGTTTTTATAAAAGCTCTTTGTACTGCAATCATTGGCTTACAATATACCTGCCAAAGCAGAAACAGATGCATGTCAGTGTTTTTAAGTGTAGGAGCTCACGCAGCATACTACAGATATTTCTGAAGTACGTGTGTTGCAATATTGAAGGTGAACTCAATCTTGTAGAGAGCTGTAAACAAGTGCCAGTGCTCATCTAGCAAACTGAAAAATTCACCCTTGAATGTTACACAGTCTTGGAATAATAGTCAGTTACATTCATAAAAAATTAAAGGAACAGTCTAGTAATGGGTAATACAGTCTGATTCTTCTAATTCTCTCAGTGTGATTCACAATGAAGTAGTACACAGATGAAGGGCCAGATGTCAGTGTCCAACATGCACTGTTTTTACTATGAGCAGACAAAAGAAGTAGCTCTAGGTAGTCCACTTTCACAAATTATTGCCAACATTATACGGAACATTTTGTGTAGGAAGCCCTGGAATCAGTCCTGTGAAAACCTGTTTCCTCCATTATGCGAGCAACACCTTCATCATATGGTCCCATGGGAGACACAAGCTGAAGGATTTCTTCATACATCTCAATTCCATACACCAGAAATCACTTTTACCATGGAATTCAAAGTGACTTGAGGGCTCCTCTTTCTTGATGTCCTGGTAAGAGGGAAAGCGAATGGCACATTGGCTACAGAATGTACTGTAAGAAGATGCACATCAACCTATACTTACATGTGGACTGCTGCCGCCACCCAGCACATAGAAATGGCAGACTCAAAACATTGGGACAAAGGGCTCTCACCCTCTCAGACAGTATGAGCCTCAACCAAGAAATTGAACATCAGAGAACAGTGTTACAGAAAAACTGCTGCACGGATTGGCAGATTTGGAGAGTTCTACATCTTCATCGACTGTACAACTGGCAGAAACAGAAGAACCTTAGGAGAACGTGGCCACTGCATTTATGCCATTTTGTGGCACATTATCCAGAAAGATAGTCAAATTCTTAGAAACATCAACTGAAGACGTATCTTCTGCCTACCAGTTAAAACACTGGCACTGCTTGGTAGTGCCAAGAATTATCTTGGACTATGAAAATCTGGGTTCCATCAGATCCCCTGCCAATGAGGCACGATTTACATAGGTGAAACAGTGCGTACTGTTGAAGATCGTTGCCAAGAACACCAGCAGCAGACCGGATTGCAGCAGTGTAACAAGTCAGTAGTCACAGAACGTTGCCTATCAGAATTACACAGAATGAATTGCTAACAAACAGAGGTTGTGACTCAGGTGTCTAACTTCTGGGACTGCGTCATTAAATACTCTATCAAGACTTGAGTAGAGAGACTGCTAGTCAATTCTGATAGTGGCTACATCCTTAGTAAAGTTTGGGAACGTGCATTGAGTCTGATTAAGAAGAGAAAGCAGACATCCCACAATGAACTGACTTGAGAGGTAGCCAGAGCAACAGCAAAAATGCTTCCAGCAAGCATCCTTGAGTGTGAGAATTTGAAGGAGCAGCTCGGCAATGGAAGAAGAGGGAGAGGGGAAGCTGGAAAGACACCCACACCTGACTGCATACTGTGTACGGAATGTCAGATTGGAGGGAGGGTGGGAGGAGATACGTGCGGCAATGTGGTGACTTGCCGAAATATTGTGCCAATTGGACAGTGACATCAGGCGGTTCACTTGTGAATTATTTCGGTCACTTGAAAGAAAGGCAATCTTACCTTTAGAGCATTTTAAGATTTAGAGACAGACTTTGACAGTATTAACTGGATTACACTCTGAAATTTTGAAGGTAGCAGATATAAAATACAGGCAACGAAAAGTGATTCACAACTTGTATAGAAACCAGACTTTGCTCTGAAAGGGAAGCAGTAGTGATAAGAGTGTGAGACTGAGTAGCAGCCTATTCCTGATAATGTTACTCAGTATGTACATTGAGCAAGCAGTAAAGAGAACTGAGGAGAAGTTTGGAAACAGAATAAATGTTCAGAGAAAATAAATAATAAGTATGAGGTTTGCCAATGACATTATAATCCTCTCAGAGATGGCAAAGGACTTTGAAAAAACCAATGGGGCAGATTAGCTTCTATCGGAGAGAAGTTATAAGAATAATATCGACAAACATTAAACAAGGATGATGAAATATAGTTGAGGAATTAAATTATGAAATGCGACACAAAACGTATCAGACGGGTTTTGGTATTTGGGCAGTAAAATAACTGATGTTAGCCGAAGCAAGAAGAATGTAAAGAGTAGACTGAGACCAGCAAGGAAAGCATTTCTGTAAAAGAGAAATTTCTTAACATCAAATATAAATTTGAATATTAGGATTTTTTTTTTCTTGAACTGTTTCTCTAGAATATGGCCTATTGCAGAGGTGGTGCGAGGAAGATAAACAATACTGACTAGAAGATAATAGAAACTTTTAAAGTGTGGTGCCACAGAAGAATGCTAAAGACTAGATGTGTGGATTAAATAACTTATGAGGAAGTATTGAATCGAATTAGAGGAAAATTATAAATTTATGACACAACTCAACCAAAAGAAGAGATCCAATGATAGGACACGTCCTGCGGAGACTTCAGGGAATTATCAGTTCAGTATTGGGGGTACAAATTGTAGAGGGAGACCAAGGCTCAAATACAGTAAGCAGGTTCAAATCAAAGTAGGTTGCAGTAGTTATGCAGAGATGAACAGGTCTCCATCGAATAGGTGTTGCAGAGAGCTTCATCAAACCTCTCTTTGGACTGAAGAAAAAGACGACAATGAGGAAAACATCATCAACAACAACATTGGATGAGGGTGACTGCTTCAGGTAATGTTAGTGGTATATAATGGAAGCCTAGCAGTTTCTGTCATGGTTATTGAAATAGGAACTAGAAAGATACCTCAGAATGATTTAGAATAAAATATTAAGGTAATCATTAAAGATAATATCTTCAGCTGATGTAACTTATTTGTTAATATTTTCACGTCGTAATCACAATCGTGTCAAAATCTGAAAGCAGAGCCCTCAGTGAAGTACAACACCTAGCACTGAAAGTACATTTATTATGGATTCCAACATACAGACAGTACAGAACTGTATGCTGGACATATAGTGCTGCTATTTATACATACAGTAAATATTCCAGAATAAGCAAACAATACAAACATAAAGAAATTTTGAGAACTTTCTAAAACTGATAAATATTAATCAGTGGATATTTGCTAGTGATGGGATTTGAATTGGTAACCTGCAGCATACCAGCCAGCAATACTAACTGCTACTCCAGATTGCATACGGCACAGCTCATGGCATTGCTTCCTCTCCTGGAGCAAACTATAACATCCATATTTTGTCAGTGACCCTTGGTATGACAGAGCTGGAGGATCTTTGCATGATGAGCATTGACAGTAGCTCCTCTCATCGAAGTTTCACGGATGTTGAGTGAGCATTCAGTTTCCTTGAATGAGAAACCCATCACTGATCTGCACCTCACAACTGTAGTCACACTACATGTAGTGGACACTTGACAGTCTCTGCACTTTTGTCTTCGTAATGAAGGGCTATAATGCTTGTCCATGTATGTGACATTCGACAAATGATGAAAGATACCGTATGGTCCAGTGAAGCATTTTAGTAACTTATCCAGTACTCCCACATTCCTGACAGGTGTCAAAATTCATACCAAGTCTCCTGGACAGTATCTCATTGGATAGTGCTTGATGTTATAGCACCCTCGGTTCTTCTCCACGGTATCAGGGGACTGTATGTAGCTGTCTTGGTTCTTCACTTATACTGATGAAATTTTTCATGTAGTTATTCTGAGTGTCACCTGACTGAAATGTAAATGGTGTATCCACAATCATTTCGTTCTCGCAACTGCGGATAAGAAAGGATGGTGTGATGTCTGTAGTGTCTTACTTTGCTGTGTTACATGCTAATGTCACAGTGAGCAGATTGTATACCAGTCTCTTTGTTGGAAATCAACATACATCGAGAGTATATCTGCCAACATCTTATTAAAACTTTCTGTGATGTAATTTATTTGTGGGTAGTAGGCAGTTATTATCCTGTGGGTGATATCACAACATGAAATTACCTCTGATACTAGTCTCGAGTGGGCAACATTTCCTCAGTCAGAGATCATCACATAGGGTGCTCCATGCTTCAGAATGATGTCTTCTTCAAGGAATATTGAGATTTACAGAACTTTGGCATACGGCACAGCTTTGGTGGCAGCATAGCAGCTGAGGTAGCCAGTGCAGACTATTATCCATCAGGTGTCATTTGTCGACTTTGGAAACCTCCCCAGTAGGTTGATGCAGTCCAGTGGAATGGAGATATTCGAGGGAAAATTGGTATCAGCCGCGCCAGAGGTAATCGCGACATGTGCTTGGCTTCCATTGCTGGTATGCAGTACAGTGGCTCACGTAGTATATAATAGATCAGAGAGATCTGACCAATGGTGCCTGGATCTGTTTCTGGTCTAGAATCGTCAATAATCGCAAGTGACCAAATGTTGAAGCATGATGGAAATACTTCAGGATAGCTGGCCGTATGTAAACTGGAATAGCAAGCAACAGTTTGCACCCCATTGCATGATAGTTCTGCTCCTACAGTCTTCCATTTATAATTTTCAGCAGTGCACTATCTCGTGTTTCCATCTGCTTTTATATACTACCATGATATACTCCTGAAGTCTCAGTATCCCTCTTACTAATCAACCCAACAGATTCCTTACTAATCAACCCAACAGATTCTTCAGGCTAGGCAGCCAACACAAAGAATAGTGGTCCATTACATTGGTGAATAGTTCCCCATATAAATACGACTGGAACTTTTTGATGGCTCAAACAACTGCAAAGCACACTTCCTCAGTTGTAGGGTAGTTCACCTTGGATTTGGGAAGTATCCTGGAAGACCAAGCCATTACATCTCAGTACCTCCCTGAATGTGCACTAGAGCTGCTCCTGTCCCATAACTGCAAGCATTGGTGTGAAATTCTGTCTTGGCATTCTTGTCATTAGCACCTTCTTGAGGACAGGGAAGCGTCTTCCTTGCACCTCATTCCAGGAAAATTTGGCAGTAATTGTTGCAAGTGATGTGCCTTACTATACAAGTCCTTGATGAATTGCAGGGGTACGAATCGCAGGAGTACGAGCACATTTTGAGGAAATCTCTCACATTATAAATATGACTGCTTGTGTTTTCTCTGGATTGGGAAGGATTCAGTCATCCTTAAATAGATACCAAGATTTTTATTTCTTGGGCAACAAAGATGCACTTGTTCCATAAAAACACGGGAGAACTGCCGGATATCAGTAACTTCCTGCCACGATATTTCGGCGCAGAGTCTTCTGGCCATCTTCAGGTGAATGCCACTGTAGTAGTACTGGCGAGTACGCGCTGAGCTCTGCTATTTAAAGCCTTCTGAGGTGACACTGCGCATGCGCCGCTCAGTGCGCGCGTTCATAACGGCTCCGTGCGCTGCGCCTCGCGCCCTCCACTGTGAAAGCCTGGCGTATCGGTGTCAGGTCGATTTCCATCTTTATGCAGATAACTACGTCGACTACGAAGTTTCTCTATAACAGGATTCCAAGCAGAGTTCAGCTGATAACCGCTATCTCGATTGATGAGAGTCTCGTTGTCAGACAGTCTTATTTCCACAGCTTCATTGATAATCGAGCTCCAAAAGTTGGATGTATGGGCTAAAATTTTTGTGTCGTTGTAATTCATGGAATGGTCTGTGGAAATACAATGTTCGGCGATTGCGGACTTGGTGGGTTGGAGAAGGCGAGTATGCCGTTGGTGTTCCACAATGCGTTCCTGCACAGTTCGTGTTGTTTGCCCTATGTATGATTTGCCGCATTCACACGGAATTTTGTAAACACCTGGTTTACGCAGGCCCAGGTCGTCTTTAACGGATCCCACCAGTGATGAAATTTTGGAAGGAGGGCGAAAGATGACTCTCACTTGATACTTTCTCAATATTCTCCCTATCTGTGAAGAAATATTCCCAATAAATGGTAGATAAACAGTCGACCTGAAGGCCTCTTCCTCTTCCTTGTTCCGTCGTTTGTAGGTCTTCATCACTCTGTTCACTTGCCTAGGTGAAAAGCCATTCTTCAAAAATACTTTTTGCAGGTGTTCCAGTTCCGCTTGAAGACTGTCGGCGTCAGAGATAGTATGGGCACGGTGGACCAAGGTTTTGAGAACGCCCATTGTTTGTGCTGGATGGTGGCAACTAGTAGCTTGTAGATACAGGTCTGTATGAGTGGGCTTTCTGTACACCGAGTGACCAAGTGTGCCATCACTCTTCCGTCGCACCAAGACGTCTAAAAATGGCAGACAACCATCTCTCTCTATCTCCATGGTAAACTTTATGTTTTCATGTATGGAGTTCATGTGACGTAAAAATTCTTGGAGACGGTCCAGACCATGAGGCCACACTATAAAAGTGTCGTCAACGTACCGCCAAAATACTGTCGGTTTAAAAGTGGCAGAGTCGAGTGCTCTCTCCTCAAAATCCTCCATAAAAAGATTGGCTACCAGGGGAGACAAAGGACTCCCCATGGCGACACCATCAGATTGTTCGTAAAATTCGTTGTTAAATATAAAATATGTAGAGGAGAGAGTGTGCTCAAACAACGCTGTAATGTCTGCACCAAACATATTGCCAATGAGGTGTAGTGAGTCCACCAAAGGCACCTTTGTGAACAGTGAAACCACATCAAAACTGACCAATAAATCACTACTTTGCAGTTGTAGTGACTGAAGTCGACTGATAAAATCACCAGAATTCTTTATGTGATGTGCACACTTGCCTATCATTGGTTTGAGCAAAGATGCCAAAAATTTTGCTAGGTCGTAGGTGGCTGCTCCAATGTTACTCACAATTGGACGTAATGGCACATTTTCCTTGTGGATCTTAGGCAGTCCATATAGCCTAGGTGGAACTGAACTGTTTGGTTTCAGTCTCTTGATGACCTCCTTCGGTAGAGAACTATTTGATAAAAGTTTTGCTGTTTTTCGCACTACTCGACTCGTGGGATCCTTATCGATTTTGCGATATGTTGAATCACATAATAAAACATTGATTTTATTAATATAGTCATCCCTTGGTATGAGGACAGTAGCGTTTCCTTTGTCAGATTTTAAGACTACTGTATCCACATCTGCTCGTAAGTTACGGAGGGCTATCCTCTCCGTGGGCGAGATGTTATTCTTCATTGGTGCACCCCTGGTCAATACACGGCAAGACTCTCGACGAACTTCCTCCGCTTCATCTGTATCAAGACGGCGTACAGCTTCTTCGATGGCACTGATGAAATCCACTAGTGGCGGTGAAACAGGTGTGGGAGCAAAATTCAGTCCTTTTGCTAGCACAGACACAGTCGCGTCATCTAAAGTTTTCTCTGTCAAATTAATAACAGATCGTCGAGTTGGAACTTCCTGCTGCATCTGTTTAGAAAGTCTGTCAATCTTGGCAGTTTGCCTCGTCACAGCTTTATCATGGCTCCAGTTTGCTTTAGCCCATGTCACACCATCCACCCAGTCCCACGACAGAGAAGATAGTCTTGCTGCCAATTCCAAATGTATGTGGAACATGTCCTTTGACACAGAATCCAATTCACGTCGAGTAAAACGAATCCTTTCTCTCACCAAAGCCATGCTTGCTTTACGTTTGATATTGTTTGCAGTAGTGGTATTTATGAAATGCACAATTTTGGCAAACGTTGGAATAATGCCCTTGTCTCTGCAACTTAATAAGAATATCAACGAGCTCAGCAGCCTCGCTCTTCTTTCACGTAACTTGTCGAATCTTCGAATACATTCCATCACTTCCTCCCCGTAGAGTTGCTTGATGTGATGTTTAAAGCTTTCCGGCGTACTGATTGTTCCATAAAAACACGGGAGAACTGCCGGATATCAGTAACTTCCTGTCACGATATTTCGGCGCAGAGTCTTCTGGCCATCTTCAGGTGAATGCCACTGTAGTAGTACTGGCGAGTACGCGCTGAGCTCCGCTATTTAAAGCCTTCTGAGGTGACATTGCGCATGCGCCGCTCAGTGCGCGCGTTCATAACGGCTCCGTGCGCTGCGCCTCGCGCCCTCCACTGTGAAAGCCTGGCGTATCGGTGTCAGGTCGATTTCCATCTTTATGCAGATAACTACGTCGACTACGAAGTTTCTCTATAACAGGATTCCAAGCAGAGTTCAGCTGATAACCGCTATCTCGATTGATGAGAGTCTCGTTGTCAGACAGTCTTATTTCCACAGCTTCATTGATAATCGAGCTCCAAAAGTTGGATGTATGGGCTAAAATTTTACGAACAATCTGATGGTGTCGCCATGGGGAGTCCTTTGTCTCCCCTGGTAGCCAATCTTTTTATGGAGGATTTTGAGGAGAGAGCACTCGACTCTGCCACTTTTAAACCGACAGTATTTTGGCGGTACGTTGACGACACTTTTATAGTGTGGCCTCATGGTCTGGACCGTCTCCAAGAATTTTTACGTCACATGAACTCCATACATGAAAACATAAAGTTTACCATGGAGATAGAGAGAGATGGTTGTCTGCCATTTTTAGACGTCTTGGTGCGACGGAAGAGTGATGGCACACTTGGTCACTCGGTGTACAGAAAGCCCACTCATACAGACCTGTATCTACAAGCTACTAGTTGCCACCATCCAGCACAAACAATGGGCGTTCTCAAAACCTTGGTCCACTGTGCCCATACTATCTCTGACGCCGACAGTCTTCAAGCGGAACTGGAACACCTGCAAAAAGTATTTTTGAAGAATGGCTTTTCACCTAGGCAAGTGAACAGAGTGATGAAGACCTACAAACGACGGAACAAGGAAGAGGAAGAGGCCTTCAGGTCGACTGTTTATCTACCATTTATTGGGAATATTTCTTCACAGATAGGGAGAATATTGAGAAAGTATCAAGTGAGAGTCATCTTTCGCCCTCCTTCCAAAATTTCATCACTGGTGGGATCCGTTAAAGATGACCTGGGCCTGCGTAAACCAGGTGTTTACAAAATTCCGTGTGAATGCGGCAAATCATATATAGGGCAAACAACACGAACTGTGCAGGAACGCATTGTGGAACACCAACGGCATACTCGCCTTCTCCAACCCACCAAGTCCGCAATCGCCGAACATTGTATTTCCACAGACCATTCCATGAATTACAACGACACAAAAATTTTAGCCCATACATCCAACTTTTGGAGCTCGATTATCAATGAAGCTGTGGAAATAAGACTGTCTGACAACGAGACTCTCATCAATCGAGATAGCGGTTATCAGCTGAACTCTGCTTGGAATCCTGTTATAGAGAAACTTCGTAGTCGACGTAGTTATCTGCATAAAGATGGAAATCGACCTGACACCGATACGCCAGGCTTTCACAGTGGAGGGCGCGAGGCGCAGCGCACTGAGCCGTTATGAACGCGCGCACTGAGCGGCGCATGCGCAATGTCACCTCAGAAGGCTTTAAATAGCGGAGCTCAGCGCGTACTCGCCAGTACTACTACAGTGGCATTCACCTGAAGATGGCCAGAAGACTGCGCCGAAATATCGTGGCAGGAATTTACTGATATCCGGCAGTTCTCCCGTGTTTTTATGGAACAATCAGTACGCTGGGAAAGCTTTAAACATCACAAAGATGCACTTTTTCGGATTCACGTGGAGGCCTGCTGTCTGAACACACCTTCATCGTGGTTGTCAAAGCAGCTTAGATGTTCTTCAGATGTCTTTGAAAAATGACAGTGTGATCCAGACAGTGTTGAAGCAGGTTGTCCATAATACTCTTGAAGGTGGCCGGAGCATTACATAGTCCAAAAGGCATAACTTTGGAGTAATAGAGGTTGTCGAGTGCTATGAAGGCAGTCTTCTCTTGGTTAACATCGATTTGCAAGTAGCTTGTCTGCACGTCCATCATTGAAAAATTCTTTGCTCCTTTCAAACAGTGTAGTGTGTCATCAATACACAACAATGGGTAGACTTTTTTCTGTGGTTTTATTTAGTCATCAGTAGTCAGTGTAGAAATGTTATCCACTGGCCCCCTCCTTCTCAAGGACCATGGGAGAGGACCAAGGACTCTCTGAAGTTCAGTACTACCTTGCAGCATCTTCTCCGTATCCACTCAAATTATGTATCGTTCAGCCAATAGCGCCTTATATGAGTGCTGGCTAATTGGTGAATGGTCCACAGTGTTGATATTGTGTTTTACCATGGGCTATATTGTCTATCTTTCCTCCTTTCTGGATTTGAAATCATCTGAAAATTGGCACAGAATGGGTAACACCACTGACATTGTTGACCAATCAAGCTAGAGCCTATTGACAGTGGCTTCCTTCCCAGTATTGCCTCTGGTTGCAGTGCAGCACAATTCTTTGTCAGTAGCACTGAACAGATCACCCTGGACTGGTTCAGCTGTTCCTACGTTCATACCTTTAGGGCTGAATTGTGGCTGCTCTTGATAATCAGTAATCCAAAGTTCTCCTTGACCACTTGCAGTTTAACTGAGCATTTAGATTGATGGCTGGAGATCGTATTGTTGGTGATGGTGGAACAGCAATGTCTGCAGTGCCAAACAACTGCCCAGAGCAATCTTCATTATTTTTCCTTGTTGGAATAACTTTTATCAATCTGGAGCTCTGTTTTCCATAGATTATGACTGCTTCTGACGTGTACAAGAAGTTCCATTCAAGAATAACATTATAACTTCTCCTATTGCTAGTTATTCTTGCAGTACACTTTCCTGTCGGCTGGACATATTTCCAATTTATGCCCATCAGCGCAGTCACTTTCCTTGGCGATGATAAGCATACAACATTACACAAAAAAAAAAAGCTCCTGAATCATCTGGTGCCCCGGTAGCTTGACCGTCGATGATGACATTGATTAGATTTTCTAAAATCTTGGAAACTGTTGTCAACAGAGGATTTTTATCTTTGGCAGTCTCATCTCCATAGATGATTGATTTGCTTAGTTTTCCTGTATTCATCGAATAGACAAAGAGGTGGTACCTTTGTGCAGTGATGAGGAATGCCTAGAGCAGTGTAATAATTGTCACGCACTCATGTGCTTGCTCTCCAGTAGCATACATGTCCAGGACATCCACAGTAGAAAAATAACACAATGTTGTCCTCCATCGTCCAAATGAATATTCATCTGTGGAGCATTATATCTGGCTGTTGGTGCAGTTGGTTGTATCCGCATTGGTTAAATGCTGGATTGTCATTTGACAGCTGCAGCATAAAGGCACATATAAACGGTCAGCCTTGTTCGTTAAATTTGCTATTTGATATCCACAGGTTTTTCAATGAAGCATGTAGATACACCAACTAAATCTTCAAATTTAACCTCACTTTTGAAAAAGTTGTCTCACTATTTGTATCGTGTCATGAAGTATTTTGACACTAGTGGGCAGTGTACAAGTTGCAAAGCAGAATACAAACTTTAAATCTTCAAAACTGCTTCAATTGCCAGATATCTCAAGAAAGCAACTGACTGTTGTTTGCCAGTCAAAATTTCTATCAGACAGGACAAACAAATGTGTTTGACAAATGTGATTGATTGAGTACCTATGGAACCCTAATCCGAGTTCGTTAAGTTCATTCTTCATGGCACATTCAGTTGGTGGCGGAGATTGGTGCTAAAGATCGATACACTTCTTCTTCAACATTCGCTGTTACCACTTGAAATCCACGAAATCCTCTCCTGTGCCAACCTCTTTTATCTCAGACCAACACTTGCAACCTGCATCCTCAATTATTTACTGGATGTATTCCAACCTCTGTTTCCCTCTACAGCTCCCTCTAGTGTCATGTCTTAACATATGTCCTACCATCCTGTTTCTTCTTCAAGTCAGTGTACTCCACATATTCCTTTCCCTTCCTCTCTGATTCTGTACAGAACTTCCTTATTCCTGACATTGTCAGTCCACCTAATTTTCAACCTTTGTCTGTAGCACCACATCTGAAATGCTCCGATTCTCTTCTGTTTCGGTTTTCCCACAGTCCATGTTTCACTACCATACAATGCTGTGATCCAAACGAACATTCTCAGAAATTTATTCCTTAAATTAAGGCATATGTTTGATACTAGTAGACTTCTCTTGGTCAGGAGTGCCCTTTTTGCCAGTGCTGGTCTGCTTTTGATGTTCTCCTTGCTCCGTCCATCATTGGTTATTTTGCTGCCTAGGTAGTAGAATTCCTTAACTTCATCTAATTTGGGACGATCAATCCTGATGTTAAGTTTCTTGCTGTTCTCATTACTGTTACTTCTCATTACTTTCATCTTTCTTCAATTTACCATCAATCCATATTCATTAGACTGTTCATTCCATTCAGCACATCATATAATTCTCCACTTTCACTAAGGATGGCAGTGTCATCATCGAAGCATATCATCGAAATTATTTTACCTTGAATTTTAATTCCACTCCTCAACCTTTTTTTATTTCCGCCTCTACTGTTCGATCTCTACATCATCAAAGAAGATGTAGAGATTGAACAGTAGAGGCGAAAAACCACATCCCTGTCTTACTCCCTTTTTAACCCAAGCACTTCGTTCTTGGTCTTCTACTCGTATTATTCCCTCTTGGCTTGTATACATGTTGTATATTATCCCTCTCTCCCTTCAGCTTACCCCTAAATTTCGAACATTTTGCGCCATTTGACGCTGTCGAACACTTTTTCCAGGTCAACAAATCCTATGAACGGGCCTAGATTTTTCTATAGTATTGCTTCCATTATCAGCTGCAATGTCAGAATTGCCTCTCTGGTGCCTTTACCTTTCCTAAAACCAAACTGATCATCATCCAACATATCATCAATTTTATTTTCCATTCTTCTGTATATTATTCTTGTCAGCAACTTGGGTGCATGAGCTGATAAGCTGATTGTGTGATAATTTTTGCAGTTGTCAGCTCTTGCAGTCTTCAGAATTGTGTGGATGATATTTTTCGAAGTCAGATGGTATAGTGCCAGACTTTTACATTCTATACACCAACATGAATAGCTTTGTTGCCACTTCCCCCAATGGTTTTAGAATTTCTGAAGGAATGTTACTTATCCCTTGTGCCTTATTTGATGTAAGTTTTCCAAAGCTTTTTTAAATTGTGATTCTAATACTGGATCTCCTATCTCTTCGAAATCGTCTCCTGCTTCTTCTTTTATCACATCAGACAAATCTTCCCCCTCATAGAGGCTTCATTGTACTCTTTCCGCCTATCTGCTCTCCCCTCTGCATTTAACAGTGAAATTCCCATTGCACTCTTAATGTTATCACCCTTGCCTTTAATTCCACCAAAGGTTGTTTTGACTTTCCTATATGCTGAGTCAGTCCTTCTGGCAATCATTTCTTTTCGATTTCTTCACATTTTTCACACATCCATTTCGTCGTCCCTGCATTTCATATTTATTTCGTTCCTCAGCAATTTGTGTTTCTGTATTCCTAAATTTCCCTAAATATTTTTGTACTTTCGACTTTCATCGATCAGCTGAAGTATTTCTTGTGTTAACCATCTTTGTATCTATGTTTTTCTTCCCAACTTCTGGGATTGCCTATTTTACAGACGTCCATTCCTCTTCATCGGTACTATCTACTGAGCTATTCCTTACTGCAATGTCTAGAGCCTTAGAGAACTCCAAGCATATATTTTCATTCCTTAGCACTGCTGTATCCCACTTCTTTGCATATTGATTCTTCCTGACTAATCTTTTAAAATTCAGCCTATTCTATGTCACTACTACATTGTGATCTGAATCTATGTCAGCTCCTGGTTATGCCGTACAATCCAGTGTCTGAGTTTGGAATCTCTGTCTGACCATGATGTAATCTAACTGAAATCTTCCATTATCACCTGGCCTTTTCCAAGTATACCTTCTCCTCTTGTGATTCTTGAACAGAGTATTCACTGTTACTAGCTGAAATTTACTACGGAACTAAATTAGTCTTTCTCCTCTCTCAGTCTTATTACCAAGCCAATATTCCGCTGTAACCCTTTCTTCTACTCTTTCACCTACAACTGCATTCCAGATTCCAGTCCCCATGACTGTTAGATTTTTCTCTCCCTTTACATACTGCATTACCATTCAGTATCCTTTTATTATCTCTCTCTCTCTCTCTCTCCTATCATTGTTGATTGTTGGTGTTGGTTTGCTGTCAGTTCTGATGAGAACAATCCTGTCACTGAACCATTCACAGTAACTCACTCACTGCCTTACCTTCCTATTCGTATCGAATCTTACTCCTTTTGTACCACTTTCTGCTGCTGTTGATATCGTCCTTTACTCATCTGACCAGAAATCCTTGGCTTCTTCCACTTCACTTACCCCCACTATATTTAGATTGAGTCTTTGCATTTCCCTTTTCAGATTTTCTAGCTTCCCTACCCCATTCAAAGTTCTGACTCATTATTCTTTCGCTGATTATTCAGTCTTTTTCTGATGGTCACCTCCTCCTTGGCAGTCTCCTCCTGGAGATCCAAATGAGGAGCTATTCTAGAATCTTTGCCACAGGGGATATCATCATGACACTTTTTCAATTACAAGCCACATGTCCTATGGATACAAATTGTGTGTTTTTAATGCACTGGTTTTCATTGCCCTCTATATCCTCATCCCAATGATCATTGCTGATTCTACCATCTTCAGGGCAGTTTCCAACCCCAGTGGCAAGAGTGTGCCCTATACCTATGATGTTTTGATTATTATTTAAATACGCTACCCCTAGACCATGGATGCAACACACCCCTTGATGTATATGAGGTTGATATTGATGGCAGCTATCTCATGTGGACTCCGTCCAACATTCCCGGCTGCCATAAACTGTTGAATCTCTTCTCTTATACCTGATGTATGAAGGAAGTGAGGTCATGGCATCTTCTACAACTGCCATAGAGACTATATTCAGACTCAGTCATACGTCTTTCAGCTATCTCATGGGGACTCGGTCCAACATTCCTGGCTACCATAAACTGTTCTATCTCTTCTCTTATACCAGATGTATGAGAGATGTGAGATCATGGCATCTTCTACAACTGCCATAGGGACTACATTTAGACTCAGTCATACTTCTTTCAGCTGACTCTCTTTCTGTTGCATTTCTTTGGTGCATTGGCACCTGTTGATGAAATTCCCACTTTAACAGGACTGGGTACATGTCTTCTGCTACTCACATCTCAGATGTGAGATTTAATTGACTTCTTCATATTTGGATTCACAATGTGGGTTAGGTCCAAAACATTCTCTATTGTAAGACTGTGTCATTTCCTCATGACACAGGGAGTTGTTCTTCAAGTGTTCAACCACTAAGTATACATGCTGCTTATTGTCACCAACCTTCTTCGATTCAGCCTTGAATTTGCCCCTCTGTTGAGCTTCTCTTCTTTATTCTCAAACCACTGCTGGACAGTGCATCCAGTAAAATTAGACTTTTGCCAGACACATAAAGTCATTCCACCTGTTGTATTTAGCTGTTGTATTTAGCAGTTCAGTAAAATTCTATCAGCCACTTAATTGGATCCTGATCAATGTCCTTGGAGAACACCGACATGCAGCTGACTTAATGCTGTATTGGAATCTGTTGGTCACTTGAATAAGTGGGCCTCTTGAACAGTATTCTGGTTTCTGTCTGTCAGGAGACAGTTTTTATGCTGTCTAATTGGAGCTATGATGTTGCAGATGTCTTGAAGTATCTGGTGTCAGTCAAGTCCAAATATGCAGGCAGGTTGTCAATAAAGTACAGCACTTAACAGTGATGCAAACAACATATCGGATTGATTGTATGTCATTTTTAACGAGCGTATGCTTGAGATAGGTGTTCCAGAATTCTTGAGAGGCACATTAATGTAATAAAACATGCCAAAAAAAAAGAAGGGGAGCTGAAAATCATGCTCAGTTCTATATACCTGCAACAAATGACACATACTTTCAGCTATGCAGCAAAAATTGTAATGCTTCAGTGATGTACCGTTATTAAATAACAGTTACCTTGAAGCACAGTCACGGTGAAGAAATTATGCCATTTCTTTGTTGAAGTACGCACTGGTCTAGCTTGCATCCCGTTTTTCTACTGGGAAAATTGTGCTGCCCCTCAATATCTAATGGGAAAATTGTGCTGCCCCTCAATATGGAACGATTTTAACCACCTACTCTGCAGTGTTGATTTTGCTCCCCATAATTACCATTTGTTTGTACACATGCCAGTTATGTTTGAGATAGCCTAGCTGGCTGAAAACGCAGAATAAAATTTTATTAACAGGGTCTTGAGTTGTTATAATCATCATCATCATCAACAACAACAACAACCATTTGACATCCAATGCTGGGTAATTCTTTTTATGCTGAACTAAAATCCATTGTTTTCCCCATATCGTTTATGATAATTTTGGACAAGATCTTGTACATTATGGGCAGCTTGCTTTTACGTTTATAGTTTTTTTTTTATTATTATTATCTGCCTTCTTTCCTGTGAAATAGAAAAATTACAGTACTCTTACAGTTTTGGGAAATAGTTTTCTTCAGTAGACTTTTGTCATTAGTTTTTAAAATTTCTTTTGTAGTACTTTGCTTCCAACTCTTGTTGTTTCTTTTGAAACACTATCATTACCTGGAGACTTTCCTCACATCATACCTCAAACAGCTTTCTGTAGCTTATGTGGCATTTCTTGTGGCATTTCTTGCAGAATATCATTATTTTCATTATTAATGTTTTATGTTTCTGATTCATCTACTAAGCTATTCAAACATCTACACAAATCTTCAATTGCTTATTTAATTCTCTTTCTAGTGTTAGTTGCTGTGCCATCTGTCATCTTAAGTGATAAGATTTAATATCTTCTCAGCAAAAACTTTTTTAGTCTTTTTCACACTCTCAAAACATTTAATTGTGATTCTTGCCAAATTTTGGTTGTACCCTCTCAAAAATGGAATTTCTCTGAATAGCTGTTTTCTTGAAACTCTTGCTTTTCCTTTAATAGCCGCATTGTTCCATTTGAGAGTTTCTCTTTTTTATTTCTTCTTCTACTAAACTGATTAAGCAATGTTGTAATTGCTTAAATTACATGGAGGTTATGTAGAAGCTTAAAGGTGTTTTGTCTTTGTACCAGTTACAGAAGTAAATCGGCCGTATGCACTATGCAAGACTGTGTTTACATTTAGAGAGAGCAACTGAATTCATTAAAGTTATGACAGTCCTATATGTACTTAAAGGATTATAAGCCATAATAAAAATACTAAAAACTATACAGAGACCAGGCTCATAAAAAGTAAAAATTGATGATATTCCAGTTCTAACCAAGTTTCACAAAACTGATATGTGTCCGAGGAGAAGGTCATTGTTGCATTCACCAAATATACTTGGCATTAAATATATAAATGTGACAGGAAGAAAACTACTCTATCCCCAAAATTAGTTTCTGTATTGAGATGGCTTGTTTGCATGCAGCAATTATACAGTCTCGTCAGAGGTTCAATTGAACCAGAAGCTGTACAGAACTCTACATCACATGACTGTACAGTATTAAGGGATACCATTCACATAATTTACAATTTATGTAGTTTATTTAGTTAATTATGTAAATTTTCTTCATGCAGTGCTGAACAACAGCAATTGCACCACCTTCAGCTTTCATCGACTCTTTGTCATTGCAAGACTCAGGGGAGCATAGACAGTGGCAGAGGGTGATCCATTGCTTATGTCCTCTGCATTCACATTGTGTCGATCCTCTGGAAAGTCCCTATTTGACAAATTTGTCCCTGGATTTACCAACAACAGATCTTAGCCTATTCAGGGTTCTCCAGCTGGACGAATCTAAGGTACCTTCAGATGGTAGACACTCAGTAGGTTTCATCCACATTTGAAAGTGGTTACATGTAGCTGCCCACAGTTGTTCTCTGGCAGCACATGGAGACCTTGTTAATGTTGATGTTGAACTAAGGAAGCTACTTCTGGATTTCAACCTAGATCTATCAATTGGTATGGACAGGGTTTGAATGATTTAGTTCGACCTTTTTCCTTTCAATATCTGCAGCAATATGAAGATGGTGCATGGCCGTAGTTCAATGTTCACATGCACAGAGCTATCTTTAACTTTGGTCTAGTTGTGAATCCAGTGAACAACTACTACAATTACTTCTAGTGTATCCAGTTTGGCTCTTCTTTGTGGTGACTGTAGTTGAGTACTGATGTGCTGTCTTGAGCTATTGTGTGGATACTGTCTCTAGTGGAGACTTGTCAGCTTATTTCCATATTTGGCTAATGGATTTCAACTTTGGAACTATTTCTGTGACACAAGGCAAAGCATAAAATAGATTTTGCCTTGTGCACCCTCTTTCGGAGGCTGCCTTAATTCAGTTAATACCTGACTACTAGACACCTCAGCACTTTCCTCTGAATGGCTGTGTTCAGTATTTTCTGGAGGATGTATCAGGTGCCACAACAAGTGATTACAAACAATGGTTTCAGAGTAATGTGACAAAAATCAATTAATTGTTATTTAATACTTCAGCTTTACCAAAGTTTTAGAAGGCCATTTCGGGGTGCATCTCATACATTATTTTGGAAAGATATATGTAAATTATCCATATGAACTGTTAATTGTTCAGATCCATTCATTTAGCTATACAAATACATCATTAAGTAAGTGAACCATTAGACTTAGTATACATAGACCTGCTTACGTGCATACCTTGTGATAATCCTCTTACATATAATCTACTTGAGCTGTTGTAGGACTGCTATTTACTGTTACTGCATTATCAACGGCTTCTGCAGATATAATTTTTTGTTTTGTAATTCACTGCAAATGTGCCATTAAGAAGCAAGGTAAATGTCTTATAGGGTTAAGATATTGGACTTTCTTCCCTCATACTTTTTTTCTAATACGTGTTTGTTGCAGGTCAGTGCTACAAAGTTCATATTTAGACATTTAAAATGCGATTTTTCATTATGAATTATGTTTGAACTAGAGGATTGTCAACACTGATTATTTTCTTTTTATGTCATAACAAATACGTAAGTTCGCAGCTTTTTGTGAGAAAAAATTGTGTTTATAAATACTTTAACTTTTTGCCAATGAAACAGAAATACGTCACAGGTTGATTTTTCTTAAATAATGGAAGCAGTACATGTATATTTGATACAATAATTTTCCTGATAATTTCAGTGCCAGTAAATGGCAGAGTGAATTTACTGATCATTCATAAGTATGACAAATAGATGACTGCATCTTGCGACCATTCATTGTAAAAGCAAATACCTCCATATAAGTTGTTAGTGAAACAAAAGTATCTTGTATTTATTAAGTGAAGAGCAGAGCTTACACTTAGAATAGTAAAAGTGAAATCAAAAAACTGTTGTTAAAACCTGACCTTTTTTTCAGTTTATATAGTATGCTCATCATCAGATGTGGCTAATCTTATTGTGAAGTACTCTTCTGCCATATCAACTCTGGCTTACTGCAACAAGGTGGAAGTTTGTGACAATCCTCCACTTGGCTGTGCAATTCTAACTGTATCTGGACAATGCGAGGTTCACTTAATGTTAAAGGTAGAGTCATTGTTAATATTAATTTATCTTATTATTACACTTTTACATAGAAGTAATGATTAATTTATCTTATTATTACACTTTTACATAGAAGTAATGAAAAATAGCCTCTGTAAAAGAATTTGTTAAATTTTTGGTATTTAACAAGAGCTATCATTGTGTTTATTTTGTTAGAGGCAAAAATAAACTATAAAACACGTTAACTGTACTTCAGTTGTGATGCAGTTTGTGGATGAAAGCCATTTTGATATTGATGCTATAATTTCACACAGAAATTTGTGAAAATTACAGTACCAATAAGAATATATTTGACTGAAATGAATTTCATAAGCAGACATTGGATAAGTGGCAGTACATAACTGCTTAGGATTACAGAACTGTACTTAAACTCTCTTAAGTGCGACATGAAACCTGCGCATGCTGCAATCAAAACCTCTAAGCTCCATGCCATGGAATCAGAGAAGGCCTTGATATATTCCTGGGGATTCTCCCTCCACATTTTATAGACTTTGTTTTCCTCACTAATTTCAGATAAATCACGTTTGGTATGTTTCCACATTTGACATCTTTATGTTCAAAATTTTACTGTAGGGCAAACTGCGTAGTGTAGGCCATCCAGTATGGTGCATGCTTCTCCCACTATGCAATCCTATTTTAAGCCGTCGATTTATAACTTCAGCCTCCTCCTCTCAATCCAGTGGAGGGTACACAGCAAACTCTACGAGACTATGCATTTTCTGATATCATGTTTCTCCCATAGTGTTGCCTGACTTGGTGCCCAGCAAATAGGCTGTAAAGGAAGCTGATGGGAATGCTTTCTCTGCCTCTCTACCATCTGATGCTATCTCACAAGGAAATGTTGACAAAATACCACAGGATACAACTGCCGCAATACTGAACGCAAAAGAGTTAAAAATCCCCCTTTTTAAAATAACACTTCATCAGAAACCTACCCAATGGTGAGCTCTGGGAATTGCCAAGGCTATCAAACATTGCAGATGGGCCCGACATAAGTGTCACTTATCAGTGGAAAACTTTACTGCACATAAAAGGCTCTGTGCTTGTGTTCATTATTTTATAAATTGCCAGTTCGCATTGGTACACTGACTGGCAAGAAAAATGCAACACCCAACAAATGATCTGAAATCATCACGTAATTATCTATTTAATCACAGTGAAGCACTTCAATCAATTTTTTGAGACGGGGTATGTTATTGGCGTTGATTGTTTATTGCACTAGCCTCAACTGTTGTTTCCTGCACAACCTGGAGAAACCCACCACTGAATGTGCACGTATAATATTTCACCTGCTTGTAGAGGTTATTTTTGTACCCTGAATTGTTCCCCTTTCAATCACACATATTTGTAAGATCTTTCTGTGACTGTTGAATCAGCTGTACACTTGAGCTTAATTTGTTAAAATTCGCTTATAATCATCTTTCTTTTTTCGTTGTTGCATGCTTAGAAGGGACCATACCACAATATTCCAGCATAAGATAGTGGATTATTGTCATAAGTCACACAAATTTGAAATAAATTTCAGTTTTTGTAAGAAATTGTGGTGTTGCATTTTTTGTGCCAGTCAGTGAATTTTTGGTACCCTCTTACATGGCAATGTTTATACTGACCCTATTGTCACAGCGGAACACTTCATGATATGAGATGGACAGTTACAGAACTATCGGTCTAATGAATGTTCTCTTTAAGTTACTTGAATACATAATGAACCAATGGCTGCTGTGTTGGTTTCTTGAGATGAGTCTTTTGTTTACCTCCAGATGTGGATTTCGAGAGGTTCCGCCCACAACTGACCACTCAAACTATAAAGGCAGTTTTTGTCTGTAACTTACACCTCATTGCTGTCTTCTTTGAATTAAGAAAGTTATACACCACCTCGTGCAACTACCTCATCCATGCCTTACTGTATGAGTGGAGTTTCAGAGAATGCCCCCTTCCAATTTGCATCCACTATTTTCTGTCTCTCAAGTTGTTTTTTGTTTGACATGGGGTACTGTAGAGGTATGTATGGAAAGTGATCTCTTTTTCTCTGATAATGATAAATATACTTGCGGATGATGTGGGGGGTTATGGCTCCTCTATATGTCAAAGATTATTGTATGTACCGCAATTCTTCAACCATGAGTATTGCTGAACAGCTAGTGGTGCTGTAAGAAAATTTCATTTCTGGGAGCTCACTCATGGCTTCCAATTTTCCACTGACTAAACATGTGTTGTTCACATCTGATGATGTAAAACTGTTCATCAGTGAACAGAACTTTACCCCCATAATGAATTTTTCAGTGTGGTAGAATCATATCATTTCTTGGGACTCTTTACTTGTTGCCTGCTTGACATGATGTACCGATATTCACCAGCTCAAAAATAAGCGCTGGTTGAAACTTAACACTCTGCTGCCTCAGTTACAGCTCTGGTTGCAGTCTACTGCACCCTCTTGTGTTTGTACAAAGACTGTGTCTCCTTCTCCCGGTCCATACAGTGGAAACACTTTTTTGCCATCAGCTGTACCAATTAGACTCAATCAAAGACCAATGTTGAAACCTGTGTGACTCAGTTCACTCCTCCGTAGAACCATGATACATTCCCAATGCCCTAATGTCACTCCCTGTTAACTATCCAGAATTTCTTAACCTCAAATCTTGCTTCACCATCATTCCCCAAAACCCTCAACATGCAAGCTAACCTTACATCCACACAAAGAACCACAATTCACCCACTAAAAACTGATCCTGACTTTATAATCCTGTCTGCTGAGAAAGATCCCACCACTGTTGTTTTGAACCACAAGGATTACATGTCAGATCTGTCCACTTACAAACCCTAAAACTCAGCAGGATCTGCCTCAAATCCTTAGGCCCATCCCAGAACCTCTCCCCAGAGTCTATCTCTCTCCTCTCCCCTACCACTTCCCTCACTCCTACCTTCTTACATGCTTGCTAATTTCCATAAACCCAACCACCCATTACACCCTCATTGTGGCCCATTACTGTACCTCCACTGAGACAATCTCTGCTCTCATAAACCAACACCTTCAGCCTATTACCCACAACCTATCCTCCTACGTAAAAAGACACCAACTGTTTTTTACATCGACTCTCCACAGTTCTTGTTCTTTTACCCTGCTCGTCACTGTTGATGTTACCTCCCTCTACACTTAAACATCCATAATGCTCATGGCGTTGCCACTATTGAACATTACCTTCCCCAACACCCAATGGATTCCAAACATACAACTTCGTTCCTAGTCACCGTGACCAACTATATCCTCACACACAGTTACTGCATCTTTGAAGGCACTGCCCCCCCTCCCCCACCACCACCGTCTATCCCCCCCCCCCCCAGACAAATCTGGGGCTTGGCAATGGTCACCCACATGACACATCCTACGCCAACTCATTCTTGGGCCATCTAGAGGAGTCCTTCCTAACCGCCCAGAATCCCAAACCCCTCCCTGGTTCAGATTCATTGATGACATCTTTGTGATCTGGTTCAAGGATGAGGACACCCAATCTACATTCTTCCAGTACCTCAGCACCTTTTCCCCCATTCACCTGGTCTCCTCAGCCCAGCAAGTAACCTTCCTTGATGTTGACCTCCACCTCAAAGATGGCTACATCAGTACCTCCACCCATATCAAACCTACCAAGCACCAGCAGTACCTCCACTTCACAGCTTCCTCTCATTCCATAACAAGAAGTCTTTCCCAACAGTCGTTGCATCTGTCGTGATGAGCACTCCCTCTGGAAGTATCCTCTTGTGACTCAGTACGACCCAGGACTGGAGCAACTGAATCACATTCTCCGCCAGTTTGACTGCATCTCATATTGCCCTGAAGTGAGGCATGTTCTACCCACTATCCTTCCCACTCCTCCCAAAGTGATATTCTGCCACCCATCGAATCTACACAACATCCTCATCCATCTTTACTAAAGACTTGGTCCCAACTCCATGTCACATGGCTCATATCCCAGTAACAGATCTCTATGCCAGACCTGTTCCATACATCCTCTCTCACCACCTTCTATTCACTGCGCTTGCTTTCGGAAGGATGACAGTTCAAACCCATATCCAGCATCCTGTTTTAGGTTTTCCATGATTTCCCTAAATAGCTTCAGGTTCCTTTCAAAGGGCACGACCAACTTCCTCCCCCATCCTTCCCTAATCTGATGGGACTTATGACCTCGCTGTTTGGTCCAATCCCCCGAATCAACCAACCAACCAACCCCACCTACTCCAGTCCAGTCACAAACATCACCTTTCCCATCAAAGACAGAGCTGCATATGATAGCAGTCTTGTGATCTACAAATTAAACTGCAACTGCCGTGCTCTGTTCTGTGTGGGCGTGACAACCAATAAGCTGTCTGGCTACATGATGGCCACTGACAAACTGTGGCCAAGAAACAGCTGGACCACCCAGTTTCTCAGTACAGTGCCCAACACAATGTACATCATTTACATTACTGGTTCAAAGCCTGTGCCATCTGGATACTTCCAAACAACACCAGATTTTCTGAATTGTGGAGGTGGGAACTCTCCCTGCAATATATCCAATGTTCCTGGAACACTCTTTGCTTCAACCTCTGTTACTCATTGTCTTTCACACACTTATCCCTTTCCCTGTTCCCACTCCAGCACTACACAGCCTTTATGCCACCAATGCACCTGCAGTATTTTTACTTCTCTCCTTTTCCACCCCCCCCCCCCCCCCCTGCTGCCCTCCTTGTAACCTCTCAACTATACCTAGCTGTCTTACCCTCTTCCCACCTTATATGATCCCACAAGCAACATTTAATCATACCCACTCCTACCCTACTATCCCTCCCCCCACCCCTCCTCTGCCTCTTCACTATCCTCACCACCCAAATTGCTTCTCCCATCCAGCTGTGTGCTCACAGTGCTCACAGTCTATACTCAGCAGCCAGAGAAAGTGGTCAACTCACCATCTCCACTATATGGTGAGTAACAGTCTATCCTTTAATAATATTGTCATTTTTTCCATCCTGGATTTTCCATTGCTTAATTTTGTACAAAGCACAAGTTTTACCTTTTGGACAAGCCTTGTGGATAGCCCCTGGCAAGAGTTGGGATTCCTCCTTTACAGATAGGACACGATCAGTTACTGAAGAATTATGCTGTACGTGTCCACAGTTACTCTGAACACCCGAATATCCTTATCCATATTCTTTTCCCTGGGGGATTCACCTACTATGAAGGTGACCCAGGTCTGGTATCCCAGTAGCAGTTTGCTTGGAGTGTCTCTCCACTGTGACTTCTGTGCTCCCCATTGAACCCTCCTGTTAGGTTATCCTCACAAATGCCTACATATACATATTGTATACCTCACCCAAAGATCCTCTTGGATCATCATTTGGACCAACGGAGGTAGTAAACTCCTTTGGATTTTGGTGTCTGTATCTCACAGTTCTTGGTGAATTTCTTGGTTTGAAAATCATTTATATGATGGCTTGAATGTCAGTGATCACATCAACTGTGCCATCATTAATAACTGCAGTATTTTTATACAATAATTAATTGACATTATCCAAGCCATCCATTATACTTGGACTCTAAAAAACTTGCAACAATTTCCTGATCTGTGGTGATGTCCTAAGCAGTTGCATCAGGATTGTGGGGAAGGAGCTTTCTGTTTGGTTCATAAAGGAAGCTACAAAGGTGGAAGCCTTGGAATGGAGATACTGGGATCCGACTTGCAGTCAACACTGGATCTTCAGCTTATTGAAACTTGAAACACAGAATAACACGTAGTGGCCTCAATGAACAAGTTATTAACTGTAGTAGGGTCTATGGCTGCATAGCTGTCTTCCCTTCTGCCTTCTCAAAGGTGATCTGCTGTAATTTTCTGGCTCAGTTATCAGCTGCACTTGACTGACACTCGATACCTCAGGCAAAACTGCACACTGTGTTGTTGTGACCGCCTTTTGTGAATGGCCAGTGTCCAGTTAGGCTGCCCCTGCCCCAGATTCACTGCTTTATTGTGAACACTAAAAGTTGAGGACTACTTGCCTTCCAGAGAGGTAACTATGTACAAGCAGAAAATTGGATTTTATATTTTGTTTGATAGAGTGGTTTACTTAGTATCATTTGAAATTTGTCACTGTGATCTCATCACCTCTTTTTAACATTCTGTGGCACAAGAATTCTGTCAGTCTTCTACTGAGATTGGGAGGTTGACAGTTGGATGCTACCTCTCCCACCTTTCTGTATTTCACTTAGTTTTATGGTTGTTTTACACTTAACTCTTCTTACCACTTTTACACTTCAGATTGAATCAGTTGTACACTGAACCTGAAGAGTAGATGAGTTGGGCACATGATCATTTTAACCTCTGCATCCTTTTTCTTTTACCATTCTGTAATGTGAGTATTCTGTCTTCTACTGTGACTGAGGCTGCTGCTTGGCTGCAGAAGTTGACTTCCCCTTTTGTAATTGTTTTAGTTTTACTCTTTGGTGCCTCTCAGTGTGCTTTAAATGTGTGTTGCAAAACAAACAGAAGTGGCCCTGTGTGGTAGAAGCAAGGTTGAAGAGACCATTTTAATGATAAATATGCCTGAAAATTAATGACACAAACAAAATATGGTTCAAATAATTGGTCTTATCATTTGCACAATTTATCGAGGTCTTTAAATGAAATGGTAGAGGACACCAGATAGATTTGGTCATCTACCCTAACAGAAATGCTGTGAAATCACCAAATCCAAAACTGTTAATGGCTATTGAAAAGTGTACAGTTAGAAATGTTATCCTATGCTCTATGTTCTGATACGTACTTGCATAATAAGTTTGCCAAAAAGTTCAGTTTATGGCCACCTTTTGTAGCTGCTGAAGTGATGGTGGGCCGATAAATTGATATGTCCAGATTTAATAGGGACACAGCAACCCCAGTGTCAGGTAGAAACTTCATTGGCCGATTGTTGATGATTATTGTAATCATCAGCCTATGTGGAGTTTTGTCTGCTGCAGGCATTGGTTTGTTAGTGTGCAGAGTTGCCACATGTTGTTATGATGACACAGATGTGTGGACTAATGCAGGAAAAGCGCTTTGCATCGTGATGTCAGTAGGGACTTTGCACGTTTTTCAAGGGGTTCACAAGAAATATTCTTTGCAATTGCTCAGCTCCGTGCAGGAACATGGGAAATGAGTATGGTACCCACTAAAGGTCTTAATTTTGTTGTGTGCTATTGAGAGCTTGCGTGCATTTAAAGCTCAATCAAGAATTACTAAATTCATCTGGGACAGTTACTCACTCGCCGCTGGAGACTGCTGCTGGCATTTGTAAGACGCAAAGTGTCACGTGCAGTGACATACATGCCACAGCCTGTCTCTTGTGGATTTCATTTTTGTCATAGCACCCAGGATGGGACATATGCCGGTGGGATGCCTTAGAGTGTGGAAAAGCAACGGTCAGTACAACCTCTGCATAAGTCCAAATACTTTAAATTATTTGTCATGCTCAGTTTGTGAGAGACAAATAGAGAAACTACTATGATGGTAGTCATAATATTTGTTCAGTTCATATAAATAAATTTATCTAATCAGCTGTTTGTTGGTTCACATGTACCTGTCTACAGTCTTGGTACACGTTGAAATCTCCACACCACTGTATCATAGCACATCACAAGAGGAGCCAAAACAAAATGTCACAGCCCATTGGTAAAGTGATAATTGTGCAGTAATTCATTTTCAGCAGCAGTGAAAATGTTGAGCTGTGTCAGGCCAATCCAGACAGCTAAAGAATTCATCTGGCTTCCTTGTCACAACTGCAAAGTTTCTAATGCCGCTGAAAACAAATTACTGCAAGATACTCTACTTTATCAGTAGTCTGTCCCACTTCATTTTGGTTCCTCTAGTGCTACAGTCCAGTGACATGGAGTTTTTAATGTTTACCAGGAATGGGGATATATACCTGTAAATAAACAAAAAATGTATTACAGTTTTTTTAAAAAAGAGTGTAATTAAAACTTTATAACCACCCCTCTTATTTTTGTCACTTCATCTTAAAGTACTCACTGTCAGAATTTTAAGAATAGGCATCTTTGTGCAATGCAATATCTTCTCCTTAACCCGTTCCCTGCTACAGATGTGCTCTCTGAATTGTGTGCTTTGCGCAACTTTATTGTGGCTGCACCACTCGCCAATGCTGAAACATGCCCACTATGAAATACTTATCGTAGAGTTTTAAGAAAACTATTCACAGAAAAAAAATTTTTTTTTCTCGCTTTAAGACCTGATATCTTCAGTCAATAAAGGACTGAATTTCTTTTTTTTTTTTTTATTCGTCACAGTTACTGCATGCATACAACTAAGTAGAACATTTCATGGTATTTTTAAAGAGATTTCAGAAGTGAAACTCATTGCATGAACTTGGCATATGATTGATTTTAGCTCATATATTGCAGTATATGAACTCTAGATAAGATATCAAAGTTTTATTTAAAATTGAAAGCAGAATAACAACTCGTTTCATTCTCGAGTTATTGATTTTTATATCCGAAGAATGTTCAGATGTGACACGCCCATTTTGGTCTCTGTGTATCAGGAATTATTTGGCCATAACAATTGCCATATTCCATAAACAGTTCAAGAGGCACATATGTTGTATAATAAATACTCGAAACTTTTTTGTTCACTGAGATGTGGAAGCAACTGGTCTGTAGCAGTAAGAGGTCGATCTCAGGACACATACAGTCATCAATAACACTGTAGGAGAACCCAAGTGGTGTGCACATACATGCCCACATTTAAAAAAAGGGTTAATATCTCTCATTTCCCCCCCCCCCCTCCCCCTCCCCTCCTCCATGAACCATGAACCATGGACCTTGCCGTCGTTGGTGGGGATCTGGCCTTGTAACGCTAACCAAAACGGCCTTGCTGTTGTGGTACTGCGAACGGCTGAAAGCAAGGGGAAACTACAGCCGTAATTTTTCCCAAGGGCATGCAGCTTTACTGTATGATGGCATCCTCTTGGGTAAAATATTCTGGAGGTAAAATAGTCCCCCATTCTGATCTCTGGGCAGGGACTACTCAAGAGGACGTCGTTATTAGGAGAAAGAAAACTGGTGTTCTACGGATCGGAGTATGGAATGTCAGATCCCTTAACCGGGCAGGTAGGTTAGAAAATTTAAAAAGGGAAATGGATAGGTTAAAGTTTGATATAGTGGGAATTAGTGAAGTTCGGTGGCAGGAGGAACAAGACTTTTGGTCAGGTGAATACAGGGTTATAAATACAAAATCAAATAGGGGTAATGCAGGAGAAGGTTTAATAATGAATAAAAAATAGGAGTGCAGGTAAGCTACTACAAACAGCATAGTGAACACATTATTGTGGCCAAGATAGACACGAAACCTATGACTACTACAGTAGTACAAGTTTATATGCCAACTAGCTCTGCAGGTGACGAAGAAATTGATGAAATGTATGATGAGATAAAAGAAATTATTCAGGTAGTGAAGGGAGACAAAAATTTAATAGTCATGGGTGACTGGAATTCGAGAGTAGGAAAAGGAAGAGAAGGAAACGTAGTAGGTGAATATGGATTAGGGCTAAGAAATGAAAGAGGAAGCCGCCTGATAGAATTTTGCACAGAGCTTAACTTAATCATAGCTAACACTTGGTTCAAGAATCATGAAAGAAGGTTGTATACATGGAAGAACCCTGGAAATACTAGAAGGTTTCAGGTAGATTATATAATGGTAAGACAGAGATTTAGGAACCAGGTTTTAAATTGTAAGACATTTCCAGGGGTAGATGTGGACTCTGACCACAATCTATTGGTTATGAACTGTAGATTAAAAGTGAAGAAACTGTAAAAAGGTGGCAATTTAAGGAGATTAGACCTGGATAAACTGAAAGAACCAGAGGTTGCACAGAGTTTCAGGAAGAGCATAAGGGAACAATTGACAAGAATGGGGGAAAGAAATGCAGTAGAAGAAGAATGGGTAGCTTTGAGGGATGAAATCGTGAGGGCAGCAGAGGATCAAATAGGTAAAAAGACGAGGGCTAGTAGAAACCCTTGGGTAACAGAAGAGATACTGAATTTAATAGATGAAAGGAGAAAATATAAAAATGCAGTAAATGAAGCAGGCAAAAAGGAATACAAACGTCTCAAAAATGAGATCGACAGGAAGTGCAAAATGGCTAAGCAGGGATGGCTAGAGGACAAATGTAAGGGTATAGAGGCTTATCTCACTAGGGGTAAGATACATACTGCCTACAGGAAAATTAAAGAGACCTTCGCAGAAAAGAGAACCCCTTGCGTGAATATCAAGAGCTCAGATGGAAACCAAGTTCTAAGCAAAGAAGGGAAAGCAGAAAGGTGGAAGGAATATATAGAGGGTCTATACAGGGTCGATGTTCTTGAGGACAATATTATGGAAATGAAAGAGGATGTAGATGAAGATGAAATGGGAGATATACTGCGTGAAGAGTTTGACAGAGCACTGAAAGACCTGAGTCGAAACAAGGGCCCCGGAGTAGACAACATTCCACTAGAACTACTGACAGCCTTAGGAGAGCCAGTCCTGACAAAACTACCATCTGGTGAGCAAGATGTATGAGACAGGCGAAATACCCTCCGACTTCAAGAAGAATATAATAATTCCAATCCCAAAGAACGCAGGTGTTGACAGATGTGAAAATTACCGAACTATCAGTTTAATAAGTCACAGCTGCAAAATACTAACGCGAATTCTTTACAGACGAATGGAAAAACTGGTAGAAGCGGACCTCGGGGAAGATCAGTTTGGATTCTGTAGAAATGTTGGAACACGTGAGGCAATACTGACCCTACGACTTATCTTAGAAGAAAGATTAAGAAAAGGCAAACCTACGTTTCTAGCATTTGTAGACTTAGAGAAAGCTTTTGACAATGTTGACTGGAATACCCTCTTTCAAAATCTGAAGGTGGCACGGGTAAAATACAGGGAGCGAAAGGCTATTTACAATTTGTACAGAAACCAGATGGCAGTTATAAGAGTCGAGGGACATGAAAGGGAAGCAGTGATTGGGAAGGGAGTGAGACAGGATTGTAGTCTGTCCCCGATGCTATTCAATCTGTATATTGAGCAAGCAGGAAAGGAAACAAAAGAAAAGTTCGGAATAGGCATTAAAATCCATGGAGAAGAAACAAAAACTTTGAGGTTCGCCGATGGCATTGTAATTCTGTCAGAGACAGCAAAGGACTTGGAAGAGCAGTTGAATGGAATGGACAGTGCCTTGAAAGGAGGGTATAAGATGAACATCAACAAAAGCAAAACAACGATAATGGAATGTAGTCGAATTAAGTCAGGTGATGCTGAGGGAATTAGATTAGGAAATGAGACGCTTAAAGTAGTGAAGGAGTTTTGCTATTTGGGGAGCAAAATAACTGATGATGGTCAGAGTAGAGAGGATATAAAATGTAGACTGGCAATGGCAAGGAAAGCGTTTCTGAAGAAGAGAAATTTGTTAACATCGAGTATAGATTTAAGTGTCAGGAAGTCGTTTCTGAAAGTATTTGTATGGAGTGTAGCCATGTATGGAAGTGAAACATGGACGATAAATAGTTTAGACAACAACAGAATAGACCTTTCAAAATGTGGTGCTACAGAAGAATGCTGATGATTAGATGGGTAGATCACATAACTAATGAGTAGGTATTGAATAGAATTGGGGAGAAGAGGAGTTTGTGGCACAACTTGACAAGCAGTTAAATTTTTGTGATTTTGACTGGTAAGAACCAATACTCTAACAAAGGATATTACTGTATCCCGCAACTGCAGCAACAAAACATGAACGAGAGGGAAAAAAATAAATAAAAAAAAATAAAACTAAAGTTGCAAAGGAAATGCGCCGTATACAACAACAAAACACGGTGCTCATACAAGCGTCTGCCAACAGCAAAGTGCGTCAAAGGCTTTAGGGAGACTGTGCAATGCCTCATAATAACAAATTGCCTCCAATGAGTGTGATGTGATAACTGTTTAAATTAGATTCATTTGAGCAGTTGCGGGTGGTCTCTTGCACATGTGCAATTGAGTCGCGTATGAGTAGCACCTTCTCCCACTTCTGGTTACAGAAGTGTGGCTGGGCGCCACTGCCTAATATTGCCCCAGTTCGGAAATATAGTAAATCTGGGGCTGTAGCGGGGAGATGGGTCTTCTCCACATGACCTGTGTTTATGTTCTGTGATTTTGTTGTTTGCTCTTTTGTTTATTGCTCTCACGTTAAATGATAACAAAATGGATTGTTGTGGCCGGGAGCTATCAAATGAATTAAAATACATTCGTATAATTACGGAAGGCTAAACTATATTATTTGTTTCATATTTTATTTCCACCCTTCTGACAGTCAAACATTAATTGCCTTGCAGAACAATGAAGTTATTTTTGTCAGTTTGCTAAAGAGATTTGGCTTTTATTAATCTTTCCTGCTGAGGCAGTCAATTTATTTTAAATGAAGTGTTTAATTTCACACTATTGGCTAGTTTCAGCTGTTCACTGCATTTAAAGTGCACGTATGGCGTTGTGCCATAATAAAGAACCAAACATGAGGTAGTACAGTACTGATACTCCAAGAAAATTTACATCTGAATCTGGACATACGAATGTGCACTTTAAGCCAAATTATGCATTTTAGTATGGTTCAAGAAATTTTGATGCTCTTGAAGTATCCTCTGATGTCTTGTTTTCTTTATGACATAATATAAGATCTTTTAATGTTTTACACGTACAAACATGTGGGCTTCCTGCGTCATTGTAGCTGCACAAGTGCGGTGACGCCTGTCATCTGGCGCTCTCTTGCAACTACTGAAATGAACCTATTTCTAACAGGTCGCGGGAAAATATTGTGAATGGTGGTTTGAAAAGTGTTACATTCAAAGCAAATTTCGTTTTACATAAGAATAAATAAATAAAATAAATTAAATTTTATTGTCATTCAACTAGAAAATGCCAGGATTACAAAAACATGAATAAAGCCTCTTACATTAACAGCATTAGAGAAATTATGGTACACTCTCCAGCAGTTACTTCTATGACATCAAATATTCACATTCATAAAATTCTTTCAGTTAAAAGGATTAATCGATAACCAACTGTACAATCTGTGATTAAATAAGTTGAGTGTAGTTTCTACCCATTCTACAGGCAGTTTGTTGAACATTTTCATACCAATAACTTCATAGCTCTTCAATGTTTTCGATAATCTACAGTAAGGTATTTCAATATGCCTATTATTTCTAGTGTAGTGGGAGTGTAGATCCTGTATAAGCTGGTATTCTGGTAAGTTATTTTTTGTATATAAGAGAACAGTGTAAATGTATAAGTTTATTACAGTTAATATTTTTAGGTCAATAAACAATGGCCTGCAGTGGTCACGATTTTCTGAGTTTGTAGTAATCCTAATAACTTTCTTTTGTACAGCAGAGTCTCGATTATCCAACCTAAACCAGCCGTGGCAAGGTTGGATAAGCAGGAAGGTCGGATAATAATAAAAATATTAAACTAAAGTAGGCCAAATGAGTTAAACATTTAATACAATACAAATCAAATTGGACTGAATAGATATTTACTGTGTGAAGAAGTTAGTAATTGTCTTTCGTTTGCCGTGGTGGTTTTTTGGGCCGCTAAATCACGTAGTCTCTTAAGAAGTAAAACCTCAGTAGACAATGTTTCCTCCAGCTGCTCTACATATTTTAAAGCAGTTTCTAAGGCCTTGTGTCCTTTGTTGTGAGAAATCTTGGATGCACTTTCCTCTACTAGATCTGCTTCTTCGTCTTTTTCATTTACTATGTTGACTATTTCTTCATCTGTCACTTCAAATTCTTCATCTTGGACAATCCATTCATTTATGTCATCTTCTGTGGCGTCAGCACATCCCGGAACTTTTCGTAACAATGAAAGCAGGGTAGTATTATCTGGTTCGGTCTGCTGCTGTAGATTTTCATCATCTGGAGAATTTTCTTGATTTTCCTGTAGCAAAATTTTCCAGGATTTTGCAGTTGTATTTGCTCCAACACTCTCCCAAGATTGGGCCACATCATAAGCTACATCTTTCAAATTAATACGGCGCAACTGCTCTTGCATGTCTTCTCCCTTGTCCATAGCATTAATTAAAGAGGAAAGCAAGTTCCTGCGATAGTTTCTCTTCAGTGTCTCTAAGATCCCTTGGTCCATAGGCCGACATAAGGATTTGACATTTGGAGGCAAAAACATGGCCTGTATATCTTGATCTTGAAGTTCATCTTCATTAGGATGACAAGTGGCATTGTCTAGAAGCAACAGTGCTTTGAGGGGCAAGTTGTTGGCTTTGAAAAACTTTTCAGTTTGTGCCACGAACTCGTTAAAAACCATTCTTTAAAAAGTCTGATCTCATCCAAGCACTTTTTTGGTTGTAATATTTCATTGGTACAGCATTTTTAGATACATTTTTAAATGGTCTCGGTTTTTTTGGCTTACCTATCATAGACAGTTTCATTTTCAAATTTGCTGCGGCATTACTGCATGCAAGAATTGTCACTCTTTCTTTGCTATGTTTGTAGCCTGGCGCTGCCTTTTCGGCCTTTGCCGCTAATGTTTTTTCCGGTAACATTTTGTAATTGAGACCAGTCTCGTCACAGTTAAAAATTTGATCACCTGTTAAGTTTTCCTTGTCCAATACCTTGTGAAGTTTATTCCTAAACAATTGAACAGCTTCAAAATTTGCTGAAAGCTTTTCACCACAGACATTAAGTTGCCAAATTCTGTATCTTTTCTTCCAACTATCGAGCCAGCCTACACTAGCTGTGAAATCAGGTTCACCTTCGTTTAGTTCGTTACAAAAGTTTAAGGCTTTTTCCTGCAAAATAGGTCCCAGCATGGGTACACCTTTATCTCTATGTTGAGTAAACCATAGGAACAAAGCTTCACTTACTTTTTCATAATCACATTTTTTCATGGTTTTCCAATGTTCCAAAACAGCCGAGGCTGCTCGCTGAGAACACCACTTCTCAATTTCATTGCGGTTCCGTTTCCAGTCCACAACTGTTGTTTTCCCAACGTTATAATCTTGCGCCACTTTTAATAAAGTTTCACCATTGTCTATTCTTTTTAAAGCTTTAAGTTTTTCTTCCATTGAAACGACAACGTTTTTCTGTTTTGAAGCCATCACCACAAATTTTTATAATAAACTACCTAAGTGCAACAGGTCCACTGCACGACAGATCTGAGTTAGCACTGAGGAGTGAGGAATAGCAGACGGCGACAATGAACTGAGTATCAACAAACAACACATTAGTCACTGACTCGTCATCGGCTGGTGCACGGCCAGCGCGGTGAAAGGGTCGGATAACACAGAAAGTCGGATAACCAAAGATCGGATAATCGAGACTCTACTGTACCAAAGTAGCCTGAATGTGCGTTCTATTAACCCAAAATAAAAGTCCATAGGATATGATACTGTGAAAAAAAGCAAAATAGGCTGTTCTTACATAAACCAAAGGTACATGATTTTTTAAATTTCTTAACAAGTACACCACTCTAGACAACCTTGCACTAACACACTTAATGTGTGGCTCCCAAGACAATTTACTATCAATGACAATATTTAAAAACTTAACACTACCTAGACAGTCTTCTACTGGCAAATCTCTTAAACCACCGTATTTACTTGAATCTAAGCGGCACTCGAATCTAAGCCGCACCTGAAAAATGAGACTCGAAATCAAGGAAAAAAAAAATTCCCGAATCTAAGCAGCACCTGAAATTTGAGGCTCGAAATTCAAGGGAGAGAAAAGTTTTAGGCCGCACCTCCAAATCAAAACAAAGTTGGTCCATTGTAGTATGAGACACAATTTAGGGCGAATGAATGACGATACAGCTGCAGTAGTTTGGTTCGAGTCTTAAGCTTAGCAGTTAAACTTTACCAGGTGCCATTGCTATGCGTCAGGCGCTCCGTCCGTATTTATACGGGTACCCTTCCTTTTTCACGTGCTTCGTCTGGTTTGAATCGATTGCTTATTTTTCTTTGATCTGATAAGTGCTGTTCTCTTTGTTATAGGTGTTTACATCACTCTGAGCTGAAAATGCCTCATTGTACTGTGTCATGCATTGTTTGTCGCATTCTGATAATGTGTGTTTACAACCTGTCGCCACTCGCGGAATGGCTTGCTTTTGTGCGCGCTACCGCCGCTTACGACAAAAAAAGTAGAGGAATTGTCTCATTTGCGAAACAATGGCAAGAGACTGCTATTTGTTGTTACTTACGCTGCTGCTTTCTTTGATAATGATCAACAAGAACCAAATAATAGACTGCGTATGATAGATGAAGTTCTGAACGAGAGTTTAGCTAAAATTTTTCGCCGTTTGAAAATCTTTGCAGACGCCTCTTTTGTACATTACATTCTGCACAGAAATTAGAGTCATCTTAGATTTAAAAATCTAGTCAATTGCCTTGCTTCATTTCTGACTGTATCACTATTAGGCTTAAGAATAATAAGAATATAAACATGACATGATATGTATATTCTTCCACGTTTGCTGTTGTCTCACACTAGTTTCGTAGTTTATTAGGCAGACAGGATTTAAATGAGATAGTTGACAAACATCCCAAACAGCCTTGCCAGTCGGATTTTCATAGTACATTAAAATGCTGCTACATTCGAAGATGAACAATACGGAATTTGTATTTACTTCGTTGGATAATGTATGAAAATTGCAGTGGTAGACCTCGGGGCGGAGAGAAAAGCTCGTCTCCCACCTTTTTTTTTTTAATTTATTTACTGACTCATAGAGGTTTTGGCGCCAGTATTTATCTTTGTACCTGCAAAGCATGCCTGTGTAGGGCTACATATATTCGACGGCAGATGTTAGTTGTGGCGGCTCCTACCAACATTTTTCAGAACTTCCACTTACTTTGCACTCGATTCTAAGCCACAGGCGGTTTTTTGGATTACAAAAACCAGAAAAAAAGTGCGGCTTAGATTCGGTTAAATACGGTAAATATGGTTTGCTGAGTTTTACTCTCATTGAGCAAAAATCCATTAGCTTGGAACCAGATTGCTGCTTGCGATAGTGTGTCTTTGGTCATAGTTTGAAAGGCATCAAAGTCTGAATCAATATTGAAAAAAAGTAGTATCATTAGCATAGAGGATGGAGTGAGTATTTATATAAAATGCAAATCATTTATCATTAGAATGAATAACAAAGGTCCCAAAAGTGACCCTTGTGGCACACCGCACTTAACGTCAGCTATCTGCAATCTCTCGTTCACAATACACACAATTTGTTTATGGGTATTAAGAAATGATTCAAATATGTTATCTACATTATTTTTAATGGTTCCATAATGAACTAATTTGTTGAGAAGTGAACTATGCTCTACACAGTCGAAAGCTTTGCTAAGGTCACAAAAAGTAGCCTGAGCAAAGTTCTTGTCCTCATAAGCGCTAAGCACCTTTTTTATCAAAGAGTCAGTAGCATGAACAGTAGATTTGCCCTTCCTAAAGCCAAATTGTGCAGCAGAAAGAATGTTGTGTTCCAAATAATCACATAACTGGTAGTAGATAATGGATTCTAAAACCTTAGAAAAAATGGTGTCAGAGAAACTGGGCGATAACTAGAATGGCAATTTTTCACTCCCTTCTTATAAATGAGCACAACTCTTGATAATTTTAACACCTCTGGAAATACACCTTCATTTAAACTTTTATTTATACAATAAGTGAGAGGGAGTACTATACAACTGGCTATGTTTTTCAACATATTACTAGAAAGATCATATATATCTACACTATCAGAAGCCCTAAAATTATTTACAATACTTAAAAACAATATCTGGTGTTACCTCTGAGGAAAAAAATTGTCTTTCAATGAACAACTTACGTTATTACATTTTTTAAAGATATCAGATGCAGTTTCCTGATGAGGCTTAACAATACTTTCACAAATTTCATTAACAGATTGTGCACGAAAGTTATTAAACTCGGTTGGTGATATGACGACAACCTCTTTTTGTTTGCTTTTGTCCACTGAGTTTATTACACTCCATGCTCTCTTACATTAATTTTTGGATTACTCAGTACTAAATAAGTTATGTTGTTTCTTAGTTTCATTGATTGCATGTTTATAATCCTTTCTAGCTCTTAAGTATCTTAACTTAGCCTCAACTGTTTTGTGTAGCCTATAAAAATCTAAATACATTAACAATTTGTTTTTCATATTGGCTGGTTCAAAAGTGTACCATGCATTCTTATGCCTATGCTTATTTGTGTTACATGTGATGGGATTGACTTTACATTTGTACTGAGGAAAGCTTGTCTCAAAAATAGTTAAGAAAGCATGAAAAAATCTGTGAAAGATTATATTAGCAGAACAATGACTGTTATTGTTAAACAAATCTTTCCAATCATAATTCGCGAGTGAAACCTTAAAATTTGAAATTTTGTCCTGTGTTATTGGTCTTGTTATGGCCACTTTAGGCTCTTCGAGCTCTGTAGACATCATATTAAGCCATCTTATTTCTGCCCGAACTGAATCATGATCTGAGAAGGCAAAAACAGCTACATCGGAACATATTAAATCTCTACCAACATTTGTAAGTATATTGTCAAGACAAGCAGTCTCTCTTGTAGACTGTGTGTATCTTTCGTTATATCAAATGCAGCATTTATGTCACCACAAATCACTATACTATACTTTCTCCACTGGGGTCCATAAAAAGAATTTAATAAATTCTCAAGTCTTTCTAAAAAGATTAGTTGATCACCATTGGGTGGCCTGTAAAGTGATACAATGACAATTTTTAAATTTTTAAGATGTATACCTGTAGCTTCAAAGTGCAACTTAGTACACACAAAGCCTAAATCTAATCTACTACTCCTGTTTGTTTAAGTTTTCTTAACATAAATTGACACACCCCTATGAATATGTTGTTCTATGCTGAAAATATTAACCAACTGGAAATCATCTAATACATGAAAAGAAATTTTATTACCTTTACACTAGTGCTCACTCAAACACAATGAATCGAACATATTCTCATTTGCAAAATCATTTAAAACTACATGTTTTCCACTCATACCTTCAACATTGAGATAGCCTATCTTAAATGAGAAAGTTGATGAATAAGTTTTATTATAAGGGCTATCCTTATTCCTGCTGTTTTTCTCAAAACAATGACTAACTTCATACTGAACTGTGTGGCAAGGGGAAGAACTATTATGTACACAATTCTTAATGCTATTTTGGTTCTGACCAATGTGCGAGAATGTTCGATGAATTCCTTAAATCACAATGCATTTGACTCTCATTTAAAAATCAACTAATTGAGGACTACCATTTAGAAGAATTTCAAGGCCAGAAGATCAGACATTTATATCGTTATTAAAAATTTTACTGGCACATTTGTGTTACGTATCTTAAAGTGTAACACGCGCAAAAAAGGTCAACATTGTATGTGGAAGCTTAGCTTCTCTTCCAGCTTATTAATCTTAGAGACCAATGTGTGCTATTATATTAATTTAAAACGTGAACTTTTATTATGTGTGTGTTCGCACTACTTAAGAGTGATCTTGCTATTGGCTGACTACATCAAGTGTCCTATGCTGTCATCAGCTGGCGAGATCACGTGACATGAGCTATGACTTGCTTACAGAAACGCATCGCAATCTCGATTTCAGTGCTTCGGAAAGTGACATGCGGTGTTTGGTGGAATTCAAATTTATAACTTCATAATACGAAAATATGCAGCATACATGTTGCTGCACATCAAAGGTCTTTCAAAACATGTTTTTCCCCCGAGTTTCATTTTCTAAAGTGCCAGGAAATTCTATGTCAGTATATAAAACCATAAACATTCAAAGGATTGATGAGTTTTACAGTGCCAAGGAAGAGTATACTGTCACTTAACATGGAAAAAGTGTATTTTTAACCGGGAAACCCAGGATTTTTTTTTTCCCATGTCCATGTATACATCCTGTATTATGACAGAGACATAGTAAATGAAAACTTTTGTAAATATTGTGTGTTTCTAGAAAAGCTGCAAGCTGACAGTAGAGTATTTTGTGAGACTGCAGGGAACTTTCTTGGAATAGTGAACAGTTACACAAGTTTCCTTACAAATCACAGCCATAGATACTATGTTGCCTTGTGGTTATGACCAAGCACTTATAGCCTGCTATACCATTCTATTCTTCTTACGACCTGAATCTAAAAATTGTATGAATGTAACTGTGAAGTTTCACATTGAGGTATATTGTATAAATATTCTATGAAGGAAATTTTTATATATGTAAAAAAGAAATTACTGGTAGGAACACTTCATATCTGTTATTCACACTGGTCCATAACAACATGTTGTCCAGTCCTGAAACTGAATCAACTGTTATCAGAAAACTAGAAATTTGTTCTCTTGTGATGCAGAGACACTTGCAGATAGAAAGTTGATTGTGTATTTTTATTGTTATCAAATATGAATACTTCTTTTGCGTATCACAGATGCTTCATTAGCACTGGTAGTATATATTTTAAGCAACATTTAAAATTAACATTCAGTCTGTTTTAAATGTTTGTAAACCTTCATAGCTATTTCTCATAGTTGCCATTTTGTTTCACTTTTCAGGTCTTTAGCTTCTAAAAAAAATTCACACTAGTGTGTCATTGATGTATGTTTACAGTTAGTTAATGATTCACAATGTTTCTTGTTTCTAACACTTGCAGTTTGCCATTCAGTAAATTTGCTGATTACCGAGTTGTATAAATGTGCAGGCTAATTTGAGAAGTTTTATTTTGTCACTGTGACTAATTTATGAATCAACATTGTAATTACAACATTTCATTCTTCTGCAGGGACTAGTTGATCCCAGCAGAGAAATTGAGAAATTACACAAAAAAGAGGAGTCACTGAACCAACAGGTTACTAAACTGCATCAAGCCATGTCAGCTGAAGATTATGAGATAAAAGTTCCTGAAGAAGTTCGTAAAGCAAATGAAGAGAAGCTTTCACACAGTGAGGCAGAACTGCAAAAGATAGACCATGCTCTGAAATTACTAAGGACGATGTGAGATTGTACCCATTGCTGCAACCATTGTGTAGGGCTATGTACTGTGAGAGAGTAATATGGAGATCTGTAAACACTCATTGTAATTGTAGTGTTGACAAAAGTATTAAAAAGGTATGCCATTTTCTTGGAAGTAACACAAACAAACTACAGAAATATCTCTAAAATAATTAAAGAGGGTAGAGAAATGACCCCCTAGAATGATGATATCAGTAAATATTGTGTCCACAAGCTCTTTGTTGCACACTCAATTTAGTTTTCAGAACCTTTTTGCTGTGTGCTATTCAAAATAATGAAAGATATGTGGGAGATAAGAATGATGTGTGGAAAATGTAGACATTCTGTTTCATTTGTGTAATTATTTTCCAATAGGAAAGGGCAAAAAAATGTTTCCATACGATCACTTACATTCTGATGTTATGGGAGTTTTACGTTCCAATTTGAAGAACATTGAAACTTTGAAGAAGAGGCACACACCAAACAAATTTAAGTAATGGTTCCAATACCCATGGAAATTTTGAAAAACAAAAGTTAGAAAATGCAGGTGAGAAAGGGGGGGGGGGGAAGGGGGGTGATGTATATCACCTTCTTGTCAGAATGATTTTGTGTAGAGAGTACCATCTCAGACATGCATGATTGTTCTGTAGCATCATTGAGTGACTGAGTGTTCAATAGGTGACTTTTGCTCACTGGAACCTCAAGGCATTTGGACTGTTAGAGATGAATCTCTGCAATAATAACTGTGGGCCTCTGAAACAGATTATAATGCACAGCATGTTGGTCATGGACAGATCTTTACAATGAGTAAACTGTTGGCGAGACAAAGAAACAGATCAGTCACATGATGATTTTTTTTTAGTTTTTATTAAAAACATGTAACTTACGTGCTCTTTTTAATTTTGTTTCCACAAACTCATGGTTGCATAATGTTTAATTTCAAAATAATTCCTCTTTAACTTTGCCAAGAACTCTCAAAAAATGATGTGAACTTAATCTTTTGATCAGTTTTTGAGTCATGTATGTCCCTGTACACAAAGAATTGTTCACTTAGAGTGGCATCCTTTATAAAGAATTTGTCTTTTTTTGCACGACTTACTCCATTGGTTTTTCCTGTAATGAGAACAGACATTTCAATGTGTGAAAATGAAAAGCTACAGAACTAGTGTATCACTCTAATAAATCATTTTGTGTGTAATGACTCTCAGTGCTGTTCCATCTTTTTAAATCACTTATAGAGAAGCACTCTTCTCCTGTTAATTTTGGGCATTCACTGCTTTTTGTGTGTGTGTTTTGGAAGGGAGGGAGGGCGAAAATGTGTATGTACTGGAACAGGAGAAAGAGCGATAGTTCAAAAGCTAGTGTATGTAAGTGCACATACACATATCTTTATATTCTTTTCGAGGCAGCATGTGAACAGTATAAGGTGAAGATAAAAAAATTCATAGAATTTTGTAGAAGATTGATATCCAGTAATTTTGTCATAATTTACGTAATGTAGATCACATGTCGACTTCTATCGTGAGATTTAAAACTATCCAAAGCACTAATGATTGCAGAAATGGTTACAGTGTTGATGACACTAGTTTAATAAGTTATGTTACGGAAACAAACAGTATTTTCTTAATGTTATTTATTTATAATTATTTATCAATAAACGTGCAAAGTAATTTGTTTTACTGATATTACATGCTGAGCCCATTGCCATTGTGACAAATATACAAATGGTTGTGTAGAAGTATTAAGATTACTATCTCAAGATTTATGGAATAATTAGTACCAAACTTTGCATTAATATGGAATTAAAAATGAGGATATGGTGTGCAAATTTCAAAAATTTAAAAGAAATTTTATCCTAATTACTCCAAATTGCTATGTTGTTCTTGTTGTGGTCTTCAGTCCTGAGACTGGTTTGATGCAGCTCTCCATGCTACTCTATCCTGTGCAAGCTTCTTCATCTCCCAGTACCTACTGCAACCTACATCCTTCTGAATCTGCTTAGTGTATTGATCTCTTGGTCTCCCTATACGATTTTTACCCTCCACGCTGCCCTCCAATGCTAAATTTGTGATCCCTTGATGCCTCAAAACATGTCCTACCAACCGATCCCTTCTTCTAGTCAAGTTGTGCCACAAACTTCTCTTCTCCCCAATCCTATTCAATACCTCCTCATTAGTTACGTGATCTACCCACCTTATCTTCAGCATTCTTCTGTAGCACCACATTTCGAAAGCTTCTATTCTCTTCTTGTCCAAACTGGTTATCGTCCATGTTTCACTTCCATATATGGCTACACTCCATACAAATACTTTCAGAAACGACTTCCTGACACTTAAATCTATACTCGATGTTAACAAATTTCTCTTCTTCAGAAACGATTTCCTTGCCATTGCCAGTCTACATTTTATATCCTCTCTACTTCGACCATCATCAGTTATTTTACTCCCTAAATAGCAAAACTCCTTTACTACTTTAAGTGTCTCATTTCCTAATCTAATCCCCTCAGCATCACCCGATTTAATTTGACTACATTCCATCGAAATTGCTATAGTGTGTACTTATTGCTAATACTTAAATATATTTTGGTGCATTGTCAGCAGCACATTGAATATTGCACCTGGATACGTGAAAGAGAATGATATGTTCTGTAATGCGTTCTACTTAAGGTAAAGAATATTTTTGTTTCCAGTTGCTCCTGCTTAGCAACAGTTTATGCTAGTGTGTCTTGTTTCAAGCACCTGGTCTTTTGAGATAAGAACACCACACAAATTAAAGTTGTTTTGTCTTTATATTATATCTAAGTCCTAGTACAAAAGTCTCTTAAAATCGTTAGCTGCTAAAATACGGCAAAGTCCCTTATTTGTAAATAGAGGAAAAAGGAATGAGTATATATCAGAATAAAATTAAAAAATGGAAGATCCGGGATAGAATGTAACAATATTCTGAAAAGGATAGTTGCTACTCACCATATAGTGGAGATGTTGAGTCACAGAAAGGCACAACAAAAAGATTTTCAGAATGTTAGCTTTTGGCCTACAAGGCCTTTGTCAAAAAACACACACACACAACTCCAGCATAGCTGGTCCCAAGCCCGGTTGAAAGATGAGGAGGAGGAGGAGTAACAACTCGTAAAAAAAAAAAAAAAAAAAAACCCTTGGTTCACCTGGCCCGGGTGATAGCACCTCACGAGGGCCCCTTGCCAGGGATACAGTGAAGACCTCAACGGCAATGAAGATGGAGATGAAGATCGTCGGTACGGCAGAATTGGCAACCTTGCTTTTTGGGATACTATAAAAGCTATCTTCCAAGGTTATTTGGACAAAGGCAAGGTTATTTGGACAAAGGGCACAATGGTTCCACATGTGAGTGGCAGTAACCCTACAGCGTCTGTTCCACATGTTAGTGGCGGCTGATCTATAAAACTCGGAAGTGGAACTCTGAGCTTAACCAGACTGAAACGTCAGTTTCAGTCACAAATCCATTCCAAATAAATCAACATGGATACAGCAACTTCAAAGACAAATCACCCCAGTGGGTCAAATCACACGGTTGAAAAACCACAAGTGGTCTATTCGGATTCTGGGGAGACCACAGAAGTGTGCATGGAGGTAAATCGGAGTACCTCAAAACCCCATAATAACGAAATCAAACCAAAATCAAGAATGTGGCTAATGACATTTAATGTAAATTCTCTCTTAAAAATGGTAAAACTAAAAAACATCCTGGACAAATCCAGAGAATGTAAAATCAAAATTATCGCATTTCAGGAATCATGATATACAGATGAAAATCCTTTTTATTCAGAAAGATACAGGATATACAAAGGAAAACCAGGAAAACAAGCCATGGCAAATTGTCCACAATTTGGAACTAGATTTATAGTAGATACATCAATACTTGATTCAGTCACGACTTTCAAATCTTACTCGGGTCGGCTCTCCACAATGACAATAAAATCAGCTGATAAGATATACATCCTAATCATCGGACTTGCACCAACTAACATTACTAACAAAAACAAAGTAGAAGAATTTTGGAACCGATTAGACAATATTCTCCAAAAAAATTCCAAATAACCATGTCAAAATCCTTATGGGCGATTTCAATGCACAAATTGATAAAGAAAAGAAATATCGATATTGGGTAGGTAAATGGTCAGGGCATACACAGACCAACTGGAATGGCATGCGACTCATTGAAATCTGCAAAAACCGTGGCCTATTTTTCAAATCAACATTTTTCAAGACAAAAAACTTGGGTCTCACCTAATCCATTACTAGGTGAATATCAGTTGGATCATGTAATGGTCTCCCACATAAATACAGTAGAAATCATGAAACTTAAAAGTCCTTAATGGACTAGACCTAGATCCAGACCATTACCCAACAAAATTCTTCATAGATGTCATTCCAGATAAAAGAAAATTCACTAAGAAATCTCCACACCGTAAATATGATGTACAAAAGATAAATGGTAACGAACATTTTACAAAAGAAACACAAAAATTAAAACCACAAAATTGGCAACAACTGCAAGCAGGACTTTTAAAAGCAGCTGAAACTGTAGCGCCGCAAACAAGAACACGTAAACACTCATGGTGGACAGATGAGTGTGACCAACTGATAAATCTCAGACAACAGGCGTGGCAAAATTGGTTGCGCAACAGAAATCAAAAGACCCTGGAAGATCTAAAAGATACCAGGAAAACAGTTACAAAAGCAATACAAACAGTCCGTAAACGACATGAAGACAAAAAATTGCAAGACATAGAAAATGATTTCAAGAAAAACAATTCCCGAAATTTCTACAGAGTATTCAAACAAAAATTAACAAAGTCTTCTCCTCCATCACCCCAATTCAAAAATGAACATGCGGAAATTGCCCACACCAACACTGAAAATTGTGAAATTCTTGCAGAATACTTTTCTAAATTACTGAATTGTGGAAAGCCTGCAGAAAAATTTGAGTTCCGTCATACACAACGAAACCCAGAATCAAAGCCACCAAGTTTACAGGCGATAAAGAAATAATTCAGTCACTGAAAAATAACAAAGCTCTCAGCAGAAGATCAAATCATCGCAGAATTATGGAAAAATGCAGGAGAAAACCTTATTACAAAACTCAAAGAAATTATACATGAAATCTGGAAAACTGAAAAAATCCCCACAGATTGGAAGACAGCAGTCATACGACCTCTGTACAAAAAATGAAGTAAAACAGACCCCAACAACTATCATGGAATCTCTTTATTGTCAATAACATACAAAATTCTGTCTAAAGCCCTACTAAACTGAGCAGAACCTCAGCTGGATTCAAAACTTGGCGAATACCAAAATGGATTCAGAAAAGGTCAATCATGCGTAGAACAAATCGTTAACTTGAAAAACTCTTGAAATATTTGCATAGTACTTCAAACAAAAGTTACGTCGTCATGTATGTCGACTTTAAAAAAGCATATGACAGTATAGACCGAGAATTCCTTTTTGAAGTGTTAGCAGAATTTGGACTAGATCAAAAGACAACAAACATCATAAAAGAAACACTCACGGAGACCAAATCCAAAGTAAATTTTATGGGAAAATTGAGCACAGAATTTGAAATAAACACAGGATTACAACAAGGGGATGGACTGTCCCCAGTGCTCTTCAATTGAAAAAGTTGTCCGAGAATGGAGAAAAGCAGGTGCACCAGCACACAAAAAGTGGGACCAAAACTTAAATGCATAGAATTAGACTGTGTAGCATTTGCTGACAACATGGCGATCGCCAAAGACATTATCTCTGCACAGAAACAGCTAGAACTATTACAAGAGCAGGCAGCAAAAATAGGATTACAAATTTCATTTGAAAAAACAAAATTTATGACTGACATCAAAGATGCACCTCCTGATCTCACAATTGGTAATAACTACATCTCTCGAGTAAAAGAATTTAAATATTTAGGTGAATGGATTGCAGAAAATTGTAAAGAAAAGAAATCTGTCAGATCAAGAGTACAGAAAATGGAGACGGCATTTCAGTTAACAAAAAACGATTACAACAAAAAGGGTGTCTTGTGGAACTGCAAAATATGACACTACACAACAGTAATTAAACCCAAAGCTCTCTACGCATCTGACACACTAAACCTCCAACATAGAACACTAAAAGGGGAATTAGAAGTGAAAGAATTTAAAATAATGAGGAAAATCCTAGGACCAAGAACTAAAGATGGTGTGCATTATCCAAAACCCAATGCAAAAATATATAAAAATATCTCCAAAATAGCAGAGACAATGCACATGAGAAGAATCCAGTTCATGGGGCATTTAGAAAGAATGGACTCGAACAGGTTAACGCACAAAATCCACACATTTTTAAAGAACAAAACTACAAGACTGAACTTGTACAAACAGACGGAAAAAGACCCGAGAGAATTAGGATCTCCAAATCTACATGACAGAAATGAAATCAGAAAAATCATGAACACACGGGGTTTTGAGGAAGAAGAGAAACTAACTGACATACGTGGTCTACGCAATGAAAGCTAGCCCATTTGTTGCATATGGGGGTTCTTATCTTTAACATTTCAAATAAAATAGATGGAATTTTCTATGTTTTCATTACTTTGTAGTCTGAATCTGCACCAGTCTAACACTCTCTGTATTATGTTTGCACCCTCTCTTCCTATTCTGTCCTTCGTATTTTTCAGCTATTTATTCTTTTATCTTGTTGTGTGTTGTCTTGGTTTTATTTTTATTGTGCTGGTCATTATTGTCTGTGTTTTGTGTTCTGATTTATCATTATTATTTTTGTTCTTCTCCCCCTCCCTCTCCTCCTACCCCTCCCCCTCCCCACCCCGTCCCCCTGCTCCTACTCCTTTGCCTCTCTGTCCTGTGCCAATTTTTTTCCTCCATTTGTCCTCACCCCCTGTCCATTGTATTTTTGATAAAGCCCCATGTGCCCCCTGGGTCTTTATAAATGGTAAACACCTCATGGAACTGAGCATTCATTTTCTGGGTGGAGGCTCAGCGAACATGGGTTGCTCGCACACACACACACACACACACACACACACACACACACACACACACACACACACACACACATATGCCGGTGTGCTATATGCCAGTGTTGCTAGCAGACAACTATTGGGGATCATTCCACACCTCACTGATATAAGGCTTGGCTGGCAAATGGGGCAGCCTATTTGTTTCCCTAGCTGCTTGTAGGATGGCACTAAGACAGCATGTGAAGTGAACAGGCTTCATCAAAAGTTGAAGCAGTGTAATATAACGCAGCATGTCCAGTGTGTCAAAATGTCATTCTTGTGATATAAAGAGAAGATGGCATGTAGAGAAGGTTTATATGCAAAAGACTCAATGGTTTGGTTGGAGCCATATGATTGGTGAGTATTCTATTGTAGTTGAACTGCACCATACTGTAGTGCCTCGAGAATTTCGGGGTAAATTCTGGATACCCTCGTATTTCCAATGTCTCGAACACACGATATTTTAGAGATGAGTGTGGTAAAGTAGAACTGTGTGTAATGAACCACAATTATGTGTGTGTGGGACGGACATGTATCGGACAGACGATCGGCGCGGGCAGGTAGTTGCCGAGCACGCCTAAGAAGTTACATGTCCAGCACAAGGAGTAACAGAGACGGTTTGTCGTCATACGTTATTATGTGAACATTTGAATGTTGTTGAAAGAAGAGAAGAGACAATTACTTATTCATTCTTTCTCTTACCTTCGTAAGGTCAGGGCAGTTGTCCTGTTAAACTTTGAGAGATTTGTAGACTGTATTTATGGAAAAATGAATGTGATAGTTTCTGATGTACCGGAAGGTGTCGAGCTTACAAAAAATGTTTTAGCTGTATGAAAACTGTTACGTGTGATGAAAATACAGTGAGATTGAGTTCAAAGTATTCTCGAGTGTATGGAGTTATTTTAAAAGTATAAAAAATTCCTCCAAAGTAGCATCTTATCTTTGGAGAAGAAGTTGTGCAGGACATCGCAGCCAGCTATCGCAAAAAGAAGATCGGCGCCAGGTACATATAGTCTGCGCCCGCGAGCTCGGCTCCAGTTCACCACCGGCAATGGAGGGTGAAGCTTTGACAATGCCAGCCACTCGTGCTGGCGAAACGTCAGAAAAATCATTAGATGAACGTGCCGAAGAACCCGAGACAGAAGCCAATAGGCAGTTTGTCAACAAGCGGCCACGAAAGCCTTAACAATTTTGAACTCCAAGTAAGTTCAATAGCCAAGGGGGAGCGTGTGTGTTGCACACCAGTACCACACTGCCACCCTTAATGACCCGAAACTGCCAGAATACGCATAAGTTCAATCAAGAAGTTATGTTTCCTTGGATGGAGAGTCATTGTCAGATGTAGAAGTAATTTCAGGTGTGGTCAAGGGAAGTGTGTTGGGACCCTTGCTGTTCGTGTTGCATATTAATGACCTTGCAGACAATATTTATAGTAACCTCAGACTTTTTGCAGGTGATGCAGTTATCTATAATGAAGCACTATCTAAAAGAGCTCCATAAATATTCAGTCAGATCTTCATAAGATTTCAAAGTGGTGCAAAGACTGGCAACTTGCTTTAAATGTTCAGAAATGTAAAATTGTGCACTCCACAAAATGAAAAAATGTAGTATCCTATGACTATATTATCAATGAGTCACAGTTGTAATTGGTCAACTCATTCAAATACCTGGGTGTAACATTTTGTAGGGATATGAAATGGAATGATCACACAGTCTCATTTGTGGGTAAAGCATGTGCTAGACTTGGGTCTATTGCTAGATTACTGGGGAAGTGCTATCAGTCTACAAAGGAGACTGCTTACAAATGACTTGTGCTAAAGTGTGTGGGGCCCATAACAAGTGGGTCTAACAGGGGATATTGAACATATACAGAGAAGGGCAGCATGAATGGTCACTGGTTTGTCTAATCTATGGGAGTGTGTCGCAGAAGGAACTGAACAGGAAGACTCTTGAAGATAGACGTAAACTATCCATAGAAAGTCTGTTAACAAAGTTTCAAGAACCAGCTTTAAATGATGACTCTAATAATATACAACAACCCCCTAGGTATCTCTCACATAGGGACTGTGGGGATAAGATCAAAATCATTACTGCACACACAGAGACATTCAAATAGTCATTCTTCCTGTGCTTCTTATGTGAATGGAGTGAGAAGAAACCCTAATAATTGGTACAGTGGGGTGAACCCTCTGCTGTGCACCTCATGGTGGTTTGCAGAATAGATGCCGTGTGTATGTGTGTGTGTTGTCTAATTCACAAGTATACCATTTGGCTGAAAGCTTATTTATTTGGCAGCCTTTTTGCTGTGCCTATATGTGACTCAACATGTCTCCTATATGGTGAGTAGCAATCTATCTGTTCCATAATGTTGTTATTATTCCATCCTGGATTTTCTATTGTTTAAAATGCAGTGACGTCATTCACATGGACTCTACAGAGCTTAAGGAAGAGTGTGCTGACAGGGGTTCATTGAATTGTGAAATGTAATGCATCACATGAATGAAACTGGAAAAATCAGACTTGTTTACTTTGATGTTTGGTTTGCCAGTTTTGGCAGATTGTATTACAGTTGTGTTTCTGACACTAAAAGCCAGACCATACTTCTGCAACCCCATGAAGAAGATGACTTAGGCAAAGCGTACCATCAAGAAGGTGAAATCGAAGTAAGTGGGCCATAGGATACTAAACACTCAGATGGTGGTGGTGGTGGTGGTGGTGATGACTCAACCGTGCACTTTGAGGTCGGTGTATGTGAACCCTCAAGTCATCTCAGTTCTCCACTGTCTGAAGTGTGTTCTCCTCCATGCAGAAGAGAATGGGACAGCAAAAAACTTCACTGATAAATGGCCGCTGTACTCAAAAGGATGTGAACAGGTTCAGAGCGTATGGAGAAGAGCTGAAACTGTCAGCACAAAGGGTAGACCCTGTTGCATATGTCTACAGAAAACACATTTTAAATATACTGATGGCCCTGTGCTCATGGGATAGAGCTTCCACCAAAACGAAGACCTGTGGGAACAGTGCTAAAGGTGGAGTCACTATCTTTATCCTCCTAACTGATTATCTCAAGATAACTTGGATTAAACTGTTTTGCTGAGAAATATTATTCCAAGATAACAGGGGCCTCCAAATTTTACGTGTCCCTGCACAAACATGCTGACTATAAATGTTGTAGATTCTTTCACTGCCGCTAGTTAGCACCAGTATATCCAGATTATAATCATTGCAGTTCCTTCTGCTGTTAATACTTAGCGTTTTTTTGCCATTTTGCATTTTGTTATAGTGTATTCCTACTTACTTGTGCTTGTGAACTTCTTGCAACATTGTAGTGTTATTTTGTAGCATTGTGTGGAGTTGTTGCAGTATTATGTCTGCTTGCTGTCTACTAAAATGAATAGTGACTATTCCAGTTAGGGAGAGCAGTGTGTAGACATCCCTGTTTTGGAATCTGATGATGACTCTTTTGAACTTTCATCAAATGAGGAAGAATGTAAGGAGGAGACCAATATAGATGGTCATAGGTGAGAGTGTGATATGATGTTGATAAAATACTGATTGTGCTCCACCAAGACTTCCATTAACTGCTGATCATGGCTGTACGATTCCTTTTGCCAATAATGGGCTTGAAATATTTGATGGAAATGGTGCGGGTGGAAACAGTAAATATATCAGCCAATGTGTTTCAACCGCCAGATGTATTGTTTCTCTGCCATCATGTGAAGAACTTTGCCTTTTCCTTGCTCTAACCATTTTGCGGCAGTGAATTATATAAATCCTGTTTTTAAATGACATAATGTCTTGCAAGATGTTTTGCCAAATCCATAAGTATCTTCCTTTTTTGATAATGAATTGTATGATGCTGCAAATCACCCAAATCTTAAGCTGAACAAAATTTGGCCAGTGTACCAGCACCTTGAAAACAAATTCAAAACTTCTTACGTTCTTGAATGGGAGATTATGATGGATGAAAGTCTACTTTTGTACGAGCCGAATGGCTTGAGTACAGTACATCCCGATGAAAACTGCAAAATTTGGAATAAAATTCTACATACTGTGAGAATCATCTCGTGGATATATGCGGTACCTGATCATTTACATGGGAAAAAAAGACAAAGATGGATACAGATGTTATGGATTTTCCAATGTGATCACGAGTTGTTTTGACACTTGTAAAACCACTCCTGAAGCAAGATTACTGTCTGATGACAGACAGCTTTTATACATGCCCACAGTTAGCAGATTTCCCAATCTTGAAGTCCACAGACAGTTATTGAACAGTAAAAATGACCCGGAAAGAGAAGCCACAACCTCTCCAAAATAAAAAAAAATTGAAAGGGGGAAATTGCAAGTGAAAGGCAAAAAGTTCTAATATTGCATTGGAAAGAAAAGAAAGACGTGGTACTTATTTCAACTATCCACTTTATAGATATGGTGGAGACTGAGGAAAGTCAAAGAAAATAATGAAGCCAAAGCTTGTGCTTGATTATGACGACACAGTGTGGAGGGGTGGATCAAACCAGTCAGACAACGGCATTGTGTCCAATACCCAAAAAGCAAGGCAAGGAATACCACAAGCAAATCATTTTCTCCCTGCTGGAAATTTCAGTGTGAAATTCTTTTATTTTGTTTGGCAAATCTTGAGGGGAAAAAGACTCCGTGGAATTTAGGTTGACCCTCTCGGAAAGAAATACAAAGGTAGTGTCAATGCCCTACCCTCTTCAGTTGCAAGAAAGATATTTTCAAAAAATTACTGAACCAACAGTGAAGAAGAGCAATCTGACATGAGTATGCAAAGTTTGCTTCAAGAAGCAGGATGCACGTGGGAATCACGTCCAAGGAGAAACTTGACAAAACTGCCCCCAATGCCAGGCCCTCTTGTATGTCACCTCATGCTTCAGAGTCTATGGTACAAAAACAGATTTCTAAAACCATTCTAGTATGATTCTCATATGTATTTGTTATCTACCTTCTAATTTGTATCTTTAAATAAAAAAAATTTCCTCTTTGCTTGAAACAATGTGTTGCAACAAGTATTTACAGAGATTTGTGATAATATCTTTTATCCACTTCTACCTACAATATCTCCTTAGATTTTCAAGATAAACGTAAGAATGAGTTGCCATAGCAATATATTTTCAATATGTTACATAGAAAAAAATAGATTAAAACCTGCTCACCAAGCGGTGGCAGAAAACGCTTATAAAAGAAGGGTATAATTATACAAGCTTTCGGAGCCAGTGGCTCCTTCTTCCAGCAGAAGGGTTGAAGGAGAAGAAAGAGGAGTGAAGAAAAAGGACTGGAGAGGTCTAGCAAAAGTGGTAGATTTTGGAGAAGTCACCCAGAAGCACGGGTCAGGTGAGACTTTGTAGATGGGATGAGAAGGAAAGATTGATTGTTGGGGACTATATGGGTCGAGTTTTGAAAAAAGTGAGAGCTTAAAGGTTGAAGACAGAGTAATATGCAAGAGATAGATTACTGCTAAAACATTGTGCATGAATTAATAAGAGTGAAAAGCTACATGTGTTGTACATAACAGAGATGGGAGGGGGATAGCGAAAAATAGGTACGGAAATGAAAAAGTTGAAATCTAAAATGGAGTGAAGAAAGGAGTAGTTACTGTGAAGAAATGCTAAGACAGAAGAAATTGAGGTAAATTAAGGCCATGTGGGTTGCAAGGACCAAGGACATTTAGCGCTAGTTCCAACCTGTCTTCTGAGAAATTGGTGTCTGGGGGAAGAATCTAGATGGTGTGTGTGATGAAACAGGCACTGAGGTCACGACTGTCATGTTGTAGAGCATGCTCTGCAACAGGATATTTTGTGTTGCTAGTATACACCCTATTCCTATGCCCATTCATCCTAACTGATAAATTGATGGTAGTCATGCCACTGTAAAAGGCCAAACAGTGTTTGCATAACATAAATGTGTGTCATTTCATAGGTGGCTCTCTGTTTGATAGTATTGTTTTGCCTGTTATAGGGCTGGTGTACATGGTGGTAGGAGGGTGTATAGGGAAAGTCTTGCAGAGGAGCCATCACAGGGGTAGGAACCAAAGGGTAGGGAGATGGGTGCAGAAGGAGCATAAGGACTGACAAGGATGTTGCAGAGATTGGGAGAGTGATGAGAAGCTATTCTAGTTGTGGTGGACAAAATCTCGGACAGATTGGATCTCATTTCAGGACATTTTAGGAAGTCATGGCCTTATCGAAGTAGCTGATTAATACATTCCAGACCAGGGCAATACTGAGTGACAAGTGGTGTGCTCTGAAATTGTTTATTTGGAGGGATCAGCAGTACCAGGATTGGATGTGATGGCCCAGGAAATCTGCTTTTGAATTAGGCTGGTGAGGTAATTAAGTCCAGTGAAGGCTGAGTTTAGAATGATGGTGTATTTGTGTAAAGAGTCTATGTCTGAATAAATACGTGCCTTGAACTCCTAGGCTGTATGGGAGGAAACATTCGACATGGGAAGGATGACAACTGTCAAGCTGTAAGTACTGTTGTTTGTTTAGTAGGCTTAATGTGGACAATAGTGTGTAGCTGGCCTTCAGTGAGGGTGAGAGCAATATAAAGGAAAGTGACACAGGATTCAGAATAGAACTATGTGAAATTTAATTGGGAGACTTCAGAAATTTCAATAGCGCAGCCTAATCATGAGTCCATAACTCAAAGATGTCATCAGTGTATCGAAACCAAACCAGAGCCTGAAGATTTAAGGATCACAGGAAAGTCTCCTCCAAGCGACACACGAAAAGGATAGAATAGGAAGGAGCCATCCTGGTTCCCATGGCCTACTGTTGATCTGTTTGTAAGTCTGTCCCTGAAAGGTGAAGTAGTCGTTGGTAAGTATAAAGTTGATTAAGGTGAGCAGGAGAGATGTTATAGGTACAGAATCAGGTGGTTGCTGACTGAGGAAATGTTCAGCAGCGACAGACCATATATGTGGGAAATGCTGGTATATAGGGTGGTGGCATCAGTGGTGACAAGCAACGTGTGTGGTCAGAGTGGGACAGGCACAGATTTCAGACGATCTTGGCAAATGGTTGGTATCTTTGGTGTAGGAGGGGAGTCTTTGTACTATGGGTTGCAGGTGCTCATCAACTAAGGCAAATATATGTTTGGTGGGTGCTTTGAAGCCAGCAACTGTTGGGCAGCCAGGATGATTGGGTTTGTGGATCTTAAGAAGGAGGTAAAAGATGGGGTGCATGGTTTGGGTAGGGTAAGAAGTCATGGATTGAGGTGTTAGTCCTTGTGACGGGTTTGAGGTTTTAAGAGTGACTGCAAGTCAGTTTGGATTGCAGGGACGGGATATTGATGGCAGATTCTGTATGTAGAGATTTCAGGCAGCTGGTGTAAACCTTTACTAAAATACTCCTTTTGTTCAAGTACCACAGTGGTAGATCCTGGGAGGATAATGATAGAGTAATCAGCTTTTAGGGAGTGCAGAGCCTGGAGTTCTGCAGAGGATGGGTTGGGATCATGTTGTAGGGACCGGAGGAAGGGTTGTGAAGCAATGCTGAATGTGAGGAATTCTTGGAAGGCTTGTAATGGATGATTTTGAGGTAGTTACGGTGGATCAAGTTGGGATCATGGTTGGAAACTGTTCAAGGCAGGTTCAATGTCCGGTTTTCTGTTGGGAAGGTTTTGGGATTGGGTTGCAAAGTGATATCTCCAGTTGACATTACGTGTGAAGGAAAGTAGGTTCTTCATCAAAGCAGCATGATCAAATGCAGGTTTAGGGCTGAAAGTAAGACTGTTAGACAATACAGATAATCCAGGAAATGAGAGTGCTTTAGACGAGAGGTTGAGAAGACTATATTGTTGTGACTGCTTCTTGGGATTGTGAGGTGTGGGAGGCAGTGGTGAAAGCTGTGCAATGTTAACGAGGTTGTCCAAGTCCAGTTTGTAGGAGAGGAGCAGTGGTCAATGGTGTGGCTGTTAAGGCATTTGCAGAGGACAGGAAGGGAAACACCACTGTTCAGGAAGTTCAGGAGAAGGTAGGATAGCTTGTTGAGCTGAGGTCTAGCATGTTGTTGCAGTTTGAAGTTGGCTTGGTGAATGAGCCATCCAAGCAAACATGAGGGACAGATAACAGAAGGATTTTGTAGAAGGAGAAAAATCTATTGCCATGGGAATTGGCAGATGAGGCATATAGGTCACTGATTAGCCGGGTAAGTGCAAGAGATTGCTCTGTTTGAAACTGTAGAAGAGCGTGGTGTAGAGTGGAACACATCCAGAAACAGGGACTTTCAATATTAGGCATTCATGAGTGACTTGTAGGGAAAAGCAAGTTTCAAGAAACAAAATGTGGGACTTAGCTTTGATAGTGCAAAGCAAGTTTTCGAAATGAACATATGTAATATGTGATGGGATTCATCATGGCATCATACTCTTTATGCACCCATCTCCCTACCCTAACGCTCCTATCCCTGTGACCATCCCCACTGTAAGACCTGCCCTATGCACCCTCCTACCACCACCTCTACCAGCCCAGTAATTGGCAAAACATATATTATCAAAGAGAGAGCCACCTGTGAAACAAGACATGATATACCGGCTGTGATACAAACATCATTCAGCCTTGTATGTCAGCATGACTACCACCAAATTATCAGTTAGAATGAATGCGCATAGGCAGAGGGTGTATACTGACAACACACAATATCCTGTTGTAGAGCATGGTTCTTGCCACCTACGTGGTCTTAATTTATGTCAATTTCTTCCGTCTCAGCATTCCTTCATAGTAACGACTCCATTCTTCACTCCTTTTCACTTTTCTACATCTTTCATTTTCTTATCTGTCTATTTTTCATCATCCCCCTCCTGCCTCCGTTACGTGCAGTGCACAGTGTTTTGGCAATAACCTCTGTCTTGCATATTAGCCTGTCTTCCACCTTTAAGCTCTCAGGTTTTCAAAACTTGACCCATGCAGTCCCCAACAATCATTCTTTCCTTCTCATCCCAACTGCTAAGTCTCACCGACCCATGGTTTGGAGTGGCTTTTCCAAAATCTACCACTTTTCCTAGACCTCTCCGGTCCTTTTCCTTCACCCCTTTCCCTTCCCCTTCAACCCTCCTGCCAGGAGGATGAGCTGCAAGCTCCGAAAGTTCATTTTCGCTGTTATGGAAAAAAATAGGTAAGTTTTTGAAAGTTTTTTGGCAGGAATGGGTACTTAAGGAAGTTATGAGCGACACTTGCCAGTCCACTTCTATCCTCCTCCTAACAGCTGTTCAGGCAGATATTATCGAAGTGCACATTCAAATCACAGTTACAATTTGTAATGTGTGTGTGTGTGTGTGTGTGTGTGTGTGTGTGTGTGTGTGTGTGTGTACCATCCAATGAAATTTTGGGTAGGTAGGCAGGCTATTTATGACCTTATTTCGTAACACTGCCAATCATTTTTACTTGTATGTGATTTAAATTCTTGCCCCAGGAGTTGAGTTGTTAATAGCCTCATTGTGTCAGAAGTGTTATGTCTTATTAAATCTGATAGTAGCACACACCTTAGCAATGCAATGGAGTTATTCTCCACCGTAGACCTTGCTTTCTGTTCTGCTGCCCTGATAGTTGCTATCACTGGGAAATGGTCAGTGACTTACATTCAGCTATTTTTTTAACATAGATATAGTGTCCAGAACTGGGTGGATCACATTACCATCTTGACACACTATGCTGCTGATGCATCGATTCCAAAGCCCTCTGGCCACCTTCAGAGGCAGCATGTTCCATGGAATGTCTCTCTGCAGTCAGAGTTAGAGGCATGGCCTTGTGACAGTTCGAATGGCAACCATCACTATGAACCTCACTGTGGTCACGTTAACTCTTCTGAGCACGAGGTGACAAAAGTCATGGGATACCTCCTGATATTGTGTCAGACCTCGTTTTGTCGAGCATAATGCAGCAGCTCGATGTGGCATGGACTAAACAAGTTGTTGAAAGTCCCCTGCAGATATATTGAGCCATGCTGCTGCTATAGCCATCTATAATGCGGGAGCATTTCTGGTTTAGGATTTTGTGCACAAACTGATCTCTCAATTATGTCCGTAAGTGTTTGATGGGATTCATGTTAGGTGATGTGGGTGGCCAGATCATTCACACAAATTTTCCAGAATGTTCTTCAAACCAATCGTGAGCAATTGTGGTCTGGCACATTGTCATCCATAAATAGCTGCAAATTGTCAGTGATTGCTTCAGCTGGACCAGAAGACCCAGTCCATTCCATTTAAATACAGCCTACACTATCAACGGGCTGCCACCATCTTGCACAGTGTCTTGTTGATAACCTGAGTTCATGGATTCGTGAAGTCTGTATCAGACTCGAACCATACCATCAGCTCTTACCAACTGAAATCAGGTCTCAGCTGACCAGGGCATGATTTTCAAGTCTTCTAGGATCCAACCAATAAGATCACAAACCCAAGAGAGGCACTGCAGGCGATGTGCTGTTAGCAAAGGCACTCGTGTCAAGTCATTTTCCATAGCCCATTAACACCAGATTTTGCTGTACTATCCCAGCGGGTATGTTCATCATACATCCCATACTGATTTCTGTGGTTATTTCACATAAAGTTGCTTGCCTGTTAGCACTGACAACTCTATGCAAATGCCACTGCTCTCAATTGTTAAGTGAAGGCTGTTGGCCACTTTGTTGTCCACAGTTTGAGCTAATGGCTGAAATGTGGTTTTCTAAAGCACACATTTGACACTGTGGATCTCAGGATATTGAATTCCCTAATGATTTAACTCCAACTATCATTCCATGTTCAAAGTCTGTTAATTCCTGTGGTGCAGCCATAATCACGTTAAAAACCTTTTCACATGAATCACCTGAGCATAAATGATTGTTCCAACTTTTCTGTGCCCTTTTATACCTTATGCATGTGATATTACTGCCATCTGTAAGTGTGTATGTCACTGTCCCTTCACTTTCGTCACGTCAGTGTATAACTGCTGTACTGACACAGTGGTGTATCCAATCTACACATGGGGGACACCTCACAACCAATGACAGCGTACTCCAGTTCAATCACTGTCAGTGAAAACCTGTGATGCTGCAGTCTGCGTCATCAAGCACTAATTTAGGAAGATGGATCGAATTACCATTCTAACATCACAGTACAATTGCCCCTTTTCTATGTGGGAGCTTGAGTGTGAATTGTCTCGAGTCAAGGACACTGCACCAGGTAAGCATCGAATCCCATACAGCATGCACGTGAAATCCTCCTATCCCTTTCTAGTAAAATTTGGTTGACGCGTGGTTGGAGGCAGTTTTAGTACATGTTCTGCAACCAGGGAAGGACCATATGTTTCCAAGTATGGCCCTGACTATCTGTGTAGAAGAGACTTTAAAATGCATGGTACACCAGTGTCTGACTTGGAACTACTAGTGTGAGCTTCGGAGCTATTGTTCAACCCTCAACAGACACACCCTGCTGGAGGTGGAAATATAACAATCTTTCCTATGCAGCTAGCACCTCATAGGTATCTTCTTCGATCTTAAGAGAACCTACTACTGCTTGGAAGCATCATATCCTGAGATAGCTCCACAAATGCAGCTCCCAAGGATAGCTAACAATATTCATATAGTCCTTCCTTCCCAGGCAATGTTTTAAATTTTTGCTTGAAGATGCTCTTTCCAAGCAATTTGAACATGTGAAAGGTGTCCCTCAGAGCTCTGTTTTAAGCATGACTCTGTTTGCTGTTGCGATCCTCGGTGTTATGTCTACAGTTAAGTCTCCAATTTGATGTTCATTATTTCTGGATGACTTTTCCATATTCCGCTCCTCTTCAAACTTTCCAGTGAGCAGTCATTGTTAGCTACATCTCATGATAAGACAGTTGCAGAGGTGGGCAGATACCCACAGGTTTTTAATTTTCTTCAGAGAATTGTGTCTGTCTTAATTTTAATCATTCATGCTGCTCTTTGAACTTGCTTATTCTTAAAATGAGGGCCACTGTTCTTAATTTTAAAAGTTCAGTGAGGGTTCTGGGTCTCATATTTGATGAGAGACTGCCAAGGTTACCACATCTACAGAATGTAAAGGCCATTGTCCCAGAAGTATAGATCATATTACAATGACTCAGCCACAGGCCATGGAGAAAAATATGAACTTGTTTGCTCCAATTTTATAAAGCATTTATGTGATCCTACCTTGACCATGCATGTGTGGTTTACAGCCCAGCAAGGCCATCTTATCTTAAAATCATCAATGCTGTTCACCTTGAGGGGGTTGGACTGATTCCCAGTGTTTGTTTTGAGGCTGGTAAGCCACCACTCTCCATTTGGGAGCAAATCCTTGTCATGTGACATGTCTGCAGCCTACTCTTGGCACTATAGTCACCGCTATTCCACACCATTGCTCACCCTCCAATGGAGCAACTACTCAGAAATAGACAGTGAGTAATGGAGCCATTTAGGATTTGCTTGCAGTAAGACCTAATGGCTCTTAATGTGGATCAAATTTTTGCATTTCATTTAGGTTGTAGTAGTTCACTGCCCTAGCCAATAAGGAGACCCAGAATTATTTTTGATTTACCAGAGTACAAAAAGAATTACACCACAAAATATGTTTTTAAGTTTGTTTTACAGAATTTTTTCAGAGCACTGTGACTGTGTTGGATCTAACCAGAAGAATACTATCTGCAGTGCTGTATTTTGTCCAGAATGTGTTCTTAAAATTTTCTTACATAATACACTAACTTTTTATGATGCAGAATTATATGCGATGTTAAGGGCACTGGAGTAGACACAGTGTAATTCTGCTACCAAATTCCTCATCTGTACCACTTCCTTAAGTATCCTTTTCCACATACAGATGCAGGGCAAAGAGGTGTCACTTTCCTGGGTACCAGGGCACATGGAAATACAGATAGTGAAGCAGTTGAGAATGCTTTACTGGAAAATGTAATTTCTGAATATGCTGCCCTGTACATGCAGTTCCTTCACTATTGAGGCATGGGATTGTTTGTCAGCGGGAGGAGGAGTTGTTATGGTTGCAGAACAAGAAGCTGCGGACAGTGAAATAAACAACACAATCTTGCCATTCTTTCTTCCTGCTGCTGTGATGACAAGAAGTACACACCTCCAGAGAAGATAGTGTCCTCTGATGTCTAGATTCCTCTTCCAGCAGAAGGATCCACCAGTGTGCAGTGCTTGCAATGTACTGATATCTGTACACCACATATTAACTGAATGTGTTTTATATTAAGAGATGAGGGCTTCAACGGGCTTACCGCCCTGATCAGCCCTATGTTTTAGGAGACAATGAATCAAATTGGTCCATGTTCTAAGATTCTGTGTGATATTTGACGTTCTAAATATTTTCTTAGGTGAAAGATTTTAATGTGTTTCTTGAGTGGTTATTTTCTTTTATTTTCCCATTTATCAACCAGGCATGGGTCCCCATTTTTTAACTGTTGTGTGTTATTGTTGGTGTATTTTAATCATACAGTGACTTGAGGCATATGTCTTTTGGTTTTCTGTGTGGAAGCGTGAGGGTGAGTGAGAGTGTAGCAGAAGAGAGAATGAGAACTACATTTTATATTTTATTAACAGTCCTCACCCACATGTAATTCTAGTCCGGTGGAGAACAGACATTAAGGGAATATTATTGCGTAGTTAGAAAGTGAAAATGAAATACACACATTCCTTATGTGATATAATAATTTGTTATAGGAAAATATATTCGTCTCCTGATGTGGCTTTCACTATATAAGCTTGACTGATAGTTTCATTTTGCCTTTGTCTGAACTGTTCGAAACATGGAACTGCTCCCTGAGCTCTCGTGTAAAGTATTTTCTGGATACAAGAGAAACTTCACCTGAAAAAAGTGTTGGATATCATTTAAATATAATTTTATTTAAATGTATTAGAAGAAGAAATGTCTCATTGTAGCCAGATTGATTGAAATTGTGAATGAGAAGACCTCAAGAGTAAAGAAAGGTGTGTGAAGTCATTAAAAAATATAATTAATGGAAAAAACACAGTCCAGAGAAGGGAGCATATAATCTGTTTCTCACTTAATAGCAAGCACCACCTGAATGTCACCATACAAAACTGCTACGTAAGAATTAACTTGATGTTAAACCAGTAATTTCATAAATAAGCTGACAGAGTTATTATAGGCTTGATAAAATTCCAACAGCATTCAACATCCAAGCTATAGGACATGAAATTTCTCACATCATGGCTCCCACAACATTTGGCGATTGAAAACTGGATTTAGTTAGTAGAAACAAAAGTTAATCTGATGAATCATTAAAATGACTGAGAGTTGTTTCTGTGAAAAGAAATGGAACCTTTAATAACAGTAAATAAAACTGTGCTTTGTGGATGAAGAAACTGGACACAAAATAGTAATTAATTATTTATGGTTTTATGTGGTGCCTTCAGCCAGTTAACGGAAATGGAGGTAGTCATTGAAAGTTATAAATTAGAATCCATGCCTCCGTTAAAGTAATTTCTGGCACTGCTGCTACAGCTTTTATTGTTCATGTTTTTATAGTTTGTGCCGCATCCTGTGTGAAAATAAAAATCTCTTTTCCTCAAAATGCAACTACGTTTTATGATGAAAAACAACTGTGTGATCAGTTTCCCATTATTGTGCAAAACAGCAGTTTATTTGGAGTGGGGGGGGGAAAAAGGAAAAAAAGTTTGTGTGTATGCAATATCTAAAGGAAGTTCACTTCAAGACATATGCATCTACATCCATCCTCTGCAAAATACCGTGAAGTGGAACGGTAGAGGTACGTCCCACTGTATCAGTTATTATGTTCTCTTCCTTTTCCATTCACATATGGAGAGCACACTGAGAATGATTGACTTAATGGTTCTGTGCATGCAGTAATTATTCTAAACTTAGCCCTATGATCCCTGTATGTGTGATATGTAGAGGGTTGTGGTATATCCCTAGAGTAATCATTTAAAGCTAGTTCTAGAAACTTTGTTAATGGGCTTTCTTGGGATACTTTGTGTCTGTCGTCAAGAGTATTCCAGTTCAGTTCCTTCAGTATCTCTGTGACACTCTCCCACAGAATAAACAAACCTGTGACCATTGTGCTGTCCTCTGTATATGTTCAGTATCCTCTGTTAGGCCCACTTGGTATGGGTCCCACACACTTGAGCACGAGTGATTTGTAAGCAATCTCCTTAATAGACTGATAGTGTTTCCCCAGTAATCTACCAATAGACCCAAGTCTACCAAATGCTTTACCCACAAATGAGACTATGTGATCATTCCATTTCATATCCCTACAAAGTGTTACACCCAAGTACTTGAATTATGTGACCAATTACAACTGACTCATTGATAATATATACATAAGATACTACATTTTTTTCATTTTGTGGAGTGCACAATTTTACATTTCTGAACATTTAAAGCAAGTTGCCAGTCTTTGTACCACTTTGAAATCTTATGAAGATCTGAGTGAATATTTATGCAGCTTCTTTCAAATAGTACTTCATTATAGATAACTGCATCATCTGCAAAAAGTCTGAGGTTACTATCAATATCGTCTCCAAGATCATTAATATGCAACAGGAACAACAAAGGTCCCAACACACTTCCCTCGGGCATGCCCAAAGTTAGTTCTACATCTGACAATGACTCTCCCTCCAAAATAACATGCTGTGTCCTCCCTATCAAAAAGTCATCAACCCAGGCACAAATTTCACTTGGTACTCCATACGATCGTACTGTTGACAATAAGTGTAGGTGCGGTACTGAGTCAAATGCTTTTCAAAAATCAAGAAACACTGCATCTACCTGGTTGCCTTCATCCAAAGGTTTCAGTGTGTTAAGTGAGAAAAGTGTGGGTCAGGTTTCACACGGTCGATGTTTATTAAATCCATGCTGCTGGTTGGCACTGAGGTGGTCATTCTGTTCAAGATACACTATGTGATCAAAAGTGTCCAGACACCCCCCAAAAACATGCGTTTTTCATATTAGGTGCATTGTGTTGCCACCTACTGCAAGGTACTCCATATCACCGACCTCAGTAGTCATTAGACATCATGAGAGAGCAGAATGGGGCGCTCCGCAGAACTCACAGACTTCGAATGTGGTCAGGTGGTTGGATGTCACTTGTGTCATACATCTGTACGCAAGATTTCTGCACTCCTAAACATCCCTAGGTCCACTGTTTCCGATGTGATAGTGAAATGGAAACATGAAGGGACAAATACAGCACAAAAGTGTACAGACCGACCTCGTCTGTTGACTGACAGAGACCGCTGACAGTTGAAGAGGGTTATAATGTGTAATAGGCAGACATTTATCCATACCATCACACAGGAATTCCAAAATGCATCAGGATCCACTGCAAGTACTATGACAGTTAGGCAGGGAATGAGAAAACTTGGATTACATGGTCGAGCAGCTGCTCATAAGCCACACATCACACCAGTAAATGCCAAACGATGCCTCGCTTGGTGTAAGTAGTGTAAACATTGGGCAATTGAACAGTGGAAAAACGTTGTGTGGACTGACAAATCACGGTACTCAATGAGGTGGTCCGATGGAAGGGTGTGGGCATGGCGAATGCATGATGAACATCATCTGTCAGTGTGTGTAGTGCCAACAGTGAAATTCGGAGGTGGTGGTGTTATTGTGTGGTCGTGTTTTTCATGGAGGGGGCTTGCACCCCTTGTTTTGCATGGCACTGTAACAGCACAGGCCTGCACTGATGTTTTAAGCTTCCACCGTTGAAGAGCAATTCGGGGATGGCAACTGCATCTTTCAACACAATGGAGCACCTGTTCATAACGCATGATCTGTGGTAGAGTGGTTACATGACAATAACATCCCTGTAATGGACTGGCCTTCACAGTGTCCTGACCTGTATCCTGTAGAACACCCTTGGCATGTTTTGGAATACCGACTTTGTACCAGGCCCCACCGACTGACATCTATACCTCTCCTCAGTGCAGCACTCCATGCAGAATGGGCTGCCATTCACCAAGAAACCTTCCAACACCTGACTGAACATATGCCTGTGAGAGTGAAAGCTGTCTTCAAGGCTATGGGCGGCCCAACACCATATTAAATTCCAGCATTACCGATGGAGGGTGTCACAAACTTGTAAGTCATTTTCAGCCAGGTGTCCGGATACTTTTGATCACATAGTGTATCTCGCTATGTTTGAGCTCAGAATATGTTCTAAGATTCTACAAGAATGGTAGTTTTGTGGATCGCTTCTACTACCCTTCTTGTAGACAGGTGCGAGGTGTGACTCTTTCCGAGAACTAGGCAAGGGTTTTTGTTCGAGGGAGCTACGACACATTATAGTTAGAAGACAGACTAACTCAGCCACAAATTCAGTTTAGACTCTGACAGGGATTCCGTCGGGGTGGGATTCCATCAGGGCCTGGAGCTTTGTTCAGTTTAAACGATTTCTACTGTTTCTCATCACCACTGACACTGATACTTATTTCATTCATCTTTTCAGTGGTAGGAAGATTAAATTGGGGCAACTCTCCTGGGTTTTACCTTGTAAAGGAACATTTGAAAACAGAGTTAAGCATTTCAACTTTTGCTTTGCTACCCTCAATTTCAGTTCCTGTCCCATTCACTAGGGACTGGACACTAACTTTGGTGTCACTAATAGCCTTTACATATGACAGAACTTCTTTGGGTTCTATAAGAGATCATTTGACTATATTCTGCTGTGGTAGTCATTGAAGGCATTATGCATTGCTCTCTTGACAGCCAAATGCGTTTCATTCAGCATTTCTCTATCTATAGCCCTATTATGCTTCATTTTACACTTATTATGCAGTAATCTCTGTTTCTTTAGCCGTTTCGTTACAGTGACTGTAAACTGTGAAGGTTCCCTCCCATCATAAACTGTTCTACTGGGTACATATCTATCCAGTGCTTGGTCATATATTCTTTTAAACTCGAGCCAAAGTTCTTATGCTTGCTCCTGACCTGTGCTGAAAGTTTCAATTTCCTCATTGGGATGTGACACTACCAATTTTTAATCTAGTTTACTGAACATATGTATTTTTATGCTTATTTTAATTGTCGTTTGTACTTTGGTAATCATTGTTGCCACAATTGCATCATCATCACTAATACCAGTTTTGATATGGACATCCTCAAAGAAGTCAGTTCCATTTGTTACTGTCATATCCAATATATTGCCATCATCAGTGGGGTTAGTATCTATCTGTTTCACAGGATGTCTTATCACGCTTACCTCTAACAAAACTTTAATTTTCCCAAGTAATCAACCAATGATTACAGTATGATTGGGGAACTCATATACATGTGAATATGATGTTTTTGGTTACATCAGGAGATGAGTCTGGTGGGTGGTAGAAGGATCCAGCTATCATTTTATGCCCATCCCTGATGCTGAGTCTTCCCCAAACAATCTTACATGCAGCTTCAATTTCTATGTCTGCGGATTTGAGTTTTTCGAATTTGAATTTTATGTCTACTATGACAAATACCCACCTCCGTATCCAGTTTGCCTATCCTTTCGGTATACGCTTAAGTTTCCCTGAAAATCTCACTGCTATCAGTTTCAGGTTTCAACCAGCTTTCTGTACATTGTATTATGTGAGCTTCACTGCTTTTTATGAATGCTTCAAACTCTGGCATTTTGTTGCGAATGCTTCAGCAGTTTATCATTAGGATTTTAATACCTACACCTAAGGGAGACATTTAACTCGATCTTACACTGATACTTCTGGGTTTCCTACAGCTATTGTTATCTGGATTAGATAGAGTGTTGGCTAATCTAAAAACCTTTTGTGCACCCCACACATGGTCAGCTACCTGAGTAACAGCCTCTGAAGTTTAGTGCACATCTGACCTATGTAAGGGGATGCTGCAGTTCTCAAGCATATGTTACAATTCCAGGAAATTTCAGCCTAACTTGTCACAGAATCTTCAAAGTCTCTTGCTCAGTCCTTCCTACTTCAATCAGAACCAAAGGGCCATGATCAGTTCTGGGGACAATGCTGCAAATTGTGAGCTTCATTGAAACTCCATGCGCAATGCTGGTCTTAACCTTCCCTGTCACTTGCTGGAATGACCCAAAAATGGTATCGGAGCCCAGACAACAGGCACCATTTGATCCAACATGTGCCACAATCTGCAGCTGGTTGCTCCCTGTTCCCTCACTGGCTGCCGGACTACCCTCTTCAACTGAGTGTACCTGGTGTCCGCCCCTATCAGTTGCTGCCATTTCCCTAAGGGGTGCCATCATTCACCGTATGTTTGAATTTCCAACAATTAATAGACCCTACCGTTTTGTGTTTGCCTCCTCCTGACACTGGACAAAACAGGTTTCCCCAAAACAGGTGAAGCAAGCCCCACTGGCTTAGTTTCAGTGAAAGACAGCAACTCAAACTTGTTACTTAGGGGGATCGGTACTACACCCTGTGTCCTCCCTGGTCTCTGTCCACCCTGTACAGGACACCTTGATCTACCTTTGACATGCTACTCGCACTAAAGGGGTTGAGAAATGACATATCTTGTACTTTCTGCAGAGGAGACAGGATTCACAGGAGAGGATAGTACTTGAGGTATCTCTGTTACAGGTATCAAGGTACACAACTCTTGGGAGCTTTTCCAACACACCAATTCGCAGCAGCTGTCAGTTGGTTGACAGAAGTCTGGACTGTTTCCAGCTGTGTATGAATGTCAACTGTGTCATTCCATGTTTGAGAACAGCATTCACAGTAGGGCTGTGTATTGGCTGGTGCAATGTATTACAAAGCAGCGAAAAATAAATTAAGCCTACTGATTATCTTTTAATCTGTTGAGCTAAAAAGATGCTGGTTCCCTATAAGAATTGAAGCAGATACACAAAATGAGATTTCTATTAAGACAACACAAAAACCTGTGGTAAAAATTACTAGTTTCCTAAAACATTTTGATGTTCATTATAAATAAAGAACATCAACTATGACTTACTCCACAACTAATTCATTTCCATTATTAAAGAAACTAAAAGAGAGAGAGAAAATTACAGCATGTGGCAGTTCTGTATAAAAACTTAAGTGCAACACGTGCTGCAAGATCTAAAAGAATCCTCTCAGTTTACTCTTCTATTTATATGCTTCTACAAAACACTTCCAGCTGTGAAAGGAGCATGGCAGAAATTAAAAAAAGTCTAAGAAATTTGAGGATGTTACCAAATAGTAAGATTGCTGTGAAAATCCTTAATAACTAAATTGGGAAAGTGGGCAAGTTAAAGTATTTTTCTCATTAACAGCAGATTCTTCAAACAATTCAATATAGAGAACAGGCTCCTTTTTTGAAATTAATTCTTCTCTTTGTGAACGTATTCATAATTAATAGGTCACAGGTAACTGTCATTCATTGATGATAAGTTTGAATTAATGTTGATGAATACTCCTTCCTAATAAAAAGTCCTTAATGTTTCTTCATTGGAATCATTTTTTTCAAGTAATTTGACATGAAGGATACAAATTAAAAGTTAATAAATCTATTTGAAAATGAAAAAAAAAAAAACATGGACTTCTGTAACAGAAAAAGTAAAGCACGTAGAAGACATGGTTGGATGTCAATGTAATTTTCTACACATTTGCACCATCAACAAGTATGTGAATGATTGAGAGTTACAGTTCTCTATGACAAGTAGAACAGCCACCAAAGGGCATTAGTGTTTATGGTGTTTAGTGTTGTTACCACGTCTTATATAGTATATAGGGGAAATGAACAGTCCCAGATGTTGAGTGACCACTATAAAGGACACAGAGATGCTGTGTACTCATATCAGCTAGCATTATCAGTGCATGACAGAGTTGGAGAGGGGTCTCATTGTGGATCTCCATTTAGCCAGCTGGTCGAATTACATAATATCCAGATTTATGGAGCATTCGTACGTGACACTGATCCAATTTAGGACTGAATGGTAATGTGAGGGCAGGCATACTCATTGTCAAGTTTCCTGTCGATCACATCTAATTGTCACAAGAGAAGATCACCGTATTGTGCACCAACCCTTTCATATGTGTACCTGCCATCTGAGAACAACTAAATGAACTCAATGCAACATTCTGTGAGATCCCACACCTTTGGTCAGAGACTGGCAGCAGCTGGACTAGGAAATTGCCGTCCCATGCATGTGCTGCTGTCAACATTGAAACATAAATGGCTGAATGGGAAATATGGACTGCTAATAATGATACAACATTGTGTTCAACAATGAATCACGGTTCTTCAGTACCCCAGATGACCATTCTCAGTAAGTAAGGTGGTGCCATGGAGGAGGTCCCATTCTTCCAATGTTAAGAAGCACTGCAGTGTTACTCTTGACATTATGGTTTTGGGGACGATCAGGTATGACTTCAGGTCACAACTGGTGGTGATAGTGGGAACCCTGGTGATACAATGGTATGTCATGGACATCCTGCATCGTCATGTGTTACCTATCTTGTGACAGTATCATGGTGCCATTATTCAGCAGGACAATGCTCATCCATACAGGACGTGCATTTATTAACTGTGTTCAAGATTAACAGGCCACTCATGATGTTGAGGTACTCCCATGGCCAGCAGTATCCTCTGATTTGTCTCCTGAACATGTGGGACCAGCTAGGGTACCAACTCCACTCACTGCATGTAACTGAGATATCGAGGACCAGTTGCAACAATTGCTGCCAAAGACGATACAACAGGTGACACCCTTCTGAATCAATCAGTGCACACATCCAGACTTGGTGGGTTGCAACATCAGATTTATAAGTAGACTCATATTGCCAAGTTCTTTGTAAATTTAACTCGAATTTTGTACTGACTGAAACTACCATCACATACCCTTTCAACCTGTGAAGTTTCATTTCACTTCCTCCTCCCCTTGTAAGTGCTTAACTTTTTCTGTCAGGGCAGTATACTAAATGTGTGAAAAAAGTAATGAGACTAATTTTTTATCTGCCAAAGTTTCCGCGTTTGGGTCCCCCCCCCCCCCTAGACAACAAAATTTTCCTCTTCTAAGTTGTTCTCTTCGACAGCTATACACCAGCAGAGTCATCATTCCCAGTTTTGGTAACAACGTTGAAAGGCTTCAACTGGTAGGACCTTCAACATTACAATCACATTCTCTTGAGAGTTGTCCAGAATCCCAAAATGACATCCTTTTAAGACATTTTTCAATTACACTAAAACAAAAAAGGCACAAGGAATCAGACCAGGTGAATAGGTGGGCTGTGGTTCAACAGGAATTCCTTTTGAGACAAAAAATTCTTTGTTGGAAGTGATTGCATGAGATGGGATATTGTCATATGCAGCATCCACTTCTCTCTCCAATGTTCAATCTCACTAAATTCACTCCTTCCCTGAGCTCTTCAAGGACTTCACTGTAAAACACTCGGTTGACAGTTTGTCCCAGAGGAACAAATTCTTTATACTCCATACCCCTCCTGTCAAAAAATGTTTTGATCTTTGATTTTCACATTTGAGCTTTTCTTTGCTGAGGAAATGTCTTAGTGTGCCTCTCCTTGGTTTGCTGATTTGTCTCAGGATCACACTCAAAAGTCCATGGTTAACCACCTGTTATTACACAACTGAACCATTCTTGATCATTGGCAACCCTCTCATGATCAATGCACGTTTCTTCAATTGTCCTTCTGCTCAGTTGTGAGGTTTTTTGGCTTCATCTTCGCACAAAACTTTTGCATCTGCAAAACTTTGGTCAGTATTAGATATGTGGTGAAAGAGTTTAAGGTTAACAGGTCACCTATCATCCTTACGTCAGTCTGTCTCACGTGATCACTGTAAGGAGCTAAAACTCTGACTGAGCATCTGGAAGGGTTGAACACACTGGTTTCAGGGTTGCCACACGTTATGGAAATCTAGAAGTATCAGAGACTTCAGATGTCTCAGGGAAATTTGGGGGGGAAAAAAAAACACTGGAAAAATCTCATTTTTGTTTCAGTAGATGAAACGGTTTGTTTACTGAGATGTCATGCATAGTCACTGGCTGGGCGCAGCTTCCGTAATTCCTGTTGCTTCTCATCTTCCAACCACTCCCCTAAGCTTCCAGTCAGTGCTGCCACCATTTCTTGCCACTAGCCTAGCAGGTGCCGATGAGAGGCAGGGAGGCGTGATTTGTTTGGATCTGATTCTCAGAGACTGTAGACATGGCAGCCGGAGATGGCAGTTATGTGTGCATATATGGTGTCTGACTGACTTTGTGAATGTGTGTGTGTGCTCTCGTTTTCTGTCAAAGATTATGGCCAAAAATTTTGTTGTGGGAGTGTGATTGTCTCTTCTACGTGTCTGTCTATGGCTCAGCAATCATCTTTAAGATGAGCTGCTACCTATCCTCATTATTATTGATACTCAGAGTATTTGTACAAGCTATCTGTTGCATGGACTGATCGCCACAGTCTCATTTAATCAACATGCTATCTATGACTTGTGAAAAGCTGGCCACATGAGTAAATTTATGCTATGGGCCAAAACTGCAGGCCATTTTTGAAGATACCTCTAACGGATTAGGCCTGCAGATCTGAAGCCCGTCGTGTCCTACTAATGTGCAGGTCATGTCCATTGGATCTAGTGTCACCAATCTGCCTGCAGGCCAATTCTGTTTGCATGTGACATACTGCACCAGATTTTAATGGTTTATCCATGGACCCAGCACTGCGGTGCTCCTCAGCAGGCCAGAGGCCACAAGTGATGGCTTTCAGGAATTGTGACACAGTCTCGCTGCAAGTACATTGTACAGTGCAGCATTTTATGGACATTTTATTTATTTTAGTACATTTTGGCACTTCGAAAGTAATTTATGTATTAGAAAGTATGGGCGATAAGAAGAAGAAAATTTTGGCAGCCACTGAGGGAGGGTTTGTATGCTACATACTCGTATATTTCTTGAAAGAAAAATCACACAGTACCCGTAAAATAATAGAGAGAACACAGTGTGTAATAACCGACAATAACAAACATTGTAGAACCAACATTTTATTGGCAGTCACATGCAGTGCTGGTTTACACAATTCATCCCCTTCTTATACATCTCTTTCAGGAGGCCTACTTTTTTCTGAAGTTATTCTGAAATCAGTGAAGGTATTTTAAATCTGTCTTGCGACTCCAAAGAAATGCACATTTTTGTCACCAAATGTGTTTTGTTTTATTGAAATAAAATAACATCAGTGGTCTTAATGAAACACACATACCATTTGGAAAATCCAGGATGGAATGTAACAATAACAGAGAAGGAAAGTTGCTACTCACCATGTAGCGGAGATGCTGAGTTGCGATAGGCACAACAAAAAGATTCACACAATTGTAGCTTTCAGCCATTAAGGCCTTTGTCAGCAGCAGACACACACACACACACACAAACGCAAACGCACACACGTCACAAACTACACTGCGAGCAGCAACACCAGTGTATGATGGAAGTGGCGACTGGGTGGGGGTAAGGAGGATGCTGGGGCGGGGAGGGGGAGGGGTAGTATGGCGAGAGTGGCGGACGGTGAAGTGTTGCAGTTTAGACGGAGGGCAGGAGAGAAGGTATGGAGGGGGTAAGTAGCGGAAAGGAGAGAAATAAAAAGAAATTAAAAGACTGGGTGTAGCAGTGAAATGATGGCTGTGTAGTGCTGGATTGGGAACAGGGAGGAGGCTGGATGGGTGAGGACAGTGACTAACAAAGGTTGAGGCCAGGAGGGTTACTGGAACATAGGGTGTATTGCAGGGAAGGTTCCCACCTGCACAATTCTGAAAAGTTGGTGTTGGTGGGAAGGATCCATATGGCACAAACTGTGAAGCAGTCATTGAGATGAGGGATATCATGTTTGGCAGCGTGTTCAGCAACAGGGTGGTCCACTTGTTTTTTGGCCACAGTTTGTCGGCGGCCGTTCATGCAGAAAGACAGCTTGTTGATTGTCATGCCTACATAGAATGCAGCACAGTGGTTGCAGCTTAGCTTGTATATCACATGAATGGTTTCACAGGTAGCCCCGCCTTTGATGGGATAGGTGATGTTAGTGACCGGACTGGAGTAGGCAGTGGTAGGAGGATGTATGGGACAGGTCTTGCATCTAGGTCTATTACAGGGGTATGAGCCATGAGGTAAGGGTTTGGGAGCAGGGGTTGTGTAAGGATGGACGCTTATATTGTGTAGGTTTGGTGGACTGTGGAATAGCACGGTAGGAGAGGTGGGAAGGATAGAGGGTAGGACATTTCTCATTTCAGGACACACAGAGAGGTAATCGAAACGTTGATGGAGAATGTAATTCAGTTGCTCCATTCCTGGATGGTACTGAGTTACGAGGGGAATGCTCTTCTGTGGCCATCTTAAAATTGATCCCGACCTTATAATCCTACCTGCAGACAAAGGCTCCACCACCGTTGTTTTGAACCGCAAGGATTACATGGCAGAAGTACTCTATCAGCTGTCAGATACTTCCACCTACAAACCATTCCACAGTGATCCCATTCCAGTAATCCAGCTGGATCTCCAGTCACTACTCAAATCCTTAGGCCCATCCCGGAACCTCTCCCCAGAGTCCATCTCTCTACTTACTCCTACCACTCCCCGCACTCCCACCAGCTACATGCTTCCTAAAGTCAATAAACCCAACCACCCAGGACGCCCCATTGTGATCGGTTACTGTGCCCCCACCGAGAGAATCTCTGCTCTCGTACACCAACACCTACAACCTATTACCCAGAACCTATCCTCCTATATAAAAGATACCAACCATTTCCTCGACCGACTCTCCACAGTTCCTGTCTATTTACCACACGGTGCCCTGCTCGTCACTATTGATGCCATCTCCCTGTACACTAACATTCCTAATGCCCATGGCCTTACTGCAATCGAACACTACCGTTCCAGATGCCCTATTCATTCCAAACCAACAACTTCCTTCCTAGTCTCCATTACCAAGTATATCCTCACCCAAAATTACTTCTCATTTGAAGGCATTACGTAGAAACAAATCTGCAGTACGGCTATGTGCACCCGCATTGCACCATCCTATGCTAACCTATTCATGGGCCATCTAGAGGAATCCTTCCTAAAACCCAGAATCCTAAACCCCTCACCTGGTTCAGATTCTTTGATGACATCTTTGCTATCTGGACGGAAGGTGAGGACACATTATTCACATTCCTCCAGAACCTCGACAACTTCTCCCCCATTTGCTTCACCTGGTTCTACTCAACCCAACAAGCTGCCTTCCACCTCAGAGATGGCTACATCAGTACCTCATTCCATATCAAACCTACTAATCACCAGCAATACTTCCACTTCAACAGCTGCCACCCATTCCATACCAAGAAGTCCCTCTCAAAATATACCAAGGGTCTCACTGAATCCTTCACTGACCATAATTATCCTCCCATCCTTGTATAAAAAAAAAATCTCCCATGCCTTTTCTTTCTAGTCTCCCACCACCTCCCAAAGTCCCACATTCCGGCCACAGAGAAGCATTCCCATCGTAACTCAGTACCATCCAGGACTGGAGCAACTGAATTACATTCTCCATCAACGTTTCGATTACCTCCCCTGAAAAGAGAAATGCCCTACCCTCTATCCTTCCCACCTCTCCTACCGTGCTATTCCGCCATCCACCAAACCTACACAATATACTCGTCCATCCTTACACAACCCCTGCTCCCAATCCCTTACCTCATGGCTCATACCCCTGCAATAGACCTAGATGCAAGACCTGTCCCATACATCCTCCTACCACCACCTACTACAGTCCGGTTACTAACATCACCTATCCCATCAAAGGCAGGGCTACCTGTGAAACCAGTCACGTGATATACAAGCTAAGCTGCAACCACTGTGCTGTATTCTATGTAGGCATGACAACCAACAAGCTGTCTGTCCCCATGAATGGCCACCGACAAACTGTGGCAAAAAGCAAGTGGACCACCCTTTTGCTGAACACGCTGCCAAACATGATATCCCTCATCTCAATGACTGCTTCACAGCCTGTGCCATATGGATCCTTCCCACCAACACCAGCTTTTCAGAATTGCGCAGGTGGGAACTTTCCCTGCAATACATCCTACATTCCTGTAACCCTCCTGGCCTCAACCTTTGTTAGTCACTGTCCTCACCCATCCAGCCTCCTCCCTGTTCCCATTCCAGCACTAAAAAGCCATCATTTCACCACCACACCCAGTGTATTAATTTCTTTTTATTTCTCTCCTTTCCGTTACTTACCCTTTCCGCACCTGCTCTCCTGTCCTCCGTCTAAACTGCAACACTTCACTGTTCGTCACTCCCACCATACTATCCCTCCCCCTCCCCTCCCCACCCTCCTCCTTACCACCACCCAATCGCCAATCCCATCACGCACTGGTGCTGCTGCTCGCAGTGTAGTTTCAGTTCTCTGAGACTGCAGACGTGTATGCAAGTTGTGTTTTTTGCGCGCGTGTGTGTGTGTGTGTGTGTGTGTGTGTGTGTGTGTGTGTGTGTGTGTGTGTGTGTGTTGTATGTCTACTGCTGACAAAGGCCTTAATAGCCGAAAGCTACAATTTTAGTGAATGTTTTTGTTGTGCCTATCACGATTCAGCATCTCCGCTATTTGGTGAGTAGCAACTTTCCTTCTCTGGTATTGTTACACATACCATTTGGCTTTTTTTCTCCATCTAAAAACAGTTTGTTACAAAAGATATGCAGGCATGCAAACTAACCTAATATCTGCAAAAAAGAACCGCAGTCCACCGTCTAAAAACTGATCCTGACCTTATAATCCTACTTGCCGACAAAGGCTCCACCACTGTTGTTTTGAACGGCAAGGATTATCTGGTGGAAGGACTCCACCAGCTGTCAGATACTTCCACCTACAAACCTTGCCACGGTGACTCCATTCCAGAAATCCAGCAGGATCTCCAGCCACTACTCAAATCAGGCCCATCCTAGAACCTCTCCCCAGAGTCCATCTCTCTACTCACCCCTACCACTCCCCGCACTCCTACCTTCTACATCTTCCTAAAGCCCATGAACCTAACCACCCAGGACGCTCCATTGTGGCTAGTTACAGTGCCCCCACTGAGAGAATCTTTGCTCCTGTAGGCCAACACCTTCAACCTATCACCCGGAACCTAACCTGCTATATAAAAGCTACCAACCGTTTCCTCCACTAACTCTCCACAGTTTCTGTCCCTGTATCACACAGTGCCCTGCTTATCGCTATTGATGCCACCTCCCTGTACACTAACATTCCTAATGCCCATGGCCTTACCGCTATTGAACACTACCTTTCCCAACACCCAACAAATTCCAGACCAACAACCTCCTTCCTAGTCACCATGACCAACTATATCCTCACTCAAAATTACTTCTCCTTTGAAGGAATTACCTACATATAAATCCAGGGTACATCTATGGGCACCCACATGGCACCATCTTATGCCAAAATATTCATGGGCGATCTAGAGGAATCCTTCCTAAAAGCCAGAATCCTAAACCCCTCAGCTGGTTCAGATTCATTGATGACATCTTTGCCATCTGGATCGAAGGTGAAGACACCCTATCCACATTCCTCCAGGACCTCTACAAGTTCTCCCATTTGCTTCACCTGGTCCTACGCAACCCAACAAGCCACCTTCCTAGATGTTGACCACCTCAAAGATGGCTACACCAGTACCACCGTCCATATCAAACCTACTAACCACCAGCAATATCTCTACTTTGACACCTGCCACCCATTCCATACCAAGAAGTCCCTTCCGTACAGCATAACCACCCTTGGTCGTCATATCTGCAGTGACGAGCAGTCCCTCTCAAAATATACTGAGGATCTCACAGAAGCCTTCACTGACTGTAATTATCCTCCCAACCTTGTACAAAAGCAATTCTCCTGTGACTTACCCTTCCAGTCTCCCACCACCTCCCAAACTCCCATCGTCTGGCCACAGAGGAGCATTCCCCTCGTAACTCAGTACCATCCAGGAATGGAGCAACTGAATTACATTCTCCACCAGGGTTTTTATTACCACTTGTCGTGCCCTGAAATGAGAAATGTTCTGCCCACTACCCTTCCCACCCCTCCCACAGTGATATTCCGCCATCCACCGAACCTATACAATATACTCATCCGTCCTTTCACAACCCCTTCTCCCAATCCCTTACCTCGTGGCTCATATCCCTTTAATAAACCTAGATGCAAGTCATGTCCCATACATCCTCCCACCATCACCTTCTCCTGCCCAGTCACTAAAATCACCTATCCCATCAAAGGCAGGCCTACCTGTGGAACCAATCATGTAATCTACAAGCTAAGCTGCAACCACTGTGCTGAATTCTATGTAAACATAACAGCCAACAAGCTGTCTGTCCACATGAATGGCCACCGACAAAATGTGGCCAATAAACAAGTGGACCACCCTATTGCTCAACACACTGCCATATCCTTCATTTCAATGACTACCTCACATGTGCCATATGGATCATCCCCACCAGCACCAGCTTTTCTGAATTGCGCATGTGGGAACTTTCTCTGCAATACATTCTAGATTCCCGTAACCTTCCGGGCCTCAACCTTTGTTAGTCACTGTCCTCATCCATCCAGCCCTTTCCCTGTTCCCATTCCAGCATTACACAGCTGTCATTCCACCACCCAATCTTTTTATTTCTTCTTTTTGTTTCTCTCCTTTTCTGCTACTTCTCGCCCGCCCCCCTCCCTCCTCCTCACCGTCTAACATGCAGCACTTCACTGTCCGCCACCCCCACCGTACTACCTCTCCTCCTCCCCGCCCCGGCCTCCTCCTTACCCCACCCAGTCGCCAATCTCATCATGCACTGGTGCTGCTGCTCACAGTGTGGTTTCAGTTGCTTGAGACTGCAGTCGTGTGTGTGTGTGTGTGTGTGTGTGTGTGTGTGTGTGTGTGTGTGTGTGTGTGTGTTTGTTTAGTAGCAACTTTCCTTTTCATAATTTTGTTACTAATGATATTGATGGTAGTACTTAAGATTTTTGCTCACATCAGGAAATGCCCTTTGCTTCCAAGTTTTTTAGATATTTCCTGATTTGGCAATATTGTTTCTTGTGCCATAGCTGCAAAGACAGATTTAAAATATCTTCAGTTATTATAAAGCAGCTATGGACAATTTTTTTCTGAAACTTCATTTCAAATTTTTTAGCTTTGTTTGTTTAACAACACGGTGAACCACAGCTGGAACACTGTCTAGGAACTTTTCAACCATTTCTTTTTACAAATTATTGTTTTCCCTTCTTGCTTTCCACAAACAAGGTATTTCACAGTACAATTGTATGTGTTTCGATATGGTCATTGGTCTAGTCCTGTAGTTATATTTGCAGTAACTAAGACTTGCTGTCTGAGAACCATTATCTCAGAAGTGGCAAAGTTTGAGTAACAGCTACATTTCTCCTGTTTCCTATTTAAAATTTACTTCCTTCGGCAAAAAAAGCGGAGTTTGCAACATGTCACCTCACTAACATCCTAATGCACTTGCAGCTATGATAGAATCCTGAAACAGTGGTTTATTAAATGAGGAAATGTGCTCAGTTCAGGACAAACGTTAATGAATATTCACATTTTTTGTTAAAAAAAAAAACCTTGTCGAAAGACACACTAATTCTCACTTCAGCAGCTATTGAATACTTAAAAAATTACATCATTCAATGACATAAGTCTACAATTACTTGTATAATGTGGTAGATAAAAAAATTTCATATATTGATCATGTAGAAAAATACTCAAATATTTCCCTGCTATAATTTGCAAAAATCTCGTTGCAGTAACTCTGACCATTGTGGGGCATAAGGGACACTGTGAATATTTTATTCTCGCATTTTGTGGGTACAGTCTCAAGGTCAGCCCTCCACAAATACACAGGCAGGGACTGCAGATATCAAAGAATCCACTGGAAATATCCATGGCTCAATGGGAAAATCCATTTTTTGTGTGACATCTTGTCTTTGAAGGCCCACCAGCTTTTGATTGTTGCAGGATTGTTGTTTACAAACAGCTTTCTGTACTCAGTCATGTGCAAGTCTCAAATTTTCTAGTAGTATATCATGGTGAAACCAAGCAAGGTGAAATTCAATGCTGAATTACTGGAGGTTTGAGAGCATCAAGGCCCACAAGACACAGAATTCCAGACATATTGTGCAGTATGCAGGAAGTGCTTCGCTGTCAGCAACATGAAGAAGATGGCTGTAATCGGCCATGTAGATGGCCATGTAGATGGAGCTAAGCACTCCAAGCCGGTCATGACAGTCAAGAAGACGGCAGACATTCATCTTTTTCATCAGTCCTTGGAAAGTGAAGTGCTATAGACTCTTAAAGGCTGCACAACATGGAACTGGCTTTAATGAGATTTTATTTTCAACGACTGCATTTTTTTTATGCCGCCATTTTGGTGATGCATTAGGCCATTAAAAATGTGTTCCAATAATGCTTTAAAATGGAAGGAGCACAGGAACAGCGAGTGAGTTGGAAAACCTTGCCAATAGAGTGGCACTCAAAAGTGACTGACGGACTTTGGCATTTTCAACATACCCTTGCACAGCTTGATTTATCCTACCCTTTTCTAATGTCAAGTTATGGCGTTGATTATGGAAACTTGTCCCTGGTTTTTCAGTGAAGAGGGATCATTGGCAAGGTATGCCTTGCCGCCCTGCTATCACAATATTTCTGTTCTTGCTGACTGTTTAGACATCTGGGATGATCTCATTCATCCCTCCTTCATTGTGTGTGCGTTCTGAAACTGGACATACCCATTTATTGACAACCACTGTTCTCGTGCTAGTGCTGCCAATTCTCATGATTTTGGTGGGAGACTCCCAGTTTTCAGCTTTTTCTCCCACCTCCCGATTATTCCATTATTCCTCCTGATTTTTAGCTAAAGATCGTTAAACCTAAGACAGTTGTCTTGAAAACCCATCATTTTGGTTTTTGGCCAATCGTGGAAAGTCCTTTGCTTATTAGTCTTTTTAGGTGACGTACTCAGAGTTTGTAGAAATCAGGAATTTGTGCACGACTTATCGTGGATTGTACTTTTTCCTCTGTCCTGTGCATTTTGTAGAAGTATACTGATATTGCTCAGTTTTGTGCTCTGTTTAGACTTGTGTTTGTGTGTTGTCATTGTGCTAGTGTTTTTTCCACTAAATCAGATGGTTTTGAGTACCTTTGTAGTGGTTAGTAGGAATTATGGCGGATTACAAACATATTAGGATGGATACACGGTAATATTACTCTTAAAAATCACTTTATCCATTCAACATACAAAAAATATCACTGTTTAATTTATTGATGACTACCAGCTCTTGAATTTATACCCTGAAGAGCCAAAGAAACTGGTACACCAGCCTAACATCGTGTAGCGCCCCCGCAAGCACGCAGAAGTGCTGCAGCACATGGCATGAACTTGACTAATGTCTGAAGTAGTGCTGGAGGAAACTGACACCATGAATCCTGCAGGGCTGTCCATAAATCCGTAAGAGTATGAGGGGACACTCAAAGAGTATTCCTGAAGCCACTCTGTAGCAATTCTGGATGTGTGGGGTGTCACATTGTCCTGCTGGAATTGACCAGATACGTCGGACTGCACAATGGACATGAATGGATGCAGGTGATTAAGACAGGATGCTGTCAGAGTCATATCTAGACATACCAGGGGTCCCATATCATTCCAATTGCACATGCCACACACCATTACAGTGCCTCCACCAACTTGAACAGTCCCCTGCTGACATGCAGGGTCCATGGATTCATAAGGTTATCTCCATACCTGTACATGTCCATCCACTTGATAAAATTTGAAACGAGACTCATCTGACCTGGCAACATGCTTCCCGTCATCAACGGTCTGATGTCAGTGTTGATGGGCCCAGACAAGGCATAAAGCTTTGTGTTGTGCAGTCATCAAGGGTACAGGGGGCCTTCGGCTCTGAAAGCCCATATTGGTGATGTTTTGTTGAATGACTCCCACTGTGACACTTGTTCATGGCCCAGCATAGAAATCTGCAGGAATTTGTGGAAGGGTTGCACTTCAGTCTTCATTGGTCCTTACCTTACCGGATTCCTGATATTCATGGTACTCTCGTGAAACTATCGTATGGGAAAATCTCCACTCTATCGCTACCTCAGAAATGCTGTGTTCCATCGCTTGTGCACCAGATATAACACCTCATTCAAACTCACTTAAATCTTGATAACCTGCCATTACAGCAGCAGCAACATATCTAACAACTGCACCAGATACTTGTCTTATATAGCCGTTGCCAACCGCAGCACTGCATTCTGCCTGCCGACATATCTCTGTATTTGAATATGCATGCCTATTCCAGTTTCTTTGGCACTTCAGTGTTTCACCTAAACATTTATAATACACATTATTCTGTCTTCATTCCTTTATTGCTATGCATTCTAGTATTAATAAATATGCAGCTGCATACATTGTGCATACCTATAGTGCTGACATTAATGTGGTGTTTTTTACACCACTGAATATTGTTTTGTCAGTAAATATGGGTAACGTAAATGCCCAGAAATGGCATGCTGAATTGCTATGCAATGGATACTTTAGAAAGAATTTTTGGTGATGACACAAGAGCATCTTGAAAATTAAAAAAAGGGCAGTTGCAGCATCCTAAACAAAAATACCTCTCAAAACTATGATAGAAGCTTTAGAAGTGAATCAAGCTGAGGGTAACCTTGCATTTTTTGCCACTGTGGTCACTTAAGTGAGTTGTACATGGGTAAATTCAATCATATTGCCAGAAAACTTCAAATACATAGAACAAAGCATAGTGCAGTTATAAAAAAATGTAGTAAGGCCCTATATTGTAGAAAATTTATGGCAAGATATCAGTGACAGCTAGTATAACATCATGATTGGTTAATCAACAAACATTCGTGTGACCAACTTTTTTTAGGAATATAACAATGTATTACAGTGTTGCAACCAATGCAGTCATCTCAACAGTTTTGAAATCAACTGACTTCAAAGATTTTCATTGTTTTCTTGGAGCAATATTGCTACAATTTCTGTGCATTGTTATGTCAAGGAAAGATCACGACTAGCGTGCAATTCACACTTAAATGCCTGACAGAGAGTTCACAGTACCATTTTCAGATTATTTCTTTACCATTCTGCCTCAAAATAGTGCACAGGAAAAATGAACACCTAAATCTTTTTGTTCATGCTCTGATTTATTTTATTAAGATGATGCTTTCCCCCATGTAGGTGGGGGTCAACAAACTATTTCGGCATTCGGAAGAGAGAGCTGATGATTGTACTTTTGGTAACTAGTTCTCATCACAACAAAAAATGCCTTTGTTTTCATGATTACCACCCCAACTCTTGTGTCATTTCCACGACACTCTCTCCCCTGTATCATGATAATGCAAAACGAGCTGTGCTTCTTTGGACTTTTTCGATGTTCTCCATCAATCCTATTTGGTAAGGATCCCATACCATTCAGCAGTACCATAGCAGAGGGCAGACAAGTGTAATATAGCCAGTCTCCTTAATGGATTTGCTGCATCTTCTCAGCGTACTACCGACAAAGCACAGTCTTTGGTTTGTCTTCCGCGCATATTATCTACATGGTCTTTCCAATAAAAGTTGCTTGTAATTGTAATTCCTAGGTATTTAGTTGAATTGACAGGCTTGAGATTCGTGCGATTTATCTTCTAACCAAAATTTGATGGATTTCTTATAGTACTTATGTGGGTGATCTCACACTTTTCTTTATTTAGGGTTAGTTGCCACGTTTTGCACCAAACAGATATCTTGTCTCTGCTGATGTGACATTTGTATATAACATGGTGGATAAAGAGCTGTTTCAAAGCACCAAGAAAATGTTAAGTTTGTTACGAATAAAAAAAAAAAAAATTGGATTCGGTGTTTACATCATTTACAATTTGCCAATTAATTGCACTGACCATGCGAGTGACCTGTTGCGGAAAACATTACTGAGTAGCAATATAGCGAAAAAAAAATAAAGCTCTGCAAGAACATAAACTGTTGTGTTTGTGGGAGAAAGTGGTCAAAAATATCCCAACCTAGTACTGCAGTTGAGCACCGCTACAGCTAAAAGGTATAGAATTGGCACTTTAGTTCCAGTGTTTTTATTTGTATTTTATAGCCATTATATGGCTTTTCGATGACACAGGAAAATACATCAGTTGTCTCAAGACTAAGCTGATAATGAGCTGCGATTTTTGATCATTTATTTCTCCTGATTTTTTTAAACTGAATCTTTCGATTTTTGGATTTTAAAGGTTGGCAGGTATGTAGTATCATAATGGTCATGTCATTGTCTTATTTGGATATTTGATTGTTTCCAGGCCGCTAGTGCTTCCAGACCATGCTCCCAGTCATCTGGGGAGATAACTGGATATAATGCAGATGCTTCCTTGGCATGTGATAAGATCACAGTGACTGGTGAATCGGGAAGCTCACAGTTGATGGTTGGCTTGTCGAGCTCCCAGCTGTTGCTGCCTGATGTCACCTCCACCATTGCCACTAACACTGCATTGGCTAACAGTCATATTTCAAAGTGCCTGATTCAGGATGATGTCACAAGGGTGGAAATATTATGGACTTTGCAGGTTGTCAAAAACCATGTCACTCTCTGTGCTACATGAAAGCAGACTGCTTTGTTTTCAGTCATGTTCCCTAACGATGATGTAGCTAGTAAGATGCAGTCTGCACAGATCAAGACATCATACAGTATTGTTCATGGGTTAGTTCTGCACTTTAGGAAACATATTCTCGAAGATCTTGAAGGAGACCTTCGTTTTGTAATCTTATTTAATGAGAGCCTTGCACTACTTTTCATCCAGTTTTAGGCCATGCCACTGCTACTGATATGTTGGATAGTTTTAAGATAGAAACTTCTGATCTGAATCTTGCCAGCATGCTTAATGTATCAAAAGATGGGCCTAATGTCAATCATAACCAAGATTTGTCTTGATCAGAAGAGTATTCATGGGGACAGTGCATCAACTTTTATATGTATGGTAACTTGTGGTCTTCATACAATTCATCAGAGCTTCAAGAATGCAGCCTTAAATACTAACTGGGCAGTTGTATCCCTTTCTGAGACTGATTTATAATGTGCTCAACAATATACCTGCAAGAAGAGCTGATTTTAAAAATTTATTAAACCTAAAAATCTGCCCTTCTCTAAAAAATTTTATTCTGTGGTCCAGCTGGAAAATGAGCATGCGGCTGACCGGAGTGTAGAAATCATCCCCTTTCTAAAGACTTATGTGGACAAAGTAAAGGAGCACGAGGTCAAACTAGATACTTACAGCTGGCAAATGATGTTAAAGTACCTCAAAGATCCTCTGCTGCTGGCTAAAATCTCTCTTTTGGGGTAATTCACAGTCTTTTTGAGGGAATTCCAATGTGTGGCCCCCATGGAACCTTTCCTCTACAATGCTTTGTCATCTGTACTTACTGATGTGATGTCCTTAGTTGTTAAGGATAAAGTATTATCTGCCGCAAAATCAGTGTGTGATATAAAACTTGATAGTAACACTTGTCTTATCCCTGAAATAGACATAAACTGAGGTCATGCTGTACGGTTTGACTTCAGAAAAGCAAAAGTGCCTGCCAAAGATATTTTAACTTTCAGGACTGAATGCAGGGACTTTCTGATCAAAATGTGCTTAGAACTCCTTCTAAAGTCAACGTTGAAGTACAGCATTTGTACACGAAGAGCCAAAAAAACTGATGCACTTGCCGAATATCGTGTAGGGCTCCCACGAGCAAGCAGAAGTTCCGCAACATGCTGTGGCATGGACTTGACTAATGTCTGAAGTAGTGCTGGAGGGAACTGATACCATGAATCCTGAAAGGTGGAGATCTCTTCTGAACATCACGTTGCAAGACATCCCAGATATCCTCAATAATGTTCATGTCTGGGGAGTTTGGTGGACAGCGGAAGTGTTCCTGGTGCTACTCTGTAACAATTCTGGACATGTAGGATGTTGCATTGTCCTGCTGGAACTGCCCAAGTATGTCGGAATGCACAATGTACATGAATGCAAGTAGGTGATCAGACAGGATGCTGTCAGACTAGTATCAAGACGTATCGGGGTTCCATATCCCTCGAACTGCACACACCCCACACCATTATAGAGTGACTCGTCTGACCAGGCAACATGTTTCCAGCCATCAACAGTCCAATGTCGGTGTTGATGGGCCCAGGAGAGGCGTGAAGCTTTGTGTCGTGTAGTCATCAAGGGTACATGAGTGGGCCTTCAGCTCAGAAAGCCTATATTGATGATGTTTTGAAGAATGGTTCACACGCTGACACTTGTTGATGGCCCAGCAATAAAATTTTTATTAAATTTTATTTTATTTACACGTCAAGTTCCATATGACCAAATTGAGGAGCAAATCTCCAAGGTCATGGAACGTGTCAGTATATGAAATTACAACATAAAAGTAATAATAGATAAAAATAAATGTTCATGAACCTGAGAAAGTCAGTCCATAAGTTTAAGTAAACACTATCAGCACTACAACAACAATCAACTTAATTTTTCAAGGAACTCCTTGACAGAATAGGAGGAGTGACCCATGAGGAAACTCTTCAGTTTCGATTTGAAAGCGCGTGGATTACTGCTAAGATTTTTGAATTTGAGTCACAGCTTATTGAAAATGGATGCAGCAGTGTACTGCACACCTTTTTGCACTAGAGTTAAGGAAGTCCAATCCAAATGTAGGTTTGATTTAGTATTAACCGAGTGAAAGCTGCTTATTCCTGGGAATAAACTAATATTGGTAACAAGAAATGACAATTATTTGAAGGGTTACATGAGAATGGACTTAAACTCAATAAGGACAAGTGCACGTTTTTTTCTGAACAGTTATCCTACTTGGGACCCATAATAAAATCTCAAGGCATCCATCCAAGTCCGGATCATTTAAGAGCAATATCAGACCTACCAGCACCCAATACAATTAAAGAATTACAATCCGTCCTTGGAAAGCTCAATTATCATCACAAGTTCTTGCCTCACATATCATCTCTTGCAGCACCATTACATTGACTATGTCCAATGAACATTCCGTTCATTTGGTCGCCTGAATGCAAACGTGCCCTTCAGCAGCTTAAATCTGCGTTGTTATCTAGTACATGTCTTATGCCCTTCAATTCTACAAAAACTTCTTGTCCTTATAGTTGACACATCTGATTTCAGGATCAGAGGTGTCCTTGCTCACAAAATTGGTTTGCCTGATCGCCCAATTGCATTTGCATTTAAGCTATTGTCCTCTGTGCAGCGTAACTACTCGCAGATCGAGAGGGAAGCTCTCGCTTTGATTTTTGGAGTTATGAAATTCCACGACTTCTTATCTGGTGGCAAGTTTACAGTTCTCACCGACCATAAGCTTATGACGTCTTTGTTCCACCTGTCAAAGCCTGTGCCTCCACGTATGGCTCAAAAATTTATTTGTTGGTCACTATTATTGTCGCAGTACCGCTACGACATCTTGTATCATCCTACTGCCCAGCATGGTAATACCAATGCATTATCCCGATTGCCAGTGGCTAAAGACCTGCTGTTCGACTCTTCCGAACAGGCTTGTATGTTCATTGATGTGCAAGATAATGATGTTGTAGAAAGTTTTCCGGTTGACTTTCATGCAATGGCCTTTGTTTAAAAATCGTATTGAAGATACATTGGTTCACCATTTTTTTTGTGCACAGACAACAACTTTCTGTCCAACGTGGTGTCATCTTGTTCCGCATGGACAACAATCAGTCTCATGTTATTGTTCCTCATTCTTTGCAGTCAGCTGTGCTACGACTTCTTCACCAAGGTCATTGGGGTATTGTACGGACAGAACAGTTAGCTCACCATCACTGTACCTGGTTTTGTATTGATGCTGACATAACCAAGATTTGTTTTTCTTGTTCCGTGTGTGCAGAAAACCAATCCGCACCACCGCAGAAATTTCTCTCTTGGCCTAAGGCAACTTTGCCATGGAATCACTTACATTTAGATTTCGCTGGTCCTTTTGGGGACGCATGATGGTTAATTCTTGCTTATTCTTTACGCGGTTTTTCATTTGTTGTTCGCATGTCCTCAGCTACATCCTCTGCTACCATCAAAGCCTTGTCTTCAATATTTTGCATAGAAGAATTGTCACAAGTCATTGTCATCGGCAACGAACCTCAATTTGTGTCTGCAGAGTTCGAAAACTGTGTGAAGCTAACGGTATTCGGCATTTAACTTCAGCAACGTTCTTCCCTCAATCGAACGGAGCCACTGAAAGATTCATTCAGACGTTTAAGTTGCAAATGTCTAAATTGTGCGACTCTCATTTGCACAAGGATGCTCTTTTGTTGTTTTTATCTTCGTACCGATCACAGCCACACGACGTGCTTTGCCAGCTGAATTGTTGCATCCTCTGCACTGCACTTCCTTTCCTCTCCTGCTGTGTGTGGACTAACATTGTCCTGTAGAAAAAAATCGCACCAGAACATTGTCACACACAAGGTAACATATGAGGATGGAGGACGTCCGAGACATATTTGTGGTGCTGGAGTTCCCACAGTCGCAACTGTAATCTGGGGTGAGGTGTTACATGGGGTGAACTGAGACAAAATGCAACATTTGTTATAATATGTCTCTATATTAGCAACTCAGAGTAAATGTTGGCAACAATGATGTTTCTCTGGCCATCTAGGTCTGTTCTAAAGCCTGTGATAGTCAGCTGTTTTTTCCTGCCAGTTGTATTGTTTACTTTGACAGGTTATATTGTGCTTTATTTAAGGTGCTGGAAACTTTAATCAACAAACACGTAACCTACATTTGAATAAAGTTGAATTTCTTGTAAAAGGTAAGGACTGTATCTAAGATAATTAACTTGCTATTGTTATTACAAATTTAAAAAAGGTTTTCTAAAAAATGAAAATTAAAAAAAAATTGTCTTGCCCGGGTGAAGTGGTACATATATCACTTCACCCCATTGAACCTAAATTCTACACCATTCAATTTTTTTAATTTTCTTTTTGATAGAAAGCAATGCCTGCTTTTACATGAGGCCCCCTAGGACAAAATCTTTGAATCAATACAATGCTGATAATTTAGATAAAGCTGTGAATGAAGTAAAAAAGCAGAAAATTAACTATGGATGCTGCTTCAGAAAAGTATAGCATAGACAAGATGAAGATATATCAGAAATACAAAAACATCCACCAAGCCTCACGGTGGACAGACAACTTTGAGTTCTGTGGAAGAGTCTGTTTTGAAAGGTAGATCCTATTAATTTGCTGCACTGAAGTACAGTACAGTACAGTACAGTACAGTACAGTACCAGTTACATTTTAAGTTATTAAACAGATAATCACAGTATCACTACCAGTATCAGCATTGTAGATACCATCTTTAGGCAGAACCCATCTAGGCCAAGTGTAGTATACTATAATTAAATTGTCTAATAAGACAAACATACCATGTTATTTAAATGTTTTTTATTTTGAGATAAAATTATCCTTCTCGGAGAAGGGGATTTTCCATTAACATACATGGATTTGTGTGTTGCTGTTAAAGGATATTTGGACAAGCAAGGCAGGACTGTAAAGAAGTTCAAAAATAATTTACCAGGTGAAGACTGGGTCATTTCCTTTCTGATGAGACACAAAGAATAGCTTAGCTCAAGAACGAGCCAACATACCAAAAGGGCCAGAGCGGGCATTTCTGCACAAACATAAATGATTATTTTGACAATCTTGAAGAAACACTTTGTAGTGTACCCTGAAAAAGTAAATGACCTTGCAAAATCAGCAATGAGCTTGATGTTTGCTTGCAGTGGTGATGGTAAATTGCTACCAATTTATATTGTTTACAAAGCTGAAAAATCTGTATGATTGATGGCGCATTGGAGGGCCTAAGGGCACATGTTAAGGGTGTACAAAGAGTGGCTGGTTTGATAAAAAAACATTTTGAGGACTGGTATTTTACAATAGCTTTGCCTTACCTGCAGAAACAGCCCCAACCAAGAGTTCTCATTGGTGACAATTTGTAAGCCAATTTCTGAAGCCGTTTTGACATCTTGTGGAGATAAAGGAATCACATTTACAACGTTCCCCAAACACTCAACTCATCTGACCCAGTCTCTAGATGTGGCCTTTGAAAAGTAAGTGGAGGTCACTCCTCCAAATGTGGAGAAATTAGGGTAACCAAGGCTCTCTGACCAAGATACATTTTCCACCTATGTTGAAGAATCTCATTGAAGAGCTTAGTGAAAGTTGTGGAGACAACATTAGGAGTGGTTTCAGAAAAACGGGCATTGTTCCATTAGATCGCCAGGCAATACTGAATCTGCTGCCTAACAAAGGTGTGGATGCAAATCCTGGTAGTATTGAAGAATACCTGGATGAATCTGTAGAAAGTCTGCTTCGGGAGCTATACTATGGGAAAGAAAAACCGAGACCAAGAACCAGGCGGACAGAACAGCTCCACGCTGAACCAGGAAGAAGTGTCAAGAATGTTGGAAAAGAGAATCAGAATCAGAAGAAGAACTGGATAAATCTCATGACAGCAATGACAAAAATGAGGAATACTGTATGGCTACCCCAGAAGAAAGTGAGAAAGAAACTGAAGTAGTTGAGCCAACCACAGAACTTGATTACATGACCCTCACTGTAGGAAACTTTGTGCTTGTAAAACTAAAAGACCAAATAACAAAAAAGGACAAGTTATATTGTTCGTGAGTCTCAGGTGTGCCAGAAACCAGCAGTGGTTGTAATAGGGTTATAGAAATAAGTTTTCTAAAACAGTATGGATGCCATAGAGACAATTTTTTATGGCCAGAAATCAAGGAGTCGAGTATTGTATACCCTCATGAAGTCATCGCATGTCTTCCAAAGCCAGTGACTCTTAGCTATGGTCGCCTTCAATTTCCAAAAATGTTTTCTAATTTTTTGTGAATAAATAGTTTTTTTAAACATACTATGTGTTTCAGTTCACCCCAGCACTGTTAGAACACGATACAGCAGCCATTTCGTATGTTGTATCACTTCACCCCCTTACCTGGGGTGAAATGATATGAGGGCTATTTTTAAAAAAATAATAGGTAAAGAAAATTAAAAAGGATTGTATGGGCAGATAATCCTAACATAGCTCTAATCAGCCACTGGTATAAATAGATTTTTAAAAAATTATATGTGTTAATATGTTTTTAATTTGCAAACTGTATCACTTCACCCCATTTTACGGTACCAGTTGTGACCTGAAGTCATATCTGATGGGTCCCATGCCAGGAGTAACACCACTGTGCATCTCCAAAACACTTGCAGAATGGGACTTCCCCAAAGGTCATTGTCTACTCACCAGCAATCATCATCCAAAATAGTGCAGAACCATAATTCATCGTTGATCACAATGCAACACCATTCATCAGCAATCTATGCCTTCTGGTCACAGCACCACTCCAAACACAGCTATTTGTGCTGTGGTGTTAAAGGCAACCTATGCATGGGCTGGTAATTCCCTAGTCTGCTGCTGCTGCTGCTGCTGCTAGTATCCAACCTGTCGCATAGAGTCCATTACTTTCTCTCAGATGGCAGGTGCAGGTGTTACAATGTGCATGGTGCATAATACAGCGATCCTCCTTGTGGTGGTCAGACATAATCAACCAGAACGTAGATGATGTGTGTGCGTGCCCTCACTTTCTCATACAGTCTAACTCACGCCACTGTTGTATCTGAATACCCCATAAATCAAGATATTGCGTGATATGACAATTTGACCAAATGGAGACTCATAATGAGACCCTTTCAAACTACATCATGTGCTGATAAAGCTGTCTCACATGAGTATATGACGTCTCAATGTCCTTCACAATTGTAACTCAACATCTGACGCTTTTCACATTCCTTATATAATGTAACACCACAAATGAACAAGGCTAATGCACTACTGTGACTGTTCTACCTGTCACAGAGAACTGCAACTCTAATCATTTAAATACCTGCCAATGATGTGTGCATGTACAAAGTTACACTGACCACTGACTGTGTCTTCTGGTCCTTCACATTTTTTTGTCAGAGAGTGTATCTGTGCCCCCTTCTGGCTCCTGGTCAGACTGCCGCATTCCCTCACATTGTGAGTGTGAAAAGCAATGGTCCATTTCCATTAGTTCTGCATTTACAGTTTTGCTGTATTTTGTTGGCTGTTTCCTATTTAGTTTTTCAAGTTACACTTTGCACTTTCATTTTTAAATTTTCTTTTGTTTTGGGGTCCTATCCATTGAAAATTCATACTTTCTTTTTATCTTGAGACAATTGCCTCACTCAATTCTTTGAGTTTCCATTTCGGTGATTTTTAATTTTATTTGACAATATTATGAAAAGGAAAGTTGCTACTCACCGTATAGTGGAGAGATGCTGAGTCGTAGATAGGCACATCTGCCTAACTGCGACTCAGCATCTCTGCTATATGGTGAGTAGCAACTTTCCTTTTCATGATATTGTTAGATTCCATCCTGGATTTTCCATTGTTTAATTTTATTTGATTAATGCATGATCGGGTTGAGAGCATTTTTTTCAGTTTCTGATGGGGTGTGTCTCAGTTTGAGTGTCATTTCAGTTGTTTGAGGTTGTTCAACTTGTGTGCATTGTTCAGCCACTACCTGTTGAGAAACTTGTCCAAGATTGTTTTTAGTGAGCCAGACCTCTGGTACCAGAGTGGAAGTTCTGTTACATCCAAAAATTCTCACCACTTCCCGTTATAAGGGCCTGAGCCTGTTGATTTGAGTCCATAATAGTAACGTCACTTGTACGGGTCTGGCAACATACAACAGAGGGGCCTGGCCCGTGTCACTAAGATGAAAATTACTAGTGGGGAACAACTGCACTGGCTCCTGAAAGGTGTGGAGTCTCAGGGGTGATCTGGTGAGTTAGAAATAAAAAAGTGAGCAGTGATGATTACCTTTGTCTATTTCAAATGGCTGGTTATGAAGTTTAACGAATCTAAGACACAGTCCAGCAAATGAAATCTGTATGTTACTTGCCACTACTGTTCCAGAAATCAGCAGATCCTTTGATGAAATTCATCACTCTCTGGAATGCTTCATCATTTCTTAACTTGATGTTAAATGCATGATTTAGGAAATCATGCTGCAGCCCAATTATTTCTTTGCTAAGAATCTGATGTTTTTCGTGCAACCACATATCAAAATTGTAGAAGTGGCCCATCCTCGAGTTCAAGTAGCGAAACCATCAAGCCCGAAAAAAAGAAACTGAAAGTAGTTCAAAGTCAATCTAGTGATAATTATTTATCTTACTTTTTTGTGCTGACAAAAATATGCCCAATACCAAAGTATGTTGTGTGTGATGAAAAACTCAGTTATGCTGGTATAGTTCACAGCAAATTTTAGCCAGCCTGCACCTAAATAAGAGGGGAAAGGAAAGATTAGCTGAGCACCTTTCAGAAAACCTTCAGGGTGGCCAATAGCACACAGGACAAAATCCCTGTGATTACTGGAAACAAAGGGGCTTATTTTTTAGGTTATAGATAGAGTGTACTGGAAGAAATTAAAGTAGCATAAGACCACAATATGTGTACCAGTTTCCAGCAAAAGAAATTAAAGTGTTTCATCAGAACATCTTGTTAAGTACCAGGGATTATAGATTTGCATCATTTTCGTGTAGAGTTAATATGGAAAAAGGAGTTGCAACATATTTAAAAGTTGGACACAAACTGAAAAATATTGAAACAAATAGTTTTTGTGTTGATCAGAATCTAGAAGCTTGCGAGTTGTTACTGCAGTGATTAGACTAGATTTAGTTTTCATTCCACAGAAAAAAAAGATGATTCTCATGGGTGTGGAACAAGCTAGAAAGTATAACATAAAAAACATTTTAATATAATACTCACTACCCTGATCATTTGCCAGGAGATTGACAAAATAGGTGAATATATTACAGTAAACTGGAACTGCCAATATTTACAGAATTAATACACTGTCAGAACGAAACATGGTTATGCATTTTTAATAAATTTATCATACACAAAATATCTAATCTTGACTGTTGTGACCATGTGCTGTCAAACCTTAATCTAACAGACATTTTTACTTAAGCTGGTCAAACAGTCCCTGTTAAGATATTCATCTACAGAATAGAAGGAGTTGCCCATCAAAAAGTCTTTCAAAGTCCGTTTAAACTGTGGTTTATCTGAAACCAAGTTTTTAATGGTTGCTGGCAATTTATTGAAAACGTGTGCTCTTGAATGTTGGGCCCCTTTTTGGGCCAAGATAAGTGGTTTTAGATCTTCATGTAGGTTGTTCTTATTCCTTGTGCTGGTACTATGTATTGAGCTGTTGGTTGGAAATTAGCAGCCAGTAAAAGCTGTGAACTTCACAAAATACCAGCTGGAAAATACATGGCTTATTTACATTTTGTGTCAAGAAATGAGATCACAGCACACTACTCTTCTGCTACTAAGGAAGTATGATGGTTATCTCAGGGCAAAGCATTAATACGAGTATTTGAATTTGCAGAGGATGAATTGATATCTAAGTTGGCATATCTTTCTGTTCTGTTCAACTCAGCCAATGTTCTGATATTTTTGTATACATAAATGAATTAAACAGAAAAATGCAAGGTAGAAATGAAAATATGCAGTGTAGATAATATTCAAGGATTTATTAATATGGTAAATTTGTGGATACAAATGAAAATGGATTGTGTGATACATTCCCAAATGTATGTCCCCTTACTGAGGGCAATAAGGTGTTGATGGACTTACGGAACATTTAGTACTCTTACTGCACAATTTCAAATAATATTTTGGAGAAAGTGTTGAATATTTTGGCTATTTTATCCATTTGTGGATTACAAACGTCCTCCGAATAAGTTTAGGCTTGGTGTTAGTTTGTTGCAAAAGAAAAATACAATGTAATGTACAAATACTGAAGTCACAAAAATGAAAGATGTGTATAAAATAATTTTTCTTACTCAGTCCATTGAGACTTTTATAATGTCTGTTTTTGCAGCAAACTTGGTGCTTAACAAAAAGTCAGTTGTTTGATTATTGCGCATATATATTTAATAGACGTCACTATTAGATTGCACTGATATCATTCATTTACCTCTAATTTTCTGTGGTGCAGATCATGCAGTCCATCCACTAATCCTTGATGATTAGCACATATATGTTTTGAGATGTCTTGCAGGATGGAAGAAATTACTGCCCCTTCTTATGATTGCAGGCAAAAGTCATGCTTATGAACGAATCTTGGAATATTTGGTGTAACAGATAAAAATATTCTTGCGGCTATGATGATTTTTGATATATATATTTCCTTACATTTTTATACACACACAGCATTTACTACACACATTGTTGACACAGAGTGAAAATTACACAACCTTTTTATGTGAGATCTTAAACATAAGTACTGTCACAAAGATAATTTTAAAAGCCTATCTTTGCCGTCTTCCGCGGCAATGTACAAATTTCTTATTAATAATGAGAAAAAATAAAAAGGTATGATATTGGGAGCTAGTTGTTTAGTATTACACAATTACACCACACTGTACACTGACATTGTATGGAGGTGTACAGTGTTAGGCAGTATCGTATGATTAATTGCTATCTATTACCGATTGGGGAAGGGGGTCAAAGGCCATTATTTCTTGGTCTTTTAGGTAGACTTATATCATGTTAAGGGGAGATGTCAGCTTTACCTTACCATATCTACATGCAGTAATACAAATAATTAAAAGGAAGACACGTTATAAAAAAAGGGTACAAATATCAAATACTGTGCGTATTGAACATTTGGTTTAGTCAAGTCTCTTTCATTATTGCGCCCCACGTGTGGCAAGTACTTGGCGGCCTTGCACTGGGACTTTAACGCCTGCGTCCTCACTGAATACTTTTAACTCGTACACGCCCATTTCACACAGAGTAGAACAGCGAAGCCATTGTGTGTTGCACTGTGAATTACTCCACAAATATTTTTTTTTATTTCTTGGAAACTGTGTGCAAGCTTGTCGTAATTTCAATGCTGTGACAGAAGATCCTGATTTTATGGCCCGGGACCCATTGTTTACCCGGCATGATGTGCTTTTTAAGGAGAGAGGAAATCCGTTGATAAGTACCCACTGATAAAGTAAGTTCCTTATAAAGCACTTCTCCATTTATTGAGAGTTGAGTGTAGTTTAGTAAAAAATTTTGTAGGTTTGCATATGCATACTAAGCATCAACACGCTTCACTTTTGGAAAAAAAAAAAGAAAGGAAAAAAAAAATCACTTTTACACAAGTTCCTTGCCTAATTGCTGTCCAACTCTATTAATCACTTATTTTGGATAAGTGTCTGCTTTCATGAACTGTTACTCTTCATACAAATCGTTATTTACATAGTTACAATTTTAATACATTCATATATTAAATATTATTGCTGACATTCCCCTCACACTTGCTTCATATTGAGTTTCATTTTAGGGATAGTTAAAATTAGCTTTGATTATTTTCATAAACAGTCATATCAGTTTAGTTAGTAAATAATTGATTCACTTACATTCATATTATGGAATAAACATGTGTAACCTCAGTTACATCGATGATCCATATATACATAAATACATCTGTATGTTTGAGTATCACAAATATTTACATAACAAACATTACGTATAATTCCTTTCGCATTATCCATGGGAGCTTATATTTATTTATGGAGTAGGTGGGATAGCATCGGCATCTACGTGAAATATACTACGTGCTGCCTGCCTAAATACGCTTAGCATCACCTCTAGGAATGAAGGAAGGAAGGAACCTATTTAACTATGGGTCCATCGGATTACTAAGGAAAGAACATAGAACTCATATATCGTGTTACAACAAGACTCTCAATCAGCACTGTTCATGGTAGATTCCTGTTATGTTCCTACTACATGAAATAGATGTTCTTTACTCCAGGCGACATGTAAGTTAGGTGATACTTCCTGGCAGATTAAAACTGTGCGCCGGACCGAGACAAGAACTCGGGATGTTTGCCTTTCACAGGCAAGTGCTCTACCATCTGAGCTACCTAAGCACGACTCACGCCCCGTCCTCACAGCTTTACTTCTGCCAACCTTGCAGAACTAGCACTCCTGAAAGAATGGATATGGTGGAGACATAGCTTAGCCACAGCCTGGAGGATGTTCCCAGAATGAGATTTTCATTCTGCAGCGGAGTGTGCACCGATATGAAACTTCCTGGCAGATTAAAACTGTGTGCCAGATCAAGACTTGTACTCGGGACCTGCGCCTTTCGCGGGCAAGTGCTCTACCTTCTCAGCTACCCAAGCACAACTCACGCCCCATCCTCACAGCTTTACTTCTGCCAGTACCTTGTCTCCCACCTTCCAAACATTACAGAAGCTCCCTTGTCCATTGTAATTGTTCCTGTTGCTCTGATAACCTCGCCAAATCTTTTGTTTTTCTCATTTCCATTACCATATCCATTCCCTTCTAGTATCTCCAGGCTTCTGCCAAGTATACAACTAGAAGGTGTCAGATAGATTATATAATGGTAAGACAGAGATTTAGGAACCAAGTAGTAAATTGTAAGACATTTCCAGGAGCAGATGTGGACGCTGACCACAATCTATTGGTTATGAACTGTAGATTAAAACTGAAGAAACTGCAAAAATGTGGGAATTTAAGGAGATGGGACCTGGATAAACTGACTAAACCAGAGGTTGTAGAGAATTTCAGGGAGAGCATAAGGGAACAATTGACAGGAATGGCGGAAAGAAATACAGTAGAAGAAGAATGGGTAGCTTTGAGACACAAAATAGTGAAGGTAGCAGAGGATCAAGTAGGTAAAAAGACAAGGGCTAATAGAAATTCTTGGGTAACAAAAGAGATATTGAATTTAATTGATGAAAGGAGAAAATATAAAAATGCAGTAAATGAAGCAGGCAAAAATAAATAGAAACGTCTCAAAAATGAGATCGACAGGAAGTGCAAAATGGCTAAGCAGGGATGGCTAGAGGACAAATGTAAGGATGCAGAGGCTTATCTCACTAGGGGTAAGATAGATACTGCCTACAGGAAAATTACAGAGACCTTTGGAGAAAAGAGAACCACTTGTATGAATATCAAGAGCTCAGATTGAAACCCAGTTCTAAGCAAAGAAGGGAAAGCAGAAAGGTGGAAGGAGTATATGGAGGGTCTATACAAGGGAAATGTTCTTGAGGACAATATTATGGAAATGGAAGAGGATGTAGATGAAGATGAAATGGGAGATACGATACTGCATGAAGAGTTTGACAGAGCACTGAAAGACCAGAGTCAAAACAAGGCCCCGGGAGTACAAAACATTCCATTAGAACTACTGACGGCCTCTGGAGAGCCAGTCCTGACAAAACTCTACCATATGGTGAGCAAGATGCATGAGACAGGCGAAATACCCTCCGACTTCAAGAAGAATATAATAATTCCAATCCCAAAGAAAGCAGGTGTTGACAGATGTGAAAATTACCGAACTATCAGTTTAATAAGTCACAGCTGCAAAACACTAAAGCGAATTCTTTACAGACGAATGGAAAATCTGGTAGAAGCCGACCTCGGGGAAGATCAGTTTGGATTCTGTAGAAATGTTGGAACATGTGAGGCAATAATGACCTATGACTTATCTTAGAAGGAAGATTAAGGAAAGGCAAACCTACGTTTCTAGCATTTGTAGACTTAGAGAAAGCTTTTGACAATGTTGACTGGAATACTCGCTTTCAAATTCTGAAGGTGGCACGGGTAAAACAGAGGGAGCGAAAGGCTACTTACAATTTGTACAGAAACCAGATGGCAGTTATAAGAGTCGAGGTGCATGAAAGGGAAGCAGTGGTTGGGAAGGGAGTGAGGCAGGGTTGTAGCCTCTCCCCAATGTTATTCAATTTGTATATTGAGCAAGCAGTGAAGGAAACAAAAGAAAAATTCGGAGTAGCTATTAAAACCCACGGAGAAGAAATAAAAACTTTTAAGTTTGCCGATAACATTTTAATTCTGTCAAAGACAGCAAACGGCTTGGAAGAGCAGTTGAACGGAATGGACAGCATCTTGAAAGGAGGGTATAAGATGAACAACAACAAAAGTAAAATGAGGATAATGGAATGTAGTCGAATTAAGTCAGGTGATGCTGAGGGAATTAGATTAGGAAATGAGACACTTAAAGTAGTAAAGGAGTTTTGCTATTTAGGGAGTAAAATAACTGATGATGGTCGAAGTAGAGAGGATATAAAATGTAGACTGGCAATGGCAAGGAAAACGTTTCTGAAGAAGAGACATTTGTTAACATTGAGTTTAGATTTAAATGTCAGGAAGTCGTTTCTGAAAGTATTTGTATGAAGTGTAGCCATGTAAGGAAGTGAAACATGGACGATAAATAGTTTAGACAAGAAGAGAATAGAAGCTTTCGAAATGTGGTGCTACAGAGGAATGCTGAAGATTAGATGGGTAGATCACATAACTAATGAGGAGGTACTGAATAGAATTGGGGAGAAGAGGAGTTTGTGGCACAACTTGACTAGAAGAAGGGATTGGCTGGTAGGACATGTTCTGAGGCATCAAAGGATCACCAATTTAGTATTGGAGGGCAGCGTGGAGGGTAAAAATCATAGAGGGAGACCAAGAAATGAATACACTAAGCAGATTCAAAAGGATGTAGGTTGCAGTAGGTACTGGGAGATGAAGAAGCTTGCACAGGATAGAGTAGCATGGAGAGCTGCATCAAACCAGTCTCAGGACTGAAGACCACAACAACAACCACTACCTTTATATCCTCAAAATAATAGATGCTGAAATTACATATTGTTCAAAGTTTAATTTGCAAAAACTACAATTAAAACTTAACTCATTAAATTAACTGAATACATCAAAAACTTCATACATCAAAAACTTCTGTCTTCATAACAGTTTCTTCTACTTCAAGTGTTAAGCCGAATTTTTCGTTTAAATGATGAAATTAACAAATATCATTATGCAAACAATACTCTTACTAAAACAGTTAATTACTTTGGGATTAATTAAGAGCTGGCTTTGCTAACATGTTTTCAAATAGAGCCAAATAGATCCTTTAAGAATACTATTAGTTGTTCCTCCAAATGTTTATAGTTGGTACAGAATTTATATTTGTTTATACATCAACAATAGAATTTAAGTTTGATAAAGTTACTGATTTCACCCTATAGCAAAAGATACTAACTAGGCATAGTCAAAACAAATTAGAAAATCAATCACACACATAAAACTAAGCACAAAATTACATCTGGTGTTATATTCTTTAAAACTGAGGGCCAACCTTTCTCTTTTATGAAAATGTAGATTATACTCACATTTATTAATGGTAATTAGTTAAGAAGAAAATGGATTTTATGGAGACAGATGGCAAAACAAGAGGGGAAGTAAAATTATCCCAGTTTGCTTCATCACATTGCGCCAGATACCATTGCCATGCTTGTTGTGTAGTAAAATTATTATTTACAGGTTGGTTTCCAAAGACAGTTTGAGGTGTTTGTTTATCTGCTGCTTTATGTTGCCATTGTGCCTCTTCATAAATCAGGACAATGGAATCCAAAACAGACAAAAAGTACTCAGTGTCAAGTTCTGATGTAGTTACTAATTTTTTCGTTATGTGTGGTGGAAGTCAGCTCTTTAGTATCTTCAATACATCCACCTGTGATAAGGAATTGGTCCAATATCTAGTCTTATTTAAATACTTTCTAAAATAACCCCATAAACTTCCATGCTTGCTATTAAATGGAGCCGAGTTAAAGACTTTACATCTTAATCTCTCTTGAACAGCTTCCGACCAGTACATGTCTAAGAAATCACATTCAAACTGCTCATAACTGTGACAACATTCTGCCATTTCAGTGGCCCACAAAGTCACCTTGGGCATAACCAACAATAAATCTTATCTTTTGAGTCTCAGTCCAGTTATGTGGAAGTACGTTGCGGAACGCACTGATAAATGCTACCCGGTTCATCTGCTAACCATCTGTCCAATACATGGGAAACTGCCTATGTCCAAGCACCCCTCCATCAGAGAAGATGGATGTTAAACATGTGGCATTAACCGATATTAGTGTTTTGTTACAAGTGTGTGGAGCACTGTGTGGCAATTGTGCATGTGTTGTAGGTACTGCTAGAGGTAAATTACGAATTTTGCCATCTTCGGTTGCGCTTGCTATCAGGCTTGTGACAAGATGGGGATAACTATCACACACATCTGTCTTGGGCACAGGTAGTTGAATATTAGCAACCTGACCTACTTCAGTTGATAATTTTATTTCCCCTTTCTTCATGGCCTCTTCTACCACGTCTACATATACTTTGCATTCAGATACTACCATCTGCACTAATGTACTACTTTTGATATAAGGTACCTGCTTTTGCTCTTTTGGTTATATTGTCTAAATTTTTCCTTATCCAAATTCTCTCTCTTTTGGCACATTCAGGCTCTAATTCCAAGCTTTCTGCTCTTAATGTTAGCTCCTCTACAGCCATTGGTAAACCTTCATAATCCTTGTGTAGCTTGTTGACAGTAGCGCACTTTCTTTATGGTGTTACACATTTGGTTTTGATTTGCTCTTATACTATTAAGTGTGTCTGTGATTTTCTTTAATTCACTTTCTGTGTGTTCTTGACTGTCACTAATGGAACCTACTTCATTAAAAACATCAATACTTTCTTTAACATCAGATAACCTCCTCTTTTACTTGTTTTTTAATTTCTTTTAAATTTTCAGATATCTCTGTGTGTAGATTGTGTGTCAAATCACTGAATTTTTGTGTGACACTGTTTTGGAAATCTTTCAACACCTGTTTTTGTTCTGTTTTGAAATCTGAAAAACCTTGCGACAAATCGTTACATTTTGTGTTCAAGTTACTATGCTGATGTGTGACTATTTAATTTCGTGTTCATGTAATGGAATTTAGTGTTCACATTTGTCAGTAATTGCTGTTAACAGTGCATTGGTGATACCGTTATTGTTGCTATCAGCTGTACATTGCATGTTAATATTCAGATTACCAATAATCAATGTCTGTCCTATGTTGTCAAAAGACATTGCTGTTTCACATTCCTCTGTTTCGTTCAGCAGCAATATCTCATTGACAGTCATCATACTATTGTGATAGTTTGTCTGTTTATCTGTGTTGTCATTTGTTAGACCTGTGATACCTATCTCTGATTTATGTCAGCTTTCTGCTAGCTGCACAGTTGGCACTTCGTTTTCATTTATCTGTTTGTGGAAATCACTGCCATCTTGGCCAACTGCACCGTCTGTATTACGATCAACGATGGGTAATTTTTAGTCAGCCATTTTGATCGAGTTAGCAATTACCCAAAAATTAATAAAAATCAGTAGAAAAATATTTATGTAAATAAATCTTGCACCTGACATGTGCAATTTCCTGTGAAATTGTGTTTCGATAAATTGCTGTCAATTTGTCGAATGATTGAATATCTTGTAATAATTTACAATGTACTGATGAATCAAACTTTGGTATGATTTTTGAGTCCTTTCTATTAGGGAAACAGTGAGGAAAAAGGAACGAAAGCTAACTACGGCAAGAGAGGTGCTACTAAGTGTAATCATGCATATTACCTACCTTCCTTGCATAGTCAAACAGCTCACTTATGTCTCCTGTTGATGGACAAATTGGTCTTTTTAATTCTTTGCTCCTCATTTTCTATATTATAATACTCGTTTTCACATAATATGGCTTTTGCTGCACTTGTATTCCTGCAATAAGAAAATAGACAAAAATTAGTTTTTGTTTTACACAATAAAGACAAAATTTTTGAAAATGTTCATTTAACATTCGCTAGAAAAAGTCTGTTCATGTTTAGCTATGAATCTGTCCTGGAAAATCAGAATCCAATTGTGTTAGTTTGTTGGTCACTTTTAGAATAACCGTGTAGGGACGCAGCCCCACAGCTAACACAAAGAATATGAATCGACATTTACATAATGAGAGATAATTACTACTTGCACTACTGGAATTAAAGCATGGATTCTTGTTGAAACTAAATTGGTGCCATGAACAGTCTTCCTAGTAGCATAAGAAAAATACAATGCAAAGTACAAATACTGAAGTCACAAAAATGAATACTGTATATAGGACAATTGTACTTACTCTGTCCATGGAGATTTTTAGAACATCTGTTCACATATATGTTTTAAGATGTCTTGCAGAATAGAAGAAATTTCTGCCTCTTCTAATGATCGCGGACAAAAGACATGCTAATGAACAAATCTTAGAATATTTTGGCATAATAAATAAAATTATTCTTGCAGCTATGATGATTTTTGATATATATATTTTCTTGCATTTTTATACGCACATAGCATTTACTACACACATTGTTGACACACGAGTAAAAATTACACGTCCTTTTATGTGAGATCTTAAGCATAAGTACTCCCAAGTGAGCTTGAAACAAAAGTTGTTAAAAAAAAATTATTATTCCCTGGACATTGCTCTTCTGTTACAGAGATAATTTTAAAAGCCTATCTTTGCCGTCTTCTGCAGCAATGTACGAATTTCCTATTACTAACAAGAAAAAGAAAATGTTAATACAAATTAATAACGAGAAAAAAACAAAAAGGTATGATATTGAGAGCTTACAACAGGAACTGGTAGATTTGAAAGCTTAGAGGACACTGAAATCAAAATTTTTTGAAGTACCTTTCCATATTTGGTTGTGAATAAGCAGTGAATACCTAGGCATATTTGGTTGTGAATAAGCAGTGAATAAAAAAAAATGGTTCAAATGGCTCTGAGCACTATGGGACTCAAATGCTGAGGTCATTAGTCCCCTAGAACTTAGAACTAGTTAAACCTAACTAACCTAAGGACATCACAAACATCCGAGGCAGGATTCGAACCTGCGACCGTAGCGGTCTTGCGGCTCCAGACTGCAGCGCCTTTAACCGCACGGCCACTTCGGCCAGCAGCAGTGAATACCTAGCTATTTCTGAGGTGGCAGTTAATGTAATAAATTACTATTTTCAACTAGATATTTATGTGAACTGGCTTCTTGACATTGACAAATTCATCAATGAAGAACTGAGGCCTGCTTTGTCAATGATTCCACCATAAATCAAGTGTCTGAGTGCAGTGAAACAGGCTCAAGTATCATAGTGGAGATATGAGTATATTATATTAGAAATATCTGTTTTCTACAGTGAATTAAAGTTAATAAGATGTTAATAAATGCATGAGTCATGGGTTGAGTCTACTCATGTTTTATAATAATAAAAAATGAATACATAACAACATAATAATATGTAATTGTGTTAAGATTCATATGGTTTTTAGGAAACAGACATTTTGGTATGCCGTGGTGAGTCTAGACGCATCTGTGTGTATTGTGAGTAATAAAAGGGTGCAGAACACTGATCAAGCATACAAAACAAAATTGCAAGCAAGAAATGTTATCTGCACACAATTGTGGGAAATGTTATCCATAAGCCCCCATTGTTTGGTTGTTTGATTTGAATTCTTCACACACACACACACACACACTTAAAAAGGCACAAAATACATGAAATAATATAATATTTGGACACAAAGTCCATGTCATACTTTATAATTGGCAGTGGCTGATACTTGTTTTGGTTCTTCATACAACTTCCTATTCACCAAAGCATCCCTTTTTCTATAGTGGTAACACCAATCGCATTTGCTTAATGTGACAGGAGCCACTTGTACACTGACTTGTTCTGTAAACAAGTATTTGGTCTCTGACTGACTATACTGAACCATCAACGGTTTCACAGTATTCCAGAGATGTTGCAAGGGACATGAAGAAGCAACATTGCCATCTACGTAAAATGCTCACCGCTTCAGTTTCAGACTGGGTAATTATGGTAAATCTGTAATAGCCAAACACATATACGAAAAGGCCACTGAAGACTATTTAGAGATGGTGTGTGTAGCAAAAAAGGGAAGCAAGCTTGATCTACTTGAAGAACTAGAAATATCAATTCATCGAGACAGATTTGATAATGCACTTAATCTACAAATAGAAGAGTGGATTCATGGGCTTTTTTTAAATTTAACAGTGGTATGATGTAATTGAAACGTTTGCATAGATAACAGTGGGCAATGTTCCCTGTGACACCTCAAGAATACTGTGGAACAACAGACAGTTCAGTGCAGTCAGTTGGAACCGTGCACTTCTTCACAGAACAAGCCAGTGTACTGGCTGTTGGTGTAACAGTGAGTAGATGCTACAGTGTTACCAAAACAGAAAAGGGAGCACTTTGGCGAGTGAACGGTACTATGTGGAAGTAAAACAGAGTGTCAATGTTGCTGATTTTAAAGTAAGACTTTATATCCAAATGTCTATTTTATTTTTAGTTCATGACTATCTTGTGGTTAAGTTCAAGTGTATGAAGGCAGAGAGACAGATAGTGAGAGCTTAACTCCAGTAATGTGTACATGTGGGTAACATTCCTCACATTTGTATGCTAAATAATGATAACGATTTCTTATACCCTGCATCAGGTCATCCTCCACCAATTTCTTGGCACCAATACTCATAATGCCATGACATTGCTAAAGTTAATGGAGTTATGCTTATCCACCTCAACATAGAATTCCCCTAACTTTTTGCATGTAGCAGAAAATGACAGCCTCTACCCCTGTGGACACCAATGCTTACAGCCACACATTACCTTGTAAAAAAACCCTACCTTTTACTACTTTGTTTCCAAAGCAAATTCAAAATTCTAACAAGCACTACACACCATTTGAGACTGAAAAATAATAAGATTAAGTTTAACTGAATAACAATTTTCAGGGAATTAGGCATGTCTACATTTACTATCTGAATCTGGATGTGTTTGAACCTGCCAGGGTAGCTGACAGCGCTAATGCGCTGCTTCTTGGACTCGGGGTAGGCGCACCGGTCCCAGATCGTATCCACCTGGCGGATGACCGACAGGGCGGTATGCCGGCCAGCCTGGATGCTGTTTTTAGGCAGTTTACCACATCCCGCTAGGTGAATACCGGGCTGACCCCCCATGTTCCGCCTCAGTTACACGACTCGCAGACATTTGAAAACGTTCACACTATTCCATGGCTTACACCAGATGCAGGCAGCTGGGGGGAAGGGGGGGGGGGGACAGGAAGGCCATCCAGCCACCCTCTCCAACTAAAACTGCCAAATCAATAGTAACACGGCTCACCCTGCGTTTCTGCGGGACAAAGGCCCCAAGAGAGAAAGAAATCTGGATATGTATGGAGAATTGTTCTCTAAAATTCCGCCAACATAAAGAATCAGTTACTGCCTTGACATTTATTTAGGACTACCATGAAAACTTCAGTCATGGTTGTCCCACTGACATACGAAAGTGTGATTCAGTTAAAATTTAGTGTCAGTACAGTGACATTCTAGATTTTGTTCCAACATCTGATAAACCATAATTATTTGTTGAAAATAACTTGAATATATTAACTGGCCAGATTGGAATCCATATGATCCTGTCGTGTGCAGCAACTGTTGAATATAGACAATGGAAAGAAGAACTGCTATTGGTTGCAAAATCTATTTTGTTACAGCAGATTTAAATTTTAACTATTACATAGTTGTCTTCAGTGCATTTACAACAACAGATGACATTACTCCAAAGTGACATGTAGTAAACAGTATTGGTTGGTGTAGAGTGTACAAGGGTCTAACATGATTTCATGTTAGACTCCCGTTGCTCTACAGCAACCAATATTGTTCTATGGGACACTATGGAATAATGTCACCTGTTGTTATAGCCACTGAAGATGACTATATCATAGCTGAAATTTAGATCTGCTGTAATAAAATTATGGATTTTGTGACTGATTGTTGTTTTTTTCTTCACTGTCCACTTTGGTTTATGTTAACAAGATCAACAGATGTCCTGTTGCCATACACTGTTTGCGGCACAACTTATTTCACAACTAGTGGTAGAATGGAAGCCAATAAAGTACTATAAACAAAAACATACTCGCTATGGAAATTACTTCTGTGATGCATTCAATCCACTTTATCTCATTTCCTCATCTCTAAATGAATGGACTCTGACTAAGAGATATTTTGATAAGAAGTTATACAACTGTGTCATTAATTCCTTCACATCTCAGATGAATGTGCATCCTATTGTATCCTCCCCTCATTCTACAGTATGTTAGTCCAAACTACATACTAGCAGTGATTGGTCTACTTGTAACGCAAATTTTGAATTTAAATGTGATGTGTGATGCTTAAACTGCATATTGTTAGTATTTAAGTCATAAAAGGTTCCTGCTTTTATTTTGCAGTGTACTCACATAATACATTCGACATACTATGATGCATTTGGACCATTTTCAGTGATGAAGTCAATTATTTACATACTTTTTTGCACAGCAGTGTTGATAGGCCAAAGAAGAAACACAGCTCCAAGTTACAGTGTAATAATTTAATGAATGATATGACACAAATAAGTTTTTTCAGTAATTTTATGCACATTAAAATATTTTCGGATGACTAGCTTTTACATGTATAATGCTCTTTCAGTTCAAAATCATTGCAAATAAAGCACTATTTGCAAAAGAACAGTTCAAACATTAATATACAGTTCAACATGACAACTGACAACTTTTAGCATTTCAACTGTAACTTTGTATCTCAGGCAGAAATAATGAAACACCAGAATAACATTTTTTTTTCCAAATGGGGCAGGGCAGAGCAAGTTTATTCACATGTTGCCTTTATCATCTGCTTTCTGCTGCCAACCTTGAGCTGCAACTGCGCCCCCCCCCCCCCCCCCACACACACACACACAAATGATTTTAAATATTTTTTTAAATATTTTATTAAAGACACCTTAATTTTAAAAAAGTAGGATTCTTGTGTATAGCATAAGTGTGCGCAATTTCACTCATTCTCTCATTCAGTCACGCATAACAAATATACTACATCATCCCTCATTTTGCAAGTTTACCAGCATTTTATTAATAATGCACTGGCCAGTGAGCAATATATAATATATACATTCAGGCCTCACCATTTGATTTAATCAAATTTTGTCCATTGAGTCTGTGATTTCTTTAACGTGGCATCACTTAGATCAACCAAATTTTCAAATATATTATTTGATTGCTGTACATTACTTGATGAATTAGGCTTTGTGTTGCCATTCTGAATGCTTAAGCTATTGAAATCTAAACCATACTCTCTTAGTAAATCTAGATCTTGACTGCTTGTTACTGCTCCAGAGACAGATGTTTGAGAGAAAGTCTTTGACGATGGGCTGGGGGCACTGAAAGTACAGTTTGTTGTCTTTTGAATATTTTTAGGATCTGCCGAGAAAAATGTGCTTTGACCTGTCTGCAGTCTGTTAGCAGCTAAAAGATGTGCTGTTGATGCTGAATAAAGAAAGCTTCTGTTGCCAGCTGGTGGTGGTGTACTTTCAAGGACAGGACTTTTCTCCATTGCTGATGGAACAAAATAAGGATATAAAGGGTTAGTTAGGCCTTCAAGAGCGATATGTTTCTGTGAAGATGGTTTGAAATTCCCAGCACTTGAAGAAATTCCATTATCACCTCCTTGGTCTCTTGATAACAGAGGATCAAAATCTTCATCACTGGGTGTAGAGTCCAGACGTATAAGATCAGCTTCTGCTCCAGGCTAAAGGATGACATAATGAAACACCATTAAACTCCTTTTTAAAAAATAAATTAATAAAAATGTCATGACACATATAAAAAGTTATAATAATTGGATAATTAATTATCATTTAAAACAATTCAATAATTCTTTGCACAATGCAGTATATGAACAAAAGAAAATGCCAAAATACAAGCATAATGGAAATAAAAGCAAACATTTTAATTCCCTTTGGCCATTAGCTGCATCTGCACATTTGACACATGTTATTGAGATAGTTTTTAGTTGTGGATTCACTAAATTACTTGTAAATCGAATTATAGCTGCCAGACTAACTGTATGGCTTGCTGAAAAACAGCTGAATACAACACAATAATAACCATCAGAAGATTCTAAAGAGTCCAGATGTAATGAAAAAGCGCACATTGAATTACTAACACTCTGACATTGTGAAATATTGTAGTGAGAAGAAATTGGGAACAGTGAAAATTCTTACACTTTTGTAAAAGGAAAGATAAGGTAATGTGTTGCAGCCATGATCTGTCCAATAATTTTGTGAGTGACTACATAAGACAAGACCAGATATTATCTCAAGGAAAAAACCTCTGAAGCCCTAGATCTGTTCCAGCTCGACAGCTCAGCTGGGCAGTTGTGGGCACTGGCAGGCAAGACTGAGTAAACAGCTTGCGCACTGCATGCAGTATCACACGTGGACAGGACTGGACAAGCAATTTACATACAGCACTGTGCACAAGACACTGGCCAGGGAGGAGACCATGTACAAGGCAATACAGGGTGACTGACTGATTATAAATAACAAAAAAAAAACATTAATAAAAGCCAAATGTACAAACATTTTATTTAGTTTGAAAAATACATTTCCGTTTACCTACAATTACTGAAATATAGGGTGTCAGTCCTTGAGCTATTGCAAATGAGAATACTCTAAAATGTTGGGCCATGCAGCGTTTCCTCTCTTCATTACAGAAAACAGCTGTTCACAACCATATGTTGAGCCAAAAATACATACAATGTCAGCAACATTTCTGTGTAATTTGCAGAAGTATTTTGCATGAAGATCACAATACTATCTTATCAAATTTATTATGGTGCAATATCTGTCCTTGAGCAGTACGCCATTTTGCAAATCTATCATTTCTAGTTACATTTCTGAAGGAACAGCATCTGGCACAACTAAAAATTGTGAGTGAAACAGTTTTAACTTGTTCTGCAGCCACCGCATGTCCTGAAATCACACCTGAAAACTTTGACGAAGTTGAACGATAATTTGTTGATAATCACCGAAACTTATTTCTTCAGACAACTGAGGGGATGAAAAAGTAGATTGAGAACTTTACCTCTCCTGAGCCAGCGGATTTAACACTTTCAGCACAAATGGTTTCCTGGTGCACAAAACAGTGTATGCTTGATATTTCTTTCCAAGCTTCCATCTTGATTTTTTTCCTTCAGATGAGTAATGAAACCTTGCTGACTCCCAACCATTTGCGCTGTACCATTAGTTGCCACAGAACAGACCCTATTCCATGGCAAGCAAGTTTTTACAGACTCACAGACAACCTTAAATATGTCATGATCTGTGGTTGTATGCTACACGGTCTCACATCTAGCAGCTCCTCAAAAACCTGTGGTTCCAAATTAATGCTTCTCACAAATATTGAAAGCTGAGCAACGTCTGTGACATCTGTGGTTTCATCAAGGACTAACGACAGAGCTATAAAAGTCTGGCACTTCTGCAGATCCAACAAGATACCATTTGCTTGTAGAACCAAACTCCTTCAAATCTTGTAACATCTGCTGGCACTAAGCACTTGAAGATGGTGAGCATACATGATTTCACCAAGGGACCCATTGAGAAGAATGTTCTAGTTGTTGCAATATGTGCAACTTTGTAGCTCGCTTGAAATGCAGCATCTGTTGAATCTTCATCAACATCAGTAATCGACTATAGTTCATAAAACATATGTAGTAAATGAAATCTGTATAGATACAGAAAAGAAGAAGAACTTATTCATTTGTCATATTTATTTATTTTGCGTCAGATTTATTTGTTGCTGAACATTGCCCTACAGTGTGACAAAAACTTATTTTCTTGCATTACTGTCCAGCTCATCTAACTGTGTAGCGTAAAGAGACATGTAGTGACACTGTACTTTCATATTCAGAACTTTGTGACACACAAGACACAGAGGCAACCCATTTTTCCCATTGGGAAGAAAAGTTTTTGTTTGTTGAGAAAAATTTTTTGATGCAAGTAATCTACCTCTATTTCTAACCAACATTTCAATAAATAGTATCAACACTAGGAATAAGAACAACTTGGCAAAAATGGCAGGGCTGCTTCTAGAACTCACTGTCATCACTACATCCACTATGAAGCACAAGCAACAGGCATGTAATGCAGCAGTGTGCATGCACAGTGAAATGACCATTGTGGGTGGTCTACTCCCAGCGCCTGCTCGCCGGGCAAGCCCATGAGTACCATGCCCCATGGGGCTGAGTTGGAACAACCTGCCCAAAATAGCAGTGACAGGTAAAGGAATTAAGGAGGAAAAGATGGTAGAAAGACAGGAAAGAAGGATGTGTGTTTGAATATTGGAATATGAGAACTGCAAATTAGAATTTCAGAAAATAGTAAAGAGAAACATACCAAGGGAAGAAATGCAGTCAATAATGGAAGAATGGACAAGGTTATAAAGAATTTTGGTGGAAGCTACAGAAAATGTGTGCAGAACAAACAGTGATACGAAAATGTGGAAAGAAACCCCCTAGTGGAATAATAGTGCAAGGGAGTAAGTCATAAAGAAAAATGAAGTATTTCACGAAAGAACAAAGGAAGCATGGAAGAAAAACACTGAGATGAAGAAAGTGGTTAAGAGAGAGGCAACACGACAGAAAAGGAAATGGATGCAAGTGCAGACAACAATGATGCAAGAGGACAGTGAGGGGCATAAGAAGGCCCCCCCACAAAATGGTGAAGGCTAATAAGAGAGGTCTGATGGAAAATGTCAGGATGATCAATAAAGAATCAAAAGAAGTTAAGAATGTACAGAAAAGCAAAGAGATGTTGAAGTAATATATTTTCCCAATGGAAAAGTGGAAGAGGAAAATGAGGAGCCACAGAATGTGGATGATGACAAGATGGATCTAACATGGACAGAAGTGGAGGAAGTGATAAAGACCCTGAAAGGAGGCACTGCATCTGGGCAGGATGAAATAAGTATGGAAATAGTGGGGGCATCTGGCACTGCTGGAGTGCAGTTGTTTTATCGTGTGATGAGAACAAACTGTATGGAAAGAAAAGACGATGCCCAAAGACTGGAAAAAAGGGATAATAGTGCCTGTTTTAAGAAGGGCTGTAGGAAACTGTCAAAATTATAGCCATCTTATTTTGCATGTCATGCTACCAAAGTATTCGAGAAGATTTTGGAAAAGAGAGAGCAGGAGATGGACAGAGAGGAATAATACGAATTTAACCCAGGAGGGTCATTGACTGTGGATCTAATATTTAGTACAATACAGTTCCACTAGAGACACTGCAAATATATTAAGGATTTACTAACAAATTTCCTGGACATTTAAAAGGAATATGATCATGCCAAAACAAGCAATATCTATGAAACCATTCAGAAAAAGGGGAATTGGAAGCCAGACTCTGAAAAGAATAAAGGAAATATATCAGTGAAATGTAAACTGTGTAAAGTAGGAGGAGAGAAGATGGAGTGGTCTGAAGAGAAAAATGAGACAAAGCGAGAGAATTAACAGTGTGGGGAAATGGAGGAGGAGAGGACAAGAAAACTGGGACAGTATGGACTGAAATTTAATTCAAAGAAGTGTGAAGTGATGGTGACTGCGAGAATAAGAATAGAGCATCAACAGATATTAATGTTAGAGGGCAACTACTAAAGAAAGAGGAAAGTTTCAAGTATCTGGGAAGCATAATAAAAACACAGCAGGAAAAATGGTAAGGATACAAATAAAGGGGAAAGCAAGACCATTAGTTTCCCGCAAAATGTAAAAAGCCTGGTCTGGAGCATGGACATAACATAAAAAAGTAAGCAAATGTAATATCAAGCCTACTGTGCATCAGAAACATGGGTAACAAAGAAAAGGCAGGTGAGCATAATACAGGCTTGCAAAATGGAATTTCAAAGAAGTAGAATACGATTTACTAGATGGATAGAATAAGGAACGACATGGCAAGAGAAATAGTGAAAGAGGAGCCTATGCAAGAGACCACAGAAAAGACAGATTAAGATGGTATAGATATGTTAAAAGAATGGAAGTTGATAGAATACCGAGACAGGCCCATGATATGACAAAAAAAAAAAAAGGCTCTGAGCACTATGGGACTTAACATCTGAGGTCATCAGTCCCCTAGAACTTAGAACTACTTAAACCTAACTAACCTAAGGACATCACACACATCCATGCCCGAGGCAAGATTCGAACCTGTGACCGTAGCGATCGCGTGGTTCCAGACTGAAGCGCCTAGAACCACTTGGCCAAAATGGCCGACGAAATGACAACAGGAGGCAAGAGACCTAGAGCGAGACCTAGAGACAGATGGATTGCTGGAGAGAAGGAATATATGACAAAGAGAGAAGGAGACTATGGCAGAATGCACAGAGAAATACCATGGAGGACAGAAAAACATGGAGGGGCTTATTTTCTAAACAAGACTCAGCCAGAGGATGACAACTGTAGAATATGACGATTCAGCAAAGAGAAAATTACCCAGGAACAAAAACTGGCATTGAGACCACCATACAAATAAAAGACAATGTAAAACACATTCATTCACAGCACCACTGACAAAAAGAGAGGAGAAACCCTGTGTACGTCAAGATGGATATACCATGTGCACAATGTTTATTTTTGGGAAATGATTACAGTGAAATAATTACTGGAAAGAGGTAAAAGAGAAAAAGTGGAAGGTCAGTTAGAAGAGGAGCAGTATGGCTTTCAATATGGTAGATCAACAATGGGTCTAATCTTTGGTATGAGACACAGACGGAAAGCATTTCTGGTGACGACATTTCTTTACTTGGTGAAGGTTTACGATAGTGTCTCTAGCGAAAAGGTATGGGAAACCTTGGAAGGAAAGGGAGTTGGAAAACAAACTATTGAAATTCTTCAAGCAATTCAAGACAAAAGCTTCAACTGTGTCCAGACCTAAGCAAACTATTGAAATTCTTCAAGCAATTCAAGACAAAAGCTTCAACTGTGTCCAGACCTAAGTTGGAAGAACTGATTGGTTTATGAATGTTATGGGGTTGAGACAACTGAGTGTGGCTTCACCATTTTTATTTATAATGATGGTGGATGAAATGTGAAAGAAGAGGAACAGAGATCAAGTTATGGCTTTTTGCTGCTGATACTGTGATGTGGGGAACCAACAGTAAGGATGTACAGGAAGAAATAGATATCTTAAGTGAAAAAAAAAAAATCAAGAAATATGGACTGAAATGCAATGTGGAGAAAAGCAAGACTATAGTGGTAACCAGTGGAAATAGACAAGGCAGAGAAGGCAACGGGCAAATTAATATTAAAGGATAAGAACTGAAACTGTGGATAACTTTAATATCTAGGAAATGTGATAATAGAGATCACAAGAATCGGGGAAGATCACTGCATTTTATCAGTGTATGGCATAGGGAGGTGATAATGAAGTGTAAGGTTAAGTGCAGCGGAAGACAAACTTTACATCCACACTGACACCTCAACAATGACAAGCCTGTGAAATGAAATTCCTAAGTAGTATTCGAGGTAAAATGAGGGGATGCAAGAGTGAGAAATGAAGATTTTAGGAATGAAATAAGAATAAGGTGTGGAAAAATTTCTGCTACCAGTCACAATAAAAGATTATTTATTCATCACATGACCAGTTTCGGGCTCGTGCCCATCCTCAGGTATTTACACATTCATGTACATGTTTATATTGCTGGGTATCACTTTTTGAATACAAAGAAAATTGTTTGCTGGTGACTAAACAGATTCAAGTGGAACAATTGTAAGTGGCAAGGCAGCATTTATCGAAAATATATCTGTACTTACATTCAGATGAAGTACCCTTATTATAATTATGCTGCAGTGACAGTTTTTCCATTCAGTTGCACATTTGTTACCATTTTATGTCCATGTTTCAGTTTTTTTTTTTAATTCTAGCTGTATATTTCACTACTGTGTCGTGGACTCGTGATAAACAATGTGTTTACATTCTAAAATGTAGGTTACGACCAAAGAACTTTGACATAGGAGGTGCAAAGATGTTGCTCAATACGAATAGGAAAGCTGAATGGGATATCTACATCTACATCTACATCCATACTCCGCAAGCCACCTGACGGTGTGTGGCGGAGGGTACCCTGAGTACCTCTATCGGTTCTCCCTTCTATTCCAGTCTCGTATTGCTCGTGGAAAGAAGGATTGTCGGTATGCTTCTATGTGGGCTCTAATCTCTCTGATTTTATCCTCATGGTCTCTTCATGAGATATACGTAGGAGGGAGCAATATACTGCTTGACTCTTTGGTGAAGGCATGTTCTCGAAACTTTAACAAAAGCCCGTACCGAGCTACTGAGCGTCTCTCCAGCAGAGTCTTCCACTGGAGTTTATCTATCATCTCCGTAGCGCTTTTGCGATTACTAAATGATCCTGTAACGAAGTGCGCTGCTCTCCGTTGGATCTTCTCTATCTCTTCTATCAACCCTATCTGTTATGGATCCCACACCGCTGAGCAGTATTCAAGCAGTGGGCGAACAAGCGTACTGTAACCTACTTCCTTTGTTTTTGGATTGCATTTCCTTAGGATTCTTCCAATGAATCTCAGTCTGGCATCTGCTTTACCGACTATCAACTTTATATGATCATTCCATTTTATATCACTCCTAATGCGTACTCCCAGATAATTTATGGAATTAACTGCTTCCAGTTGCTGACCTGCTATTTTGTAGCTAAACGATAAGGGATCTATCTTTCGATGTATTCGCAGCACATTACACTTGTCTACATTGAGATTAAATTGCCATTCCCTGCACCATGTGTCAATTCGCTGCGGATCCTCCTGTATTTCAGTACAATTTTCCATTGTTGCAACCTCTCGATACACCACATCATCATCTGCAAAAATCCTCAGTGAACTTCCGATGTCATCCACAAGGTCATTTATGTATATTGTGAATAGCAACGGTCCTATGACACTCCCCTGTGGCACACCTGAAATCATTCTCACTTCGGAAGACTTCTCTCCATTGAGAATGACATGCTGCGTTCTGTTATCTAGGAACTCTTCAATCCAATCACACAATTGGTCTGATAGTCCATATGCTCTTAGTTTGTTCATTAAACGACTGTGGGGAACTGTATCGAACGCCTTGCGGAAGTCAAGAAACACGGCATCTACCTGTGAACCCATGTCTATGGCCCTCTGAGTCTCGTGGAGGAATAGCGCGAGCTGTGTTTCACATGACTGTCTTTTTTGAAACCCATGCTGATTCCTACAGAGTAGATTTCTAGTCTCCAGAAAAGTCATTATACTCTAACATAATACGTGTTCCAAAATTCTACAACTGATCGACGTTAGAGATATAGGTCTATAGTTCTGCACATCTGTTCGACGTCCCTTCCAATCCTTTGGAACGCTACGCTCTTCTAGAGACCTACGGTACACCGCTGCAAGAAGGGGGGCAAGTTCCTTCGCGTACTCTATGTAAAATCGAACTGGTATCCCATCAGGTCCAGCGGCCTTTCCTCTTCTGAGCGATTGTAATTGTTTCTCTATCCCTCTGTCGTCTATTTCTAATCTACCATTTTGTCATCTGTACAACAATCTAGAGAAGGAACTACAGTGCAGTCTTCCTCTGTGAAACAGCTTTGGAAAAAGACATTTAGTATTTCGGCCTTTAGTCTGTCATCCTCTGTTTCAGTACCATTTTGGTCACAGAGTGTCTGGACATTTTGTTTTGATCCACCTACTGCTTTGACATAAGACCAAAATTTCTTAGGATTTTCTGCCAAGGCAGTACATAGAACTTTACTTTCGAATTCATTGAACGCCTCTCGCATAGCCCTCCTCACACTACATTTTGCTTCACGTAATTTTTGTTTGTCTGCAAGGCTTTGGCTATGTTTATGTTTGCTGTGAAGTCCCTTTGCTTCCGCAGCAGTTTTCTAACTCGGTTGTTGTACCATGGTGGCTCTTTTCCATCTCTTACGATCTTGCTTGGCACATACTCATCTAACGCATATTGTACGATGGTTTTGAACTTTGTCCACTGATCCTCAACACTATCTGTACTTGAGACAAAACTTTTGTGTTGAGCCGTCAGGTACTCTGCTTTTTGTCACTTTCGCTAAACAGAAAAATCTTTCTACCTTTTTTAATATTTCTATTTACGGCTGAAATCATCGATGCAGTAACCGCTTTATGATCTGACTCCCTGTTCTGCGTTAACTGTTTCAAACAGTTCGGCCTGTTTGTCACCAGAAGTTCTAATATGTTATCGCCACGAGTCGGTTCTCTGTTTAACTGCTCAAGGTAGTTTTCAGATAAAGCACTTAAAAAACTGTCACTGGATTCTTTGTCCCTGCCACCCGTTATGAACGTTTGAGTCTCCCAGTCTATATCCGGCAAATTAAAATCTCCACCCAGAACTATAACTGAGAAGAAAAGGTTAAAATGGCTTGAGAGAATGTAAGATGGAAGAATACCAAAATGAATGATTGGAGGTCACATTTAAGGGCAAGAAGGAGACCCAGAGCAAGATTGGTTGACTCAATAAAGACTAGTTTAAGACAAAGGAATAACAGTTACAGAAGATGAATAATGAAAAGAGAGGGGAAAGTGACTAAGTACCATAAATGTCCCAATCTGGCCTGGATGGTTCTTGGTATCAGTTCCAGTAATTATGAATTCTCTGAGTATGCAGCTTCTATCTCTTGCTCTCTCTTGCATTTCGAGACAGATACTGAATTCTCATGAGATGTTCGATATTTCATATCAGCTTCTGCCAAGAAAAATTTGAACACATCTTTAATTACTGCTGTTAAATACAATGTTTTCTTGGTCTTTTTGGAGGTGTAGAAGATGGACAAATGGCAGTGAGGCAGGCATTCCCAGATAATGGTGACATCACGTGAGGAGTTCAAGCAGAAATAAGAGAACTTCAATGGAGATGAAGACTGAAAGAAAGAAATAGTTGAAGTATAAACGTGGTACATGACTATAAAGTAACACCAGTTAATGTAATTACCATGTTGAAATAATTATTAATTTCATTGACAATAATTAATAGCTAAAGTATTTCCATCTGTGTAAACAGAAACTTCAAGAACAACAGATGACTTAAGTAGGTACATCAGAATAATCATTTTCGCATATGTAATCACAGCTTTTAAACCTCAAGATACGGAAACGAAGAGGGCCCATATTGTTCTCAGGGAACTTTTTTTCCAACTGGTTGGTATGTGACCTTACACAGTTTCAACAAAAACTGCTAAGGGCTGTGATGAATAATTTTCTGATCAGCCATATCTTAAGACTTGTTTAAAGGGTGACAAATAGGTAGGTCAGGGAAGAAATGGAATATGTTGTGCTCAAAAAGGTGCACTCCTGTAACTTGCTAAGTAGCAAGGCATTATGCTGCTGAAATGTTCCATCTATAAAAGCAAAAGGTAGGGGTAAAACCTTTTGCACTGAAACTAAGTTAAAGGCAGGTTACCATGAATACATAAGAATTAAGATCCCATGTTTTATATTTGCATCTTGCTTTTGACATATGTGGTACTTCCTTCACTTTCGCAAAGCTGCAGTCAGACAGTTCTGCTAAGCACTGCCTTCTAAAGGCTGGCAGTATTGTTCTGAGAATAGGCATTTAAAAACTATCAAGTCAACACATGTTTACACATGGCCTTATCCAGTTCTTGTATTCTCCTGTGTTCAGGTGTTATTTTTATTTCTCTAGTTTTACTGTATGTAGTGCTTACAATAGCACTATCCCATTTCAGTTCAAGATAAACATATTGAATCAGGTCATCTGTAGCACTTGTGCCAGACTTCAATCAGATCAAACCTTTATCACGTACACACCTCGTACAATTAAAGACTGTGACATAGGTGAGTTGTCTATTCCAACAGACTTAAAAAATTAATCTACGGTTATAATACACATTGTGTTACTTCTTCATAAAGATACTATGACAACGTATTTATCATTCAACAAAATGGTCTATGGTTATAATACACATGGTGTTACATCCTCAGACAGATACTTTGTATTTTACATGGTTATCATTCAAGTAATTGTCTATACTACAGAAGCATTCAGTTACTGTAGTAGCATTTGCTTTTCAGATATTCTTCCAGGTCTGTGTCAGTACTTATTAGTCTTGGGTCACTCTTCCCATTCCAGATCTTATTTATAAATTTCATGTCCATGTAATGTGGAGTTTTTTCATGTAGTTTTAACCTGTGGCTAGATAACACGTAACTTACTCTATGTCTAGTCTCATACTGATGCAAGAAGCAGTGGTCCCAGAAAAAATATATACATGCTTGGAATGGACATTAAATTTATCTTTTGAAACGAAGATCTGCAGTCCCCCCCCCCCCCCCCCTCGCCCACTCTTTCTCTTTTTTTTAGTGCCACTGTGGCTCAGATGACCTTTTTCTGTAGTCTAAAAGCTTTGAGTAAATTAGTTACATTAGAACCACCCCAAAACTATACTATACCTAATTACTGAAGCAAAATATGCATAATGTTGAGTTTTTTTACAGCTCAATCAGTGATATTGTTCACATGCCCACTCTAATAGTAAACGGTTGTGAAAACACACTCAACCTCTTGCCAACTAATAATCCTGAGCTAGTAATGAGCATCAAAACAGATACAGGGATTAGTGAACATAGGGTTGTCGTAGCAAGACTGACTACCGTAACTTTAAAATTCAACAAAAATAAATGAAAAATATACTCATTCAAAAAAGCAGATTAAAATTCCTTGATGCCTTCCTGAGAGACAATTTCCACTCCTTCCAAATTTACAATGTACGTATAGACCAGATGGGGCTCGAATTCAAAAAGTAATACTGACAGCAATTGAGATATTTATACAAAATAAATTAACAATTGGTGGAACTAATCCCAGTTGGTACATAAAACAGGTCAAAACACTGTTGCAGAAACAATGAAAAAAGCATTCCAAATTCAAACGAATAGTTCCCACCATGAAACTCTGTCTTGAGACCTGGCAGAAAATCCACAGAGATTCTAGTTGTTTGTGAAGTATGTTAGCCCCAAGACACAATCAATGCCTTGTCTATGCGATAGAAATGGCAATACTAACAATGGAATTGCTGCTAAAGCAGAGTTATAAACACAGTGTTCCGAAATTCATTCATCAAAGACAACAAAACAAATATTCCAGAATTTGAATGAAAAACAGCTGCCAACATAAGTAAGTAAGAAGCAGATATCCTTGGAGTAGTGAAGTAACTTGAATCACTTAATAAAAGCAAGTCTTCTGGTTCACACTGAATATCAATTAGGTTTCTTTCGGAGTATGCTGATGCAATAGCTCTGTACATAACTGTATACAACCACTCACTTGATGAAAGATCTGTACCCAAAGACTGCATGCACAGATCACAACAATAGTCAAGAAAGGTTACAGGAGTAATCCCCTAAATTTCAGGTGCATATCATTAATGTCGATATGCAACAGAATTTGGAACACATACTGTGTTTGAACATTATGAATTACCTTGAAGAGGACAGTTTCTTGACGAAGTCAACACAGATTTAGAAAACAACGTTCTTGTGAAAACACAACACACAGTGTTGAATGCTGCCGACAAGGGATTTACAACTGATTCCATGTTTCTAGAATTCCACAAGGCTTTTGACACTGTACCTCACAAGTGGCTTATAATCAAACTGCATGCTTATGGTCTATTGTCTCAGTTATGTGACTGGATTTGTTATTGTCTGTCAGAGGGGAGACACACTTCATAGTAATTGATGCACAGTCATCAAGTAAAACAGAAGTAATTTCTAGTGTTCCCCAATGTAGTGTTATAGACCCTCTGCTGTTCCTTATCTACATAAATGATTTAGGAGAAAATCTGAGCAGCCATCTTAGGTTGTTTGCAGATCATGCTGTCATTTAACGTCTATTTAAAGTCATCAGAAGATCAAAACCAATTGCAAAATCATTTAGATATCTGTATGTTGCAAAAATTGGCAACACATCTTCTAAAGAGACTACTTACACTGCACTTGTCTATCCTCTTTTGGAGTAATGTTGCGCAATGTGGGATCCTTACCATATAGGATTAACAAAGTAAATTGAGAAAGTTCAAAGAAGAGTAGCATGTTTTGTATTATTGAGAAATAGGGGAGAGGATGTCATGGACATGGTACAGGATTTGGGGTGGACATCATTAAAACAAAGGCATTTCTCACTGCAGCGGGAAATATATAGGTGTTTGTTTTTTCCATGCACTGTTCACAAGTGGAACAACAGATAATTATTGTTAAGGTGGATCGATGAACCCTCCGCCAGGCACATAAGAATGATTTGTAGTGTATCGATCTAGGTGCAGATGTAGATGTGGTTGTAGATATTATATAATACATTCATGACACAAATGAGACTGTTCCACCTACTCAGTACACTGTCCACATGATAACTCCACAATATATTATTTCCTAGCACACCAAGGAATCTTACTCAGTTTCAATGTCCAGTTTTTTGACCATATAATGTATTTCATTTACACATTGTGCAGATTGTTGTGTGGTGAAATTAGAAATTTCTGTTTATGCGAAGTTTAATGTAAAATTATTATTTTTGATCCAAGGCTCTGCTTCCCCAAATGTCTCCTCAATACGAGAGACTATTGCTGTTAAGTATTCTGTATACAAGGTGGTATTGGACAGAACCTGGCATGGCATATCATGTATATATTACAAAAGTAGTAGCAGTCCTAATACTGAACATTGCAGAACACCTAATTGTGTGTAATACCAATTGCTGTGGCTTGTTGGCTCTTGATAACCACTATTCAATACTGCTTTTGGAACTCAGGTTCATACAAATTCTTAATTATTATGTACTTTTTATTTTAATCATATTGGACCGAAGCTAATGAAGAAATTGGATATTGTTTTCCAATTTTTATCATGGATGAATATTTCCATTTCCTCCAAGATGTCCATTTTTCTAGCTCTTCACTGAAGTAAGCTGTACTTTATGGTCATTAGCTATTGTAACACTGTGTCCGGTTTCATCCATATGGTTCACTACAGCTGACTTGTTATGCTTATCAAGTCTGAAACTGTCACTATGTGCTTTAGCTGATTGCGAGATGTCATGCACCAGTTTCTTCCTTAGGTTGTAGGTGACAGCAAAAGTGATCCTGGTATCTGTTTTCTTACACAAATTGACAATTTTGTCTGTATTTCACCCTAAATGTGGTATAGTTACATGCGTAGGTTTTTGTCATTGACGTTGTTGTTGTTGTTGTTGGTGGTGGTGGTCATGTTAATTTGTTTGCTTTTGCTTTTTGTTGTGTGTTGTAAAAGTGCATCTATTTCATGTTCATAATAAACACTGTTATGTGCAATGGATTTGATTGTGTTCATTTCTGTCTTTGTTCAGGCCGCTACTTGTTTCTACCAAACAGTGCAGCTGCTTGTAATGCCATGTTTTAAGTGTCTCTTGCAAGTTTATGAACAGTAGTTAATGAGATCCAATAAGCCATAGCAATTGAGGCATCTTAACACACTAAAAGAAGGAAGTGATTTCGTAAGAACAAAGTGAGTGATTACAGTACTTACAATTCTTTATGCGAACAGCAGACCAACAAACAAAATGAATACTCCCTCCTATTAGATTATCTATCCCTTTCTCCAAAAGATGACAACAGCACATGCCATGACTGTACAGTATAAGTTTAATGTCTGTCTGTCTGTATTTTTGCTAACTGTTTTTATATTGTCACTTCTGTCAGAACATGAGGTTTACATTTTGAAACATGTTGCTTCATTAAATAATTTAAGTAAGTCAACAAATATTTTGATCAGTAGTGAACACTGAAAACCTTTTCATATTTTTGAAACACTGATGTTCGATTAACAGTTGACATGGCTTTAAATTGAATTTAGGTTTGATAATGATACAAGTAGTGCTGGATGGTCTGATTCTCCTAAATCTAAAATAAATTTTTCTTTTACACTATAATTGTAACTACACCAGTTGAAGCAGTTGTTGTTGCTCTGGTACATTGGTCATAATATAGATTTAAGTCATTCATGGCTATCAGGTTCTTTAAATGTGAATCACATTTGCTATCAGTTCTTACATCTATGTGGAAGTCAGCCATACAACTGCTTTCTTATTCAGTTTTTCTGTTTTTAATTTATGTAACAGTGTTAAATTTACCTAGGAATTACAGAGCTTATATTATACCCTGCGATACTGATGATATGCTGATGCTATACTTTTTTTAGCAACAGTAGAACTCTTAACACACAATGCTTTTTAGGCAAATTCATTTATGATGTTTACAGCTACAGTGGTCATTTAAGATCTTTTTACTTACAATACAAAATTAATTCTTCCTCAGAGGATGATGTCAGCTATGTGATTTAAGGGGAAATGTCACACTACAAACAAAATTACAGTTCAACGCTACCAAGTGTAACTGTTATGACATACAATTCAAGATTCCGAGTTGAGGTTGCACGTAAAGTCTGAAAGAGTGAGAAAAGGACAACTAAAATGTGCAAAGTCACTGTGTTGCAGCCAAAGTATAGAAAAAAGGAATGACAATGATACAATAACAACATTTATTTTAAATCAGAATGTGACATACTACATCAGATGATAATTTTGGTAATAAGAGAAATCAACACTGTAATGTGAGGCTCGAATTGACATTTGATAGATAAGAAGGGATTATCATTCAGTACCGTTGACATTAGTAGGTCATCAAGTGGAACAGTGTGATTTGATGTTGTTACAAACTAAAAACAAACATTGCAATGAAAATCTCACTTTAAAAATACTACAAGAAGTCAGGGCTGCCTTGAATGAGTCTAAATTAGAACACATTTTCTTCCTCACTCAAGAAGACAGTGTGAGTAAATAGTGATAGAACAATTCAAAAACAAATGCTATGTTACATGGCAATGCAGAACAATGAATAAAGGTCATGGGTACAACTGGTGAATGGTGAGTTCCTACTAAGCATAAGGAAATTCCACTGTGACCCATTCTTTCTCACGATGTGACAATTTTATCATCATTAAGAAAGAAATGCTTAGGATGTACAGAAATGAATGTGTGTTATTACAGAACTAAGTTTACATCGCGTTTGGTATGGAGCAATTTCACTCGGTGTTTTCTTTGTGCATCTGTGTTTCCTAACACAAGAATGTACTTGACTGCCCCTCCTTTCCACATCCAAATTAAGCCTTTAGCAGGGCCTGTTCACAGAGGTAGATGGTTAAGATGGTCACCTAGTGACACAATGCAGTGCCGAATGTACCATGAATATATTCTTCAGAAATGATAACCGAATCTGAGTAAAATCAAGAGAGAATGAGGAGGATATGGCCTGTAGGTGTAAGATTTCACCAATGTTATATTACACCATAACAAATGCTCCCAATATAAAACTGCTATGGACTGCAGATATGGTGTGCAGATGTCCTTGACTGTTTCAACCCTCGAGCTGCAGATGACACGCATGTGCACATTCAGCTCTTTTCATACAATTCCATGAAACAACATGCTGTTATTGCACAGGATATAATTTCTGGGCTATTTGTATCTTGGAAGTCACTCATTTTCCCATTGAATCTTTTTCTGTTGCTCTGGAACAATGGGAGTCACATTTTACACATTCTCAAACCTCACACACACAATTATAAATATATATTCCCACACCAGAAATTTTGTAACTATTTTGGTGAGCTTGTGTATGTAACCTTGCTTCAAGGTGTACTACATTCAGAAAAATTAACAGTAATTTATCCTGCGTTTATTTTATACACAGAATGCAATTATCCTATTTCCCACATTGTTGTTGTTGTTGTTGTTGTGGTCTTCAGTCCTGAGACTGGTTTGATGCAGCTCTCCATGCTACTCTATCCTGTGCAAGCTTCTTCATCTCCCAGTACTTACTGCAACCTACATCCTTCTGAATCTACTTAGTGTATTCATCTCTTGGTCTCCCTCTACGATTTTTACCTTCCACGCTACCCTCCAGTGCTAAATTTGTGATCCCTTGATGCCTCAAAACATGTCCTACCAACCGATCCCTTCTTCTAGTCAAGTTGTGCCACAAACTTCTCTTCTCCCCAATCCTATTCAATACCTCCTCATTAGTTACGTGATCTACCCACCTTATCTTCAGCATTCTTCTGTAGCACCACATTTCGAAAGCTTCTATTCTCTTCTTGTCCAAACTGGTTATCGTCCATGTTTCACTTCCATACATGGCTACACTCCATACAAATACTTTCAGAAACGACTTCCTGACACTTAAATCTGTACTCGATGTTAACAAAATTCTCTTCTTCAGAAACGTTTTCCTTGCCATTGCCAGTCTACATTTTATATCCTCTCTACTTCGACCATCATCAGTTATTTTACTCCCTAAATAGCAAAACTCCTTTACTACTTTAAGTGTCTCATTTCCTAATCTAATCCCCTCAGCATCACCCGATTTAATTTGACTACATTCCATTATCCTCGTTTTGTTTTTGTTGATGTTCATCTTATATCCTCCTTTCAAGACACTGTCCATTCCGTTCAACTGCTCTTCCAAGTCCTTTGCTGTCTCCGACAGAATTACAATGTCATCGGCGAACCTCAAAGTTTTTACTTCTTCTCCATGAATTTTAATAGCTACTCCGAATTTTTCTTTTGTTTCCTTTACTGCTTGCTCAATATACAGATTGAATAACATCGGGGAGAGGCTACAACCCTGTCTCACTCCTTTCCCAACCACTGCTTCCCTTTCATGCCCCTCGACTCTTATAACTGCCATCTGGTTTCTGTACAAATTGTAAATAGCCTTTCGCTCCCTGTATTTTATCCCTGCCACCTTCAGAATTTGAAAGAGAGTATTCCAGTTAACGTTGTCAAAAGCTTTCTCTAAGTCTACAAATGCTAGAAACGTAGGTTTGCCTTTTCTTAATCTTTCTTCTAAGATAAGTCGTAAGGTTAGTATTGCCTCACATGTTCCAACATTTCTACGGAATCCAAACTGATCTTCCCCGAGGTCCGCTTCTACCAGTTTTTCCATTCGTCTGTAAAGAATTCGCGGTAGTATTTTGCAGGTGTGACTTATTAAACTGATAGTTCGGTAATTTTCACATCTGTCAACACCTGCTTTCTTTGGTATTGGAATTATTATATTCTTCTTGAAGTCTCAGGGTATTTCGCCTGTCTCATACATCTTGCTCACCAGATGGTAGAGTTTTGTCAGGACTGGCTCTCCCAAGGCCATCAGTAGTTCTAATGGAATGTTGTCTACTCCCGGGGCCTTGTTTCGACTCAGGTCTTTCAGTGCTCTGTCAAACTCTTCACGCAGTATCGTATCTCCCATTTCATCTTCATCTACATCCTCTTCCATTTCCATAATATTGTCCTCAAGTACATCGCCCTTGTATAAACCCTCTATATACTCCTTCCACCTTTCTGCCTTCCCTTCTTTGCTTAGAACTGGGTTGCCATCTGAGCTCTTGATATTCATACAAGTGGTTCTCTTCTCTCCAAAGGTCTCTTTAATTTTCCTGTAGGCAGTATCTATCTTACCCCTAGTGAGACAAGCCTCTACATCCTTACATTTGTCCTCTAGCCATCCCTGCTTAGCCATTTTGCACTTTCTGTTGATCTCATTTTTGAGACGTTTCTATTTATTTTTGCCTGCTTCATTTACTGCATTTTTATATTTTCTCCTTTCATCAATTAAATTCAATATTTCTTCTGTTACCCAAGGATTTCTATTAGCCCTCGTCTTTTTACCTACTTGATCGTCTGCTGCCTTCACTACTTCATCCCTCAGAGCTACCCATTCTTCTTCTACTGTATTTCTTTCCCCCATTCCTGTCAATTGTTCCCTTATGCTCTCCCTGAAACTCTCTACAACCTCTGGTTCTTTCAGTTTATCCAGGTCCCATCTCCTTAAATTCCCACCTTTTTGCAGTTTCTTCAGTTTCAATCTGCAGTTCATAACCAATAGATTGTGGTCAGAATCCACATCTGCCCCTGGAAATGTCTTACAATTTAAAACCTGGTTCCTAAATCTCTGTCTTACCATTATATAATCTATCTGATACCTATTAGTATCTCCAGGATTCTTCCAGGTATACAGCCTTCTTTTATGATTCTTGAACCAAGTGTTAGCTATGATTAGGTTATGCTCTGTGCAAAATTCTACAAGGCGGCTTCCTCTTTCATTTCTTCCCCCCAATCCATATTCACCTACTATGTTTCCTTCTCTCCCTTTTCCTACTGACGAATTCCAGTCACCCATGACTATTAAATTTTCGTCTCCCTTCACTACCTGAATAATTTCTTTTATCTCGTCATACATTTCATCAATTTCTTCATCATCTGCAGAGCTAGTTGGCATATAAACTTGTACTACTGTAGTAGGCATGGGCTTTGTGTCTATCTTGGCCACAATAATGCGTTCACTATGCTGTTTGTAGTAGCATTATATGTGTTAAATGTCAATTCAAAATCAATTCTAAAATCAGTTTTTGGTTTTCTTTTACATTCATTTTACACAATCCTTATAACTATTCTAACCAGTGGACAAAATTGGTCTGTGATTTTATACAGAAAAATTGGAAAATCATCCGCAGTTGGAGGGTTTTCTTTTCTTTTTTTTTTCTTTTTCTTTTTTTTTTCTTTTTTCTTTTTTTTTAAATAAACTTCTCAAATGGAGTTGCTCATGGAAGAGATATTTTGTAATGCATGTAGTACAGTTATGATTAATCCCAAATTCTGACATTTTCCTTGTGGCACGTTGACAGAGCTCAGAGAAAAATTTTTTTGAAAGTAAAAGGCTGCAAAAAGCAAGTTCAAGTTTACAAAATGTAATGGAGGAGATCCACAAGAATACATGCAACCAATGTCTCACACACAGAATATTTTACCACTTTTTTGGAAAATGTGTATCATAATGTGCTTCTAGTCATATATATGTAAGATTGAATTCCAACACATCAAACCTATGCTTGTATTTCTTAAGCACCCTATATGAGAGGCAAGAAACTGGAGGCACTAGATGCTACTATCAAAGCTTCTACAACATTTGTAAGAGGAGTTCTATGACAGACTTGTTTAGCTAACAAAAGGGAAAGTGACAAGCAACATCTTGCCAATCTGAAAAGACACCACTACTTTTCATGAAGAGCATTACATGAAAGGGAGGATTCTAAAAAATGGCTTCATTCAATAGAAAGAACTTAACATGCGGGTCTTCAGTTTCTCCCACCATTATGGCAAAATAATCCACAGATGTACTGTTGGCTGTTGAAGTCTTTACAGCACAATATCTTGGCAACAGATCCTGCCATCCCCTTCAGGTATGCTGACAAACTGACCGTACACTCAGCGGCCACTTATACCCTCACACCACAGCCATCCATCCCAGTGTTCCATCTATGTCAGTTCAGCTGTACACCTGACAACAACAACAGAATTGGACCATAAAAAATATTGTGCCCACTGCACAACAGCAGATGGCAGTTCACTCAGAGATTATTTTGTCAAACGTAATATAGACAGCAACAACGAGGTGAAAAATCTGCTATTTTGGCCTGCAGTGTAGCATAATTATTCCATGTATTTCATGTACTTGCACATTTCAAGATTGCACACAAAATTCCACATATGGCGACATGGCAGCCTATTCATTTTTATGTCAGGATCTCTCTCTCTCTCTCTCTCTCTCTCTCTCTCTCTCTCTCTCTCTCTCTCTCTCTCTCTCGTTATGACATTCTCAAATGAGGAAGTGAAACCTAGAGGGAGCTGATCTGCATGTAAAAGAATGGAAGAAAGCATCTACGTTGTTCTCCCAGCCAACCTAAACTGAGAAAGAACATATCGCTGTTCAGTTATTACATGGTGGACAAAATAAAACTGGCCCATTAACTGTGCATAAAATAGCAATCTTAATATTGATAATGTAGACTGGAATACTCTCTTTCAAATTCTAAAGGTGGCAGGGGTAAAATACAGGGAGCGAAAGGCTATTTACAATTTGTACAGAAACCAGATGGCAGTTATAAGAGTCGAGGGACATGAAAGGGAAGCAGTGGTTGGGAAGGGAGTGAGACAGGGTTGTAGCCTGTCCCCGATGCTATTCAATCTTTATATTGAGCAAGCAATAAAGGAAAGAAAAGAAAAGTTTGGAATAGGTATTAAAATCCATGGAGAAGAAATAAAAACGTTGAGGTTCGCCGATGACATTGTAATTCTGTCAGAGACAGCACATGACTTGGAAGAGCAGTTGAACGCAATGGACAGTGTCTTGAAAGGAGGATATAAGATGAACATCAACAAAAGCAAAACAAGTATAATGGAATGTAGTCGAATTAAGTCGGGTGATGCTGAGGGAATTAGATTAGAAAATGAGACACTTAAAGTAGTTAAGGAGTTTTGCTATTTGGGGAGCAAAATAACTGATGATGGTCGAAGTAGAGAGGATATAAAATGTAGACTGGCAATGGCAAGGAAAACGTTTCTGAAGAAGAGACATTTGTTAACATCGAGTATAGATTTAAGTGTCAGGAAGTTGTTTCTGAAAGTATTTGTATGGAGTGTAGCCATGTATGGAAGTGAAACATGGACGATAAATAGTTTGGACAAGAAGAGAATAGAAGCTTTCGAAATATGGTGCTACAGAAGAATGCTCAAGATTAGATGGGTAGATCACGTAACTAATGAGGAAGTATTGAATAGAATTGGGGAGAAGAGGAGTTTGTGGCACAACTTGACAAGAAGATGGGACCGGTTGGTAGGACATGTTCTGAGGCATCAAGGGATCACAAATTTAGCACTGGAGGGTAGCGTGGAAGGTAAAAATCGTAGAGGGAGACCAAGAGATGAATACACTAAGTAGATTCAGAAGGATGTAGGTTGCAGTAAGTACTGGGAGATGAAGAAGCTTGCACAGGATAGAGTAGCATGGAGAGCTGCATCAAACCAGTCTCAGGACTGAAGACCACAACAACAACAACATTATGCAATGGCTGTTCTATATATTGATGAGGTTTTTCGGAGGCGTAATGATGCATATTCTGATTGCTTTCCTTCCCAGACAAGCTGAACCTGTATCATCTGAAGTAATGAAAAACTGAGAATACAAATGCCCCAATGTCATCTCATTCAGACATCACTTACAGAACTGAACATGCACAAATAATTATGGAAGCTTTAACTTATATATGACACAAAATTTGTAATGATAATCATGCAAGGTCCTTTTTGATAAAGTTCTGACATCGTGAGTTTTAAATTCCACAGTGTTGCAATTTTAATCGGTTTTCTGTAGGCTCTCTTTTGACCAATCAGTGCTTTCTGATGTTTACACTTCTTTTGGGAACTGTTTTCTACCGACATCTTTGCTGTTTGGATTTTGTTGTAATGATGTTGTGAAGACACATTTCAAGCTAGAATTTTTTGGGCATCCTGTATTTTCAGAAAAGGGTTCTAACACACGCCTCACCAGTGCATAAGTATTATTTAAAATGTTCGAACCATAAAGTCATACCTTTTCTTACAGTACTTTGATTTCATCTTCGACAGTTGACCTGTTGCGTATCACAAGTGAGTTAACTCCTCCAAGTGTTACATATTAACTGTACATCTTTTTAAAATAATCACACTCCATATTCCAAATATCAGCAGAAGCAGTTAGGCTAAATGAAGTACTGAGTGTTGATTTTTATGTATGATAACAGTATTAAAACGTTACAGTATAACAATTTAGCCATATAATATGTGCAAGCTTAGTGCACTCTTTATTTTATATATTGTAAAAATTAAATACTACCCTAAAATATTTGAACAGTTAAACTTGGGGCAAATACAAATATTCAATCCTCTTACTGGGTTGATTCTTTATGAACCAATGCGAGATGCACAAATGAACAACATAGATTTTAGAACATTGTAATTCTTTAGTAACATATTCCCAAGCAGTAACTTGTGTATGAGAGCAGATATGGTATTATTATTTGGTTGGAATTGATTTCAGGAAATGCTGAGCAGACAACCAAAGTGTTTCTTGAGTGCAAATGGATTGACAAGAGATTTGTATTATTATTTTGTGGTATCGCGTGTGCTGCCATCAAAGAGACAGACTCTCAGTCAGAATCCGTTTCAGTATCCAGGCCAGCTATGAGGAGAAGGCTGACCCAAAGATTTGGAGCATTTATGACAAAAAAGTGTCTCGAAATATTCTGCACAAGGTGAGTGAATAGGTACCTTCTACCACTGTGCAGAAACTGACGGAAGTCAACTGCAGCTCACGGTGATGCTGCCACAGCACAAAAATTTAAGTCAACAGATTGTACCAGAAACTCGCCCACAGACAACTGAAAGTGAGCGAGTGTTGCCAGAAAAATCATCACACTTGTTAGTGGCTAGACACAAGTATACTGTTTCCAATGATACCTCAAAACAATACCCTGTTATGTCCAATACCAATGCAGGCTCCAAAACAGCAGCCACCCCAGTAATCTCTAACAAATCTGTATACATTACTATGGGACACAATGTAGGACTCCTATAAAAAACAAGCCTTTCACTGTTCAGTATACAGGATGTCCCAGAAATGTTGCAACAAACTACAACAGGTTGTAGAAGATGTCTTGAGAAACAAATCGAGTCTAGCAGCCCATGTACAGAAATGTTATCGAATGACACTACAAAGTGTCTAAATTACTGGCACTGGTGCTTGACAGTAGGCCACTCTTTCAGCAGCGACTGTGACTTTACACGCTGATGGACAATAGGTGGAACATCTCTATCTGTTGTGTATTATTCAGTGATTGCAAGTGATTGCCACAATCACCATTGGAGAATATGTACCTAGCTGATGTGTAGAAAGGCCTTGTCTACTATGAATGGGATGCTCTGTTGCCTCAGAGGATGATGGTTTCGGGTACACGTTTTCCATCCACAGTTTATCTTTCTTCTGGAACCCTCTGAAACCCCCGTGTTTTTCGGTAAATATGAGAAGAATAAAATGCTGATGGAAATCTGTGTCTGAAACTGTCATCCAATGAGGCAAGAGAGCTTCAGATTCATAAAGAGACAAAGCCAGTCTACATAGCAGCTAGCTTCATCTTCTCCACTGGCGATTATGATGCTCAGTCATTATCACTGAATAACAAGCAACATTGTGAGACATGTTGCCTACAGTCCAGCACCACAAAAACAGTCACGTTTGCTGCCAACACTTAACTGTCGCTCTGTAGTGTCATGGGATAACATTTCTGGAAATTAGTTCCTATCCTCAATCTGTTCCTTAAGACACCATCTACAAGCTTTCCAAATATGTTGCGACATTTCTGGGACACGCCTTGTAGATGGTCATGTTCATAAACCTATTGCACTTTGAGGCCTTTGTGGAAAATGGAAGCTGACACACTATCATGTCACCATCTAAGCCCACAGCAAAATGCATCAAATTGCTGATGCAGACAGGCCTACAACCACTGCTATGGTTCAGTGTTGAGTGAATGAAGTTACAAAATCAAATGTGTGCTAGCAGACAAGATAGCAGTCAACTTGTGCTTTTATCACCTTGACTGCTACAGCACCTGTTTATTGCTGGGGATGACCCCCTTCTGCGCACTGGTTCCAAACAAAAATTACTGTTATATCATCTTTCCCTGCATGAGCTAAATGCTATGGTTTGATAAATTCAATTTCGTATCGTTCTATGTTGTTCAAACTCACATCCTAACATTCTGTCCTTTGGTTTTGCTTCCTCTTTAACAAATGTTTGTTGACTGAGTATCTCTGCAGTCTTACTGACTTACTGCTGATACACAGTTTACAAATCCTCTGAATATGGATTCATTCTTTCTGAGTCTTACAATCTACGAGGGGGTGGCCAAGAGAACCGAAATTATTTTTTAAAAGCTATATTTTTTTCAAATTGTTTGTAAAACAACCTTATACCCTTCAATATACTCTCCATTACAATTAATAAATTCAACGCACTGGTGCTTCCACTGTTTGAAACATTTTTTGTGGTCATCTTTATAAATGGCCAAAAGGCCCTCTATCATTTTTTTCCTTGACTTCTTAAATGTTGTCAAATCGGTGTCCTTTCACGCTCCTTTTCATGCGCAGAAATAAGAAAAGGTCACACGGAGCCAGGTCAGTCGAGTAAGGTGTGTGGGGCAGCAGAACTATGCCACTGACTGTTTCTGGGTCGTAACCAGAGTGTCATTACTCATCGTCAGTAATGACCTTTCACAGAAACTCTGGCTCAGTTTAAACCTGTTGTTTCAAAGCAAGACATGTTTCAAGTGAACATTCCTTTTCATTGTTAGCCAGGAGTTCCAAGACAATCCGCTAATCTCGGACAGTTAATTAACTGCTTGTTGACAGTCTGTGAGCACAATCTCTCGAATTTTTCCAATATTTTCGTCAAATGGGGCAGTTGATGGATGTCCACAATGAGGTTTGCCATCAATCAATATAACACCATTTCTAAATCAAGCAAACCACTTGTACACTTGAGTTTTTGCCTTAGCGTCATCTTGGCAAGCTGTTTTCAACATTAAAACAGTTAGAGCAACATTTGCACCAAGTAGACAACAAAATTTCACAGCTGCATGTTGTTCATTTAAACCTGCCATCATAAAAAATGAAACAAGAACAAAACAGCACTAGTAAAAAAAAAAAAAAAAAAAAAAAAAAAAAAAAAAAAAAAAAAAAAAAAAAGAGAGAGAGAGAGAGAGAGAGAGAGAGAGAGAGAGAGAGAGAGAGAGAAAGAAAGAAAGAAAGAACACACTGTACATGAACAGGAAAAGGCAAATCGACAACTCAGGCACCACTGAACTGGCTATGGGTTGTGCTATACTCGCCTAGCGGCAGAAATCAGAACTACACAAGCTCCACGCATGGCATTGTTATTCCGCCTTTTTTTGGGTACCCACCTCGTATGCTATAATTTGTGAGAATTACAATGCAGGTCTAAGCTACATTGCACTTAATTGACAGTGCATAACTAAATGCTACAAGGAAACTTATCAGAAATGCCAAATATCTTAATGAAACATAACAGTTTTTATCAAACACAAAAAGATTACACTTCTGGGCTCATTCTACATTTACATTCTTGACACTAAAAGCCAAGATATGTTGTATGATAGAAAGAAGATGTATAAAGTAACTGTGTCATTAGTTATCATTCTTATTCAATCACATGAAGAACAACTGCCTTCGAATACGTTTCTGCACAAGACAAAAATTTTTAAATCCCGTTTACACAATAACGAAATCCTCACCTCAGCCTTCACTGCATGTAATTACCCCATCAGCCTAGTTAAAAAGCAGATTTCCTGGGCAATCACATCCAATTCTAGTACTGCTGATCCCTCCACGAAACAGCTTCAGAGCACACCATTGGTGACTCAGTATTATCCTGGTCTGGATTGTGTTAATCAGCTACTTCAACATGACCATTACTTCCTAAAATAATGCCCTGAAATGAGATCTATTCTGTCTCAAATTTTGCCCACCATACCTAGAATAACTTTTCGTCACCCTCCCAATCTCTGCAATATTCTTGTCAGACCTATGCTCCTACTGCACCCATCTCCCTACCCTATGGCTCCTATCCCTGTGAATGCCCCCACTGTAAGACTTGCCCTAAGTGCCCTCCTATCACCACCTATAACAGCCATGTAACTGGCAAAACATGTACTATCAAAGGGAGAGCCACCTGCAAAACGACACGTCATATACCAACTATTATGTAAACTCTGTTCAGCCTTCTGCTTCAGCATGACTACCACCAAATTATCAATTAGGATGAATGGGCATAGGCAGAGAGTGTATACTGGCAACTCGCAATATCCTGTTGCAGATCATGCTCTATAACATGACATTCGTGACCTTGGCACCTGTTTTACCACATGCCCCATCTGGATTCTTCCCCAGACACCAGTTTCTCAGAGTCCAAAGGTGGGAACTAGCACTACAACATGTTCTTAGTTTTCGCCACCCATCTGGCCTTAATTTACATAAATTTCTTCCATCTCAGCATTTCTTCACTGTAACTACTCTTTGCTTCACTCCGTTTTAGTTTTCTACATCTTTTATTGTCTTTCCCATCTATTTTTCACCATCCCTCCCACCACTGTTATGTACAATGCACTTAGCTTTTTGCTCTTATTAACTCATGCATCATGTTTAAGCAGTAATCTCTGTCTGCATATTATCCTTTCTTCTGCCTCTAAGCTCTCAGGTTTCCAAATCTTGTCCAATGCAGTCCCCAACAATCAGTCTTTCCTTCTCATACCGTATGGTAAGTATCCCCTGAACTGCGGTTCTGGGTGACTTTCCCGAAATCTACCCCTTTTCCTAGACCCCTCCAGTCCTTTTCCTTCACCCTTCTTCCTTCCCCTTCAACCCTTCTGCCTGAAGGAGGAGCCAGTGGCTCTGAAAGCTTGCCAATTACAACAGACTTTTACATGTGTGTTCTGTCGCCACTTGGTGATTTTTTTAATATATCCAATTAAATAATTTTGTCAATAATTCATTGTTTCCATTGTTATAGTTTATATAAAAAGTTACAGATGTGAAATTACTTTAATTTTACAATGATCTGTTCTATCAGGAAGAGTCTTCGTCTTTCAAAATATCTCCTGTATCACATTATGAGTGTCATGATACTCTTCTCTCACTAAACAAAACTGTGTCTACAGTTAAATCAGTGTGGCACCATGAAACTCTATTCCTAGCAGGGAAAATAACTGTAGAAGTTAATTCTGTAATTCTCTCCATTCATTTTATAGCTCAAAATATCTCACAGAGCATTGGCATCTCATTGTGTTGGCCACTATGTCATAAAATCCCCCACCCTTTCATTTATTTTTTAAAGAATCAAACCTGTATTGGTGATCGGTAACTGTAACTGATTTAATGAGGTCTGAACAATGGAAATAAATTATATTGTCTCACTTCCTCGATGTACTGATACTGCTGGAATATCATCACTTAAATTCTATTCAATTAAAGCAATGTCAACTGAAGGATTTTCTCACCAATTTCTTGCTTACAATGGGGACATGATACCTAAATTAATTTTTTTGTCGACACTGGTGTTAAAAAAAAATGGGTGACCAGAAACAGTGAGCAATAAAACACAACAAGGCTACATGTGCTGTCTGCAAAACGCTGACTAGGTTGCTGCTGAAGAAATAAATGACCTACCTTCAGTGTGCTATTCCAGGATATCTGGCGAGAGCAATGTCAAAACATGTAATATTGGAGTAGTAAAGTCAGCTTGCTTCCAATCAATGATTTTTTCCTCAGCGATCTATTCAGCATTTTGCATACTCCACATATTTTTCAACATGGTCACATACCTCCACCATGACTTCATGTCACAGCTATGTTACCACAAGATTAACAATGAATTCTAGAAGTAAGTTGATATTTTGCAGACAGGCAATAACACAGAACACTGGTAATTGTGAGGCAGAGAGGAGAAAGGGGAAGGACTGTCTCCACACACCCCTCACAGGTATCTTCTCAGCTGCCTACTGTATGTTCAGCACACAGATACCAGTATTCTAAATAATAATGTAATGCAAATTGTAAGTGACCCAGAAGCAAAAGAATCTTCCACAAAGGACTAAAAATGTTTGTTAATGTGTCACATTGTGTTATTTCATAATTGGTTTTAAATAAAGTGACAAACAGAGTTAAATTGTAGTGCATTCATATTACCTTTTTATTCCGGAATGTTTGTGCTGGAGGAGGCAGCCTGACCATATCTATGGAAGATGTGGAAGCCACTACAAACAGTGAGTCTTCATGTGAGGAATCATTTATGATAAACGGTGTGGCACCAAATAAATCACAGCCAATACCATCAAAAGTTGAAGTACAAGCAGTATTAGGAAGCAGTGAAAGGTGGTTGCCTGGAGAAGTTTTCTCTGGTGATGATGAATTACTGCTAGTGCAGGAGGACACTGGGGTTATAGCTTGTGGTACTATTTGGACAGGTGGGCGATTCTTTGGTAAGGGAACAGGAACTGAAAGCAAATCTGTGCCACTTCCTGGTGAGTGCTTGAAACTTTCAAGGCTTCGTACAGGCTTCAACTGCAATAGCAAAGCAAACAGACAAATCACACAAGCTCACCAAAGGAAGCACATAAACAAACGAATAAAGCAGAAAAATAAATCTAACCTATGAATTTCAATTAAACCAAAATCATTCACCTCACCAGAAGTATGAAACAATCCACCACAAACACATCAGCTATGTCTCTGTACATAAATGTATCAAGTGAAATATGCAACAATAGTGAAGGAGTTTCATATACAAGTTACTAATTATTTTCCAGACTTTCTTAGCTCTTCATTTTACAAATTATGTTATTACATAGACCAAAGACCCTTGTTAGCTAAATGACAAGTTGCAATGTTTATAGCAAATACACATCATTTAGAGATATCTTATCCTTCGTTAAATATTAACTATGCAGTGTATCATAACATACAAACAGTACAATTTTAACATAATTGAGGAAGCAGCAGAATTATAATTATAATTACTGTGAAGTTGGTTGCTTTAAAGTAGGACATTTAATGTCAATACAATAAGCTTCTATCACCTTCAACTCTTTGCTAATCTACACCCTGACTTGATCCATATCTATGAAGAGGAAATCATTCACCTCACCAGAAGTGATCCATATCTATGAAGAGGAAATCTGTAGATTTGCAGAGGCTAGAGGAAGAGATGGAAAGGGGGGGGGGGGGGGTTGGAGACCTGCACACATGTTGTAATGGAACAATTCACCTTTTCATTTTAAAAAGTTAAGCTAAGCTTTTTTCAGAAGGAAATTGGTATTTGTTAAATTTTGTATATTAGCAACATAAAATAAAGAAATAGTAAAAGAAAATATTCATTTAGAACAATAAAACAATTTCTATTGATTGTCCTTAATACTAAATATTTTCTCCTATACTAATTCCATTTTTACATACGGTGAGGTGGGGGAGGGGAGGGGAGGGGAGGGGAGGGATGAGAACCACTGAACACTGAAGGTTAATGTAATGCACAGTTTTTTCACAAATCCATTGTGAAAACTGCATGTATTATTTTCATTCTGCTTTGAAAATTGTTGTCTGTTCTACTGCTCATTTCATACATATAAGTCAAGTTACTTACTGCTTTTGTACACATTAAGATCTTTTCTGACTAAATACTTAATGCATATGAAATTATTTTTTTGTTTCTATGTTCACTAATTCCACTGGAAGGAATGGTGCTGTGGTCTTACACCTCTTAGAGTAGATATTTTCTGCATATAATTATATATTTCAGTGCAAGCATTTAGAATGCAAGTTTATCTAACAGAAATACAGAGGACAGACAAGGAATATATCAGTCATAAGAAAGTAATAAAATGTACTACATTTCTAAGCAATAATGTAAAATAAATATTAAGAGGAGTGAAAGGAAACATAATTTTCTTCTCCAGGGGACACCACCTTGACGAAGCACTGTCCGTGTGGGTGGAGAGGTTTGCACATCCACGTGAAGCTGAGGGCTATGCTGAAGGTACAGGACCTACTACCGGAAAGGCCTTAGCTGATGGATCAACGTCAAAGACAGGTAACAAGAGGATAAGGGAGGAATCTAAGACTCCCTCCTCTCAGGATAAGCAAGTCCAGGAAAAGCCGAGGCGAGAAAATGGGAAACAGACCTCTGGTACTGCAGTCTCAGTTTTTAGGATGGTGGATGTCCAAGAAGGCTACTGACTGGTAAGCATCAACTCGCAGCAGGAGGGGGTCATGCAGATGACCCTTTTTGAAAAGATTGTGTGTGTGGGGGAGGGGGGGGGGGGGGGTGGGACACTGGTCCAGGACCCAAATTCAGGAGGGTGGTATAGATATGTTAGACATTTCACGATTTAAGCTAGCTTCCTACTTCTGCAGAGTAGATATGGATGGAGAAGGAGTTGCCACATTTATTAAAAACTGCCATAAATTCAAGAACATTGACAATAATAAATTCTGCTTAGAGCACCATATAGAAGCATGTGCAACAGAAGTAGAGTTCCATAATAGATCCTATATAATAGTAATAGTGGCAGGAGGAACAAGACTTCTGGTCAGGTGACCACAGGGTTATAAACACAAAGTCAAATAGGGGTAATGCAGGAGTAGGTTCAATAATGAATAGGAAAATAGGAACGCGGGTAAGCTACTACAAACAGCTTAGTGAACGCATTATTGTGGCCAAGATAGATACGAAGCCCACACCTACTACAGTAGTACAAGTTTATATGCCAACTAGCTCTGCAGATGACGAAGAAATTGAAGAAATGTATGATGAAATAAAAGAAATTATTCAGATAGTGAAGGGAGACGAAAATTTAATAGTCATGGGTGACTGGAATTTGAGTGTAGGAAAAGGGAAAGAAGGAAACGTAGTAGGTGAATATGGATTGGGGCTAAGAAATGAAAGAGGAAGCCGCCTGGTAGAATTTTGCACAGAGCATAACTTAATCGTAGCTAACACTTGGTTCAAGAATCATAAAAGAAGGTTGTATACCTGGAAGAATCCTGGAGATACTAAAAGGTATCAGATAGATTATATAATGGTAAGACAGAGATTTAGGAACCAGGTTTTAAATTGTAGGACATTTCCAGGGGCAGATGTGGATTCTGACCACAATCTATTGGTTATGAACTGCAGATTGAAACTGAAGAAACTGCAAAAAGGTGGGAATTTAAGGAGATGGGACCTGGATAAACTGAAAGAACCAAAGGTTGTACAGAGTTTCAGGGAGAGCATAATGGAACAATTGACAGGAATGGGGGAAAGAAATCCAGTAGAAGAAGAATGGGATGAAGTAGTGAAGGCAGCAGAGGATCAAGTAGGCAAAAAGACGAGGGCAAGTAGAAATCCTTGGGTAACAGAAGAAATACTGAATTTAATTGATGAAAGGAGAAAATATAAAAATGCAGTAAATGACGCAGGCAAAAATAAATAGAAACGTCTCAAAAATGAGATCGACAGGAAGTGCAAAATGGCTAAGCAGGGATGGCTAGAGGACAAATGTAAGGATGCAGAGGCTTATCTCACTAGGGGTAAGATAGATACTGCCTACAGGAAAATTACAGAGACCTTTGGAGAAAAGAGAACCACTTGTATGAATATCAAGAGCTCAGATTGAAACCCAGTTCTAAGCAAAGAAGGGAAAGCAGATAGGTGGAAGGAGTATATAGAGGGTCTATACAAGGGAAATGTTCTTGAGGACAATATTATGGAAATGGAAGAGGATGTAGATGAAGATGAAATGGGAGATACGATACTGCGTGAAGAGTTTGACAGAGCACTGAAAGACCTGAGTCGAAACAAGGCACCCGCAGTAGACAACATTCCATTGGAACTACTGACGGCCTTGGGAGAGCCAGTCCTGACAAAACTCTACCATCTGGTGAGCAAGATGTATGAAACAGGTGAAATACCCTGAGACTTCAAGAAGAATATAATAATTCCAATCCCAAAGAAAGCAGGTGTTGACAGATGTGAGAATTACCGAACAATCAGTTTAATAAGCCACAGCTGCAAAATACTAACACAAATTCTTTACAGACGAATGGAAAAACTAGTAGAAGCCGACCTCGGGGAAGATCAGTTTGGATTCCGTAGAAATACTGGAACATGTGAGGCAATACTGACCTTACGACTTATCTTAGAAGAAAGATTAAGGAATGGCAAACCTACGTTTCTAGCATTTGTAGACTTAGAGAAAGCTTTTGACAATGTTGACTGGAATACTCTCTTTCAAATTCTAAAGGTGGCAGGGGTAAAATACAGGGAGCGAAAGGCTATTTACAATTTGTACAGAAACCAGATGGCAGTTATAAGAGTCGAGGGGCATGAAAGGGAAGCAGTGGTTGGGAAAGGAGTGAGACAGGGTTGTAGCCTCTCCCCGATGTTATTCAATCTGTATATTGAGCAAGCAGTAAAGGAAACAAAAGAAAAATTCGGAGTAGGTATTAAAATCCATGGAGAAGAGATAAAAATTTTGAGGTTCACCGATGACATTGTAATTCTGTCAGAGACAGCAAAGGACTTGGAAGAGCAGTTGAAGACAATGGATGGTGTCTTGAAGGGAGGATATAAGATGAACATCAACAAAAGCAAAACGAGGATAATGAAATGTAGTCGAATTAAGTCGGGTGATGTTGAGGGTATTAGATTAGGAAATGAGACACTTAAAGTAGTAAAGGAGTTTTGCTATTTGGGGAGCAAAATAACTGATGATGGTCGAAGTAGAGAGGATATAAAATGTAGACTGGCAATGGCAAGGAAAGCGTTTCTGAAGAAGAGAAATTTGTTAATATCGAGTATAGATTTAAGTGTCAGGAAGTCATTTCTGAAAGTATTTGTATGGAGTGTAGCCATGTATGGAAGTGAAACATGGACGGTAAATAGTTTGGACACGAAGAGAATAGAAGCTTTCGAAATGTGGTGCTACAGAAGAATGCTGAAGATTAGATGGGTAGATCACGTAACTAATGAGGAGGTACTGAATAGGATTGGGGAGAAGAGGAGTTTGTGGCACAACTTGACCAGAAGAAGGGATCGGTTGGTAGGACATGTTCTGAGGCATCAAGGGATCACCAATTTAGTATTGGAGGGCAGCGTGGAGGGTAAAAATCATAGGGGGAGACCAAGAGATGAATACACTAAGCAGATTCAGAAGGATGTAGGTTGCAGTAGGTACTGGGAGATGAAGAAGCTTGCACAGGATAGAGTAGCATGGAGAGCTGCATCAAACCAGTCTCAGGACTGAAGACCACAACAACAACATAATAGTAACTATTTACCGAGCACCTGCAGGAAATTATAATCTATTCCTAAATCATCTAGAAGCTCTTTTGGGTTATTTAACTGGAAGAAACAAAGAAATTTTGATTGCTGGTGACTTTAATACAGAGTTTCTAATGCAATCTTCCAGTAAACATTTACTGCAGTTAGTAATGTTGTCTTTCAATCTAACTCACACTGTAAACTTTCCAATAAGGATTACTAAATCCTCAACGACAGCCACTGATAACATTTTTATAGAAAAATCAAAGGAACAAAATCATATCATATAACCTGTAATAAATGGACTATCAGATCATGACATGCAGCTCCTTGTTTTAGATGTAAATTCTAAGCAGATTATCAAGACTACTAAATCTGAGTACAGGAGAGTGGTCAATCAAACAAAAATTGGGTGTTTTAGAAAACTGCTCAAAGATATGAACTAGAAAGATGTTTATAGTGCTCATGACATGAATGAAAAATATAACACATTCATGTACAATGTCAGCACCATGTTTGAAAACTGTTTTCCTCTTAAAGTTACTCAAATTAAACAGAAGTCTACAATAAAACCATGGATTACACAAGGAATAAAGATTTCCTGTAAGACAAAAAGGAAAATGTATCTGTTAACCAAGAATAGCTCCAATGCTGATGATTTAGCTAAATAAAAGGAATAATGTAAAATATTAAAAGAAGTAACTCAGACATCTAAACAAATGCACTACGATAAGAAGATAGCAATGTCAGGGAACAAAATAAAAACAATATGGAATATAGTGAAAGAGGAGACTGGTAGAACCAGAAAGAAACAGGAGCAAATAGCATTAAGAGTAGATGACACATTAGTAATCGATGGGCATAGTGTGGCAAATCTATTTAACAATTACTTTATATCCGTTACTGATAGAATGGGATAGTCAGGATCAGTAAATAATGCCCTTGAATATCTGAAACTAGCCTTTACAAATAGCTTCAGGTGCATGAATATGTCACTCACTTCACCAAAAGAAGTAACTTCCATAATAAACGAAGCATTCTAGTGGTTACGATGAAATATCAACAAAGTTAATTAAGGCATGTTCTTGTGAGTTTAGTACGATTCTAAGTTACTTGTGTAACCAGTCAATTATAACTGGGCTAAAATATGCAGATGTTACGCCTCTATTCAAGAAAGGGGATAAAGAGATACCATAATACTACAGACCGAGTTCACTTTTGCCAGCATTCTCAAAAATTTTAGAAAAAGTAATGTATGGGCAGCTTCTCAACCATCTGACCACAAATAACATATTATCAAGAACACAGTTTGGATTTCTGAAGGGTTCTGATATCGAGAAGGTTATTTACACCTACAGTGAAAATGTACTTCATTCATTAAATAACAAATTACAAGCAGCAGGGATTTTCTGTGATTTGTCAAAGGCATTTGATTGTGTGAATCACAACACCCTTTTAAATAAATTAGAATTCTATGGCGTCACGGGCAGTGCTGCAAAATGGTTCAAGTCATACCTCGCTAATAGGAAACAAAAGGGGTCAGTGCAAGGGACTAGTGAATTAAGTCATCAGTCATCATCAGAATGGGAATAAATTACATGTGGTGTCCCACAAGGATCCATCTTAGGGCCATTGCTTTTTCTTGTGTACATTAATGATCTCTCATCAGTTACGCTGCCAGAAGCAGAGTTCATTTTGTTTGCAGATGACACAAGTATTGCAATAAATAGTATGTCAATTATAGTTCTAGAAAGATCTGCTAATGATATTTTCATGGATATTAATAAATGGTTTAAAGCCAACTCACTGACATTTAACTTCAAAAAGACACACTATATGCAATTCAGAACCTGTAAGAGGTTTCCACCCAGCATATGTATAAAGTATGAAGAAGAGCAGATAGAAGAGGTTGACAGTCTTAAATTCCTGGGATTACAACTTGATAATAAATTCATTTGGGAGGAGCACACCACAGAACTGCAGAAATGCCTTAACAAACCTGTATTTGCAATTCGAGTCGAGTGTTAGCTGACATAGGCGACATAAAAATGAAAAAGCTTGCATACTTTCATTCCATGTCATATGGTATAATATTCTGGGGTAACTCTTCAAGTCAAACAAAAGTTTTCAGAGTCCAATAGCGTGTAATACGTATTATTTGTGGAGTAAATTCACGGACGTCCTGTAGAAACCTCTACAAAGAACTGGGTATACTAACTACTGCCTCTCAGTATACTTACTCCTTAATGAAATTTGTCCTAAATAATATATCTCTTTTTTCCAACAAACAGCTCAGTTCATACATACAATACCAGGAACAAAAGTGATCTGCACAAGGACTTACAAGCACTTACTTTAGTTCAAAAAGGGGTCCACTATTCAGGAACACTCATCTTCAATAATTTTCCAGCAAACATAAAAAATTTAGTTACAAATAAAGATCAGTTAAAAGGAGCCTGAAAGACTTAATTGTGGCCAACTCCTCCTACTCCATTGATGATTTTTTTTAATAGAAACAAATGATGTATTGAATATATTGATACTATTAGTATTGTTATTTCAGCTTTTTATTTTTTATTTTTTAAATTGACATGTTCCACATTGACGAGGATCTCCTCAGCATGGATCTATGGAAGGAAAAACTAATCTAATCTAATCTATCTAGATCGCAGTGCCCTCATTTTTGTCGGTGAGAGGGTGCATACAGTGGAACGGCTCATGGACAAGGGCACACGATATCCCCATGGGAGGACGCGAAGCTGCTGGTCAAGACGGCAGCTGAGCTTCTTAAGACTGCAAAGGTATCAATATGGATACCTAAGAGCCTTAAGGATGCCTCTCCAAAGACTCTGAGAACCCAAAAGTCTTCACAGAGGATTGGATAGTGCTCAACCAGAAGGCTGTACCAGCGGGACGAAAGCTCTCCCCCTCCTCTGGAAGTGAGGAGACTGACACAAGCTTGCCATCAACAAAGCGACCAACTGTTGGTTGATTGCGATGCCAATGCCCACAACCTAGTGTGGGGTAGCAAGGGCACCAACAGTAGAGGTGAGTACCTTCTTGAATTTCTCTCATCTAACAACTTGGAGGTCCTGAATAGGGGCGATGAACCTACATTCAGGAACAGCAGAAGGGAAGAAGTAATTGGTATAATCTTTGGTTCCATGATGATGGGCAGCTACGTCTAACATTAGCATGTGGCGTTAGAGCCATCCTCTTTGGACCACATGTATGTTAAATTCAGGGTTGAAATGAGAATCAGACAGACCACGGCCAATAGGAATCCCAGGTAAACAGACTGGGGAGACATATAGGAGGGCAGGAGGGACCTTGACTTAAGCTTATCGGAAATTAAAACCTCAATAAGGAATCCAGTAGAGTTTGAGGAAGTAGCAGAGGCTGTAACCTCTGTCATAGTGACCTCATACCAGGACAACTGCTCAGTCACCAAGAATTGCACAAATAGGAGTGTGCCTTGGTGGAACAACTTGGAAATGCAAAGAAGACATGTACGAAGACTATTTAACCTTTCGAAATGTAAAGGACAATGGGCAAAATATAGTGAGGCCCTTGTCAACTACAACCTTGCAATTAGACAAGCAAAGGAGGCATCCTGGAAGGCACTCTGTGAGGAAAGGGAGGGCACAGCTGCTCAAGTCAGACTTCACAAAATCCCCACTAAAGTACCAACTAATCCAGGAGGTACGTTGAGGAAGGAGGATGGGGAATATACAAGACAGCACTTGAGACACTGGAATTGCTCCTCAAAACTCACTTCTCTCAATATGCTCTGGCAGATAACACAGACCAGAATGTGATCCCTGACAGAAAATGGTTCTCAAGTATTCAAAGAGAGGACTGGGAATTGGCTACGATTCAATAAAATCCAATGGGTGGTGGAAAGATTCCAACTGTTCAAGTCACCTGGACCAGATGGAATCTTTCCAGCTCTCCTGCAACAAGCAGGAGAGAATCTTATAAGAGTCCTATGCAGGTTATTCAGAGTTAGCCTAGCAGCAGGAATCATTCCCAAAGCCTGGAGGGCAGTGAAGGTGGTCTTTATTCCAAAGCCAGGGAGAACTGGTCATACCAAGGCTAAGGATATGAGACCAATCCGTCTGTCCTCCTCCATTCTTAAAACACTGGAAAAACTGGTTAATGTACATGTTGGGGAGAGGAGGCTAACTACGGCTCCTCTACATTCAAACCAACAGGCGTGTCAACCAGGTAAATCATGTGAGACAGCTCTCCACCAACTCGTTGGGAAGGTGGAGACAGCACTTCACTTTCAGGAAATAGCCCTCTGCATCTTCCTTGACATCAAGGGGTTTTTTAGTAACACAACCTTCAATTTCATGGTTAGCGCAGCAAAGGTGCATGACCTAGGGACCACTATATGTAGTTGGACTAGGGCCATGCTCAATGGAAGGAAGGGAGGCAGAGGTCGCCATGATGATTGAGAAGATGGTAATTAACATCACTAGAGGTTTTCCCCTTTATCGTGGAATCTAGTGGTGAACGAACTATTGAGGAACTAAATTACAGACAATGCTTTTGCCAAGCATACGCAGATGAGCAGATGGCCTTGTCATAGCAATACTTGACAAAATTTACTGACACAGTCAGGAATATGGCACAAGGTGCATTAGACGATGTGCGAGATTAGTGCAGGAAACAGGATCTAAGGCTTAATCCTAAGAAGACTGTTGTGGTACCATTCAAGAAGAAGCATATCCAACACTTAAGTTGGAATCTAAGCTTTTCAATGAAACTAGCTATGAAGGGGACACTGAAATATCTAGGGGTAACCTTAGATGGGAAACTAACATCGACCACTCACATTAAGAGCATCTGCTCCAAGGTGAAAGGTACTCTAGTGTGTACCAGAAGAGCTTGTGGCAAAAACTGGAGCCTATGGACCAGAGGTATGCACTAGATACACACCACAGTGGTTAGACCTAGGATCTCCTACAGCCCCTTAGTGTGGTGGAAGAATGTAGAACAGTAGGTTGCAGCTAAGGAGCTTGCTAAAGTGCAGACAGGCAGAACAGGCGAAATTAGCAACACACCAACCACTGCGATGGAAAACATGCTGGACATGCCTCCATTACATCCTTGGGTCAAGATGGAAATAGCAGCTGTTGCATACAGACTCAAAATTGGTAAAAACTGGATCTCTTTGGGATATCCAGAATCACACACTAAAATAGTGAGTGGGTTAAATATGGAAATGATGGGGAAATGCCGGCTGACTACATAACAACTCCCAAATGCTTCAACAAGCTTTACAATATAATAATTGGAAGCAGGGAGCAGTGGGAAAAAACAGTTTGACACCATACTGGGGACATTGTCTGGTTCCCTGATGGGTCGAAATGTCGAAATCATGCGCCGGGGCCGGAGTGTACAGGGTTCAGCCAAGACTGGAGGGCATCAGCTCTCTAGGAAAACTAGCCTCGGTATTCCACGCCCAAATCACTGCAATCAGGGTGTATGTGGAAGAGAATGTGTGTATGTGTTACAAGGGTCATAGCATCTACATCTATTCTGACAGCCAGGCAGCCCTGAAATCATTGACAGCTCTTGCAAAAAGATCTAAGATTGTTGCAGAATGTTACAGGGTTCTAGTGGAGCTAGGGGGGAGCAGTAGGGTAAACCTGGCCACTCAGGAACCTGTGGCAATGAACAAGCTGACAGATTGGCCAGGATGGGGGCAAAGACTCCGTTCACTGGACCGGAACCCGTCCTGACAATCACCAAGGCTATGATCAAACTAGAACTATCAAACTGGCTCAGAAGACAGCACATAGAATACTGGACCAAGGTATACAAACAAAAACATGGCCAGATAATGACGAGAAAGCGGTGTTTTAAAAGTAGCTCTGTAATCCTGGGCTTGAACAGGAAAGAGATTAAACTCATGGTTGGACTGATAACCGGCCATAGGAATATCAAAAACCACCTACATACAATGGGTATAATGGAAGAAGACCCTAAATGTAGGATCTGTGATAAGAGTGAAGAAAATGTATCAACCCTAATCTTCCAATACTCTACATTGGAGTTCAAGAGAGACAAAATCTTTGGGACAACTAGACCTGAAGAAATTGTGTCTAACAAAAAACTGGTAAAGCGACTCATACTATTTAAGGGCATTGGTTGACTTTACTAGATATAAAGGGTGTGATACGGCACATAAACTCAGTTTCGGTGCGGGCAGTGGTGGGTCAGACCAAAGCTGTTTTAGCTTCCCTACTAAAATCACATCAAATCAAGCATAGTTTTTGAAAATATTATGTTTCTCAAGTGAGACTTTATGGCTGGAAACTCAAGAATTCCCAGTACAGCAGTATCAAAAAATGTTGTTCACATGGTGGGGGAAGCGAGAGAGGGGGTGGCACCTGAGAGAGCAGTGAGTGGGGTGGAGGAACCTGCGAGTGGGGCAAGGAAGCCGTGAGTGGGAAGGGAGTATCCATTGGGGAGGAGGTGGGGGTGGAGGAAGCGATGAGGGGGCAGAGGGTGGAGGAATCTGAGAGGGGGAGGGGAGGCAGGGGGTAGAGGTAGCCGTGGGGAGGGGAGGCAAGGGGTGGCAGAAGCTGCGATGAGGGGAGGCGGCTTGGAGGACGCCGAGACGGGGTTCTGGAGGGTGGAGGAACGCGTGAGCGGAGTGTTGAGGCGGGGGAGTGGAGGAACGCGTGAGCGGAGTGTTGAGGCGGGGGAGTGGAGGAACGCGTGAGCGGAGTGTTGAGGCGGGGGACTGGAGGAACGCGTGAGCGGAGTGTTGAGGCGGGGGAGTGGAGGAACGCGTGAGCGGAGTGTTGAGGCGGGGGAGTGGAGGAACGCGTGAGCGGAGTGTTGAGGCGGGGGAGTGGAGGAAGCCTTGAGCGGAGTGTTGAGGCGGGGGAGTGGAGGAAGCCTTGAGCGGAGTGTTGAGACGGGGGAGTGGAGGAAGCCTTGAGCGGAGTTTGGAGGCGGGGGTGGAGGAAGCCTTGAGCGGAGTGTGGAGGCGGGGGTGGTGGAAGCCTTGAGCGGAGTGTGGAGGCGGGGGTGGTGGAAGCCTTGAGCGGAGTGTGGAGGCGGGGGTGGAGGAAGCCTTGAGCGGAGTGTGGAGGCGGGGGTGGAGGAAGCCTTGAGCGGAGTGTGGAGGCGGGGGTGGAGGAAGCCTTGAGCGGAGTGTGGAGGCGGGGGTGGAGGAAGCCTTGAGCGGAGTGTGGAGGCGGGGGTGGAGGAAGCCTTGAGCAGAGTGTGGAGGCGGGGCTGGAGGAAGCCTTGAGCGGAGTGTGGATGGAGGCGGGGCTGGAGGAAGCCTTGAGCGGAGTGTGGATGGAGGCGGGGCTGGAGGAAGCCTTGAGCGGAGTGTGGATGGAGGCGGGGCTGGAGGAAGCCTTGAGCGGAGTGTGGATGGAGGCGGGGCTGGAGGAAGCCTTGAGCGGAGTGTGGATGGAGGCGGGGCTGGAGGAAGCCTTGAGCGGAGTGTGGATGGAGGCGGGGCTGGAGGAAGCCTTGAGCGGAGTGTGGATGGAGGCGGGGCTGGAGGAAGCCTTGAGCGGAGTGTGGATGGAGGCGGGGCTGGAGGAAGCCTTGAGCGGAGTGTGGATGGAGGCGGGGGGGAGGAAGCCATGAGCGGAGTGTGGATGGAGGCGAGGGGGGGGGAGGAAGCCATGAGCGGAGTGTGGATGGAGGCGAGGGGGGGGAGGAAGCCTTGAGCGGAGTGTGGATGGAGGCGGGGGGGGGGGGGGAAGCCTTGAGCGGAGTGTGGATGGAGGCAGGGGGGGGGAAGCCTTGAGCGGAGTGTGGATGGAGGCAGGGGGGGGGAAGCCTTGAGCGGAGTGTGGATGGAGGCGGGGGGGGGGAGGAAGCCTTGAGCGGAGTGTGGATGGAGGCGGGGGGGGGGGAGGTAGCCTTGAGCGGAGTGTGGATGGAGGCGGGGGGGGGGAAGCCTTGAGCGGAGTGTGGATGGAGGTGGGGGGGGGGGGAGGAAGCCTTGAGCGTAGTGTGGATGGAGGCGGGGGGGAGGAAGCCTAGAGCGGAGTGTGGGCGGAGGCGGGTGGGGGGGGGAACCTTGAGCGGAGTGTGGATGGAGCGGGTGGGGGGGGAGGAAGCCTTGAGCGGAGTGTGGATGGAGGCGGGTGGGGGGGGGAAGGAAGCCTTGAGCGTAGTGTGGATGGTGGCGGGGGGGGCGGAGGAAGCCTTGAGCGGAGTGTGGATGGAGGCGGGGGGGGGGAAAAAGCCTTGAGCGGAGTGTGGATGGAGGCGGGAGGGGGGGGGAGGAAGCCTTGAGCGGAGTGTGGATGGAGGCGGGAGGGGGGGGGGGAGGAAGCCTTGAGCAGAGTGTGGATGGAGGCGGGGGGGAGGAAGCCTTGAGCGGAGTTTGGAGGCGGGGGTGGAGGAAGCCTTGAGCGGAGTTTGGAGGCGGGGGTGGAAGAAGCCTTGAGCGGAGTTTGGAGGCGGGGGTGGAAGAAGCCTTGAGCGGAGTTTGGAGGCGGGGGTGGAGGAAGCCTTGAGCGGAGTGTGGAGGCGGGAGTGGAGGAAGCCTTGAGCGGAGTGTGGATGGAGGCGGGGGTGGTGGAAGCCTTGAGCGGAGTGTGGATGGAGGCGGGGGTGGAGGAAGCCTTGAGCGGAGTGTGGATGGAGACGGGTGGGGGGGGAGGAAGCCTTGAGCGGAGTGTGGATGGAGGCGGGGGGGGGGGAGGAAGCCTTGAGCGGAGTGTGGATGGCGGCGGGGGGGGGGGGGGGAGGAAGCCTTGAGCGGAGTGTGGAAGGAGGCGGGGGGGGGGGGGGGAGGAAGCCTTGAGCGGAGTGTGGATGGATGCGGGGGGGGAGGAAGCCTTGAGCGGAGTGTGGATGGAGGCGGGGGGGGAGGAAGCCTTGAGCGGAGTGTGGATGGAGGCGGGAGGGGGGAGGAAGCCTTGAGCGGAGTGTGGATGGAGGCGGGAGGGGGGAGGAAGCCTTGAGCGGAGTGTGGAGGCGGGGGGGAGGAAGCCTTGAGCGGAGTGTGGAGGCGGGGGGGGGGGGGGAACCTTGAGCGGAGTGTGGAGGCGGGGGGGGGGGGGGGGGAACCTTGAGCGGAGTGTGGAGGCGGGGATGGAGGAAGCCTTGAGCGGAGTGTGGATAAGAGGAAGGCGGGAGGGTGGATAAGACGAAGGCGGGAGGGTGGAGAAGAGGAAGGAGGTGAGGGTGGAGGAGGTGAGGGTGGAGAAGAGGAAGGCGGAGAGGGTGGAGAAGAGGAAGGCGGAGAAGGTGGAGAAGAGGAAGGTGGGGAGGGTGGAGAAGAGGAAGGTGGGGAGGGTGGAGAAGAGGAAGGCGGGGAGGGTGGAGAAGAGGAAGGCGGGGAGGGTGGAGAAGAGGAAGGCGGGGAGGGTGGAGAAGAGGAAGGCGGGGAGGGTGGAGAAGAGGAAGGCGGGGAGGGTGGAGAAGAGGAAGGCGGGGAGGGTGGAGAAGAGGAAGGCGGGGAGGGGGGAAAAGGAAGGCGGGAGGGGGAAAAGGAAGGTGAGTGGGTGGGCAAAGGAAGGTGGGTGGGTGGGCAAAGGAAGGTGGGTGAGGGGGATGAAGGTGGGTGAGGGGGATGAAGGTGGGTGAGGGGGATGAAGGTGGGTGAGGGGGATGAAGGTGGGCGGGGGGGGGTGGGGAATGAATGTGGGAGGGAGCAATGGAATGTAAGGTAACAAAGATAGGAGAGATGGGAGTGAGTGAGAGAAGAAGGTGGTTGGGATTGGAGAGGGGAAGTGGGGGAGGAAGACATAAGGGGGGGGGGCAATTGGGGAGAATGAGTGAGGGGGGCAGTGAAGAAGACATGACGGGTGAAGGGGAACATGTAGGACGAAGGGGAAGAGGTGGCGGAGGGTGGGGTCTAGAGGGGGAGGAGGGCGTGGAAGGAGGGGGTCGAGGGTAGGGGAAGGGAGAGGGGGAGGAAGACGTAAGGGCGTGAATGGAGAATGAATGAGTGGGCAGTGAAGAAGACATGGCGGGTGAAGGGGAAGATGTGGGAGGAAGGGGAAGATGTGGGAGGAAGGGGAAGATGTGGGAGGAAGGGGAAGATGTGGGAGGAAGGGGAAGATGTGGGAGGAAGGGGAAGATGTGGGAGGAAGGGGAAGAGGTGGCGGAGGGCGAGGAAAGAGGGGGAGGAGGAGGGCGAGGAAAGAGGGGGAGGAGGATGGCGGGAGGGTGTGAGTGGAGGGAGGCGGGAAGGGTGTGAGAGGAGGGTGGCGGGAGGGGGGAGAGGAGGGTGGCGGGAGGGGGGAGAGGAGGGAGGCGGGAGGGGGGAGAGGAGGGAGGCGGGAGGGGGGGAGAGGTGGGAGTCGGGAGGGGTGAGAGGAGGGTGGCGGGAGGGGTGAGAGGAGGGAGGAGGGAGGGGCGGGAGGAGGGAGGAGGGAGGGGCGGGAGGGGGAGAGGAGGGAGGCGGGAGGGGTGAGAGGAGGGTGGCGGGAGGGGTGAGAGGAGGGTGGCGAGAGGGGTGAGAGGAGGGAGGCGGGAGGGGGAGAGGAGGGAGGCGGGAGGGGTGAGAGGAGGGTGGCGGGAGGGGTGAGAGGAGGGTGGCGAGAGGGGTGAGAGGAGGGAGGCGGGAGGGGTGAGAGGAGGGAGGCGGGAGGGGTGAGAGGAGGGAGGCGGGATGGGGGAGAGGAGGGAGGCGGGAGGGGGAGAGGAGGGAGGCGGGAGGGGGAGAGGAGGGAGGCGGGAGGGGGAGAGGAGGGAGGCGGGAGGGGGGAGAGGAGGGAGGCGGGAGAGGAGGGAGGAGGGAGGCGGGAGAGGAGGGAGGAGGGAGGCGGGAGAGGAGGGAGGCGGGAGGGGGGAGAGGAGGGAGGCGGGAGGGGGAGAGGAGGGAGGCGGGAGGGGGAGAGGAGGGAGGCGGGAGGGGGGAGAGGAGGGAGGCGGGAGGGGGGAGAGGAGGGAGGCGGGAGGGGGAGAGGAGGGAGGCGGGAGGGGGGAGAGGAGGGAGGCGGGAGGGGGAGAGGAGGGAGGCGGGAGGGGGGAGAGGAGGGAGGCGGGAGGGGGGAGAGGAGGGAGGCGGGAGGGGGGAGAGGAGGGAGGCGGGAGGGGGAGAGGAGGAAGGCGGGATGGGGAGAGGAGGAAGGCGGGAGGGGGAGAGGAGGAAGGCGGGAGGGGAGAGAGGCGGGAGGGGGGAGAGGAGGGAGGGGGGAGAGGAGGAAGGCGGGAGGGGGGAGAGGAGGAAGGCGGGAGGGGGGAGAGGAGGAAGGCGGGAGGGGGGAGAGGAGGAAGGCGGGAGGGGGGAGAGGAGGAAGGCGGGAGGGGGGAGAGGAGGAAGGCGGGAGGGGGGAGAGGAGGAAGGCGGGAGGGGGGAGAGGAGGAAGGCGGGAGGGGGGAGAGGAGGAAGGCGGGAGGGGGGAGAGGAGGAAGGCGGGAGGGGGGAGAGGAGGAAGGCGCGAGGGGGGAGAGGAGGAAGGCGCGAGGGGGGAGAGGAGGAAGGCGCGAGGGGGGAGAGGAGGAAGGCGCGAGGGGGGAGAGGAGGAAGGCGCGAGGGGGGAGAGGAGGAAGGCGGGAGAGGAGGAAGAGGAGGAAGGCGGGAGAGGAGGAAGGCGCGAGGGGGAGAGGAGGAAGGCGCGAGGGGGAGAGGAGGAAGGCGCGAGGGGGAGAGGAGGAAGGCGCGAGGGGGAGAGGAGGAAGGCGCGAGGGGGGGGAGGAGGAAGGCGCGAGGGGGGGAGAAGGAAGGCGCGAGGGGGGGAGAAGGAAGGCGCGAGGGGGGGAGAAGGAAGGCGCGAGGGGGGAGAGGGGAAGGAAGTCGGGAAGGGGGGAAGGAAGGGGGTAAGGCAGTGGGGAAGGGGGGAAGGGGGGAAGGAAGGGGGAAGGGGGGAAGGAAGGGGGGAAGGAAGGGGGGAAGGAAGGGGGAAGGAAGGCGGGAAGGAAGGTGGGAAGGAAGCGGGGAAGGAAGCGGGGAAGGAAGGGGGGAAGGAAGCGGGGAAGGAAGGCGGGAAGGAATGCGGGAAGGAATGCGGGAAGGAAGGCGGGAAGGGGGGAAGGAAGGCGGGAAGGAATGCGGGAAGGAAGGCGGGAAGGGGGGAAGGAATGTAAGGTAACAAAGATGTGAGGGGGTGGGACAGGAGGGATGGGAATGAGTGAGGGAGAGAAGCAGGTGGTTGGGACTGAAGAAAGGAAGGTGGGATGGGAGAGAGAAGGCAGTAGGGACAGAGAGGAATGCGGAAGGGAGAGAGGGTGGGTGGGAGCTGGTTGGCTCTGAGCACTATGGGACTTAACATCTATGGTCATCAGTCCCCTAGAACTTAGAACTACTTAAACCTAACTAACCTAAGGACAACACACAACACCCAGCCATCACGAGGCAGAGAAAATCCCTGACCCCGCCGGGAATCGAACCCGGGAACCCGGGCGTGGGAAGCGAGAACGCTACCGCACGACCACGAGATGCGGGCTGGGTGGGAGCATGTGATGGAATGATTGACAGTAGGAAGGGAAGATACAGCAAGCAAAGGAACCTATAGTTACTTTGTAATCTTGATATGTTCTGCTGCCATAGAGAATGTATTGCGCTCGCATCAGGAAGTGTTAGTATCATTACAACATTTCTTTTGAAAATTAGCATATTGAATACACAGCAGAATACCGATTAGAGCTGTTGTTTGGCAGTAGGATTGTGTGCTTTCGTGTTTCCAGCACTGATTTGTCATTGAACATATGAACGTATGTCTTATACATGTAATACAATGACTGAACTGACTACAAAGTTTTATTTTTATTGTAAAAATCTGATCTGTTAACTATGTCCTGTCATTAACATTCTGCCAGTTGTTCACTTTGGTACTTTTTAAAAACAGAAACACACACTTTGCTATCATTTAAATGTAGTCTGTATGACAAAAGGTGTAAATTCTCTACGAACTTGGTATTTGGTTGAGCAATTTGAGCAGGACACACATCTCATTCCGCATTCACTCTGATAGTCCAAAGAACTGTTCAATTATATACTGTCATTTTATTAGTATATTTGAAGAAGTTAGTAAAATATCACTTATTAGTACAGTACTTGACATCCTCTACTTTACCAACAGCCATTTTATAATAATTAAACAAGTTCATATACTACTTTCTTGATAAATGGTGATGGTGATTATGTGTTTAAAGGTACTAAGGTACTGCAGCATCATCATCCCTCAATTTCATGAAAGAATCATGTTAAAAGCGGAAAAAGTGGGGATTTGGCTGCTTCAACTATATAAACAAATCAAGAGTTTAAAAAAGGGTTGTAACATGATAGGTAAAAGAAAATTGAGGTAAGGAAGGTAGTATTGTGTGCAAGAGGTTTAAAGGCGTGACAAGGTGAAGTCGTGAGAAAGTAACTTGCAGTCACATTGGGATTACCCGTTGGTTGTGGTGGTGGTTTTGGTGGTGGTGGTGGTGGTGGGGCTGGGGGGGAGGGGGGGTGTGGAGGCTTACCACCTCCCACCCAGAACTGCCCCTAACACTGAATGTGGGAGAGTATATAGTTTAGTGTAAAACTTGCTCCTGCTCTCTCTCTCTCTCTCTCTCTCTCTCTCTCTCTCTCTCGCTCTCTGGAAATGCAACACTTTGGCAGTGGCTATCTTGTCAGCCACAAGCATCTGAGATGGTGAGGTAGGCAAGCTGTGAGTGTGCCGCAGATCAGCAAGCAGGGCGAACTCAACAAGAACATGTGTTGTTGTCAATATATCACCGCAGCTGCAGTGAGGAGGATCCTCCCGATGCAGAAGGAACTCGTGAGTGAGTCTCGTGTGGCCAATGCATAGTCAGCACAATACGACGACCTATTTCTCAGAAGCCTGAAGAGATGTATGCCACACCTTAGTGGACACCTTAATTGCTCTTAACATGTTTTGGGTCATAGATAGTTCAAATGGCTCTAAGCAGTATGGGACTTAACATCTGAGGTCATCAGTCCCCTAGAACTTAGAACTACTTAAACCTAACTAACCTAAGGACATCACACACAGCCAGGCCTTAGGCAGGATTCGAACCTGTGACCGTAGCAGCAGCACGGTTGCAGAGTGAAGCGCCTGGAACCGCTCAGTTACAGCGGCCGGCTGGGTCATAGAAGCCTGTGATTCCAACTCCCAGAGCCTCAAAATATTGGGTCAAAGTGGCAATCATACATCCATGCCTGGTATTCTGACATGAAGATGATCTCCCGTAGTTGTGTCTTTGGCTAGTCGGCCAGCCTGTTCATTTCCTGGAATGCCTAAGTGGCTCGGTGTCCAAATGAAGGTCACTGACTTTCCAGAGCTGCAGAGGTCAACTAGTAGGTCCTGGATGTTGACGACCAGAAGAGTTTTGGGATAACACAGGGATATGTCTTTTAAGCAACTCAGGGAATCACTACAGATCAGAAAGTTGTCGTGGCTAGGGTTCTGATGTACTGCAAAGCCTGAGGTATGGCAACCAACTCTGCAGTGTGTACACTACAGGCAACCGGCAGAGTGTGCTTCTCATGTCCCCTTGCATGTGCAAAAGTGTAACCAATCTGTATAGATGCATACCAAATTAGAATAACCATGGAGGATTGAATGGGGCAGGAGTCTGAGAAGGGTAGTAACAGTGTCATCCTTCGGGCCACAATAGGTATCAATCTACATCACAGGACAGTGTATAGATCACCAGCTGGTCAACCCAGTTTTGGGTAATGCGCAAACAGTCTGAACTGTTGGTTATGGAACAGAGTAGAGTGACATAGATGAGAAGGCATCTGACAGACTCTGACTGTGTAATTAGCCAGAAGCTGCTGTCTAACCTGCAGTGGTGAGACACCGGCTTACACCAGGAGGCTGTCAACAGAGGTCATATGGACAGCCCTCATTGCCAATGGCACACCAGTGTGGTGAACAGCATCCAGCAAGCTCAGTACGGACAATGCTACTGAACCACAGTCGATACATCCATAGTTCAAGCAGGATAAAATCAGTGATTTGCAAAATCTCAGAACTACACCATCACTGCCCCACAAGGAGTTACTAAGAAAGCAGAAAGCATTTAGCTTCTTCATGCAAGTTGCCTTGAGCCAACGGATATGTGGCAGGCAAGTTAGCTTGTTGTCAAATAAATTCCCTATGAATTATAAAGTTTCAACGACTTCAATTAACTGGTCACCAAGATAAATTTCTGGGCGGGGATTGCACAGTACAGAGTCAGGAAAACTGCACAGCTTATGATTTTGCAGGAGAAAATTGATAGCTGTGATTCAGTGCCCAGTCATGTACTTCCCATACAGTCCCCTGAAGTTTGTACTCAGTGGTGTGCAGTGATGCGGATGCATATTACAGGCAAAGATCATCCACATAAAGTGACACAGAGACTGTGGGGCCCTCTGCATCTACGATACCTTTGATGGTGATAGCGAAAAGCGTTACACTTGGAACAAATCCCTGAGGGACTCCAGTTTCCTGTAATGTATTAGTTTATTGGTTTCTGAGAGTCAAAAAAGTCTGAGAAATAGGAAATCCTGGATAAAAACGGGAAAACTGCCCCAGAAACCCCACTCATGCATTGTTGATAGTATGTGATGTCACCATGCGGTATCATATGCCTTCTGTAGGTCAAAGAACAGCAATAGATATATGGCCTCCGGCTTCAGGGCACCAACAAAGACAGTTGCTGACCATATTTTCAAATCGCTTATACAGTCCATTTGTCAGAGAGAATGGCCGGTAGTTAGTTAAAATATGTGTGTCCTTTCTCAGTTTCAGGACAGGAATAATAATACTTTCCTGCCATTGAAGGAGAAATTCTCCTTCCCGCCAAATACAATTAAAAAGCCTGAGGATACATTTCATGCTGTTGGCACGAAGATGTTTCAGCATTTGGTTGCGGATTTTGTCAGATCCGCAGGTCATATCTCGACACTCTGCCAAAGTGTTGCAAAACTCCCATTCATTAAAAGGGGTGTTGTATGACAGAACTATGTGCATGGAAGGATAGCAGGCGGTGCTCGGTGAGGTGTTTCTGGCTCAGGAAATGAGGACAGTAATTACTGAAAGTGGACACTTCAGCTAAGTGTGCCACAAAACATTCGGCAAGTACCATGGGATTAGTGCAGATGTTATCACTGAGAAGGATACCAGGAAATGCTGCGGGTGGCAGATGGCCACAAATGTGGTGGAGGTTAGTCCATACTAGGAAGAATGGGGTGCAAGATTGCATAGATGATACATATTGCTCTCAACATTTCTGATTCATTTTCTTTATTAAAAACCACACTTTCATCTGGAATCTCTTGAATGGGATTAAGTTATCCATACAGGGCATGTGCTAGGGCTGTGAGGATGGGTCGTGAGTCGTGGTTGGGTAGCTCGGATGGTAGAGCACTTGCCCGCGAAAGGCAAAGGTCCAGAGTTCGAGTCTCGGTCCAGCACACAGTTTTAATCTGCCAGGAAGTTTCATGTCAGCGCACGCTCCACTGCAGAATGAAAATCTCATTCCAGTTATTTACTGTTTCCACACAGTATTTTAAATTTTTTAAATTTCTTTATCTTCAGACAGACTGACTGGCTATGTTACTGAAGTGTTGAGGAAGTTGATTTAAATCATTTGGAAAATTGCTGCACATTTTTTTTAGATTATGTCAACTAATAATACTGGAATAAGTAATTACTATTCGTGACAGATGATCATACAGATTATTGAAGTTTATGTGTACAAAACAACCATCATATTATTGCACTTGGCCTCCCATGGCCATTATTGGAAACATGCGGTGATGTTAGAGTACACAAAAACCATATATACTTTTTCAACTGTTATATACACTGTGAGAGTCTGAACAACTTCATGAGCAAGACGTCTGTTTGTTAGAACAGCAGAGCACATTCTCGTAGAATTCTAGTGCACAGGTAAACCTATGAACCGATTGAGGTGCTCTCACTCCCAAGTGCAACAATATTGTGTTTGACTAATAGCATCATTTGTCATATGAGGTGCTATCCAAAATTTTCGGGACTGGTACTGCCATCTGTTGAAAACATTACCATTCCACTAATGGTCACCATCACCCTCCCAGTGCTTCTGCCACTGTTCAAACGTTTTCTGGAAGTCCTGTTCTCTGAGAGTGTTTATCACCGCCAATGATGCTTCTTGAATCCTCTCTAGAGTGTCAAACTGACAGCCTTTCAATTTGAGTTTCAGTTTAGGGAATAGCGCAAAGTTTCAAGGTGCCAAATCTAGTGAGTACAGTGGGTGGTGTGCAACCGTCATGTTGTTTTTTGCCAAAAATGTCCTGGTGAGCAAGGACATGTGACAGGGCGCATTGTTGTGATGCAGCAGCCAGTTCCCTTGACACCAAAGTTTGGGCCTCCATTGCTGCACGTTTTCACAGAGCCATCACAAAACGTCACAGTAGTACGCAGAATTCACTGTTTGGTTGGGTGGGACAAATCCTTTGTGTTCAATTCCCTTGGTATCAAAGATAATGATGATCATGCTCTTCACTTTGCTCTTCACCTATCTCGCTTTTTTGGGTCTTGGAGAGCCTGGGCTCTTCCACTGGGATGACTGTTGCTTTGTATCTGGGTCATAACCGTAAACCCAGCTCTTGTCGCCAGTGATAACATGTGACAAGAAGGTTGGATCACCAGATGCAGTCTGACAAAGGTCCATGCACACTTCAACATACTGTGCCTTCTGATCGGCAGTCAGTGTCCTTGGCACAGATTTTGCGGCGACATGATTGACGCCCAATTCATCAGTCAACATTCGTTGACATGTCCCATAACCAATACCCACTTCATCTGCAAGGTCTTGAATGATGCAACGTCAATACACACGAACCAACTGTTGAAGTTTGACAACAATGTCTGGTGTTGCATAGCTAATGGGGCTTCCTGTGTGAGCATCATCTTCAATGTCTGCACGGCCGGCCCTGAAGCGAGCATGCTGCTCAAACACACATGTACGGCTCATGCTCTGTCCCCCAAACACTTGTTTATCATTGCAAAGGTCTCCGTAGCACTTTTTCCGAGTTTCACAGAATTTGATACACACATGCTGTTCTTTCGTGGATCCATTGTAAAATCACCACACACCCAACACACAGTATTACGGAAATCACTGTGGACACACAACACGTCCTCCCAGCTGAATGCCACTCTGCAAACTGACTCATCAGATACGCAGCTCTCGCCCCCTAGCGGTGCGAAGATCTACTGCTCCTACTTTCCAGATGGCAGCACCAGTCCCGAAAATTTTGGATTCCACCTCGTAAATAGTAATTGTGTTGTGGTATTTGTAGTGAATTATGATGTAAGACTTTCCAGAACCTTGAAAATCATTATCATTCACATTCAATTTACGTAACAAGACTGTCCATCTATAGATGAGGAGGCAAAATGCCCTTGATATGCATTTTGGAATGAATAAGAATTAGCGGTTACTGTATTAGTGTTAACATGTCATTTGAGTTGTAACAGTCACATGCTTAACCAACAGTCCAATACGGATTGTGAATTCCCTGTGGGGAAAAAACTGTATGGTCACCAGCAGAAATAAAATTACAGAATTACTGGCAAATTTTGAAATTCTGAGGTAATAATTTTTCTTAGTTGTAAATGACGCTCTTCAAGAAGAGTAGTTATTCATTACATTAATTTTCTTCTTCACAGGTGAACACAAAGTCCATCTGCAAATCACATATTCATCTCTGAAGAAGTTTTAGGTATTTAACACACTATTTGTTTCAGTTCATTAGAGGAGAATTTCTTATAGCGCTGGGCAACAAACATGGAATGCTAACATGAGAAGGGTTTCACTGTTGACTATTTTTTATACTTCTCCTATGAAGTCAGTTGTCACTCTTCCTCTAGCCCTTTTGCTACACATAATGAATGAGTGCTGGTGCCTAAAGCTGTAATTTATATTGCCACAGTGTCACACAAAAATCTTTATGTATAAAATTGTAGAGTCCCAATAAGTTTTTTGGTTTTATTGCTAGCCTGAACCTTTTCTCAGTTGACCAAAAGTCTCCTATTTTGCCATTAAATTTATTTTGGTGTTATGCAGCTTCTTTCCTTCTTGATCTTCCTCTCCTATCCCTACACATCCATTTCATTCTTTCTTCTTCATCCTGCATTCCTATTCAGTCATCACTTTTCCTCCTGTTCCTTCTCTTTCCCCAACCTCTGCCTGCTATCATCTCCTCCTCCTCCTGTTTCCTTCCATTGCCACCACCTCTCCACAGGCTCTCCCACCTACCTCCTCCTCCTCCTCCTCCTCCTCCTCCTCTTTCCCTCACTATGGCCCCTGGTTCTCTTCTTGCCACTCTGTTTTCTGCTACTCCCTTAATTCCACTTTGTCTTCCTTCCTCCCCATCTCTTTTCATCCTATCTTCCCTCCTCTTTCTTCTCCTTACTATCACTCTTTTCTACCTCCTCCTCATCAACTTCTACTAATCATCACTACATCTACATACTTATGTACTCTCCAAACAACTGAGAACTGCTAGGCAGCAGGTACCTTGCTTGGTATGGTGACACATGTTAGGGTTTCTTTCTGTTCCAATCCCACATGGAGTGTGAGAATGACTGCTTAAATGCCTCTGTGAATGTTGTAATTAGTCTAATTTTGTCACCACAGTTCTTATGGAAATGACACATAAAGGGCCGAAGAATACCTCTGGATTCTTCACGTAACATCAGTTCATGAGAAATTTTCTAAGTAGGCTTTCATGGGATAATTTGCTTGTATTTAAAGAGTCTGGCAATTCAGATTTTTCAACATTTCTGCGACATTCCCACGAGAGAAGCAGACCTGTGATTGTTTTTATTCTCTTTTTTGTACAAGTTCAATATTGCCTGTTAAGTCTTATCTAGTACAGGTTCTACACATTTGAGCAATATTCTAAGATGGAAACACAAGTGATTTGTAAGCAAGCTCCTTTGTAGACTGTATGCATTTTCCAGGTATCGTGCCAATGAACCGAACTCTGTCATATGCCTTATCTACAAATGAATCTGTGTGATCATTCCTTTTCATATCCCTACAAATTGTTAGAATCAAGTATTCATATAAGTTGGCTGATTCTAATTCTGTATCACTAATATTGCAATCAAAGGATACTATTTTGTTTTTGATTAGTGAAAAGCATAATTTTACATTTCTCAACATTTAAATTTACTTGCCAAACTTTCTACCACTTTGAAATCTTATCAAGATCTAACTGAATATCTGTGCTAATTTTATCACACAGTACTTCATTATGGGTTACTGTGTCATGTGACAAAAAACTGATGGACAATCAATATATAATATTAATAAACAACACATACAGCAAGTGTCTCAACACAGTTTTTTGGGGTGCTACTGACATTACTTCTACATTTATCACCTATTTTCCATCCAAGATAACATAGTTTACAAAGAAATCCACAATCTAGTCACAAACCCCAGCCACTACCACCACCACTGACACCAGTTATAGCAATAACTGCAATAGCAATGAAGAGTGCAGTAAGCATACCAACACCACTTGTTAAACAAACGAAAATAATGTTTTCTGCTGAAAAATCATGGAAAACAGAACCACAGGTCTACCTACTGTTCTGTCCACTGGAGGGGAAACATCGTCAGTCACATCTGTTAGAGCTGAACACTTTTTGAAAATGTCTTGAAGGTCCCCCATCAGATTCATATCCAGTGGTATCAAATCTTGTGCTGGTGGGCTGGTGCTCAATTCTGATGGCCCTCCTTCAGAAGGACTCTGGTCAGAAAGTGGGCTCAGAGCACAGTACGGTTTCGTCCTGTAATGAGAAAAGTACAATAATACATGGAAGCATCTATAAAATTTGAACAGGAGTTGGAGAAATGGTGAATGGTGGTTTGGGTTCTTAATGCTGCAATTATTAAAAAACTTCCTACTAGATTCCATAGCTAATGTAGTTGAAATTATCTAAGTTCAAGAGCCATTACTATAAAATATACATCAAATGCCCACTCGCTCCAAAATTCAAATTCTATTATTGTACAATATTCATCACAAGTCTACTCCCTTCCTATCGCTATCACAGGTGAACACACATTTGCTCAACTGCAGCAAACTTAACAAACTGCTAATATGTCATTTGCTTTAAAATGTACTGTTAAAATAAAATTAGTGGCAAAGAGAGTACTGAATAGTTTGGATATGTTTATCTATTGAGTACATACTTGACTGAAGTGCACTCAGGAAGTCAGAGTAGATGGCAAATTTGACAGCTTGTACAAGTTACATCTGCTCTTGTGGCCTTAATGTCACATACATATCCTCGCCATAAACATATTTTGCAACTGAATCATGACGATGTAAGGGGACTATCACAAAGCAACCGATGAAATTAACCCGCACTTTGATCCATCTGTATACACTAAAATGTAGTAGCACTGTTCAGCTAAAATAAGATAGCAATGACTTAAAGTAACCTGCACTACAGTTTCTTGTACATCTAAATAATTTCAAACTTCTTCTTAGCATCTTCACAAGGACATAGCCAGGATTTTGTGGAAAAAAGGGAAGGGTCCAATTAATTAAAGAGGACCTTAAAAAGACATTTTCCACTTATTCTTAAAATTTCCATAAAGATCGATAAACCATTTTATTCATCAATGATCTCAAAGTACTTACCAGGCTGAGATATAATCTCCTTGCTTAGGAGTGCTGTATTTTGCAAACCACTAAAAAGCAGTCATGCTACAACCTCTATTCACCTGCCAAGGTCATTTTACACTCTTCTTCTTTCAGTTTGGATTTAAGCTGAGAAAATGACCAGGAAAAGACAAGTGCTAATTTTTTGGGGCTCTGTTATTATTACTGACAGGGCTTTTGGAATAAAGAAATCCTGTTTCAGAGAGTAGCAAGAACAATTTTTGGTGACAAAAATGCAAAGGACCCATAATTATTCAATCTTACACTTTCCCAAATTTCCTCAATTAAGTATGTGTCCCCTCACTTCATGCAATGTATGGAGGATCATTTTCTGCATTAAAGAATGCCCTAGCACACAAATCCATGAGCCTAAATGAGGAAAATTTGGATTATTATTTATCATATGGCTTTTCGTGCCAGGAGTCTCCAAAGAGATGCTTGGCTTGCTCTTTTCATTAAAGCAGATGGGCTGTATCTTTAATGGAATTGGAATCTTTCAGGAAAGATAGGTATCTGGAAGTAATTGGCTGTGGCATTTTGTAAGGGACCAACTTTCTGAATTTTCCTAAAGTGAAAATGGGAAACACACAGAAATGCATTTTGAAGGTAGGCAGATGGATTCAAACCGCCTCACCTCCCAAATCTACCAACTGTTAGCTCAGCGGTTTAACATGAAGAGCTATCCCAAGTCGAGGAATTTGGAAAAACTGGTTGTTGTATATTATTTTCAAATAAAGTAAAATGCATCAAAACAAAAGATCAAATTCTGACATTGCATGTTTAGTCATTTGACAGTGCATGAATGCATGAATATTTTGAGATTTAACTATTCATGGAACTTCTGGCTTACGTTGTTGCAGTATTACAAGACCATAAATAGATTTTGCATGAAAGGTGGAGGGAGGGATACAGGGTCCAGCCGACTCAGACGAATTCAAGCAGTCAGCCAAAAAAATCTTTTAGAAATGAATGATAGAATGTGCTATCATCCCATACCCCTTCTGTTCCCCACAAACCCCTCCACATTGTTCTGTATCACAACCACATTTCATAATTGAGTGCTGCCTAGGTGACTAGATTCACCAATATTTTGCCGTTTGTGCAATTACTGACAGAACATTGAGCAATTTTTTTTTTTTTTTTTTTTAAAGACATGCAACCATTGCCGTTTGTTGATCAATGCAATTTTCAGGTAACACAGACAAATCCATGTGTATTTTTATGCAGTGATTTTAATTTAATGTCATTTGTAATTACATTTACTGCTCCACTGCCTTGTGAAGAACTGAAATATTGCAACCCCAAAGTTCGATCAGCCTCCAAATAACGAATCCTGTGCTAACATTAAACTGCTGTAGATACGTAATTAGGCTATTATAGTAGTGCATACATATTTTTAACTTATCATAATGCTAACGGATGAATCAAAATCTCTTCTCCTCTTCTTTCTAGTTGCAAACTTATCCATAATTAGAAACTATCACAAAAGCACACAGCACAAATGCAATAAACATAGCACTTAATTAAATTCATCTTCAACTAAGAACTGAACTGATTAACAAAACAGCAATGGAGCTTACACAAAACCAATAATTGGTCTTAGTTAAAACAACAATGGGGAATAAGCTAATAGTACAATGGATATATAGATAGTTTAAAACTATCTTTTGCTTTGCTGACTATCGATAGTGCATACCCCTTTTTTGTTGTGTGACTGAAAATCAAAATATCTTTCAATATCACTACACGGAAACTACATCGAGTGTAGTTTCATTTAAGTGATTTAGGGGGGTTGGGGTGGGGACGGGGGTGGACACCGTGGACCCCCCCTCCCCCTTTGGCTACAGCTTTGATCTTCAATAACCTGGATGACAACTGTTTTCACAGTCATCCGAGACCAATAATTTTGATCTCAAGTTCGATCTCAAACTGGTGGGTCAATCATGGAATCCCCACCTGTGGAGTTCTCATAAGATCTCAATCCTTCTAACATCATATGTTTTTTTTTTTTTTTTTTATGTCAAATAAAACACCAAATAGGTGTTCAGAGAAAATGAAGGCATGTTGTTTGGCCTACCCATAACCATAGCTTCTTTTCTGCACCTGAAGAACAAACTAGAAGCAATTTTTAATGTCATTTATTTGTGTGTCTTTCTTTCTGCAGTACTGGGAAAGAGCTAGTAAGACCATCTCTCTTTTTATCTCAATTTCTGCGTGTGTGTGTGTGTGGGGGGGGGGGGGGGGGGCGGCAATTATCAGAACTATATTTATCACATAAAAATATTAAACAATTTAAAAATTTTTAAAGCTTAGCTCATATTTCTGTCCAAAGAAAAAATTGACAATACAGCTTCCTTTTACATGGGACTTTCCCTAGTTCTTCATTACTGTACCCCAACACATCATTTGTATTCCAGGATTCTTTAATTGAACTATAACCTTGATCATAATTTAAAGAAGCAGTCTGATAACTAGTTTTATTCCTGAACAATCAATTTCAGATCTATAAAAAGTAGAGGGAAATGATTGTCTGTAAAGAACATCAGAGTGGCGATTGCTCAACATATTAAGACAAAATAATATGCCACAGCTCCTAATGGAACTGGTTGCATAAAGTACATTACCAGTAATAACAGACGTATTTTATGATAGCAGGCTACAATATCCTGCCTTAACTTTTTGTTAATACTTCACTTTTTTTTAGATCTCAAGATGATTGGTCAATTATAATTAACTATTGCAGATCATGTGTCTCCTTATGGGGAGGTTTACTATTGCCCCGAAAAAAGCATGTTCTTTGAGAATTTTTTTCTTGGGATGTGTTATAGATATCAATGTCAAATTTGGTCAAATGTTTATTGATATTTCCTCTACAAACTGGAATTTTTTCAACCGGAAATGTCGAAGAGCAAAGGCGGAAGTGCCGTCGGAATGAAACAAAATTTCGATGTAGACCTCCACGCGCGATAAGTCGCAGGTCAGCCTGCTCGTCTGAAATCAAAATTGAGTTGACGTAATCAAATTATATAAGATACTTTAGGAGTTGTACCTCACTTAAGTTATTTGGACCATAGGAAACAAAATGGCGGCCATTTGAAGAGGGGGGGGGGGGGGGGGGAATAGAGTTTTTGTCATCGATTTTTCGACTTCGTCGGCCAAGTAAAAATATTTATAGTTCATGGATCGGAATAAAAGGGGTACAACTCCTAGTCAATTTAGTTACCTTTGTTGGAAACAAAGAATCATGCCAATCGGTTCAGTAGATTTTAAGTAACCATACCGCGCGTTAAAAAGAAGTCACTTTGAGAAAAACGCGTTTGAAGTTGACTACATATAAATGCAATATTATGCAACTTACGTTCAATCTGCTATTCCGGGTCCATAAACTAGTCCTTCCTCTTCCTCACAGAGGGCGTTCTGCTAGATCTGGGCTATCCTGCGCTGCTCCAGAGCCGCTCGTATGGCTGGTGACAAGCGGTTTTCGGCTGATTGAATCCGGTGGTCGCCTGAACTGCGTCGAATAGAGTCCCAGGGTGACGTACATCGTTGGCATGGTCTTCAGAATTACTGGATACCCTTCGTTGAAGCTGCTCACTGCCAGGAAAGTCGCAATCTCCACAGTATTCGCACCAGAATGCAAATGCTTGGGGTCTAACTTCCAAATACACGCATTCAAACTTTCATTTGAATTTTGTGTGTTTCCTCCCAAGCACTGGTACAATGGCTTGTCCTCCAAAAGGGCCTCGTAGATCAGATGAACCACTTTTTGAACTTCTTTGGAGAGCGGCTGGTCGTGTTGATATTCATCCAGATGCCTGGTAGCCTCTACAATGCGCCACTTGCACCAGTTTCCCCAGCCGGACAATTTTGGTGTTGTGGGTGGTCATCCATCGAATACTTGTGCAAATACATTGCCCAAATTGCCTTCTTCATCTCTTCTACCGAATTGGAATGCCGTCGGATTGCCCAGCTGTAGTACGTTGTAAGCTCCTTGATTGCTTTATCAGTAAGCTTCCCTTGTCCTTTTCCTCCGATGCCTTTGTTTTGTTTCTTCAAATGGTTCAAATGGCTCTGAGCACTATGGGACTCAACTGCTGTGGTCATTAGTCCCCTAGAACTTAGAACTACTTAAACCTAACTAACCTAAGGACATCACACACATCCATGCCCGAGGCAGGATTCGAACCTGCGACCGTAGCAGTCGCACGGTTCCGGACTGCGCGCCTAGAACCACGAGACCACCGCGGTCGGCTTTGTTTCTTCGCGTTTTGTTTCTTCGCATTTCTAAGCCGCGTGCCCATTCTTTTCTCTACATGTCCTATACATTCTTTCTTCTCGATGATCACATCTGGGTACAGTTTCAAATCAACGAGGCCTTTGAAAGTTTTTGTATCACCGTCCCCAATATAATACTTGTACTTCACGCCGAATAAGTCTTCCGAACGCCAAAACATCTGCTTCACAGCGTTGGCCTCCATTTTGCTGCACTTCCGGAATAATTCGTGCTGTATTGTTCTTCATGAGACTAGTACCATTTATCATACTCCACGGGATCTAGTGATGCTCACAACAACTCTGACAGAATGATGACTTTACTTGACAATCTAATACTTTCTTGAAATATTTGCCGATTAGCGAAGTTATTCTGAACAATGACGAAAAGCTGCGCTTCTTCCATGATCCATCGCCTGAGACTGATAAATGCATTCGTTCCTGACCCGTCTCTCCATTTAGTTCAACTTCTTCAGATATTTCTCTCGCCCAAACGACCTCAAATACAGCCTTCGCAGCAACGTACACATTTTCGAGGCAATTTTAGTACAGAGTAGTAGATAAGCCAACTGACACATCCATGAGCCCACAAAATAAGTTCACGCCGCGTATACCTTGTCCTAACAGACGCATAATGAACTTAAGGCAGTGATTAATTTCATACGACTGGTTTACTGTCGGAGATGATTTGACATGACGTACAGGACACATGCATCGTATAGTCAGCTTGAAACCAAGACCTCGTTCAATGGTCCGGGTGAATTCGACATCACCGTTGCAGGTCTTGCACTTTAATATTGTTGATAAAAAGTTGAAGACTGCCAAAATGTCCAGCATCATGTAGGAAAATCCAGGATCAATCTCGATGTCATCTTGGTCAGTAAATTTCAGCTTTTTCGCGGATGTGCTCGGAAAAGTAATCTCGTGCTCAACTGTGCTGGTTCCCTTTGAATTTCCTCGGCCTCTCAATCGAGCAACTGTCTCTCCTGGGTCTTCGCGGCATTTTCGTCGCACTTGTCACACGTGTGCTTGTTTACACGCCGGGAACACAGACTAACTGATCCAAGAAGCAAATCTTAGGTAGGTATCTATATCACAATATTTACCGACGGTCGGTAAATGAATCAGACATGCAGTGCCATCTAGCAATCACTTGAGTCAGTTTTAGTCATGGGTAAGCACACAGAATAATTTTTTGCAGCTACAAAGTCGAAATTCCCGAAAAAAACTGGTGCGTGAAAAAGGCCGATTTCAGGCAGGTGCACTGTTTTGTTCAACCGCGTATAACAAACATTTCCATTCCGTATTTGCTAAAACCGTTTTAGGGGTGGATTCTAAACACTATCATGGATCCAATAAACGCAATTTTTTTAAAAAATCTATTTTTTTAACCAAAAGATAGTAAACCTTCACGTAAGTGTCTATGTCAGGTCTCTTAAAATCTGTAATTTTACAATATATGAAAGAGAAGCAAGACATCTCCGCAACAGAAGTCCTTCTCTGCAGAGTGATTTACTCGTTTATTTATTTACTGAGATGTACTACCGAAAGTAACTTGCTGCAAGTCTCTTATTTATGAGAATTCCATAGTAATTTAATAACAGCAATAAAAAGGGTCTACATAGGAGAATGAGGCCACAGATGGAGTTGTTAAAATAACAATGTGTGTTCAGATTTACTGCTATTAAGTAACTTGCACGTTATATCCAGTGCACAACAATTTTTTTCTCAATACTTCAGTAATGTTTGTTTCAGTACAGTTATTCAGTAACATCAGAGAATCATTTTAGTGAACAACCTAGGTGGTAGTACATCAATGAACTTGATTAAATCATTTAACGGAACAAAACTTTAACATTTCTTTCAAACTCTTAAAGACACTTAAAATAACAGTTCCAATTTTAAGTTGGCCAGTGGGAAATCGATAATGATATATGATATGGCTCATTTGAATACAACTCTCATTTTGGTGAAGTGTGTCTTGGCTAGCCCATGTGTTGCTAACATGTGCCAAGTTTGGCAGTAAGGGCAGTCCTTCAAAAGAAGGATAGGATCTGATCACACTGTTTTTGTGGTTGGGAGAGAAAAAGAAACCAATCAGGATGGTGTGAGAAAAAGTAGAGCTGGTACAGTGGATCTCATTTCAAGCATCTGACTTCACAAAAGGCAAAACTTGGCAGATAATTTTCTTGCGACACTCCAGGTGAGAAGAGTGTTGTGCAAACAAGAAGTACATGCCTTTGTTTTTTAGAGGTGGCAGTAAGTTATGACAAGGAATGAAGGTATGATGATATTGGCTATGTATTGCTGTAATGAACCAGCCCCATAAAAAATTGTTTACTATTAATATAGGCTCTAGGGGAGAAGATATTTCATGTGGATGGGACAGCAACAATTCCAACTGCATGTAACATTGCACTAGAAGGTCCAAACATTCACTGACATATGTAACTGGTCATTTGTGAGACTTTATGGGAACACCTAAACACACGTGCAGGTGCTGATGCAGATGGACATCACAATAACATTCTGTTTTAAGGTTATGTCAAACAAAAATGTTTACATTGATGTTGATGTCTATGATAATTAGAATAACTTCAAATACAATAAAATCAGAAGATTGTTCATAGTGTGCAAATGATTTCAACCATTCACAGCCTCATCAGAAGTGTAATAAATACAGGACGGACTTCTCTGAGCAACCCATAAAAATATAGAGTTGTCATGGTTCACACTGACTGTAAAAGTCCCATCAAAGGTGATACACAATCAGTAATGTAACTAACTGTATAAGAAACAATATTATGAAAAGGCAAGTTGTTACTCACCATAGGCGGAGATGTTGAGTCTCAGATAGGGACAACAAAAAGACTGTCACAAATAAAGCTTTCGGCCAGTTAGGCATTCATCAAAAATAGACCACACACACACACACACACACACACACACACACACACACACACACAAGATCTATTTTATATGAAGGCCTCACTGGCCGAAAGCTTTACTTGTGACAGTCTTTTTGTTGTGACTATCAGCGACTCAGCATCTCCTCTATATGGAGAGTAGCAACTTTCCTTTTCATAATATTGTTACATTCCATCATGGATTTTCCATTGTTTGATTTTTAACTGTATACAGAAGGTCAACCAATTTCCATATAGGACTTGGCTAGCAAAAGATACTTTAGCATAGTGAGTTGACTGTAGCCACCATTTGAACATGCATTCTACAACAGAAGTGTGATGTCCTCAAACTTACTTAAAAGCTAGTGACAGTCACAGTATTATTTTCACTACACAATGCATCACTAATGTGATATATCCCTTAAGTGATTTACTTATCACATACCATTATCCCCAGGTGGGTATTTTGTTTCTTGCAGTCATTGTTTTACCATCAATAGATGGTGAATAATGATAACCTGTTTACATAGTTGACAAAACTTTTTCAAGCTTATGAGGCAGCTACTTTAAGTGTTTGTTAGACATGTGAGATGCAGTGACTAACTTGTGTGGAAAAATGTGTTTTCTTAAGCCTACGAACATATATTTATTTTCAAAAATTGGTCATATAAATGTATAGCCTATACTTAATTTACTGCATTCTTTATTGTTTTGTTTTCTATTTTCTTTGTAATACATTTAATCATTTTTTATCTTGTCTTTAGTGCACCTCCACCCTCAATCCCCAGCTGGAGCTCATTACCAGTTGCATCAGTGGAAGTCCTTTCTCCTTATTTCCTATTCAGGCTGCAATGACAGCAGTTTGAATATTAGTGAAACTGCAGAAATTATCAGTAATCCTAACTTCCTGAATTCTGATGATGATTTTGATGCGAGTGAACCTGATGGAGCCCTAGAACTACCTTCAAATCCCGTAAATGAAGGGGAAGATTGATTAAAAGTTACAGGAAGAAGTGTTTCCAACTGGTGTACTGCTAGAGTTGCACATTAGCCGAAGTCATGATTGAAATGCATATAAACAATCTATAAAAATTATAAAGCTAAGAAAGTAAAGACTAGTATCAATTCAGAATGCATAAAGAAAGGTACTACCTATTGTGCTAGCTAAATTGACTCTGAAATAACTTATCAGAGAAAAATCATTTTGATAGCAACTATAAAAGACAATACACCCGTTGAATGCTTTGAGAAATTTTTTGATGAAGCAATGTTGAGTCACAAACTCAAAAAATGGTTCAAAATGCCTGGCAGAAGAACAATCACAGCTGTCAAAAAATGCATAATAAAGTTCATAGGAATATTGGCTTACACAAAATGTCACACACTCCCATAGGATCAACTATACTAAAGTGAAGATAAGGATCTAGATATAATATATGAACAAATGTATGGGACGTAAGTTATACTTACAAGGGGAGGCCGCCAATTGTGAAATTCAGATTCGATTCATACTGCGCATAATAAAAGCTCATGGCCAGAGGTGTAATGTGGCAAAGCACCAAGATGCACTTCTCAGCCATTGTCGAGAAAAATCGGCAGTTAAAAGAAACCGTTGCGGTGAAATACTCTCTATGATTACTAATTTTCTACAGCGTCGTGGCGCAGCGGTAAGCGCTCGGGTTCGTAATCCGAAGGTTGTTGGATCGAATCTCACGCCATGCAACCCCCCCTTTTTTTTTAATTCAATTCCCGGCAATCAGTTGCAACAATTATGCATATAATAAGTTGTTGAAACTCGTTTGTCATGGAAAAACTGGCGACTTCGAACGTCATTATGTTTTCCGCAAACAAAGTTTTGTTTCACAAATGTTATTAATTGTCTTCATAATGTTAACCACGTATAGTTAACGGAAGATGTAGAAACGGTATTCCGAAACGAATACGTATAGCGTAAGTCAAACATTCAAATTAGAATAGATACCCCACGAACACAAATTTGTTGCGGCAGGTATGAAATATAAACTCCGTTACTCGCTCGTTACACTTGAAGGACAGATGTTGAATGGGCCGAAACGAGCCGCCGCATAACAGCGTAGTTGCCTGCTAACTTCGAAAGAAGGTAGATGCGGTCCCTAGCACAACTGATAACATCGTCGAAAATCAGTGCGGACGGCAGAGCTTTGGTACATCCTGTTAAAAAAACGGAAAAATGGAGGCGGTACAATTGGAGAACGATCCGCCTTCACCAACATGCATAAGCAATTCATTAATAGTTTATATATTTGAATTACAAAAAACTAATAACAAAAAAAAATTGCATGGCGCGAGATTCGATCCAGCGACCTTCGGATTACGAACCCGAGCACTTACCGCTGCGCCACGACGCTGTAGAAAATTATTAATCGTAGAGAGTATTTCACCGCAACGGTTTCTTTTAACTGTCAATTTTCTCGACAACGGCTGAGAAGTGCATCTTGGTGCTTTGCTACATTACACCTCTGGCCATGAGCTTTTATTATGCGCAGTATGAATCGAATCTGAATTTCACAATTGGCGGCCTCCCCTTGTTAGAACACAAAGCTTTATTTTCATCTCAGTGATAGTGAACTCCTTAGCAGCAACCCATCTGAACAAAAGGATAAACTCATCAAAATTCAAAACATCCTGGCTAGACTGGATCTCAAAACTGGGACCTTTGCCTTTGATAGTCAAGTGAGCTACCAAATGAACTATCCAAGCACAACACAGGTTTACTTCTGACAGTATCTCTCTCCCATCTCCCAAACTTGACAAAAGTTGTCCTGCATGCCTCGTAGGACTAGCAGTCCAGAAAGAAAGAATATTGCAGAGAAGTAGTTTAGCTAAGGCCTGTGGGATTGTTTGCAGAATGTATTTTCACTCTGCTGTGTAGGGTGGTGTCTTGATTTGAAACTTCCTGTCAGATTTACAACAGAGTGTCATCTGGGGTCTCTCACCTGGAAAATTTGCCCATGACAGTTTCAGTTATGTCACTTGACACTTCAGCAGTACCAAAGATAATTTCCCAGCTGAAAAATCTAAACCTTCAAAATATTTTCAAATTATGAAAGCCAAAACAGCTGCTTGAAATTGATTTATTAACCACAACTTTTCATGACATTATAGTCACATCTTCAGGTGACAAACTGTTGACCTTTCAATACATTATGTCCTCTAAATCTCCGTAAGGGTAAATAACAGAAGTCCCCTACATTCATGCACAAAACTGGTGTCATAAAGTACGCAACATTCATGAATAAAACAGCAGTGGAACTGGAGAAAGACATAGCCTGGATGTATGTGGTGTCTCCCTCAGGTTTAGCTGGCAGCACAAAATACCATAATTTGTTCACAAAACTTACATCGAGACACTGGCAACAATGGGAGTTACAGCAACATAATGAATAGCTGCTCCACTCATCAGAACTTCCACAACGACACACTTGATGGAATGTACAGCCACAAGAAAGCAAAGAAAATGCTGTTTGCAAGTAAAATGCTATTAAGCAACACTGCATACGTAATGATGGTCTGCACATTGATGGTTTCACTCTCTGGCACTCAAAAAAAAAAAAAAGGTAACAATAAACAGTACTCACTATGATCCTCATTTGGATACTGATGAAAATATGCATATTTTTAATTACAATGTTTTTTTTATAGAATGAGATTTTCACTCTGCAGCGGAGTGTGCGCTGATATGAAACTTCCTGGCAGATTAAAACTGTGTGCCCGACCGAGACTCGAACTCGGGACCTTTGCCTTTCGCGGGCAAGTGCTCTACCATCTGAGCTACCGAAGCACGACTCACACCCGGCCTCACAGCTTTACTTCTGCCAGTATCTCGTCTCCTACCTTCCAAACTTTACAGAAGCTCTCCTGCGAACCTTGCAGAACTAGCACTCCTGAAAGAAAGGATATTGCGGAGACATGGCTTAGCCACAGCCTGGGGGATGTTTCCAGAATGAGATTTTCACTCTGCAGCGGAGTGTGCGGTGATATGAAACTTCCTGGCAGATTAAAACTGTGTGCCTGACCGAGACTCGAACTCGGGACCTTTGCCTTTCGCAGGCAAGTGCTCTACCATCTGAGCTACCGAAGCACGACTCACGCCCGGCCTCACAGCTTTACTTCTGCCAGTATCTCGTCTCCTACCTTCCAAACTTTACAGAAGCTCTCCTGTGAACCTTGCAGAACTAGCACTCCTGAAAGAAAGGATATTGCGGAGACATGGCTTAGCCACAGTTTTAAACTGCCAGGAAGTTTCATATCAGCGCACACTCCGCTGCAGAGTGAAAATCTCATTCTGGAAACATCCCCCAGGCTGTGGCTAAGCCATGTCTCCGCAATATCCTTTCTTTCAGGAGTGCTAGTTCTGCAAGGTTCGCAGAAGAGCTTCTGTAAAGTTTGGAAGGTAGGAGACGAGATACTGGCAGAACTAAAGCTGTGAGGTCGGGCGTGAGTCGTGCTTCGGTAGCTCAGATGGTAGAGCACTTGCCCGCGAAAGGCAAAGGTCCCGAGTTCGAGTCTCGGTCGGGCACACAGTTTTAATCTGCCAGGAAGTTTCATATCAGCGCACACTCCGCTGCAGAGTGAAAATCTCATTCTGCAAACATCCCCCAGGCTGTGGCTAAGCCATGTCTCCGCAATATCCTTTCTTTCAGGAGTGCTAGTTCTGCAAGATTCGCAGGAGAGCTTCTGTAAAGTTTGGAAGGTAGGAGACGAGATACTGGCAGAAGTAAAGCTGTGAGGCCGGGCGTGAGTTGTGCTTCGGTAGCTCAGATGGTAGAGCACTTGCCCGCGAAAGGCAAAGGTCCCGAGTTCGAGTCTCGGTCGGGCACACAGTTTTAATCTGCCAGGAAGTTTAATGTTTTTTTATACTTATTTTATTACATTCTGAACTGATCGGAGGACTTAAAAAGTATGATAAATTAGGGAAAAAATGACAGTTAAAAGGTTAACATCACATGCTGATCTACAGTACTGTAGCAGAAGAAGATAATTAGCATTATTGATAATTTAGTGAAAAATATTTGATCTACACAATTTAATGAACATTTCTGCAGAAACACAGTAAAAAGTGCAAACGCAATTCTTTTTACCTGTTTCCACTTGGAGGCCTCTTCCTCTGCAAGTTACTTTCTCTTCTATAGGACACAGTGGCTTTAACTTTGGAACCTGGCACTGTCTGGCGTCTTTTGTTAATTGGTGATGTCGGTGCTGAACGGGGTTTACCATTACTTTCTTCTGTATACTCAACTCCTTCATGACTGCTGGAACTGTCACGAGGCTGACTATCTCGCCATTTTGACCGTATTCCCTTGTATGCTGTACGAACTTCTTTCCCTCGTTCCCTTACCTAGTGACAATATAGTTGCACACTGCATTAAGGTTTTGTGCTTAATGTACTGTTACAAGGAACAACAGTTAAATATCACTTAATGGACAAAATTGCACATGTTCTGAAAAAAAAGAGCAATTATTTTCACATACACTCTATGTTGCAACTGTGATGTCTGTCTTCTGCAAGGTAGCCATAAATTCCACATCCACCAGTGGGATCAACACTCCATCGCTACCAATACACTCCCACAACTTTCCAGATCTGCAGAGAGTCACAACTACTTCTGTTTTCCTTATCCCACACCAAATGCTTTAATGTAAGCTGATACTAGGAACACCAGATCCTGTAGGATATCAGAACCATCTAGTGAATAATTAAAGCATAGCCCTCTGCTTCACCTGAGGTATAACCCTAAAAGTGTTTTGTTGTCCAACATGATAAAGAGTAAGCTATCTGAATGGCCAGTAATAGCACTGACTACTGATGGAAAATTCACAAAAATGCCACAAACTTTACTTAAGCTGTAGTCATGAAAGGTACAGTAAAAGGAAGAAGGAACAACTAGAAATGGCTGCACACACAGGATGATTGTCTAATGTAGGTAGTTCATCACTAATCTGCTTAGACTACTGCCAAATAGTCATTGGAGATGTCTGCCTGCATCTTCAGCAACAGGCAATCTTTGCTGGCTGATTTACTTAAGTTATTCTCCAGTTCATTGCCTTGCTGTCAACATTATCAAAAATAATGGAATCCACTATGAATGACAGATTATCAAATAAATTGAATACACACATCCTACTAAGTAAATCGCAGTTTAGGTCCTGAAGAGGCAGTAGACATTCATGACAAGGGTCAGTGTGTCGCAGGTATATTCTTAGATTTGTTTAAGGCTATTGATACTCTTGACCATAAGATTCTACTAAATAAGCTATAATTGTTAGGAATAAGAGATGAAGCTAATGACAGGCTCTGATCACACCTGACAGATAGTCTAAAAAGAGTAAAGATGACAACCTTCAAATGTGGCAACACTTTTAGTGAAAATTTTACCAGAATCAAAATCATTAACACAGAGTTCTTTGGAATGGCACATTTAGGATCAATGCTTTTCCTGATGTACATCAATGACTTTCCCATTAGTGTTATATCAGATTCTGTGTGACCATACATAGCATGAGACGAGACAGTACATAGTTTACACAAGACTACTCACTGAAAATGAGAAGTGTTGAGTTGTTGGTTGGCAAGCAGGCAATGCACGTGCACACCCACCCTCACATACACACATGGATGAATAATGCCAATGCTACATTTTGGCAGGTGCACTAGGTTATGATTAAGGTTGTGTCAGATTGGTGTGGGTAGAGGCAGCAAGAGGAGGGCAGCAAGGAGACGGATTGGGGATGGGTGGCTAGAGGTTCAGGGGGGGGGGGGGGGGCAGCCACTTTGCTGGCTAGGAATGCTAAAGGGAAAGTGGCAATTACAGACGCTAGGCATGTGATGCACAATTGTTGGGCTGGTGTGGAGTGGGGGCACACTTAAAGTGATGTGGAGATGTGAACTGGAGAGAGGCTGACATGATGATTGGGGGGGAGGGGGGGGGGAGACTTTTGGGTGGGGACAGTGGGTTATCAAAGATTGAGACCAGGATGATTACAGGAGCAAAGGATGTGTTCCAAGGATAATTCCCATCAATATAGCTCAAAGAAGCTGGTGGTGGAGGGAAAGATCTGGATAGCCCGGGTGGTGAAGCAGTCACTGAATTTGAGCATGACATGCTCAGCTGCATGATGTGCCAGCAGGTGGTTAATTTTGTTCTTAACAACAGTTTGGTGGTGGCCATTCATTCAGACGAACAGCTGGTTGGTAGTCATACTGAAACAAAAAGCTGTGCTGTGTTTGCAGCAGAGTTGATATATGACAAGGTTGCCTTCAGAGGTGGCCCTGACTCATAGGGATAAACTTGTGACCAAATTCCAATAGGAAGTGCTGGATGGGTGGCTTGGACTGCAACAGGGATATGATCCCTGTGGCAAAGGTTGGGGGTGGGAGTGATATTTGGATGGACTAGAATGTTGTGGAGGTTGGGTGGGTGATGGAACACCACTTGAGGAGGGATGGGAGGAATCTTAGGTAGGGTGTCCCTCATTTCAGGGCATACTGAGAAATAACCAATGCTCTGATGACAGATATGGTTCAGTCGTTGCAGTTAGAAGTAATGTCGGGTGATGCTCCTTCGTAGCTGATTCTTGGGGGTGAATGGAGGACTGGGTGTATGTGAGGAAAAAGGCTCGGAAAATATGTTTTTGGACTAGGGAGGAGTGCCTGTCTTTGAAGGTACATGTGATACCTTCAGCATATGGTGCAAGGGTGTTCTTGTCACTGCAGACACCACATCCACAGGTGGCTAGGCTGCATGGGAGTGATTTTTTTGGTGTGGAAGGGATGACAGGTGCTGAAATCTATGTAATGTTGGTGGTTAGTGGGTTTAATGTAGACAGAAGAGTGAACAGAGGCCTCAGAGAGGTGGAGGTAAACATCCAGGGAGGTGGCATGATGGATTGAGCAGAACCAGTTGAAATGGATGGCAGAGAAGATGTTGACATTGTGAAACAATGAGAATAGGCTGTCTTCCTCCTGAGTGCAATTCACGAAGATATCATCAATGAACCTGAATCAGACTCGGGGTTGGGAGTTTTGGAAGACTGAGGTGGTTTCCTCAAGACAGTCCATAAACAAGTTTGCATAGAAAGGTGCAATGCAAGTGCCCATGGTCATGCCACAGATTTGTTCATATACCTTCCATTCAAAGGAAAAGTAGTTGTGAATCGGAACATAGCTGGTAAGGTGGATAAGGAATGTGGTGGTGGGTTTGGTGTCTGAAGTTAGTGTTCAATAGTGGCAATGCCATGGGCATGAGGAATGTTGATGTATAGGGAGATGGCATCAACAGTTATGAGTAGGGATCCAGGACGTAGAGAGCTGGGGATGGTGGAGAGTCGTGAAGGAAGTGGTTAGTATATTTGATGTGGGAGGTCACGTTTCGGGTAATTAGTTGGAGGTACTGGCCAAAAAGAGCTGAAATTCTTTCAGTGGGAGCACAATAGTGATTGTGGATTGCAGAAAGTAGAAGGAGGGTGTATGGGGTGTCATTAGGGGGAGGAGGGAGATGGACTCAGGGGAGAGGGTCTGTGAAGAGCCTATGGATTTTAGTAGAGAGAGGTGGTGGTTGTGGATCTGGGAAGGGCCTAGGACTGATGATTATGTTGGACTTCTGGGATGGGATAACTATAGCAGAGCTTGCAGATGGTGGAGTCAGACAGCTGGTGGAGGTCTCCTGACAGGTACCCACTGTGAATGATTATGAGCATGGTGGACCCTTTGTCTGCAGGGAGGGTGATTAGCTGAAGATCTGTTTTAGGGTTGTGTATGGCTGTCCTTTCTTCTGCTGAAAGGTTCATGTTCTTAGGAAGGGACCTGGGGAAAGACAGTGAGGCGACCATGTGATGGTTAGGCAGAAAGGCGGTGGGAGGTAGTAGTCTTTGATAGGCCCAACATGGTTAAATTAGGTGTGGAGCTGAAGGTGAGGCCTTTGGCTAGGACAAACTTCTGTGTGACTGATGTTTTTGGTGGAAATGTTAACAACTGTGCTTTGGGTTTGCATGGGTTTTTGGGATTTGTTGATTGTTAGGAGGGAGGTTTGGAGGCTGTGGTAAACTGGAAAGGTCAGATAGTCAGGGTCTGGCCCCTATGAAGTGTGATGATGGGGTTAACTGTGAGGAAGATGGGTGTCGATGGATAGTGGTGCCCATGGTTAGAGGAGGACAAATTATTGAAGTGGTATCTGGGATGCTCTTCAATGTGTTGGGGTACAAGGGTTCCAATTTCAGAGATGTGGTGTATTCACAGGGTTGCCACAAGTTTCCGCAAGTGAAATTCCCTGATAAATCCCTGATTTCCAGACAAGTTTGCATTTTTCCCAGAAAAAATATTGAGATCTCAACGGTAAGTTAAGACGTAAGTTGACAATCTGTCTTTGCAACTATGGTACAAGAAACAATAGTGCAAACAAGGGAATATGCAGAAAAAACTTGCAAGCAGATGGCTTTTCCTAATGTGAGCAAAAATCTTAAGTACTAACATCAACATATTTGGTAATGAACTGTTTTTAGGCGGAGAATGCAAGCCAAATGGTATATGTGTTTTGTTAAGACCACTGATGTTATTTTATTTCAATAAAACGAAACACATTTGGTGACAAAAATATATGCTTCCTTGGAATTGCAAGACAGACTTAAAATACCTTCACTGATTTCAGAAATAACCTCAGAAAAAAGGAGGCCTCTTGAAACAAGTGTATAAGGCGGGGAAGAATTGTGTAAACCAACACTGTAGGTGACTGCCAAAAAAATGTTGGTTCTACTATGTTTGTTATTGTTGGCAATTACCCACTGTGTTATATCTATTATTTTACAGGTATTGCGTGATTTTTCTTTTGAGAAATGTGTGAGTACATGGCACAGAAACCACTAACGACTGACACAATTTTCTTCTTCTTATCGTCCCTACTATCTAACATATATACTGCTTTGGATGTGCCAAAATGTACTAGAACAAATAAAATGTCTGAAAACACCACACTGTACAATGTACTTGAGGTGAGACAGTCACAATTCCTGAAATCATTGCCTATGGCCTCTGGCCTGCTGAGGAGAACTGCAGTCCTGGGTCCACGGATGAACCATGAAAATCGGTTGCATTACACCTGCAAGCAGACCGGTGAGACTAGATCTGATGGGCAGGGCCTGCACATTAGTGGGAACCAAATGGCTTCAGATCAGCAGGACCAATCCATTACAGATACCCACAGAAATGGCCTGAGGTTTTGGCCTGTCAAGGAAATCCACTCACATGGCCAACTATTCACGAGCCACAGACATCATGTCAATGAAATGAGACGACGCTGATCAATTCAAGCAACAGATAACTTGTTCAAATACTCTGAGAATCAATAATAATGAAGATAGGTAGCAACTCACTGTAAAGATTATTGCTGAGCCACAGACATGCATGTAGAAAAGACAATCATACTCTCACAACTAAATTTTCAGCCAGAGCTTTTGACAGAAAATGAGAGCACACACACATTTTCAAAATCACTCAGACACAACTCACGCACATGTGACCGCTGTCTCCAGCTGCTGCATCTACAGTCTCTGAGAATCAGATTCAAACAAACCACTCCTCTGGCCTCCCTGCCCCATGTTGGCAGCTGCTAGGCTAGCGACAAGAAGTGGAGGCAGCACTGAGTGAAAGCTGAGGGAAGTGCTAGGAAGGGTAGAAGCAGTAAGAATGAGGGAGTAGGGAAGTGGCACATGTACTCAGCTGCACCCAGCCAGCAATGACACACGGCAGTTGAGTAAACAAACTATTTCATCTACTGAAATAAAAACGAGATTTTGTCAGTGGCTTGTTTCTTTCTTTCTCTTTTTTTTCAAATTTCCCTGATGTGTTCAAAATTCCCTGATTTCCAGAATCTGTGGCAACCCCAACATAGTATGCATTGAATAGTAACAGATCTTGCAGAGGAAGTAGAGGCGTTTCTAGGATCCCTGTATCATGGAGAAGTGTTTCCGCAGTACCAAGTTTGTAGAGACTGGGACTGGGGAATCTGAAAACGTGAAGGTCATTGTGAAAGGTGGGTTTCAGAGAAGGGGATTTTATCATTATAAGACTGGGTTTTAGCCAGGGAAAAGGATACTTTTCTGGGAGCAGGGCTTCGTTGTGGTAGGTACAGTGTTGGCAAATGGGAAATGATGCACGAAATGGACAAGCGAAAGTATTATGTTGTCATAAGCAGACCTGGATAGCACAATGTGAGTTTGGGAAGTGAAAAGAATGGAAGAAATTGTGCTTGGGGCAATAGGATACTTTTGTGAGACAATATTTAATCATGCATAAGTTGTCATCATGTGCGGGAAAGCAGGAAAGACATAAAATTCAGCTGGGGGAAATCTGTGAGGTGGGGTGGGTTGATTTAGAGATGAAATGTAGTGGTTAGTTACATGATTACATGACTATAACTTACATATGATCAAATATGCTCACGTCACCAAATTATCCTATTGCCCTCAGCACAATTTTGTACATCATTCTCACTTCCCAAATCATGTTCTGCTGTCCAGTTCCCCTTATAACAATCTAATGCTTTCACTCATCCATTTCCCACACCATTTACCAACACCATTCCTACCCCAATGGAACTCTTCTTCATCTATCTGCACCAGTTCACAAAAGTATCCCTCTCCCTAGCTAAAACACAGTCCCACACCCTGTTCCTTAAAAAGCTGTTCAAGACATGAAATACTACCTAATGGCTAACCATAGAAATCGCCTTCTCTGGCTCCCACCCCTCCTTTCACAACAGCCTTTGCATTTTCAGATTCTGACAGTCCCTATCCCTCACAAACCTGGTACTGCAGAAACACTTCTCCATGGCACAGGCATCCCAGAACGATATCTACCACCTCTTCAGGATACTACTACTGTGAAATCTTTACAAAAGGCATGTTCAGAAGTAAGCATTGTAGATTTTTATATCTTTTGGAAGAAGGGTACTTGAAAAAAGTACAGCACATTGTTCGTACACTCAGTCTATTTTTCGACATAATCGCCATCCCATTCATGTGGTGAGCTAAGTCATAAGTTTCTTTACACCCTCCTCGAAGAACTCTCCTGTCAGCTCCTTCCTCCATTTCAGAACCTGTTTCTGAACCTTCTCACTGAATGAAAATTTAATACCACTCGTGTGTGCCTCCAGGGAGGTGAAAAGATGATAATCTTAAGGCGTCAAATAAGGGGAATATGAGAGATGGTTCAAAACATCCCAACCAAACGAGTCCAAGAGCGCATTGATGGGCAAGGCTGTGTAAGGGCAGGTGTTGTCATGCAGCAAGCACTCTCCTCTTTTCAGCATTCTCCTCCTTTTGAGGTTTTTCAGGATCTCATAATATCATTGTGCATTGATGGTCTCCCCCCTCCCTCCCCCCAAGGTAAAAATTTGACCCAAATGACGCCTTTTCAGTCCCAAAACACTGAGACTATAATTTTTTTGCCTGAAATAGTGGTTTTGAACTTTCTGGCAGATGAGGAATTGGTGTGATGCCACTGTGACAACTGTCTTTTTGTCACAGGCATACAATGTACCACCCACATTTCATCTCCAGGCACAACACAACTCAGGAAATCCTCACCTTCCAATTAATCTCATTCAAGAAACTTGCAGGCACTACTGACACGCTTCTTCTTGTGCTGCTCTTTCAGCTGTTTTGGGACCCATCTTGGGCACCGTTTCCAGCTTCCCTGTATTTCTGTGAGTGTCTCTAATAAGAAAGTTCTAGAGAGTTGTGGAATCATCATAAAAATTTCATCCACTGTCGATCGCAGTCTTCACGAACAGTTTCCTTGATTTTTTGCACAAATCATCAGGCCAAATGGGAGGTCTTCCACTTCTCTGATCATCATCATGAACTTCTGTTCTGCTTCCACTAAACTCCCTACACCACTTAAACACACCCATTCTGTTCACAGTACCTTTGCCATACACCATTTAGATTTGTAAAAAAATTCAGCATGTGTTCTTCCTTCTGCAAATAGTAAGTGGATCACAGCATGGAGCTCACCCTTGGTGGGATCTCTCATCAACATCTTTCACACATCAGGATACTGCAACATGCGTTTATGTACTACAGAGTTCCTATGATGCACACACTAGTCAGGGGATTCCCCCACCTCCCCTACTGCACAGTATTGCTAGTCTTCAAAAAACCAGTGCCCGTTATGGTCACAGTACACTTACTTTCTGGGCAGCTTTCATACATACACCATATCTCCAAAACTGGAACCCTTGCACTACAACACCTTGTGGAGCTTTCTGGATACCACTTCCATAAATTGTCCTACTGCCACTATGGGGCACCACTATACGTCAACACCCATCCTCCTCACAGTGAACCCCGTCATCAACCCCTCCTATCATCCAGACACTGATTGGCTGACCTTTTCAATTTATCACAGCCTCCTAAACTCCCTCCAACACTCAACATGCAGAGCTCAAGCAAACCCAAAACACAGTTGTTAACCTTTCCACCAAAAACTCCTTTCACACAGAAGTTTCAGTCCAATCCAACTTCAACCCCACATCCAAGTTTATCCATGCTGGACTTGTCAAAGTCATACTCCCCTTCTCCTGCTCGCTGAAATGGGAACACTTCTTTGCCCCCATTTCCTTCAAAGCGAACTTGATCCCAACACTAAACCTCTTCATACCACCATCCAATTGTAACTGACCCCCCCCCCCCCCTCCCAAGGCTGTCCCTGGTACCCCACCATCCCATGATCACCTTCCAGGAATTCCTTACCTCCAACTTGGCCTCACCACCCTTCTCCAGGTCTGTTTCATAAGAACGTAACCTTCCAGCAGTCAGACATACACTATCTGTAAACAGATCCTGACCTACTCATCCTCCCCACAGACAAAGGCTCCACCACTGTTGTGATGAGTCACAGTGACTATCTGACAAAAGGCTTCCACCAACTGACTCCACCTACAAGCTCCGCTGTAGTTCTCTCATCCCAAACATTCAACATAACCTCCACTCCCTAATGAAATTCATAGGCCTTTCCCAGAATGCCCTCCCCCTCTCCTCCCTCCCAAGTCCATTGTCACTGGCTATTGTTCTCCCCCTGAAAGAATTTCTGCACTTCTTCGTCAATATCTCCAGCCAATGAAACCTAGCCTCACACATCAAAGATACTGTTTCCTTCACCGATTCTCCACCATCCTCACCCCTCCTACCTTCTAGATCCCTTGTCATCACTATTGATGCCACCTCCCTATACACCAACATCTCTCATGCCTACGGCCTTGCCACTATTCAACACTACCTCTCCCAATGTCCACCAGACTACAAATCCTCCACCTCATTTCATACACAGGTTACCAATTATATTCTGACTCTGAACTACTTTTCCTTTGGGGGAAAGATCAAAGGACAAATCAGCGGCACAGCCAAGGGCATCTGCATGGCACTTCTCTATGCCAACTCATTCATGGGCCACCCAAAGGAAGCCTTCATAGCCTCCCGAAACTCCCATCCCCTGTCTGATTCAGGTTTACTGATGATATCTCCATGATCTGGACTCATAGCCAAGACTCTAACCATTGTCCTTCATGATCTTAACATCTTTTCTCCCATATGCTCCAGCCAGTCCTCCTCAACCCAACATGACACCATCCTAGACATTGATCTCCACCTCTCTGATGGCTACATTCACATCTCGTTCCACATTAAACCTGCTAACCACCAACAGTATCTGTATTTCAACAGCTGTCATCCCTCCCACATAAAAAAATGCCTCCCATACAGCCTAGTGACCCATGGATGAGCATGAGAACTCCCTTGCCGAGTACCCTGAAGGTCTCGCATACATCTTCACAGACAGGCAATACCCCCATTGCCTAGATCATAAACATAGGTATTTTCCATGCTACCCAGGTGCAAGACTACCCCATCCACTCACCCAGCATTTCCTACGCAAGTCCTGTCACAGGCTTATCCTACCCCAACAGAGTTGGGGCCACCTGTGAAAGCAGCCTTGTCAGATACCAACTCTACAGTCAACACTGCTCAGCCAGCTGTCCATTAGGATGAATGACTACTGCCAAACTGTTGCCAAGAAGAAAGTTGAAACTTCCTGGCAGATTGATACTGTGTGCGGGACCGAGACCCAAACTCGGGACCTTTGCCTTTTGCGGGAAAGTGCTCTACCAAGTGAGCTAGCCAAGCACGACTCATGCCCATCCTTACAGCTTTAATTCCGCCAGTACCTCGTCTCCTACCTTCCAAACTTCACAGAAGCTCTCCTGCGAACCTTGCAGAACTAGTACTCCTGGAAGAAAGGATATTGCGGAGACATGGCTTAGCCACAGCCTGGGGGATGTTTCTAGAATGAAATTTTCACTCTACAGCGGTGCGCTGATATGAAACTTCCTGGAAGATTAAAACTGTGTGCCAGACCGAGACTTTAACTCGGGACCTTTGCCTATCGCGGGCAAGTGCTCTACCAACTGAGCTACCCAAGCACGACTCAAGCCCCGTCCTCACAGCTTTAATTCTGCCAGTACCTTGTCTCCTACCTTCCAAACTTCACAGAAGCTTCATTCTAGAAACATCCCCGAGGCTGTGGCTAAGCCATGTCTCCCAAATATACTTTCTTCCAGGAGTGCTAGTTCTGCAAGGTTCGCAGGAGAGCTTCTGTGAAGTTTGGAAGGTAGGAGACGAGGTACTGGAGGAATGAAAGCTGTGAGGATGGGGCGTGAGTCGTGCTTGGGTAGCTCAGTGGGTAGAGCACTTTCCCGTGAAAGGCAAAGGTCCCGAGTTCGAGTCTCAGTCCGGCACACAGTTTTAATCTGCCAGGAAGTTTCTTATCAGTGCACACTCCGCTGTAGAGTGAAAAAGTCATTCAAGAAGAAAGTTGATCACCTGGTGGGACAACATGCAGCTGAGCACGACATGCTCAATTCCAAATCCCGATCCATCTAGAGCTTTGACTTCACCACTATCTTTTCTCAACTATGCAGATGGTAGTTACCCTTGCAACATATCTTTTGCTTCCAAAATTTTCCTGGCTTCAATCTGCGGTAACCCACAGTCCCTATACCCTCCACCCAACAGTCTCCTCCTCCTCCCTCCTGTCTCCCCTTTCCAATTCGCTTCCTGTGTAATCTTCCACATGTGCCACTCCCCAATGGCCCAACAACTGTGTGTCTCATGGCTAATCCAAGTGCCTGCCAAACTGCCTCCAGCATTCCTAGCTGACAAACTGGCTATCTTCCTCTGAACTGCAAGCCACCCAACCCATCCACCTCAGTGTCTCCCACCTTTCTCCCCCTCTATCCACCTGACATAACCACCAACAGAACCTAGGCCACCTACCAATAGTGTGCCACAAGGAAACCTTTCATCTTGGATTTGAATACTTTATTTCTCGATTTTTTTAGTTGTGCTGAAAGCCTACTGAAAGTGAAATCTGCTGAACAGGTCACACCTTTCTGCAAAATGCTTAAGGAAGTGTGATTCAAGTGCATGTTAGTAATGGGAAAAAACAACCTCTTTGCTGATGACAGTAATATTACAATCAGTGACAAAACAACGAATTTCACAATTAATCAAAATACAATATAGCTACACTGAATATAAAGAAAACAATGGCATTCATTTAAGTTTGAAGAGGGAAGATACATGTTAAATTAAAGATACCTCTATAGACAGTATAACAAATACATAGTCTTTACGGATGAATACTGATTGTTAACTGATATCAAATGAACACATGAAGACACTGGCAAAGAGAATGTATCAGCATGTTATGCACTCATATCCCACAATGTTTGTCTTTTAGTTAAACACTATTCATTTGTGTACACAGTTCTTAGCTATCTCATTTTTTCCTGGGAAACAAATGCATAAAATATGAACACAGTTTCCAAACTACAGAAAAGTTTCATAAGAATAATAACCTCCAAACAACGGAAATGTTTCATAAGAATAATAACCAAAAGTATTAGTCCAGCTCATTGTACAGATCTGTTCAAAATCTGGGGTTTTGATGACACGAAGTCAGTTGCAAAAACCAAAAATAACAGTGATAATTACTGTTCAAACAGCTCGGTTCATGACTACAGATCAAGATCTAGAAAGAAATTACAAGAAAAACAGATACACAACCTAAAACACTATTTCGTACCAAGATATAAAATTCTTCAATAAAATACCCAAGGCAATTAAACAGTACCTATTCCATTTCATATTCTATACAGTGAGGTATTAGGAGCAGGTGTTTTGGCCTAAAATGTAAGATAAAGTAAATAATAACAACAATAATAATAATAATAATAATAACAGTAATGATAAAATTTCACTGTCATTTCACACCACACCTTCACACTTAGCTTTGTTTTCTTTTCTTTTCTGGAAGCCTTACTCTAAAGCTCTGCAATGTGTTGTACTAACATCCTATCCCTTAATGAGCTCAACATATTATTCACTATGGAGGGATGCTGACAAACTTTCAGCTCTAGTTCACAAAATAGAAAACAACCATCACTGCCATGGTCCTGTAGCCAGCCAAGAGTGTGTTTGTAGAATGTGTGGAGATCAATATTAATAAGTGAATTACCAGAGTAGCACTAGCTTTTTACATTATTAAACAACTTCTTTGTATGAAAATTAAATTTTACGCATGTATATATCTGTATACATTAATTATGTTTCTTCTTATTCTTTAAAGTATAATACTATGACATGTCCACTATTCTCGCAGAAGTGATGCACAGATGAACAGAACAAAACTACTACTACTACTATTACTGACTTGCTTTGATAATCAACAGATGCATACAATATAAAGACACCAGGTGGTCAGGTACATTAATGACTTGGTGAGTCTAGATTTGCAAGTTCTCTAATCGACACTGGCAAGTCAGAAATGCTATCTGCCCATACTCTGAAGGAACAGCTTTCATTTTCACTGTATCCCATGACAATCTCACACCCAGATCAAAGAACATTAGTAAAGTACATACAGCCACAAAAGAGTTGGGGTTCACACCCCTAACAAATACAATAAATGAATCCTTCACATCAGGGACATTTCCATATCAGTTAAAACAGGCAAGAGTTGTACCTTTCCTTAAGAAAGGTAATGCAAAAGACATAGAAAATTACTGTCCATTTCCCTGCTGCCACCATTCTCAAACATAATAGAAGCAATTATTAAAGACAGGTTAATGAATTACTTGAAAGTAGAATTCACAAAGATTGTACTAGATGCTCTTGACAAAGATGAGTGTGTCACAGACATATTTTTGGATCTTTCCAAGGCCTTTGATACAGTTGACCACAAGAGTCTGTTACATAAATTAGAAGCATTAAGAATAAGAGGGGTAGCTAATGACTGGTTTCGATCACACCTAGCAGGTAGGGTGCAAAGAGTAGAGATAACACATACTTCAAATAGATCCAAACATTTAGTAAAACACTTATCAGAACCAAAATAAATTAATTTAGGGGTTCCACAAGGTAGCATATTAGGACCAATACTATTACTGATCTAAATCAATGGCTTTACCAGTAGTGTTACTCATGGTGGAGAAATCCTCTTCGCTGATGATAGCAATATTATAGTAATTGAGAAAACAAGAAGTTCCTTGCAGAGAAAGCAAATGAAGCTCTCAAGGAAGTTTATGACTGGTCAATAAGCAATAAAGTGACACTGAATATAAAGAAAACTAATGCCATGAACTTCAGTTTGAAGAGGAAAAATGACAATGTTAAATTAAATGTAGATGGCACCTCTATAGACTGTGTAAAAATGCAAAATTTCTAGGAATGAATATCAATTCTCCATAGTAGTGGTCTGAACACACAGTGGTACTTGCAACCAGAATATGTCATCAACATGTTATGCCCTTAGAATCTACCACCAGTGTGTAACATGCAGTGTCTTTTAGTTACATACTATTCATGTTGTTGTTGTTGTTGTTGTTGTTGTTGTTGTCTGCAGTCCTGAGACTGGTTTGATGCAGCCCTCCATGCTACTCTATCCTGTGCAAGCGTCTTCATCTCCCAGTACCTACTGCAACCTACATCCTTCTGAATCTGATTAGTGTATTCATCTCTTGGTCTCCCTCTACGATTTTTACCCTCCACGCTGCCCTCCAATACTAAATTGGTGATCCCTTGATGCCTCAGAACATGTCCTACCAACCGATCCCTTCTTCTAGTCAAGTTGTGCAACAAACTTCTCTTCTCCCCAATCCTATTCAGTACTTCCTCATTAGTTATGTGATCTACCCATCTAATCTTCAGCATTCTTCTGTAACATACTATTCATACAGGGTGTTTCAAAAATGACCAGTATATTTGAAACGGCAATAAAAACTAAACAAGCAGCGATAGAAATACACCGTTTGTTGCAATATGCTTGGGACAACAGTACATTTTCAGGCAGACAAACTTTCGAAATTACGGTAGTTACAATTTTCAACAACAGATGGCGCTGCGGTCTGGGAACCTCTATAGTACGATATTTTCCACATATCCACCATGCGTAGCAATAATATGGCGTAGTCTCTGAATGAAATTACCCGAAACCTTTGACAACGTGTCTGGCGGAATGGCTTCACATGCAGATGAGATGTACTGCTTCAGCTGTTCAATTGTTTCTGGATTCTGGCGGTACACCTGGTCTTTCAAGTGTCCCCACAGAAAGAAGTCACAGGGGTTCATGTCTGGCGAATAGGGAGGCCAATCCACGCTGCCTCCTGTATGTTTCGAATAGCCCAAAGCAATCACACGATCATTGAAATATTCATTCAGGAAATTAAAGATGTCGGCCGTGCGATGTGGCCGGGCACCATCTTGCATAAAGCACGAGGTGTTCGCAGTGTCGTCTAAGGCAGTTTGTACCGCCACAAATTCACGAAGAATGTCCAGATAGCGTGATGCAGTAATCGTTTCGGATCTGAAAAATGGGCCAATGATTCCTTTGGAAGACATGGCGGCCCAGACCAGTACTTTTTGAGGATGCAGGGACGATGGGACTGCAACATGGGGCTTTTCGGTTCCCCATATGCGCCAGTTCTGTTTATTGACGAAGCCGTCCAGGTAAAAATAAGCTTCGTCAGTAAACCAAATGCTGCCCACATGCACATCGCCGTCATCAATCCTGTGCACTATATCGTTAGCGAATGTCTCTCGTGCAGCAATGGTAGCGGCGCTGAGGGGTTGCCGCGTTTGAATTTTGTATGGATAGAGGTGTAAACTCTGGCGCATGAGACGATACGTGGACGTTGGCGTCATTTGGACCGCAGCTGCAACACGGCGAACGGAAACCCGAGGCCGCTGTTGGATCACCTGCTGCACTAGCTGCGCGTTGCCCTCTGTGGTTGCCGTACGCGGTCGCCCTACCTTTCCAGCACGTTCATCCGTCACGTTCCCAGTCCGTTGAAATTTTTCCAACAGATCCTTTATTGTATCGCTTTTCGGTCCTTTGGTTACATTAAACCTCCGTTGAAAACTTCGTCTTGTTGCAACAACACTGTGTTCTAGGCAGTGGAATTCCAACACCAGAAAAATCCTCTGTTCTAAGGAATAAACCATGTTGTCCACAGCACACTTGCACGTTGTGAACAGCACACGCTTACAGCAGAAAGACGACGTACAGAATGGCGCACCCACAGACTGCATTGTCGTCTATATCTTTCACATCACTTGCAGCGCCATCTGTTGTTGAAAATTGTAACTACTGTAATTTCGAAAGTTTGTCCGCCTGAAAATGTAATGTTGTCCCAAGCATATTGCAACAAACGGTGTATTTATATCGCTGCTCGTTTAGTTTTTATTGCCGTTTCAAATATACCGGTCATTTTTGAAACACCCTGTATGTACACTCAATTCTTGGCTATGGCACTTCTCTTTTGGGGAACAAATGCACAAAATATGAATGCAATTTTCAAACTCCAGAAAAGAGCCATAAGAATCATAACCACAAATTGTAGTCAAACTCATTGTAAAGATCAGTTCAAAAACAGGATTTTAACTGCTCCATGTGAATACATATACCAATCAGTTGTAAACATCAAAAATAACATTGGTAATTACTGCACAAACAGTTCTGTCCATGACCATGGAACAAGAGCTAGACTCAACTTACATTTGCCAAGAAAAACATAAACATGAAACTCAAAACAGCATTTTCTACCAAGTAATAAAACCGTACAATAAATTACCAAAAGAGAGAAAAGAAATTCCAAAAATACCCTTTTTTTTAAAAAAAAGGCAGCTAAAAAGTACCTTTTATGCAATACATTTTGTACATTTAAGGAGTTCTTAGACAAAACAGGGTAGGGGTTTGGTAAAAAATGTTATACAAATAAATAATAATAATGATGATTATAAAACATCCAACATTCCACGTAACACCGTCACACTATGTTTTTTCCCTTCTTTTTTTCCTTTTCTAGAAAAACTTAGCCCCAAGCTATGCATTTCAAAATACAAATACCTCTTCCTCATTCTGAGCTCAACATCTCACTCATTGCAGAGGGATGCTGACTTAGTTTTTCAGGACAGCAAACGGGAAGTTGTGGTACAGAAAAATGGCCCAGAGATCGCCAGTGTGTGTGCGTTTTTGTGTGTAGTGAGTGAAGTGTTATGAAACAATGTGTGTGTATAGCGTGTGCAGTGACTGATAGTGAGATATGAGTGAACAGTGTGGCATTACATTTTTAATAAGTTATTTGTAAAAAAAAAAGTATTGTATACCAGGAGTAAATCTAATGATTGTCTCTAACTAGAAGTCTGTAAATGTATGTCCATATGAATTAACTTATTTTAAATTGGTCTTAACTTTTAAATACTTTCACATGTCCTATATCCTTGTAAAAAGAGATCTACGGATGAATAAAGCTGCTGCTGCTGCTGCTACTTTTGAATCTGCTTACAGCATTCATCTTTTGGTCTCCCTGTACTATTTATACCCCCACACTTTCCTCCAATACTAAACTGATGATCTTTTGATATCTTAGAATGTGTCCTATCAACCAATCCCTTCTTTTAGTCAGTTATTTTGCTGCCCAGATAGCAAAATTCATCTACTACTTTAAGTGTCTCCTTTCCTAATCTAATTCCCTCAGGATCAGCTGATTTATTTTGACTACATTCCATTATCGTTGTTTTGCTTTTGTTGATGTTCATCTTATATCCACCTTTCAAGATAAAGTCTACTCCAGTTAACTGCTCTTCCAAGTCCTTTGCTGTCTCTGAGAGAGCTACAATGTCATTGACAAACCTCAAAGTTTTTAGTTCTTCCTCCTGAACTTGAATTTTTACTCTTTTTTTTGTTTTTTTGTTTCCTTTGCTGCTTGCTCAAAGTAGAGACTGAATAACGTTGGGAGTAGGCTACAACCCTGCCTCACTCCCTTTTCAATCACTGATTTCCTTTCATATCCCTCGACTCTCACAACTGTCACCTGATTAATTTTCCAACCAGACCAAGTGTTCTAAGATGTATCTGTCATTGTTTTGAACTCCTCATTTCATTAAAACTGCTAAATAAGAAACTTTTATTTTATGTTCCCAATGTGGCTCCTTCACAGTAGCTATTCCTTTATGTAAATGGTCCCCGACTTAGAGCAATGGTTTACATTCATGTCTGGTGTCCAAATAATAATAAAGCAATTCGCAGGAGAGGAGAATTACTACATAATTTTGCCCAAGTTGGGGCTCTAGTTTCTTTGATTAATTGTACTGACGGGAGTATTTTCAGCCTGTGTCAGAAAAATATCTTTTTTTGTATTTTGATTATTCATGTTGCTTACAAACATGTAATACAGCAGCTAGTATGTAGCAATAAATAAATTTGTCATTTAAGTCTGGACTTAGGTCAACTGTTTCTGATGCATCTGGTTTATCCTGGTGCTGTTGTTGCTGAGTTTTTTGTTCTTTTATCAAGCAATGATTTTTTCCATAAGTTTCATTTGTTTTACTTTTTTCTGGTTGTTAGTCATTTGATTTAATTATGGCTCATTAAAAGCATTCTGGATATACTCCTGCATCATATTATAAAATACTAAAATGGCCCACCTCAGGGTATACAGTCTTTGCTCTGATGGGAATATGCCACTTCTATTCTGCTGGAAAGTTGGCACATTTTAATCTTTTAAATATTTTACAATATGATGTGAAAATATACCCAGAATGCTTTTATTGAGGTTGAAACTGCCCACAGGTGTCTATGCATTCATATGACATGGTTAAATTTGGTTAGTAATACACATGGTTTTGTGGTCAGGTACAGTCTGCAGGATGGATTCAATCTTGAGTACTGTGTAGAATGAAAAGGTCACAGATGGTGAGGCACATTAGGTAGATTTCTGAATTCCAGCAAGCAAGTTCGGGACAAGAACCAACTGGACCATCAACTTCCAGTTTTATTGCTGGAGAAGACTAGAAAGTGACGAAGGTAATGCTAGTCATACACAAAGTTGTGACACTAAAACAAAGCACTCTGTTTAAGCGCTACTGCAGAGCACAAGTATGCACATTCCCATGAATACCATCAGTGTGGATATTTCATTGCCAATATATGGACAAAATTGGAAAGTAAATCTGAGGAAATTTTTATGTAAGTTTGACAATTATTTCCAGGTTAAGGGAAGTGCAAACTATCAGAAAGTTCTTGTGGAAAGCTATAGTTCTTGTAAAAGTAGCAAGGCTTGCAATATCTTCTGTGGAATATATGAAATATCATATTTACTGGAATATAAGACACACTCACGTAAAAGAGTCAACCTCCTTTTTCAGACTTTTTTTAAGGAAAATATTTCTCACTTAATACATCTACTGCAAAACAGTTATAACACTTGTGTGCATGTACATCAAATATCTAGGCAATAAAGGTATGGCAAAGGGCTCATCTTTCAATTTTTGTCTTCAAATCCACAAAATTCACCCTGAGAGCTGAAAGAAGAAATATTCGAAGCTACCATATCTGACTGAGTATTCATACAATAAATTAACCTCTATACCATCCGGTGGATTACTGATTCTGCACTTCTTAAATGATTTAATAACTGTTCCAGTTTTTATAGACTCCCATGAAGCTTTGACCCACTGACAAACTTGAGAAATGTTAGGTCTCTTCCTCCTTCCTGGCGGTGTAGTTTAAGAATCTGTAGATTGCATCCATCTGTTCCACTCCCGCTTTGTAAGTCCCTTAAATGGTCTGTTGATACATATCTCTAATGGTTGAAATAAACTAGTTTAATTACAGCTAACTGACTCTTCAATTTATTCAGCTATTATTAATGTCTTCTGTTCTGTGAGAATGAAACTGATCCCATACTAACAGGGCAGGCTTCTTCAGTTGCCTATACCAAATGTTATCTATTCACAACTTCATTTCTGCTCAATCCATCCAGCATTTATTGTGTACATGGAAAAGTGTTCCTTTTGGCAACTGTTCCTTAGGAAGCATCTTTCTTCTAAAAATCAAAAGTGGCGACATTTTGTCCTATCAGCGCAGCAGGATAAAACAACTGTTTAATGAGTATTTTTGTGCCCTGAAGTTTTAGCAATAGTGCTTTTTATGCATTTGGAATCCACAGTTCTGTTAGAAGGCACATCAACACTTAGTGGAGTCTCATCCACGTTCCCAATTTGCGAAAGTTTTAACTTTTTTCTTTTCCTTGCATTAATGATAAATCAATGAAATTCAACAATGTGTTCTTCATACTATGCTGGCATTATCTGATATTTTTATCTTGTTCCACATTCAAAGCCGATACCACTTCACACATCTTTAACACCGTGATGTTGAACCAGTCAAGTCGGCGATCCATTTCTTATTGTATACTACTTTTGCTGATGAATGTTCATTTTCGTAGAAACTGAAATTCCCACTTGTCTGTTCTCTAAAATCCAAGTATTGAGTTCTGCTTCAAGTTTTGGCCATTTAACAGTTTCACTTCTCAGATTATCTGTAGTGTGAGGTGCTTTTTCTGAAAGATTTTCCTGATTCCATCAAGTTCTTATCGTTTTCTCAGTTGGAGGTGGCCCGAAATGCCTTCCTGTGGCCTGTTTCCATGCTTTTTAGTATGTGCAGTCACTTGCAGATTAAGTGCAATATAGTATAGCAGTTCCATTTTTCAGTCATAGTTCGCAAATAAAAGCACGATATAGGTACGACTAAAACCACAATACATATACAACTGAAGTGGATGTCCAGGCTATACACTACAATAACTGTTACTTGACTATAAAAACCATTAATGACAGTGCATATGCATCCACTGAACTCTACAGAACTGGAATGCTCAAAAGTCACAAAGAAGCTAACAATGAATTGGTCAAACTAAAACAAATTTTGAATAAATGGAGCTTATTGGTACCTACTTTAAACTGCTACTGGCATATAAGAGGCATCGAGCCTATTTTCGAAGGAAAGAAGTGGGTTTATATGCCAGTAAATATGGTATACAGAATTCACTGCAGAATTTGCAGCTGCATACTACACTCCCTAGTCACATTAATGTGACCACCTGTCAAAAGCCTGAATAATTACGCTTTGTAATGCAGATTGTTACGAGACATGGAGGAAGAGAGTTAATGAGGTTCAGGAAGGTATTGACAGACACTTGGAGCCATGCTGACTCCAGTGCCACGGCCAGCTGCACTAGGTTTTTTGGTTGAGGATCAATGGTGTGAAAAGCCTCTCGACTGGGTTTATATCCTAGGTGTTTGTTGGCCACGGAAGTACGGTAACCCATCCTGGTGCACTTCCTGATGCTCTTCGAATTGCACACGAACACTGAAAGCTGTGTGACATGTTACATTGTCCTGCTGGTAGGTGGCATTGGCAGAGGAAAAACAAACTGCGTGTAATGGTGAACATGGTCCCTAAGGATAGATGCATAACTGTTTTGATCCACTGTGCCTTCCAGAATGACAAGATCACCCAGGGAACGTCATAAAAAAAGATCCCAAACAATAACTCTCCCTGCTCTGGCATGGAATTTTCTAACAATTGTTGCAGGGTGTCTGCTTTCTGTCCAATGAAACATAAAACTTGATTCATCTGAAAAGGCCACCTTTCACCACTAAGTGGATGACTAGCTGCGGTACTGGTGGACAAATTCCAGCCTTCATCGCCAATGAACAGCAGTCAGCATGTGTTCGTGAACCAGGCACCCACAGCGAATGCTGATACACAGCAACTTTCACTGAATGGTCATTGAGGAGACAGTTGTTAGCCCCTTGATTCATCTAGATGGTTAGTTGCTCAACAGTTGGGCATCTATTTGCCCTTACAAATATCTACAGCCACAGTTCACCCCTGTCATCTACGGCCTATGGCCTGTGGTGCACCACAGTTGTTTTGGCACTGGTTTTGGATAGTGCCATTTTGACATGGGTTGTATAGTTTAACCATGGTGGCACACAAATACTTAACAAACTTGGCTGTTTCAGAAGTGCTTCTACCCTTCACCCAAAAGCCAATGATCAATGGGCATCAGATAAATCATTCCACTTCCACATTATGACAACAACTGCACTGTTTTCCATATCCCCCGAGTTGCTTTATTACATACCCTCCACTGTTATTGCTGTAACCTGTCCTCTATGATTGGTTATTGCACGGTGATATCGAACATAGGTGGTACTCACATTAAAATGACTGGATCAAGTAGAATATTCCAGGACAGAGCACAGCAAAAATGCAGAAATTTTGGGGAAAGTATCTCCCACATTTTCTACAGCTGATGGAACTTACGCCACAAATCTGGTGAGTTCGGCATGGTGGACTCTTCAAGTACAAAAGGTGCTCATGAGAAGTTGTCAAAAAAGTAGTTCACTGAAAGGGTGACAAACGAGTAGTTCATTGAGACTTTCCATTTCTTTGATGTGATTGAAAGCACAAGGGGTGGGTGATGCAGACATGCATCTACATCAAAGTGGCTGGTCAGAGAAAATCGCTGACTGAGGCTACATGAAGATCAACATCTACAAGGGGCATTCAAAAAGAAATGAGCTGGAGGCATAATTACAGAAACCAGTACCTGTATGTTATAAGTACTGATCCTGGCTGTTGAGACACTTGTCCCACCGTGAGACAAGGCAATGAATGGCTGTCTCGTGAAATTCCTGGTGTCTCATGAAATTCCTGGGGCTGCAGTGTTAACCAGTTCTACATGTACAGCTGGACGTGGTTATCCACAGTGAACCGTTTGCCCCTCAGAGCCTTTTCAAGGGGACCAAAAATTCATTCCTTTTGATTCACTTCCTGCAGCATGGGACAATAGTGAATGCCCAGCGTTACTCACAAAACTTGACACCCTTTTGCCAAGTGATCAAATCAAAACAACCATGCAATCTCACCCGTGGGGTCATTCTGCTCCACGACAATGCAAAACCTTATACGGCCAACACAGTCATGGTACTCCTGCAGAAATTCAAATGGGAGGTTCTTGGCCACCCTCCATACAGTCCGGACCTCTCTCCCTGTGATTACGCCATTTTTGCTCCCCTCAGAAAGGCTCTGAGGGGCAAATGATTCACCTCGGATGACGATGTCCAGCTGTACGTGCGGAACTGGTTAACATCGCAGCCCCAAGAATTTTATGAGACAGCCATTCACCGCCTTGTGTCACAGTGGGACAAGTGTCTCAACAGCCAAGGTCAATATTTCTAACATAAAGGTACTGGTTTCTGTAATTATACCTCCGGCTCGTTTCTTCTTGAATGCCCCCACACATATACTCTGCAACCACAGTAAGGGGTGGAATGGTGGAGGGTACATGGACCATTACTAGTCGTTTCCTTTCCTGTTCCACTCACAAACAAGGTGAAGGAAAAACCACCATCTGTATCCCTCTGCACAAGCCCTAATTTCTCTTCTCTTAATGGTCCTTACATACAATGGAAATTAGCAGCAATAGAATTGTTCTGCAGTCAGTTTCAAATGCCGGTTCTTTAAAGTTTCTCAACAGCGTTCCACAAAATGAACATCGTCTTCCTTCCACCAATTTCCACTTGAGTTCATTAAGCATCTCTGTACTACTTGTATGGTGATCAAATCTACCAGTAACAAATCCAACAGCACACTTCTGAATTGCTTTAATGTCTTCCTTTAATCTGAAGTGATGGAGATCCCAAACACTCATGCAGTACTCAAGAATGGGTTGCACTTGTGTTCTATACCTCATCTCCTTTACGGATGAACCACACTTTTCAAAATTTTGCCCAATAAAGCAATTTCAACCAGTCAGATTCCCTACAACTATTCTTATGCACTTGTTCCATTTCATATTGCTTTGCAATGTTAGGGTTGGATGCTTAATCAATGTGACTGAATCAAGTAGTTCAATTTTACACAGAGTACGTGAAGGAACTTGCCCCCCTTCTTGCAGCGGTGTACCGTAGGTCTCTAGAAGAGCGTAGTGTTCCAAAGGATTGGAAAAGGGCATAGGTCATCCCCATTTTCAAGAAGGGACGTCGAACAGATGTGCAGAACTATAGACGCATATCTCTAAAGTCGATCAGTTGTAGAATTTTGGAACACGTATTATGTTAGAGTATAATGACTTTTCTGGAAACTAGGAATCTACTCTGTAGGAATCAGCATGGGTTTCGAAAAAGACGATCGTGCGAAACCCAGCTCACGCTATTCATCCACAAGACTCAGAGGGCCATAGACATGGGTTCCCAGATAGATGCCGTGTTTCTTGACTTCCACAAGGCATTCGATACAGTTTACCACAGTCGTTTAATGAACAAAGTAAGAGCATATGGACTATCAGACCAATTGTGTGATTGGATTGAAGAGTTCCTAGGTAACAGAATGCAGCATGTCATTCTCAATGGAGAGAAGAGTCTTCCGAAGTAAGAGTGATTTCAGGTGTGCCGCAGGGGAGTGTCTTAGGACCGTTGCTATTCACAATATACATAAATGACCTTGTGGATGACATTGGAAATTCACTGAGGCTTTTTGCGGATGATACTGTGGTATATTGAGAGGTTGTAATAATGGAAAATTGTACTGAAATGCAGGAGGATCTGCAGCGAATTGACGCATGGTGCAGGGAATGGCAATTGAATCTCAATGTAGACAAGTGTAATGTGCTGCGAATACATAGAAAGTAAGATCTCATATCATTTAGCTACAATATAGCAGGTCAGCAACTGGAAGCAGTTAATTCCATAAATTATCTGGGAGTACGCATTAGGAGTGATTTAAAATGGAATGATCATATAAAGTTGATAGTCGGTAAAGCAGATGCCAGACTGAGATTCATTGGAAGAATCCTAAGGAAATGCAATCCAAAAATAAAGGAAGTAGGTTACAGTATGCTAGTTCACCCACTGCTTGAATACTGCTCACCATTGTGGGATCTGTACCAGATAGGGCTGATAGAAGAGATAGAGAAGATCCAACAGAGAGCAGCGCGCTTTGTTACAAGGTCATTTAGTAATCGCGAAATCGTTACGGAGATGATAGATAAACTCCAGTGGAAGACTCTGCAGGAGAGCTCAGTAGCTCGGTACAGGCTTTTGTTGAAGTTTCGAGAACATACCTTCACTGAGGAGTCAAGCAGTATATTGCTCCCTCCTACGTATATCTCGCAAAGAGACCACGAGGATAAAATAAGAGAGATTAGAGCCCACACAGAGGCATACCGACAATCCTTCTTTCGACGAACAATACGAGACTGGAATAGAGGGGAGAACTGATAGAGGTACTCAAGGTACCCTCCGCTTGCAGAGTATGGATGTAGATGTAGAGGTAGATGTAGAAGCAGCACATTACTAATGACATATTCAAACATTATGGCATTGTTTTTCCTATGCACATGCAATACTTTAAATTTTCCTTCCTTTAGAAAAAGCTGCCATTTGGCACAGCATCTAGAAATTTTGTCTAAGTCAACTTGTCCTGGCAGGAATTCCACATGTCATGATTAGGGTTTGGAAGTTGAGGCCCCGAGTTTGAGCACTCCCTGAGGCTAAGGCCAATCTTGAGAAGTTTTTTGCTTATACCTTTCAACTCAGTCATTCCCCGACTAGAGTCCCTTGCCTTATATGATACATTTACTCTTCTCCATCATCCCTGAAAGTTTGTAACATCAATGAATCACCCTGTATATGAAAGATCAGACTGATAAATCCTCACAGAAATCGGTTGACTTCCTGTGACCACAAACTGTCCAAAACAAAAGTTTAATATCAGAGTAAGCTAGTCTACTTGTTTGCGTAAATTACCCAACAAACCTGCTTGCACACCACAATGAGGTGCATGGCACAGGGTATGTCCCATTGTACCAGTTATTAGGGTTTCTTCCTGTTCCAATCTCTTATTGAGTGCAGGAAGATTGATAGTTTAAATGCTTCTGTGTGTGCAGTAATTATTCTAATCATTTTCTCATGTTCTCTATGTGAGTGATACTCAGGGGATTGTAGCATATTCCTAGAGCCAGAATTTAAAGCTGGTTCTTGAAACTTTGTTAATAGACTTTCTCAAGATAGTTTATGTCTATCTTGAAGAGGCTTCCAGTTCAGTTTCTTCAGTATCTCTGTCACACTCTCCCAAAGAGTAAACAAACTTGTGACCATTTGTGCTGCCCTTCTCTGTATGCTTTCAATATCCCCTGTTAGTCCTATTTGGTAGGGGTCCCCCACACTTCAGCAATATTTTAGGGTGGGTCGCACAAGTGATTTGTAAGCTATCTCCTTTGTAGAGTGAGATTTTCACTCTGCAGCAGAGTGTGCACTGATATGAAACTTCCTGGCAGATATAAACTGTGTGCCGGACCGAGACTCGAACACGGGACCTTTGCCTTTCGCGGGCAAGTGCTCTACCAACTGAGCTACCAAGCATGACTCACGCCCTGTCCTTTCAGGAGTGCTAGTTCTGCAAGGTTCGCAGGAGAGCTTCTGTAAAGTCTGGAAGGTAGGAGATGAGGTACTGGTAGAAGTAAAGCTGTGAGGACGGGGCGTGAGTCGTGCTTGGGTAGCTCAGTTGGTAGAGCATTTGCCCGCGAAAGGCAAAGGTCCCGAGTTCGAGTTTCGGTCCGGCACACAGTTTTAATCTGCCACGAAGTTTCATCTCCTTTGTAGACTGATTGCACTTCCCCAATATTGCACCAATTAACCAAAGCCTACCACCTGCTTTACCCAGGACTGAACCTATGTGATCATTCCATTTCACACCAAGGGATTTATATGAGTTGGCCAATTCCAATATTGAATCATTGATATTTTAGTCATTTAGGAAGCTGCCAGTCTTTGCACCACTTTGAAATCTTATCATGATCTGACTGAATATTTATGCAGTGTGTTTCAGACAACTGCATCATCTGCAAAAAGCCTGCTTTTACTATTAATATTGTCTGAAAGGTCAATTAATATATAACATGAACAGCAAGGGTCCCAACACACTTCCCTGGGGTGCTTCTGATGTTACTTCTACATATGACAGTTACACTCCATCCAAGATTACATGCTGCGTTCTCCCAAAAAGTCATCAATCCGGTCACAAATTTCACTTGATACCCCATATGACTGAACTTTTGATGATAAACGTAGATGTGGTACTGAGTCAAATTATTTTCAGAAATCAACAAATACAGCATCTATTTGACTGCCTTGATCCAAAGCTTTCAGTGTGTCATGTGAGAAAAGTACGGGTTGCATTTCACATGATCGATGTTTTCAAAATCCACGCTGGTTTGCGTTGAGGTGGTCATTCTGTTAAAGATACCTCATAACAGTTGAGCTCAGAATATGTTCTAAGACTGTGCAACAAATTGATGTGTATCACTTCTACTTCCTTTCTTGTAGACAGGCATGGCCTGAGCTTTGCACAGGTGTGTCTTATTGCAGAATATGTACCAACATTACGAAAACAAAACTTAATCCTCCTGTTTGAATCATCATATGATCAGTTTTTGCAAGAATTGAGTTCTTTTTGCTCAACTGAGAATCTGATTGGCTTAAAAGTGGAAAAAGAAATAAACACAATCAGATCCTTTGCTCACTGACATTAAGACACTGCCCAAAGTTGCAAAGGTGATACATGCTGCACAGTTAGCTACATTACATAACTTATCTTAACATAAAGTTCACAATCACTCAAAGGAACCAGATGCAAAACAACTGAAGAGTTTAAAGGAAGCTTAAAAATGTTTACTGTGGTGAAGTTTACAATGAGCCAAATGTTGGCTTTAGACTCAATATACTTTGCGTGTATTTGTGTTTGAAAGTACTGTTCCTAAAAAGATACTTAAATGCAATTATGGAAAGCCATTAAAGAAATCTTGGATCACTGCAGCTATCAGAGTATCTATACAACAAAAAATGGATGTGTACAATTCAGACAGAAGCAGCAATGATACAGGAATTGTTTTGCGTGATAAACAGTACAGTACTGTATTAAGAAAAGTAGTAATATGGGGGGGGGGGGGGGGGGGGGGAGCACACCTGTCTTGTGTGAAATCAGCAGATCAGACAGTAAAATTATATTTAATAGAGGGAAACATTCCACGTGGGAAAAATATATCTAAAAACAAATATGATGTGACTTACCAAACGAAAGCGCTGGCAGGTCGATAGACACACAAAATTCTAGCATTCGCAACCAACGGTTGCTTCGTCAGGAAAGAGGGAAGGAGAGGGAAAGACGAAAGGGTATACCCATCCTTTTTTCCCTCTAAGGTAAGTCTTTCCACTCCCAGGATTGGAATGACTCCTTACCCTCTCCCTTAAAACCCACATCCTTTCATCTTTCCCTCTCCTTCCCTCTTTCATGACGAAGCAACCATTGGTTGCGAAAGCTAGAATTTTGTGTGTATGTTTGTGTGTCTATCGACCTGCCATATATATAAAAACAAAGATGATGTGACTCACCAAACGAAAGCGCTGGCACGTCGATAGACACACAAACAAACACAAACATACACACAAAATTCAAGCTTTCGCAACAAACTGTTGCCTCATCAGGAAAGAGGGAAGGAGAGGGAAAGATGAAAGGATGTGGGTTTTAAGGGAGAGGGTAAGGAGGCATTCCAATCCCGGGAGCGGAAAGACTTACCTTAGGGGGAAAAAAGGATGGGTATACATTCGCGCACACACACACACACACACACACACACACACACACACACACACACACACACATATCCATCCACACATATATATCTACTCTACTCAGTGTTATGAGCGGCACACTCAGATGCCTTCAACAAGTCACAGAAGACCCCAACTGGTAATACTTTATCACTTAAAATTTTTATCCTCAGTAAATGGACAAATAGCTCTTCAATAGTGGCCCTTTCGAACCCCAGAGACTAAATTTTTAATCATGGTGGTCTTCCATATTTTTCTGTCGGCTCTTTGATGTACTGTTTTGCTTCCCTTTCTGAACTATTTGTACCAATTTTCTCCACTATTTAAAGAAAATTATTATTAAAAATATCTGTTACACATGAACTGTCTTTTACAATGCTCCAGTTCTCTTTAACAGAATATTTTGTTAAAGAGAACTGGAGCATTGTAAAAGACAGTTCATGTGTAACAGATATTTTTAATAATAATTTTCTTTAAATAGTGGAGAAAATTGGTACAAATAGTTCAGAAAGGGAAGCAAAACAGTACATCAAAGAGCCGACAGAAAAATATGGAAGACCACCATGATTAAAAATTTAGTCTCTGGGGTTCGAAAGGGCCACTATCGAAGAGCTATTTGTCCATTTACTGAGTATAAAAATTTTAAGTGATAAAGTATTACCAGTTGGGGTCTTCTGTGACTTGTTGAAGGCATCTGAGTGTGCCGCTCATAACATTGAGTAGAGTAGATAAATTTTTATGGAATATTTAGTTCAGCACATACCTGGTTTAGTTCTTGTTTAAGAAACAGAATTCAGCAAGTCACCATAGGGTCTTTGAGTAACAAAAAGAAGGATGGTACATCATCTGTGTGGGGAGAAATTACAGTGTGATTCCCACATAGTTTGATGATTGGCCCACTACTGTTCTTGCTTTATGTTAATGATCTACATTTAATTCAAATTGGGTGGCAGAATTAGTTCTGTTGGCAGATGAGACAAGCACAGTTGTGAAGCCAAGCAAAGAAGCATCAACAGAGAAAACAGTAAATGATGTTTTTGTGAATGTTACTTACTGGTTCTACACAAATGAGCTCGCTTTAAACTTTGGAAAAACACAGCCTATCCAGTTTCGTAAAGTCAAAAATATGCCACCTCCTGTTAAGTTCGTCTACCAACAAAAATTAATAAACAAGGTAGAAAGTTCTAAGTTCTTACCTGTGCATAGTGATGAAAACTTAGATTGGAAAAGTCATACAGTAGACATGCTAAAATGTTTAGTTTCAGCTAAGAAGAAGAATAACTGCCGACTTGGAAACATAGAAGTCAGTAACTTTCATCCACTGATGTCTTGTATAATAATATTATAGGGTAACCACTTACTTAGTCAAAAAGTATTCATTGCAGAAAAGAAAGTAATTAAAATTATGGGTAGTTCACACATAGTCCTGCGGGCATCTCTTTTAAGCAGCTGGCAATATAAAACACAGTACATTTATTCATGCATGCAAATATTGTTATCAACAATTCATCTGAATTTGAGAGTAGCAGAGATATTCACAAGTACAATCCTAGAAGGAAAAATGATCTGCATTACCCTTTTAATGATTGTAACTTCAGTACAGAAAGGCTGTAAATGGTGCATGTGCCGCCCGCCCCCCCCCCCCCTCTCCCTCTCTCTCTCTCTCTCTCTCTCTCTCTCTCTCTCTCTCTCTCTGTGTGTGTGTTGTGTGTGTGTGTGTGTGTGTGTGTGTGTGTGTGTGTGTGTGTGTGTGTGTGTGTCCACAAGGAGAAATCAAGTGGGATGTGATCAGGTGAATGATCTGACTGTGAAAGAAGACCACCTCTGCCTGCAATCCACTTTTCAGGAAATGTCTGATCCAGATGCACAAAAACCCTCAGTCCAACGTTAGGTGGGACTCCATCATGTTGGAACCACAGCCATTCATGAAAAACAAGATCCAGGAACCTGGGTAGTATGTTTCTCATAAACAACATATTGGTACATGTATTCCACTGTCAGATGTATTAGAATGATTGACTCGAACTCTGTTGTTTCCAGACGAGGGTATCTTATCTCGAATTAATACAGTTATCCTTCTCCATAATTCCTGAAAACTTGTAAGATTATTACAGAATTACCTGTGGAGCAGTTAAGAAACAGGTAACTAAAAATGAATGTTACCATACAATTATTGCAAATGTTACACAAAAGTGACATTCAAACAGCACTTAAATATGTAAACTCTGAAGATGAGTTAAAAGACCACACGATTTAAGTTGTATGATATATCGGAAAAGATAGTGACAACAGAAAGAAGACTATAATATATTTTAAGGCACAAATGAACTATGAGAAAGTTGTCGGTACCTTAGCTGCTGAGTGTTTGATAAATGTAAGTGCAAAAATGAATTTTTCAGTGAGGTAGTGAATGCTTTTAAAAAAGCAACTGATGTGTGTGCCAATTTTCTAATATGTATCAGACCCTCCATTTCATGCCATAAATAAAAGAGCCATCAGAACAGTGAAAGGAAGCCAGTCTTCCTGCACCAAAACATGCTACATTTAGTGTTTTCTGGAATCAAAAGAGATTCATCTACGCACATCAAAAAAAGTTTTGCATCACACCGGTTCCCAGAACTCCTGAAGATAAAAGGTTACTGTGGATATTGTATCACAGACACAGTCCCTTTGACTGTTCAGAGATGTCACTAGACCCGACCAAAGATGTAAACAACCATGCTTGAGCAGCACCTATTAGACGTAGGGTTCCGACAGCCGATTTGTTCCAGTCATTCCACCATGAAGGAGGAACACAGCTCATGTTGTCTGTAGTTAAACCATGCCTAGATTGTCAATACCATAGTTCGATCGCATGCACATTGTTACTTTGTGCCAGGAAGGGCTCTCAACAAGGGGAGTGACCAGGTGTCTCAGAGTGAACCAAAGTGATGTTGTTCAGACGTGGAGGAGATCCAGAGAGACAAGAACTGTCGATGACATGGCTCACTCAGGCCGCCCAAGGGCTACTACTGCAATGGATAACTGCTACCTAGATTATGGCTCGGAAGAACCCTGACAGCAACACCACCATGTTGAATAATGCTTTTCGTGCAGCCACAGAACATTGTGCTATGACTCAAACTGTGCGCAATAAGCTGCATGATACACACTTCACTCCTGACGTTCATGGCGAGGTCCATCTTTGCAACTATGACACCATGCAGCATTGTACAGATGGGCCCAACAACATGCCGAATGGACTGCTCAGGACTGGAATCACATTCTCTTCACCAATGAGTGTCACACATGCTTTCAATCAGACAATCATTGGAGACGTGTTTGGAGCCAACCCGGTTAGACTCAACGCCTTATACGCACTGTCCAGCGAGTGCAGCAAGGTGGAGGTTCTCTGTTTTTGGGTGGCATTATGTGGGACCGACATACGCCACTGGCGGTCATCGAAGATGCCGTAACGGCTGTACGATATGTGAATGCCATCCTCCGACTGATAGTGCAACCATATCGGCAGCACACTGGCGAAGCACCCGTCTTCGTGGATGACAATTCGCACCCCCATCGTACAGATCTTGTGAATGACTTCTTTCAGGAGAACAACATCGCTCGACTAAAATGGCCAACACGTTCCCCAGCCATGAACCTTATTGCACTTGCCTGGGATAGACTGAAAAGGGCTGTTTATGGACGATGTGACCCACCAACCACTCTGAGGGATCTACGTCGTATTGCCATTGAGGAGTGGGACAATCTGGACCAACAGTGCCTTGATTAACTTGTGGATAGTATGCCACAACAAATACAGGCATGCATCAACGCATGAGAACGTGCTACTGGGTATCAGAGGTACTGGTGTGCGCAGCAACTGGACCACCACCTCCGAAAGTCTCGTTGTATCATGTTATAACACGCAATGTGTGGTTTTCATGAGCAATAAAAAGGGCAGAAATGATTAGTATGTTGACCTCTATTCCAAGTTCCTGTACCGGTTCCGGAACTCTTGGAACTGAGGTGATGCAAAGCATTTTTTGATGTGTGTATATGAATACCTTGAAATACTACATACACCATCTAGACAAAGTGGATGAAAAAGAAATACACATAAAACAGTCTGAACTGCAAACTAATGATAATGATAATATTTCTTTAGGACAACTGCCTGTCAATAAAGATGCTCCAGTGTTGGGAAACTGAGGGATTTTGTGTATGAAAGGCTGGCACATTCATACTATTCATATCGGACACACACTGATTTCTAAAGAAATTGGTAAATGGAAAATGACTTATAGTTGAATGAAAATGTTATGGTGGCTACAGTTGGGCATTGTGTAAACCCCTTTCGAACCGCACTTCAGGCACAGAGTACATCACTGCAAAATTGCTGGATGAAGTCCTCAACTTAAAAAAGACTGCTTGAAAAATAAGTGTTTTTTATTTTTATTTTGGTACTGTTAAGTCAAGAACTTTTCATCTCACCCCCAAATAATATACACTAAGTGATCGAAAGCATCCAGACACCTGTCTGAAAATGACTTACAAGTTCGTGGCCCCCTCCATCAGTAATGATGGAATTCAATATGATGTTGGTCCACCCTTAGCCTTGATGACAGCTTCTACTCTCGCAGGCATATGTTCAAGCAGGTGCTGGAAGGTATCTTGGGGAATGGCAGCCCATTCTTCATGGAGTGCTGCTCTGAGGAGAGGTATTGATGCCATTCAGTGACGCCTGGCACGAAGTTGCCGTTCCAAAACATCCCAAAGGTGTTCCACAAGATTCATGTCAGAACCCTGTGTAGGCCAGTCCATTACAGGGATGTTATTGTCGTGTAACCAATCCACCACAGAACATGCATTATGAACAGGTGTTGTTAGATGCAACCGCCATCCCTGAATTCCTCTTCAACAATGGGAAGCAAGAAGGTGCTTAAAACATCAATGTAGGCCTATGCTGTGATAGTGCCACGCAAAACAACAAGTGGTGCAAGCACCCACCATAAAAACCACGATCACACCATAACACCATCGCTGCCAAATTTTACTGTTTGCACTGCACACACTGGCAGATGACGTGCACCAGGCATTCGCCATACCCACACCCTGCCATCAGATCTCTACATTGTGTACTGTGATTTGTCACTCCACACAACATTTTCCCACTGTTCAATTGTCCAATGTTTATGCTCCTTACCCCAAGCGAGGCGTTGTTTGGCATTTACTGGCATGATGTGTGCTTATGAGCAGCCACTTGATCATGAAATCCAAGTTTTCTCACCACTATAGTACTTGCAGTGGATCCTGATGCTGTTTGGAATTCCTGTTGATGGTCTGGATAGATGTCTGCCTATTACACATTACAACCCTCTTCGAATGTTGGCAGTCTCTATCAGTCAACAGACGAGGTCGGCCTGTACGCTTCTGTGCTGTACGTGTCCTTTCACATTCCAACTTCACTATCACATCGGAAACAGTGGACCTAGGGATGTTTAGGAGTGTGAAAATCTTGCGTACAGACATATGATACGAGTGACACTCATTTACCTGACCATGTTCGAAGTCTGTGAGTTCTGCGGAGTGCCCCATTCTGCTCTCACACAATGTCGAATGACTACTGAGGTTGCTGATATGGAGTACCTGGTGGTAGATGGCAGCACAATGCATCTAATATATAAAAAAAAAGTATGCTTTTGGGGCTGTCCGGATACTTTTGACCATATAGTGTATATAGTGAAGAAAAACATTCTCAATAGAACAATCTTAAGTGAACTGTGAAAAATATTCTGATGTGGAATAATTCCAAGAATAAAAAAACTTTCATAAGTCAAACAATGTTCAGAGATAAGTAATTCTAATCTCTCTCAAAAAAATCTGCTTTCTTTATATATCTTGAATCTTAGGCAGAGTGTGACCACTTACTTCCAAGGCGCTATACAAATCTGTTAAAGTTATTTGACTAAAGGATTATTTTTGATACTCTTAAGTTTTCTGGTGTAAAAATAGTAGGGAAGTGTAATAATTGATTTGTTTTAATGGTCTGATTGATGCCACGAAATTTCCCTTCCAAGCAACTCACAGATCACTGAATTTTTCACAGTTGGTAACATTTGTCTTTTCCCTCCAAATCGTGTTGGTATTAGTTGTCTGCGTGCATTCTTTGAAATGGTGTTTACAGTAATGTTTTATATTTCTGTGGTATACTTCAGCTTGTTATTTATTCTATCAACTTCTTGCTACATTAACAAGACATTATATAGCTTGTGAACTTGCATGTTTTTAGCTATAGGAATAAATTGAGGCATTTCCAAAGAAAGTGAGGTCATGGGGAAAACAAAAGATGTTTTACCTCAGAAAGTTACAGCTGTGATAGCACTTCTTCCTGAAAATTGTTATATACAACAAGAAATTGCTGACAGAATGAGAATATCACAGAAAACTGTCAGCAGAATCAAACTTTCAGTGCAGAAAGGTGGTGAATACAAGCCAAACAGGAAAGGAAAATGTGGATGTAAAAGAAAAATCAGTCCTAGAACAATGAGAAGACTTACAAACATGGCAACAATGAACTGTAAACTTACTTTTACAGACATGAGCCATCAGCTGAAAGGTTTGGGTGTTGAAGCTTCATCTGTGACAGTGAGGAGGAGGCTGTTTGAAAGTGGTTTAAAGGCATGTCAATCAAGGAAAAAACAGAAAGTCACAACTGCCATGAAAACCAAAAGATTGCAGTGGGCTAAACAACTTCATGAGCGGAAAAGTGAGGACTGGGCAATGATATGGTAAATTAAGTGGGTCTGATCTCTAAAATTAGGAGTTGTGGCTTGAAATTGTGATGTTTTATTGACACTGAAGAAATGCACATTTGAATTTTGGGACTGTTGAGGTCTCCTATGCTACTCTTCCCAATTTTTCTAACTCGAAATTCAGGTATGCTTCAGTGATGATCTGTATTCATTGTGATGGAAGAAATCAGCCAGTATGTTCATCGCAGACCTGGAGAACAGTTCAAAGTTGAGTGTGTGCAGCAGTGTGTGAAGTTATGGTCTGGAGTGTGATGTCCGTGAAAGGTCCTGGCAGATTACACACTGATGATGGGACGAGGCAAGAACAATATAAAGAAATCCTTGAAAAGGAACTTTCCCACCAAATAAATGAGTGATTCCCTAATAAAGGTGCCATTTTTATGCATGACGGGGCACCATGCCACAAAGCAAAACAGTTTCCAAGTACTTGGAAGAAAAGCAACTGAAAGTGTTGCCCTGGCCAGGGAATAGCCCTGATATGAACCCAATTGAAAATTTATGCGCTATTGTGAAACAGAGGATAAGAAAATTTACAATAACCATCAAAAAAGACCTCATGGAGAAACTAGAGGAAACTGGTACCATGACAATGATATTAAAATGTCATGTGAAAAGTTAAGGAAAACTATGCCGAACAGGATTAAGAATGAAGGCACACTTACAAAGTATTGAATATACAAACATAATCAGTATGTGGATATACATATGTAATACATGTAAAGTTTTGGAAAAAATGTCTTTAGTCTAATAATTTGAACACATCTGTACTGACTGACAGGTAAAATTGATGGCATTGTAGTTACAAAGGCCCCCAAAACTCCACGTCAGCTGTATTAATTCAAGGTAATCCAATTGGTGTATTCAATGACTTACAAGGTCTATGAAGTTAGTCTATGCACTTTTCAGTCTTCAAGAGGGGTAAAACCTTGAACAGACATCATCTCGGTTTATCACATTGACAATGGTTATGTACTTGCACTGTTTTGTTCTTAGCCCTTGTCTCAATCAGACAAGTTGTTCTTTAAGACACTTTAATTTCATAGTCCTCTTCTGCTATTGGAGATTTTTTAAATTTTTTTAAATTCTTTTTTAATTTCAGTGGTCAGCTTTGGGCTAACTAAAATAGTTCTGCTGATTTACATCTCTACCTACATTCACTATATATAATGCAACTACAGTGCAGTAGGTGTTTCAGAGATTGCATTGACCTGTAGTTGTTCTTTGCCTTGGCCTCAAAACTCATTCACTTACTTTTCGAATTGCTCACTCAGGAGACATACAATTTTTTGTGCATGAATTATATCTGTGCTGTGCATTCAGTATATGCTGGGATGTCTACGCTCTACACTGTCACGACAGCTTTGTGAGTTTATTACGAAAAGTGTCATGTTCAGTGACTTATTCAAGCTCGAAGTCACTATCTATACCAATTAAATTCATTGGCAACTGAATTTCGATTGCTTCTTTCACTACTATGTCCTAGAAAGATGAAGTAGATGCTAAAATTTTGATATATACAATATAGAGTGACCACATTTTCGTACAACATAGAGCAATCAGTATTAATACAGTATTCTGACAAAGTCAATTTATTTGGCTGTGAGAAGCGGGTGTACCTACAGTGTTCTGCATATCTTTCATGGACTGTACAAATTGTCTGTCTCATGTATGAAAGACCACATTCATAGGGGATCATGTAAACCCCAGCCTTCCAAGGCATCGAATCATCTTTAACAGAACCCAGGAGTGCTCCTGTCTTCAGTGGAGGAAGAAAATTACTTTTACTCTGTGCTTGCTCAGGATATGTCCTATTTTTAGTGATAAGCTTCCCACATATGGCAGGAAAATCATGGATTTAAATCTGTCTGTCTGCACTGCTTTTGGCCACCTTTGGTTTCACTTGTAACACCTTAAATATTTGCTGTGGTGTATACACATTGGTTTCAAAAGCTCTTTTTGCTGTAGGAGCTCTGTGAGAACTAAAGTTCTGAGAGCACTCATCATCTGTGAAGGAAGGTGGCAGCTATTTGCACATAAATATAAATCTCTATGCATCATTTTCAAATATACTGTATGACCCAATGTGCCATCATCTTTGCACCTTACAGCCAAATAAATCAGCTGTGGCAGAACACTTTATTAATATTGGTCACTCTATACTGTATAAAAATGCTGAAATTTTGGTATCTACTTAATCTTTTTGGGACTTGGTGGTGAAAGAAGCAACTGAAATTCGCTTGGCAATGAATTTAATTAACAGAGATAGCAGCTTCAGCTTGGATAAGTCATGGAGTCTAGCACTTTCTGTAATAAAATTACAAAGATGCCGCAACAGTGAAGTTCAGAACAATACATCGAAATCCCAGTATGGATTGACTGTGCACCCTCAGATATAATTCACGCACACTGTACTTCTTTGCTACCAAGTCTTTAGTGCCTGTGTATCTGTGGCTGCATATTCAGTAGTGTGATCCACGAGTTTAAAAGGGTGGAGGCAGTGCTGGAGTGTCCATCTTGTGGATCACTCTCAAGACAGGTGAACAATATACAGCTGAAATACAAAGGGTACTAGCAAAGTGTTGCAATATGATGCATCAATAAGTCGCAGGAGGCTGATTGTTGCTGTGTTCTGAGAATACTTCATACTTGCATTGTAACTGCTATGCCAAGTCTGTGGGCACAGTCATTCACTAGCAGGGTTAGTTTGAAGTGTTTGCTGTGGCACAACTTTGCACGTGGTTTAAATATAGACTGCTGCTTTGAAGAAATGACTCTTGCACTCGGTGATGCATGTCCATGCCGTACAACTACATTCAGGTGGTACAGAGAATTCCAAAGAGAAAATTTAACTCTAGAGGACACAGAGTACAGGAAGGCCACAATCATCAGTTATGGAGGAAAACATCGATGCTGTGAGGAAAATGCTGGACAAAGACAGGTGAGAGATCTGAAGGGGAGAGAGAGGATACCTTAAAGCTAAATGCAACAGCAATTCCTTGGATTCTGCATGATCATTTGCAAGTAAAGAAAGTTTGTTGTCTTTGGGTGCTGCATAGACTGACAGAAGAGCAGATGACATGACATGTTAAAGAAATTTTCTAAGGGACAATGTCAGAATATGAATAACATCGTGTCAGGTGATGGACTTGGCTGTACTATTACGATGTGCTGACTGAGACTCAAAACAAACTTTGTGTCTTTGAAGATGACAATACACCCGCAGCTGTCACAAAATCCACATCAGTAAAGAAGAACGTGATAGTTGTTTTCTTCAAATCGAGTGGAATTGTAGAACTTGTTGTTTTGAACATGTAGTTTGAACATGTAGAAGACAGTCACAGCTAAGTGGTACACTGCGCAGTGCCTGCCTAAAGACCTCCAGCATTTGAGGAACCTGTGATTGAAGTCAAGAATGGACACTTAGTTCCTCCATCACGACAATGCTCAAGTTAACTTTGCCAAAGTATGCACCGAATATCTGGGATGTACAGGACTGAAACTTCTCGAGCACCCTCCTTACAGCCCAGACCTTGCTCCTTGTGACTTTGCACTGTTACCCATGTGAAAATGAAGCTAAGAGGAGTGCACTTTTGAAGTGATGAGGACCTCACAAGGGCTTGGGCCAACATGTGTGCCTGACTCTCTACAGAAATTTGGGAGACCTGGTTTAGGGATTGGTTTCGGAGGATGGAGAGGTGTATTCAATTTGGCGGAAATTACTTCAAAAAATTAAATAAATAGAGCAGTACTGCAAAACTTTCCTAGTACCCTTTGTATTACAAGAAGCTGAATTTATGCGACTGCACACCCGAAATTTAATGGAGCAGTCACTGCACCACGAAAACAAGATGAATATCCATGTCAAGTATAAGGTGAAGTTTTTCACTAAATCACACAGAGGGGGCTGTTTCCTCCAACTCTCTTCTCTCCTTCCTTTCTCAAAAAATAAATAAACTGATTCCATACTACTATGATGCAGCAAAATATGTTGTTGTTGTTGTTGTTGTTGTTGTTGTTGTGGTCTTCAGTCCTGAGACTGGTTTGATACAGCTCTCCATGCTACTCTATCATGTGCAAGCTTCTTCATCTCCCAGTACCTACTGCAACCTACATCCTTCTGAATCTGATTAGTGTATTCATCTCTTGGTCTCCCCCTACGATTTTTACCCTCCACGCTGCCCTCCAATACTAAATTGGTGATCCCTTGATGCCTCAGAACATGTCCTACCAACCGATCCCTTCTTCTGGTCAAGTTGTGCCACAAACTCCTCTTCTCCCCAATTCTATTCAGTACCTCCTCATTAGTTATGTGATCTACCCATCTAATCTTCAGCATTCTTCTGTAGCACCACATTTCGAAAGCTTCTATTCTCTTCTTGTCCAAACTATTTACCGTCCATGTTTCACTTCCATACATGGCTACACTCCATACAAACACTTTCAGAAATGACTTCCTGACACTTAAATCTATACTCGATGTTAACAAATTTCTCTTCTTCAGAAAGGTTTTCCTTGCCATTGCCAGTCTACATTTTATATCCTCTCTACTTTGACCATCATCAGTTATTTTGCTCCCCAAATAGCAAAACTCCTTTACTACTTTAAGTGTCTCATTTCCTAATCTAATACCCTCAACATCACCCGACTTAATTTGACTACATTCCATTATCCTCGTTTTGCTTTTGTTGATGTTCATCTTATATCCTCCCTTCTAGACACCATCCATTCCATTCAACTGCTCTTCCAAGTCCTTTGCTGTCTCTGACAGAATTACAATGTCATCGGCGAACCTCAAAGTTTTTATTTCTTCTCCATGGATTTTAATACCTACTCCGAATTTTTCTTTTGTTTCCTTTACTGCTTGCTCAATATACATATTGAATAACATCGGGGAGAGGCTACAAACCTGTCTCACTCCCTTCCCAACCACTGCTTCCCTTTCATGTCCCTCGCCTCTTATAACTGCCATCTGGTTTCTGTACAAATTGTAAATAGCCTTTCGCTCCCTGTATTTTACCCCTGCCACCTTTAGAATTTGAAAGAGAGTATTCCAGTTAACATTGTCAAAAGCTTTCTCTAAGTCTACAAATGCTAGAAACGTAGGTTTGCCTTTCCTTAACCTTTCTTCTAAGATAAGTCGTAAGGTCAGTATTGCCTCACGTGTTCCAGTATTTCTACGGAATCTAAACTGATCTTCCCCGAGGTCGGCTTCTACTAGTTTTTCCATTCGTCTGTAAAGAATTTGTGTTAGTATTTTGCAGCTGTGGCTTATTAAACTGATAGTTCGGTAATTTTCACATCTGTCAACACCTGCTTTCTTTGGGATTGGAATTATTATATTCTTCTTGAAGTCTGAGGGTATTTCGCCTGTTTCATACATCTTGCTCACCAGATGGTAGAGTTTTGTCAGGACTGGCTCTCCCAAGGCCGCCAGTAGTTCCAATGGAATGTTGTCTACTCCGGGGGCCTTGTTTCGATTCAAGTCTTTCAGTGCTCTGTCAAACTCTTCACGCAGTATCGTATCTCCCATTTCATCTTCATCTACATCCTCTTCCATTTCCATAATATTGTCCTCAAGTACATCGCCCTTGTATAGACCCTCTATATACTCCCACCTTTCTGCTTTCCCTTCTTTGCTTAGAACTGGGTTTCCATCTGAGCTCTTGATATTCATAGAAGTGGTTCTCTTATCTCCAAAGGTCTCTCTAATTTTCCTGTAGGCAGTATCTATCTTACCCCTAGTAAGATAAGCCTCTACATCCTTACATTTGTCCTCTAGCCATCCCTGCTTAGCCATTTTGCACTTCCTGTTGATCTCGTTTTTCAGACGTTTGTATTCCTTTTTGCCTGCTTCATTTACTGCATTTTATACACTCCTGGAAATGGAAAAAAGAACACATTGACACCGGTGTGTCAGACCCACCATACTTGCTCCGGACACTGCGAGAGGGCTGTACAAGCAATGATCACACGCACGGCACAGCGGACACACCAGGAACCGCGGTATTGGCCGTCGAATGGCGCTAGCTGCGCAGCATTTGTGCACCGCCGCCGTCAGTGTCAGCCAGTTTGCCGTGGCATACGGAGCTCCATCGCAGTCTTTAACACTGGTAGCATGCCGTGACAGCGTGGACGTGAACCGTATGTGCAGTTGACGGACTTTGAGCGAGGGCGTATAGTGGGCATGCGGGAGGCCGGGTGGACGTACCGCCGAATTGCTCAACACGTGGGGCGTGAGGTCTCCACAGTACATCGATGTTGTCGCCAGTGGTCGGCGGAAGGTGCACGTGCCCGTCGACCTGGGACCGGACTGCAGCGACGCACGGATGCACGCCAAGACCGTAGGATCCTACGCAGTGCCGTAGGGGACCGCACCGCCACTTCCCAGCAAATTAGGGACACTGTTGCTCCTGGGGTATCGGCGAGGACCATTCGCAACCGTCTCCATGAAGCTGGGCTACGGTCCCGCACACCGTTAGGCCGTCTTCCGCTCACGCCCCAACATCGTGCAGCCCGCCTCCAGTGGTGTCGCGACAGGCGTGAATGGAGGGATGAATGGAGACGTGTCGTCTTCAGCGATGAGAGTCGCTTCTGCCTTGGTGCCAATGATGGTCGTATGCGTGTTTGGCGCCGTGCAGGTGAACGCCACAATCAGGACTGCATACGACCGAGGCACACAGGGCCAACACCCGGCATCATGGTGTGGGGAGCGATCTCCTACACTGGCCGTACACCACTGGTGATCGTCGAGGGGACACTGAATAGTGCACGGTACATCCAAACCGTCATCGAACCCATCGTTCTACCATTCCTAGACCGGCAAGGGAACTTGCTGTTCCAACAGGACAATGCACGTCCGCATGTATCCCGTGCCACCCAACGTGCTCTAGAAGGTGTAAGTCAACTACCCTGGCCAGCAAGATCTCTGGATCTGTCCCCCATTGAGCATGTTTGGGACTGGATGAAGCGTCGTCTCACGCGGTCTGCACGTCCAGCACGAACGCTGGTCCAACTGAGGCGCCAGGTGGAAATGGCATGGCAAGCCGTTCCACAGGACTACATCCAGCATCTCTACGATCGTCTCCATGGGAGAATAGCAGCCTGCATTGCTGCGAAAGGTGGATATACACTGTACTAGTGCCGACATTGTGCATGCTCTGTTGCCTGTGTCTATGTGCCTGTGGTTCTGTCAGTGTGATCATGTGATGTATCTGACCCCTGGAATGTGTCAATAAAGTTTCCCCTTCCTGGGACAATGAATTCACGGTGTTCTTATTTCAATTTCCAGGAGTGTATTTTCTCCTTTCATCAATTAAATTCAATATTTCTTCTGTTACCCAAGGATTTCTACTAGCCCTTGTCTTTTTACCTATTTGATCCTCTGCTGCCTTCACTACTTCATCCCTCAAAGCTACCCATTCTTCTTCTACTGTATTTCTTTCCCCCATTCCTGTCAATTGTTCCCTTATGCTCTCCCTGAAACTCTCTACAACCTCTGGTTCTTTCAGTTTATCCAGGTCCCATCTCCTTAAATTCCCACCTTTTTGCAGTTTCTTCAGTTTTAATCTACAGGTCATAACCAATAGATTGTGGTCAGAGTCCACATATGCCCCTGGAAATGTCTTACAATATATATAGCCAAGTATTTAACTAAAATTTCTGTATGTCATGAGGTAGCAATCTGTACTTACAGTCTTCACTGCTGACTTCATAGCTGGGTTGGCCTGCAGAACAAACAAGAAAAGACAATATTAAATAATGGGAAAAACATCAAATTAGAAACAAAACTCTAGGAGCACCCTTTACATCAGGTTCTCAAAACAGCAGTAACTACACTGCAGCTTATTGCCTGACTGTTGTCAGATGAAAGTGTTTCCACTTTTTGTGTTTGTAGCTCATAAAGTCTTCTCTGAGAAGACTGATTACAAAAAAGTAAGATTAGCATTTTAATGTCCCACTGACAACAATGTAATTAACAAAAGAGTGCAAGCTCAGGAAAGAAATTAGACTTGCTCTTTTGACGGAACCATCATGGCACCCACATACAAAAATTCAAGAAAATTACAGAAAACTTAAATCTGGATTGTGAGAGGAGGGATCTGAAACACAGTCGTCCTGAATATGAGTCCAGTGGCTTATCAATGCACCACCTTCATCTACATCTACATCTACATCTACATCTACATCTACATCTACATCTACATTTATACTCCGCAAGCCACCCAACGGTGTGTGGCGGAGGGCACTTTACGACCCACTGTCATTACCTCCCTTTCCTGTTCCAGTCGCGTATGGTTCGCAGGAAGAACGACTGTCTGAAAGCCTCCGTGCGCGCTCTAATCTCTCTAATTTTACATTCGTGATCTCCTCGGGAGGTATAAGTAGGGGGAAGCAATATATTCGATACCTCATCCAGAAACGCACCCTCTCGAAACTTGGCGAGCAAGCTCCACCGCGATGCAGAGCGCCTCTCTTGCAGAGTCTGCCACTTGAGTTTATTAAACATCTCCGTAACGCTATCACGGTTACCAAATAACCCTGTGACGAAACGCGCCGCTCTTCTTTGGATCTTCTCTACCTCCTCCGTCAACCCGATCTGGTACGGATCCCACACTGATGAGCAATACTCAAGTATAGGTCGAACGAGTGTTTTGTAAGCCACCTCCTTTGTTGATGGACTACATTTTCTAAGCACTCTCCCAATGAATCTCAACCTGGTACCCGTCTTACCAACAATTAATTTTATATGATCATTCCACTTCAAATCGTTCCGCACGCATACTCCCAGATATTTTACAGAAGTAACTGCTACCAGTGTTTGTTCCGCTATCATATAATCATACAATAAAGGATCCTTCTTTCTATGTATTCGCAATACATTACATTTGTCTATGTTAAGGGACAGTTGCCACTCCCTGCACCAAGCGCCTATCCGCTGCAGATCTTCCTGCATTTCGCTACAATTTTCTAATGCTGCAGCTTCTCTGTATACTACACCATCATCCGCGAAAAGCCGCATGGAACTTCCGACACTATCTACTAGGTCATTTATATATATTGTGAAAAGCAATGGTCCCATAACACTCCCCTGTGGCACGCCAGAGGTTACTTTAACGCCTGTAGACGTCTCTCCATTGATAACAACATGCTGTGTTCTGTTTGCTAAAAACTCTTCAATCCAGCCACACAGCTGGTCTGATATTCCGTAGGCTCTTACTTTGTTTATCAGGCGACAGTGCGGAACTGTATCGAACGCCTTCCGGAAGTCAAGAAAAATTGCATCTACCTGGGAGCCTGTATCTAATATTTTCTGGGTCTCATGAACAAATAAAGCAAGTTGGGTCTCACACGATCGCTGTTTCCAGAATCCATGTTGATTCCTACATAGTAGATTCTGGGTTTCCAAAAACGACATGATACTCGAGCAAAAAACATGTTCTAAAATTCTACAACAGATCGACGTAAGAGATATAGGTCTATAGTTTTGCGCATCTGCTCGACGACCCTTCTTGAAGACTGGGACTACCTGTGCTCTTTTCCAATCATTTGGAACCTTCCGTTCCTCTAGAGACTTGCGGTACATGGCTGTTAGAAGGGGGGCAAGTTCTTTCGCGTACTCTGTGTAGAATCGAATTGGTATCCCGTCAGGTCCAGTGGACTTTCCTCTGTTGAGTGATTCCAGTTGCTTTTCTATTCCTTGGACACTTATTTTGATGTCAGCCCTTTTTTCGTTTGTGCGAGGATTTAGAGAAGGAACTGCAGTGCGGTCTACCTCTGTGAAACAGCTTTGGAAAAAGGTGTTTAGTATTTCAGCTTTACGCATGCCATCCTCTGTTTCAATGCCATCATCATCCCGGAGTGTCTGGATATGCTGTTTCGAGCCACTTACTGATTTAACGTAAGACCAGAACTTCCTAGGATTTTCTGTCAAGTCGGTACATAGAATTTTACTTTCGAATTCACTGAACGCTTCACGCATAGCTCTCCTTACGCTAACTTTGACATTGTTTAGCTTCTGTTTGTCTGAGAGGTTTTGGCTGCATTTAAACTTGGAGTGAAGCTCTCTTTGCTTTCGCAGTAGTTTCCTAACTTTGTTGTTGAACCATGGCTGGTTTTTCCGGTCCCTCACAGTTTTACCCGGCACGTACCTGTCTAAAACGCATTTTACGATTGCCTTGAACTTTTTCCATAAACACTCAACATTGTCAGTGTCGGAACAGAAATTTTCGTTTGGATCTGTTAGGTAGTCTGAAATCTGCCTTCTATTACTCTTGCTAAACAGATAAATCTTCCTTCCTTTTTTTATATTCCTATTAACTTCCATATTCAGGGATGCTGCAACGGCCTTATGATCACTGATTCCCTGTTCTGCACATACAGAGTCGAAAAGTTCGGGTCTGTTTGTTATCAGAAGGTCCAAGATGTTATCTCCACGAGTCAGTTCTCTGTTTAATTGCTCGAGATAATTTTCGGATAGTGCACTCAGTATAATGTCACTCGATGCTCTGTCCCTACCACCCGTTCTAAACATCTGAGTGTCCCAGTCTATATCTGGTAAACTGAAATCTCCACCTAAGACTATAACATGCTGAGAAAATTTATGTGAAATGTATTCCAAATTTTCTCTCAGTTGTTCTGCCACTAATGCTGCTGAGTCGGGAGGTCGGTAAAAGGAGCCAATTATTAACCTAGCTCGGTTGTTGAGTGTAACCTCCACCCATAATAATTCACAGGAACTATCCACTTCTACTTCACTACAGGATAAACTACTACTAACAGCAACGAACACCCCACCACCGGTTGCATGCAATCTATCCTTTCTAAACACCGTCTGTACCTTTGTAAAAATTTCAGCAGAATTTATCTCTGGCTTCAGCCAGCTTTCTGTACCTGTAACGATTTCAGATTCGGTGCTTTCTATCAGCGTTTGAAGTTCCGGTACTTTACCAACGCAGATTCGACAGTTGACAATTACAATACCGATTGCTGCTTGGTCCCCGCATGTCCTGACTTTGCCCCGCACCCGTTGAGGCTGTTGCCCTTTCTGTACTTGCCCAAGGCCATCTAACCTAAAAAACCGCCCAGCCCACGCCCCACAATCCCTGCTACCCGTGTAGCCGCTTGTTGTGTGTAGTGGACTCCTGACCTATCCAGCGGAACCCGAAACCCCACCACCCTATGGTGCAAGTCGAGGAATCTGCAGCCCACATGGTCGCAGAACCGTCTCAGCCTCTGATTCAGACCCTCCACTCGGCTCTGTACCAAAGGTCCGCAGTCAGTCCTGTCGACGATGCTGCAGATGGTGAGCTCTGCTTTCATCCCGCTAGCGAGACTGGCAGTCTTCACCAAATCATTTAGCCGCCGGAAGCCAGAGAGGATTTCCTCCGATCCATAGCGACACACATCATTGGTGCCGACATGAGCGACCACCTGCAGATGGGTGCACCCTGTACCCTTCATGGCATCCGGAAGGACCCTTTCCACATCTGGAATGACTCCCCCCGGTATGCACACGGACTGCACATTGGTTTTCTTCCCCTCTCTTGCTGCCATTTCCCTAAGGGGCCCCATTACGCGCCTGACGTTGGAGCTCCCAACTACCAGTAAGCCCACCCTCTGCGACCGCCCGGATCTTGCAGACTGAGGGGCAACCTCTGGAACAGGACAAGCAGCCATGTCAGGCCGAAGGTCAGTATCAGCCTGAGACAGAGCCTGAAACCGGTTCATCACACAAACTGGAGAGGCCTTCCATTCAGCCCTCCGGAATGTCTTTCGCCCCCTGCCACACCTTGAGACGACCTCCCACTCTTCCTTGGCAACTTCTGATAGAAATGAATCATAGTCAATGACAAATGGGTTTGATACCTTGAAATGAACCATTCACCTAATGAAACAAACAAAAAAATACTGGCATGAATAACTACAGCAGTTATCCTCCAGAAATAAGCTAGTCTGGAAAGTATTGATTGTGGATTGGATGCCACATTCTAAACACAATTACTTAAAGTGTCTACTACAAGACTACTGTATCGAGCACTATTCAAGAGCTAGGAATTTCAATTTAGCGTTGGAACACAGTAGTAACAATAATAGCTACTACAGTTAATTCATTTTTCCATATCAGAACGAATCTACATGATATCAGTTTTCCTAATGAGAATGTATGCAGCTAGGTAGTCATGTTTGTACATTGAAAAAATGAAGCTGCATTTTTGGGAGCTCTATAAACGTTTATTATATGATAAGTTCACATTTCACATCATCTCCTTTTATCGGAGGAACCTGAAGGTAGGTAAAATCGTCTTAAATGAACCTGTGGTGTTCTCAGGGGATAAGCTTTCATTCCCTGTGACACCTCATGAATTCAGTACAATTACATTATTGCATTCACAGACTAAAATAATTATTACAGTCTACCTCAGCAGCGCTATCCTTATATTATATAAAGAAAATTTTAAATAAAAAAATTATTAAAATCACAAAGACTTGGCAAGGTTGGACAATACTTACCTTTAGGGAGCACAACTCCCACTATTGCCAACAGAAACACTTAAAGTAGAAACTGTCAATCCCAATTTTCAAAAGTACATGTTAATTCAATGAGGAATGGGGTGCTAGTACCAGAAGATATGTAGCAGGAGAACTGTAAATTTTGGAAGGTAGGAGAGATGTACTGGCTGAATTAAAGCTGTGAGGGTGGTCTATAAGTCATACTTGAATAGCTCACATGATAGAACACTTGCCCACAAAAAGCAAAAGTACCAGTCCCAGTCCAGTGCACTGTTTTAAGCTGCTAGGGAGTTTCAATGTAGTTCTAATTCAAAAAACAAAGGTAGATTTAAAAAAAGAAGTAATTCCTCATTCATTTCCAAATTCAATGAAATGCTTGTCCATAATATCACACACACAATAACCAGCATCAAAAACACAATGGTATAAGAAGACCTATGTCAGAGAAGACAGATAAGTTACATTGTATCTGCCATTGTTTCTTATTGATAACAATATATGCCAAATAAATGAGTGCTTCCAGCAATGGCAGCTCTCTCTCAAAAAGTAAACTTATGTTTAATAAAATGGAGGATATAAATTTCACCTTTCAACGGTATCGATCATAAAAGTAGGGCTACTCTGTCTAACACAGTTTCCTTCATCTTTGCCAACTCATCATCCTGCCGCCACCCCCCTCCCCCACCTCCCTTATCATAACATCTGGCCACTAGTAGCCACCCTCCCCTCAACCACTTAATCTTCCCTCCTCAGAGAAAGAATGAAGTGCTACAAAAGCTAGGAGAGCTGTGTTTGATTGTAATTTTTCTAATGGCAATACTGGGAACTGCAACCTAAAAGAATGTGGTAGCTGGTCTTTGTGTTGTTCTCCTTGTACCACGAACTGAACATTCCACAAGGAAAGATGAATCATTCCATAACAATGGCTCAAAACTCTCACCATTACACCATTCAAACCTTAAAAAATATGATTTGCATAATGTAAGAATAATTTTTCCAATTTGACGTTGTCATCAACATGAAAAAATTACTGAATGAGACTGTACTGTACAGTGGACTATGTGAATGAGATAACAGATGAACTGTGTCATTTAACGGCATGTTGTTGCTCTCCCAACCTCAACACATATGCAGAGAACAGACGTGCTACAATGTATTGTATTAGCATTATCCTTGTTCTGTGTACTAAGTCTAGCACTTTTACACAGCTTGTACAATTTGGCTCATAGCACATAAAGTACCAAAAAGTTCTGCTCCCATATTACTGGGCAAAACTTTATGACATTCGCTCATTTTGTTATCCTCACATTCTGCAGTTATAGGCATGACAAAATAATATGGTAAGATCTTTGTCAAAATTATTACAAGCAATTAGATAGAGCTATAGATCATACAAGCCACAAACCGAGCAACAATTGAGCCAGTGTAATACTGGCTCATCACCAAGCTCAAGTGTAATGGAAAAGATGAGAACGGATATGAACATAGTGCAGGGTATAAAGGAATGAAGTGGATAGTACACACTGAATTTGTTGTCTGTGGTATTACAGTTCATCAGTATTACTATTCTCAAGTACTAAATTAACTAGAAGGAGTACTAAAAACGCGCAACCAGCATTGTGGTAATCAAATGATTGTGTCCCTGAAGCAATGCTCCTAGTTAACCAGCACTAATATAAGGCAGTTTTTGATCCAAAACCAAATCACAACAGTGTTTGTGATTGGTCTGACTTCACACTTTCACCGAACTAACAGTTAATCAACTGACTGAAAACGACCCTTGGTAGAGGCTGCTAGCACAAGAACTCATTACACTTAACCTCTATCAGCAACAAGGGATTCTAGATACAAAATATAACATATTTAAAAGTGAACTGTATCCATTCTTGAGGTATGCATGTGAAACATCCAAACTATTTTGTTGATGGTACAAACACACAAATAACGTTTAACTGCACTGTGTGTAATTTTTGCTATGTGACATAATAACCCAGGTAACATTCGATAACAAGACTTAATATCTTTTAGCCAGTTACACGAATAAATAAGTAACAAACTGCTAACAGTAGCTGTGTAAGTATTTATTCAGCCAATTCTCTGGACATAGCAGAGTTAACATAGATGCTGTGAGAAGCAAAGAACACACAGAAATAAAATGAAAACATTAGTATCACTATAGACCAATTGAAGGGGGAGGAAATCCTCAGATGGGAACTTCATTATACTCACGGAAGATAAAATCCAGTTGACAGGTTCTAAGACATGCTAGTTGGTTTTGAGGGAATTGCAGAATATTTTTATGATGCAGCAGCTCATTATTTTTTTAGGTGCAACTTTGGTTAGCTGTTGTGGCTCATCAATTTATATGTTGGTTCATTAGAAAAGTGCAGGTGACAGGAGGCAGCAACATCAAAATCCAGAGCCAATTGCCAAAGAAATGAGTTGCAGGCTTTGTATGCACATTACAGGAAAGTGCAGGCATAAACCATGGACTCCTTCATATGCAAGCAGCGTAAGTGTTGGTGCCTGACTCAACTGTTCCGCTTTGACTACCCATCACTGCGGTGCTGAATTTGTTTGTCTGTGATCAACAATGTCTTACAGCCACCAATGCTGCCTACTATACTTTTCTGAGCTGAAATCCTGTGTGTCTGTCAATTGGTTCATTAACTTCCATGTATTTCAACTGCTTCCTTAATGATGGAATCCTTGTAAGCTGATGTGAACAAGGGGTTCATGATCTCTCCATCTGCAGATCAGGATATCATAAAGATATAATCCCTCAAATGCAAAAGACACCTCTCCATCTGCAGATCAGGATATCATAAAGATATAATCCCTCAAATGCAAAAGACACTTTTCAGTGAGCACACAATTTTAGCTTGCAATATAAGGAAAATGAAAGATTGCTACTTACTGTAATGATAACATGCTGACCTGCAGACAGGCGCAACGCAAAGACTTATGTATTTTGGTTTTGGCCACAGCATTCATTAGAAAAGAAAATACATACACATTCATTCACACAAGCAAGCACACCTCACGCACACATGACTGACATCTGTGGTGGACTGGACTGGAATGCTACTTCCACGTTGAATGAGATCAGCAATCTGAAGGGGGCAAGGAAGGGAGAGGTATAGAAAGGTATGGATGGGAAGGGGAAGAGGTGGGGGGTGGGGGTGGGGGGGGGGGGAAGAGAAGAGCAGTGTACTGTCAAGAGGAATGGGCAAGGACTTGATGGGGGCATGACAAGACAGCCAGGCACAGTAGCAGGAGGCTGCGCAGCAGGAGGTGTGTGTGTGTGTGTGTGTGTGTGTGTGTGTGTGTGTGTGTGTGTGTGTGTGTGTGGTCGTGGGGGATGAGAAAAGTTGAGGAACAGAAAAGGGGAAATCAGGCAGTTGTGTTGGCAAAGGGCAGTACACAATGAGAGTGAGGAGACGCGGGTAGGAAGGAGGTGATAGGACAGAGGGGGCAAAAACTGTTGGGTTGGGGATGTGGGGACAATAGGTTACTGTAGATTGAGGCCAGGATGATTTCTGGAGCAGGGAATGGGTTGTAGAGATAAACTTCATATGCATAGCTCAGAAAACCTGGTGTTGGAGGGAAGGCTCCAAATGGCCTGAGTTGTGGGGCTGCCATTGAAATCAAACATGTTTTGTTCAGCTACATGTTGTGACACAGGGTAGTCTCCTTTGCTCTCAGCGCATTTGGCAGTGGCCGTTCATCCTGGTTGACAGCTGGTTGGTAGTCATACCAATATAAAAAGCTGTGCAATGATTGCAGCAGAGCTAGATTATGACATGGCTGCTTTCACAGGTGGCCCAGCCTCTTATGGGATATGATAAGCATGTGACAGACTTTGAACAGGAAGTGCTGGGTGGGAGGATTGGGCAAGTATTGCACTTGGACTAGGATGTTGTGAAAGTTGGTTGGGTGACAGACCACCACTTTACGAAGGGTGAGAAGGATCTTGCTTAGGGTGTTCCTCATATCAGGGGATGATCAGAGATAAAGCCCTGACAAAGAAAGTGGTTCAGCAGCTGTTCCAGTCGGAGGTGGTACTGGGTGACCAGGGCTACATTCCTTTTGTAGCTGATTCTCCGGGTGTTGGGAGGATTTCGAGTGTGTGTGCATATGAAACAAGTCTGTTTGCAGACTAGGTCTGTGGACAGAGCCTGTCTGTGGAGGCCTCTATGAGACCCCCAGAATACTGGGCAATGGAACTGCCATCACTGCAGATACGCCATCTTTGGGTGACTGGGCTGTCTGGGAGGTGTGTGGGTGTGTGTGTGTGTGTGTGTGTGTGTGTGTGTGTGTGTGTGTGTGTGTGTGTGTGTGGAAGGGATGGTAATTTTTGAAATACAGACACTGTTGGTGGTTGGTGGATTTAATGCGGATGGAGGTCGAGGTCCAGGAAGGTAGCATGCTGGGTTGAGGAGGACCAGGTGAAGTGGTGACTGGCAATCTTATCATGCCTCCATCTGGCTCCTGCACCCTCCTCCAGACAGTGCTCTTCTTTCCCCACACTTCATACCATGCTATCCCTCCATCTTACCTGCCCACTCCAGATTGCTACTTTCATTCAATGTGACAGTCGCATTCCAGTTCAATCTGCCAGAGATGGTAGTCATATGTACATGAGGTGTGCTTGCTTGTGTGAATGAATGTGTATGTGTTTTCTTTTCTGAATCAGGCTTTGGCTGAAAGCTAAATGTCAGTCTTTTTATTGTGCATGTCTGCTGTTCAATGTGTTATGTTCACAGTCAGTAGCAAATGAATCGTTCTCCATATATTGTTGATATTCCAACCTGGAGTTTCCATTGTTCTATTATAATTTGGAAAGTTTATTTAAAAGCAGTTTTAAAAGAGCACAAAAGTCGATTAAGATCATTTTGGTAGCAAACTGAATCCCACGCTATGTCAATAAATCTTGTTTTTGTTGAAGTTTTGAGATTTAACAGTGTTGGCAGCCACATATGGAATTCAAGCAGCACACTGCATCTCAGAAAAGCAATGGCACAATGGAGTGCCACTTGCTGTTGAAGGATCACTGCAGTGATTATCAATTGTAATACAAAATGAAAAGAGTAAAATTGTGTGTTAATTGTTAAAATGGCCTGACTATGCATATTAGGTTTAGTCAGGTTGCACTAGATATACTGTTCACTGCAAAGACTGCTAGTAAGGAAGTTCTCATGTAGTAATAGATGGCAAATCATCGAGTAAAACTGAAGTGATATCAGGTGTTCCCCACCTCTGCTGTTCCTGATCTACATAAATTACCTGGGTGACAATCTGAGCAGTTCTCTTACGTTGTTCGCAGATGATGCTGTAATTTACCGTCTAGTAAGGTCATCCGAAGACCAGTATCAGTTGCAAAGTGATTTAGAAAAGATTGCTGTATGGTGTGGCAGGTGGCAGTTGACGCTAAATAACGAAAAGTGTGAGGTGATCCACATGAGTTCCAAAAGAAATCCATTGGAATTCGATTACTCGATAAATAGTACAATTCTCAAGGCTGTCAATTCAACTAAGTACCTGGGTGTTAAAATTACGAACAACTTCAGTTGGAAAGACCACATAGATAATACTGTGGGGAAGGCGAGCCAAAGGTTGCGTTTCATTGGCAGGACACCTAGAAATGCAACAAGTCCACTAAAGAGACAGCTTACACTACACTCGTTCGTCCTCTGTTAGAATATTGCTGCGCGGTGTGGGATCCTTACCAGGTGGGATTGACGGAGGACATCGAAAGGGTGCAAAAAAGGGCAGCTTGTTTTGTATTATCACGTAGTAGGGGAGAGAGTGTGGCAGATATGATACGCGAATTGGGATGGAAGTCATTACAGCAAATACGTTTTTCGTCGCGGCGAGATCTATTTACGAAATTTCAGTCACCAACTTTCTATTTCGAATGCGAAAATATTTTGTTGAGCCCAACCTACATAGGTAGGAATGATCATCAAAATAAAATGAGAGAAATCAGAGCTCGAACGGAAAGGTTTAGGTGTTCGTTTATCCCGCGCACTGTTCGAGAGGGGAATGGTAGAGAGATAGTAGGATTGTGATTCGACGAACCCTCTGCCAAGCACTTAAATGTGAATTGCAGAGTAGTCTTGTAGATGTAGATGTTTGTGGAACATGTTAGAATACCAAATACATATTTTACATGAGATGTAACATTTACAGCACAAACTGTAAGGGAACTATCACTCAAGGATGTGAACCAAATCAAAAACTGGTAGACATTTTATTTGGAATTTAATATGTTTTGTGTGTGTGTGTGTGTGTGTGTGTGTGTGTGTGTGTTAGAGAGAGAGAGAGAGAGAGAGAGAGAGAGAGAGAGAGAGAGAGAGAGAGAGAGCGTGCGTGCATGCATCCATCCGTGTGTGTCGAAACACACACAGGGTCCTCTGTCCTAAGCATCATCAAAAGCATTTTCACTGGTGTTTCAGCAGATACTTGCAATCTTTTTTGCAATGTGTAGCTGGAATCAGCCCAAACAAACACTGCTCCTAACGTCTTTTATGTGACACACAGTGCCAACAGACACGGTCAATTTGTTTGTTTGTTTGAGGTTATGGGCAAAATTACTTTTAAAGTGGAATTTTAAGTGTCCATTCAATATAGTGACCTGAAATTACATTAGTGCTATCTTTGTTTTATCAATCTGTATTAAGAGGAACGGTGAAACATGAAGTACTTCAACAGCAATTCCTGAGCAGTGATGTTGCACAACATCAGTCAGCATGGGCCAGGCAGTGCTGTCGCTGCGGGAGTACTGGTTATTTGCCACATTTTACTGTCACTATTAATATGGGTTGATAAAACTAATATTGCACTAGACTAATCTGGGACCACTCAATACAATAGGCACATACAATTCTACTTTAAAAATCATTTTGGTCATAATGGGAAACAAACTGAGAGTTTCTGTTGGCACTGGGTGTCACAAAAAGGAGTTTATGAGCAGTATTTGTTTGGGCTGACTCCAGCTGCACATTGCGAAAACAAAACTGCAAGTATCTGCTGGAACGCCAGACAAAATGCCCCTGATGACCCATACGACACACACCCCGTAGACTGAAATACTAAATGCAATTCTGAATGTACTGTAAACAAACATCACCAGACAAAAGGGGGTTTCAGTTATTTAGAAATGGTATACAGCAGTAGATAATAAGCCATTAATGAATCTTTCAGCAGGCTTCTTGTAGCTGTACTTTAGTAATGGACAAACTTTTTATGTTGCTGGTAAGTCACTACAAATATGTTTTCTTGTATGATGAACAACTTTGTGGGCCAAAGAAAGTACTTTCAGGTACTTTTGTAGCTTATATCTAGAACTGATCTGCTCAAACCAAGCTGTCAGTTGGAAAAAGGTTATAATTTGTCATAAATTTCATTAAGTAATGAATATCCTGCAGGGCTATAGATAGTATTCAGAATCCACTGAACAGGTTTCTGCAGCGAGTTCTTGAATTCACACCAAAAATAATTTTGTATACACACTTCTGAACTGGGAGAACTTTATGTAGGATTGAGAAGTAACTTCCCATAAAACATATAGCTTTAAAAGTTTGACAACAGTGTACTAGCAAAGTAAGATAAGTTCCAGTATTTGTGTGACGTGTTCTTACTAAGTGAATTTAATAACTAGTTGTAATCCTGAGCATTTAGAGCTATCAAATGGCAACAACATACAGTCCTACAATCCAGTGGTTAGATGGCACAGAAGGTTCAAGTGCAAACAAGTCGGAATGATGATGAATAAAATGACAGATCATCTCTGTGTGAAGAACTGGGAATCACATAAGATGGAAGATGGGTGGATGTATCGCTTATGGTGTCAAGAGAAAGGAGCAAAGCAGGAAGCGGAAACGTCTGCATTCATCACTGCCGAGTAAGATGTAGACTAAGATGTAAACCAAACCATCATAGGAAAGATGGTACTTACAAGGAGAGGTCCCCAGTGGTGGAATCAAGTTTCTGAAACCATCTATACAGTGATGTAGGTTAGGGTCCCCAGTATTACACCCTCCAACCATTCACCCTGGTGGGGCCCTCTTTTGTGAGTAACCAACAAAAAAAAGATTTTTGTAATATTGTTATGTTCTACAGCCTTGAATTTGACAGTAGTAGATACAGCAGCACTGTAGCGTAATGGTTAGCAGAAGAGTCTGACGTGCAGAAGGCTGCAGGTTGTAATCTTGTCAGGTGCCCCAATACTTTTAATTTTTAAATTTTTATCAAAATGAATGACTATTTTTATCCAATTAATTAGCTAATATGCAAATTTAAAAAAAAAAAATCTAACTCTGTCATGTCATTTCAATCACCATATGAACTTTTACATGTGCTCTTATTTTTTCTTGCTATCTTTCTTTCACTTGGAATATTTGTGCATGTTGATTTTAATTAGTTTTTATATTAATTCCAATTTAATTTCTTCCATTTGATTATTTTATATTTTTGTCCATGTTATTGCATTCATTATTTCTATTCCTCACTTTCTGCATTTATAGTTCATTCTTGCTAAACAAACCTACAGCAACTGTGAATAATTATTTATTAATGCAACCAGTTAGTTGAGCACAATATGAAATGTGTTGTTATTTATACACCATCTTTCATTTAAATCTCTGTCTCTGTTATTTTGTTCATACTGCAAGCAAAATTTGTGTGTTAATGGCTGAATGGTGATTACCATCCAGAAAAATATACATCTTACATGTAACAAAAAATACATTTTTGACACCATTACACAGCAAATATAAATAGATTACATCATCTTTTGATTTTTAACTAACAGATCAGCATTTTTAAAAGTTGAAATACTGTGATAAATAAATAAAAATAATTAAAATCACATGCACACAGATCCCAAATGAAAACAGAATGATAGGAATAAAAAACAATATAACATGAAAAAGTTAATATAATGATTAATATGATGTTACAAAGGATTAGAAGTCTAAAAAACTATATGTAAAGCAATAAATTGAATAAAAATAATGATCAAAGTTATTTTCATAACCATTAAAAAAAAAGCTTGTGATGAGATTTGAACCCAGATCATTCTGCACATCATGCTCGAATGGTAACCACTACATAATAATGCAGTTACATCAACTGCTGTCAAATTAAAGTACTTGGAACATAATGCAAAATTACAATTTTTTTCTGATTACTCGCAAACTAGGGCCCATAAGGATGAATGGCTGCAGGGTCAGATACCTGGGATCCTACATTACCACATATATGGTTTCAAAAAGTTGATCCCATCCCTGGGCTCTCTCATTGTTAGTGTTTTTTTTTGGGACTACCATAGTGTGGTGCTAACAGATCACGTTTGCAGTTTGTATTCTGGGCGAGCATCCACGGCTTGAAGTGAGGCAGTGTAAGCATGTGGGTACTGTTCCTGCAGTACCTGATGGGTAGTGTTTTGGACAAACTATCATAGGAGAAGATTTTACCCTAAAGCAGTATGGCACACATGTGAAGCTAAATTGTCCTCCATACAGGACAGCTAATGTCTAGCTTCCTTTTTTGTAGGAACGAAGTATAAGCTTGCTCCATATGAATATTCCTGTGCATAAATGATGAATTACTGAAGGCAGGACTTGTGATGTCAGCAAAATGTGTGGTCCTCATCCTGGTTATGCAATGCACAGTACACTGACATATCCATGTGTCTGCCATCAATCTGCATTTAGAAGTCAGACTCTTGCTAAAGTTCCACACAACTGTGTATTATTAGTAAATTCCTATGCTCATTAGTGGTTGCATGGGCTAATCGTCCAGCTTGCTTCATTAAATGTCACATTAATAATGGTAGGATTCAAATTATGGCTGCTCCCGAGAGTCATAATTGTGGTGGTATTTCTTGTACTACTTCAATACGAGTTTCAATTCTGGCAAAACCAAAAATGTGTACGTTGAAAAGTCATGTCATACTGAATTGTGGGTTCCACATTAAACTATGTGGTCCTCACACAATTGTCTCGTTATGTTGGTTCACTTGTAAGCAACATTACCTACATCTCTGAATCAAAACATGCAGAAAGCATCACTTACTGGGGACCAATTTTCATGTTAGGATCTGTAGTGTTACAGCTTCACGCCAAAATGATGCCTGGTTACGAGAGGACTGGATGTTCCTTTGGTTGACAGTGAATATAAACCACTAGATGATAAAACAATATGTTATCTGTTTACATATAGTGTGTATGTGTGTATGTCCTGTATATCCCTTGCAAACTCTTGGATCAACTGCAACCAAATGTGGCACAGAAACAGCAGGCGTCATGAGTATCAAGCACTGTGGCATTTATAACCTCCAATATGAGCAGAGAGATGTGCAACAATGTATGTATCCCAGCCTCTGGTGTATAGGCTGCCCTGCACAACAGGCATGTGGGAACAGTATCGGCCTGCCAAATCAACCTGTTCTGATTGGCAGCCTATGTGTCATAGGCAAGAAACAGTTTTCTGAGGTCCAGTATGTAAGCCACCCTGCATGGCAAGCACGTTGTGAGAGCAGTATTGGCCTGTTTTATTGAACATTATTGCAGGGGATACATGTGCTGATGAGCAAGGCTGGTCACAGGTTGAGATGGACAGAGAAGGGGATGGACAGAACAAGGGGGAGGAGGAAATGGACAGAGATAGGGGAGGAGGGGGGGGGGGATTCATGAGGCATGTGGAAGGTGCGGACGGGTAGTGGGTAGGTGGAAGAGACAGAGGCAGAAAGAGAGAGGAGAGGAGAGGAGAGGAGGATATGGTCAGAGGGAGGGTGGAGGATATGGTCAGAGAGACGGGAGGGAGAAAATGGACAAAGAGAGGGGTAGGAGGAGATGTGTCAAATACAAATGTCAAACACATGAAGCTGCAGTAAGGCTAGCAAATAAATAAAGTGATAAAAACATTCTGATGAGTGTCTTATTTTGAACAAATCCTTAGCTGCATAATTCCGTCTTTGGTCACAATTACATTTTGTACCCTGAAGATCCCCCTTTAATTTTTATATGGTACACATTTCTTTTCTCCAAGCTTTCATGATTCTAAGAACACAGAGAAGTGGCGTATTGTGACAGTGAAAGTGTGTCAGTTATATTTAATTTTTATTCTTTCAGGTTTAATATAAAGATATGCTGTGACAATGAAAGAAAGCTGCTGGTGTTGATCTGCATTGCAGTGTCCATGCCAACCAACAATAACAAGAGCACACAGAGTGTCCATAGCTAAATGTTGGATGATTTATGCTCAAAGCTGGCAACCTTCTTGACTGGAAATTTAAGTTCAGAACAACAGTGAAAAACAAGTTAATTTCTAGTCACTGACCAGCAATGACAACTCAATGAAAGTGGATTTACTTGCATCTGACAGGTCCTTTCTCACAGCAATTTTGTAAATACGAGGCGTGTTTTTTAAGTAAGTACTGTTTTGAAATTAAAAAAAAGACTTGCTAAGATATCTCAATAATTTTATTTTTACTTTTACATGAAAGCCTGTACCTTAATCTACTTCTCCACATAATTTCTGCCAATATTGAGGCACTTGTCATAACGTTGTAACAGTTTTTGAATACCCTCCTCATAGAAGTCTGCCGCCTGACTTGTTAACCGCTGCATCACCACTGTTTTGACTTCGCCATCATCTTGAAGATGCTGACCGCCCAGGTTTTTCTTCAAGTTCAGGAACAGATGGTAGTCACTGAGCGCAAGATCGGTGCTGTATGGAGGATGAACTAGAGTTTCCCATCGAAAATATGTGATTGAGATCTTTGGTCTGATTCGCCACATGCGGACGGGCATTGTCTTGCAGCAAAACAACGCCCTTGCTCGACTTCCATGGACTGTTGCTTTGATTCTGGTGTGAGTAAGCCACCCATGTTTCATTGCCCATAACAATTTGGCTTAAGAAATCATCACCGTTGTTGTGGTACCACTCAAGGAAAGTCAATGCACTGTCTAAACATTTAGTTTTGTGCACATCCGTCAACATTTTTGGTACCCAACGTGCGCACGATTTTCGTTAATTCAAGTGCTCGGTCACAATGCCATATAAAACACTATGAGAAACAATGAGGAAGTCATCCTGCAAGGAGGAAATCATAAAGCGTATGTTTTCTCTCACCTTATTGTCCACTTCCTGCACCAAACTTTCATCAACAACCGAAGGACGCTCATTCTGTTGTTCATCATGCACATTTGTGCAGCCATCTTTAAATGCTCTCACCCACTTTCTTACCATTCCATCACTCATAATGTTTTCTCCATAAACTGTACAGATCTCACAATGAATATCGATCACTTTTAGGCTTATAGCACTAAGAAATCTTACAACAGCCCGTACTTCACAGTCAGCGGGCCTCACGATTATCGGAGGCGTCTTAAATACCCAGTACACAATGTAAACAAGGAAGAATCAGACTTTAATGGTGTCAGTTCGTAGATTAAGGTGCAGGCTTTCATGTAAAAATAAAATTATTGAGATATCTTAGCATGTCTTTTTTTAATTTCATAATGGTACTTACTTAAAAAACACGCCTCATTCATAATCCTTATTTACTGCGACGGATGGAAAATGAGAGGTCATGACTTCAGAACTTCTCCAGGCTTTTCTCAATCTCTTGTGAGACTATTTTGAAACTAAGCACACTTCTTATCTTCTTGTGTCAGTTACATAGAACACTGAGAATGAAAAAGTGCTAACAAGTGTCTACTGTGGCAATTGGCTGAATCATGGACGGATATTTGGTCTTCTATTCACAATGAATATTTTCATGCATGTTGCTATGCATGCAACACCTTGCAAAACACAAAGAAAAATACATCCTTTCATTTGACTGATGTCAACAGAAAACCTATGTGATACTATAACAACTGTGAATGTGATCATGTGGATGGCTCACTGGCTACCTATGGAACGGTCCCTTGCTTAATCCTTGGTTATCACATCAGAATTCTCTTCCGTGGGTAAAACAGGAATTCGATCCACACACCTCACGAAAACAAATGTGAAAACTACTTACAAAAATAATCCATAGAGTTCATATGCAAGCTGCCAAAGAGGCACAGAACTTAAAGTCTTACACAAGATTTGAAGCTATGTGAGTTTTATTTATTTTTACTTAATATTGATCTCTGGTGCACATTAATAGCTGCCAACAGGAATTCCTTGGTTTGTTAGTGACTCGCAGATTTCCGAAAAACCAAGCAATAACAATTTACCGAACTCAGTAACTTCATCTCAGATATTGCAGAAGGCGAAAAATATGTATGTTGATTCATATTGATTACATCCATTGCTATGCTTTGTGGTGCAAAAGTAAATAATGATTGTCTTTGCTCTTTTTAGAAATGAAATTATAATCACAAATACAAATATGATGGGGAAAGAACAAGACAAATCACAGATAAATTCATAGGACAGTTTTATTTAATGAAAAACAATACACTGCATTCTGGAGATTGTCTAAACTGAGTGGTGTCCTATGGCATTCCTATTAACTTCAATATAAAATAAAAGTACATTTGTCTCATGGCATGACAGATTATTGCCAAAACAACCAGAATTGATGAAGTCAAGAGAGCAGTTTTAACATTAAATGTATTTCATTATTTGCTTCTGTGCTACAAAGGGTGCAGCATCATTTGTTCTCTCTCAAATCACTTTTGAGATTTTTGAAAAATTGGCAATTTATCTTGAGCCTCAATTGAGAGAGACTTCCCATCCATATTGACTGATGGGTGAAAACAGCACATTACCAAATTATTCTGTTAATTCAGTTTTAATGCACACATTTATAAACCTGATGCAGTTGTCAATTCTTTTACTCAACAATGTAGGAAAAGGCAGATTACTACTTACCGTAAGCATGGCACATTAAGTTGCACAAAGGCACAATTAAAAAGACATTTACATGAAGCTTTCTGCCACAGCCTTCACCAGAACATGAAAGAGAAACACTACAATGCATTCTGGTCTGAGCTGCCAGAGATAGGTAGGACCAGAAATGAGGAGGAACAAATAGCTCTAAAAATAATTGAAACCCTGGTAACAAATGCATGTTGTGTTGCAAACCATTTACACAAGTATTTTGTCTCTGTTACTGATAGCATGGGGTTGTCAGGTTCAGTAAATAATGCATTGGAATATCTGAGACCAGTGCACACAAGCAATCTCAGTAAAATGCAATTGACACTTACTGCGCCCAAAGAAATAGAATCCATCATAAAGTCCTTGAAATCAAGGCATTCTAGTGGTTATGATAACATATCAACAAGGTTAATAAAAGAGTGTTCATGTGAGCTTAGTCACATCTTAAGTTATTTGTGTAATCAATCACTTGTCACAGGAACATTCCCGGACTGGCTTAAATATGCTGAAGTTATACCTCTCCACAAAGAAATGCCGTCAAATTACCGAACGATCTCACATTAATAAGTGGTTCATAGCCAATTCATTGTCATTAAACTTTGAAAATGACCCACTTTATACAGTTCGGAACTTCCAAGAGATTTCCTTCTGGTGTGTGTATAAAATATGACGACACGGAAATAGGAGAAGCTGAGAGTGTAAACTTCTTGGGATTACAACTTGATAATAAATTCAGTTGGGAGCAACATACTAACGAACTTCTAAAGTGCCTAAACAAGACTGTGTTTGCAATGCGAATGATGTCAGACATAGGAGATATAAATATAAAAAACTGGCATATTTTGCTTATTTTCACTCCCTATGTCATATGATATCATATTTTGGGGTGACTCCACAAACAGAGAAAAAAATTTTTAGAGTACCGAAGCGTATAATAAGAGTAATGAGTAGTGTAAATCCAAGAACATAATGTTTAAACCTATTCAAAGAATTGGGTATATTAACCACAGCTTCTCAGTATATTTATTCCTTAATGAAGTTTGTTGTAAATAACACATCTCTTTTTCCAACTAACTGCTTAGTACACAGTATCAATACTAGGAATAAGAACAATATAATGCATGTTGTGTTGCAAACCATTTACACAAGTATTTTGTCTCTGTTACTGATAGCATGGGGTTGTCAGGTTCAGTAAATAATGCAATGGAATATCTGAGACCAGTGCACACAAGCAATCTCAGTAAAATGCAACTGACACTTACTGTGCCCAAAGAAATAGAATCCATCATAAAGTCCTTGAAATCAAAGGATCAAAGGATCCATGTCAAGAGGATACTCTCATCAATTGCAATACCAACCCAAAATTAACAATGGAGAATTTCAATGCACATCATCCTGCAAAGGATCCATGTCAAGAGGATATATCTGAGAGATTAAGCACAATGACCTTTCACAAAAGTAACTTAGTGATATTCAACAACGGGAAACCAATGCTATTCAATAGTGGAAACCAATGAAGCTTTGGTGTCTTAATTGTGCCTTTCTGCAACTTAACGTATCCTCTTTATGGCAAGCAGCAATCTATCTTTTCCTACTTTCTTGATTTTCCAACCTGGAGATTTCCGTTGTTTAATTTGTTTACTCATCTAGCCATCATAATTAGCTATGCTCAGAGCTGCTGTGCAGAATTGGCACAGCTGATTCAGTTGATATATTGACCAAAATACTGATCACAAGGTATTCTTTGTTGTCATTGTGTTCTACATTTTTCTCTTTATGATAGATTTAATGAAAGCAGATGTAAGTATTAAACCTGTAAATATTAGAAGTTTAAATTTAATTCATGTACATAATTTTACTGTTTGCTGACTGAGGATCATTAAAATTAATGAAACTCAAGTTTTTCTAATTACATTTTTGTAATGTGTTTATCTGTCATGTTCCACACCCAGGATGATTCCCTCTTTTAGGGGTCTATGTAATGAATAATTAATCTAACCTAAGAGTTGGGGGTCATGTGTGCGTGAAGTGTGCTTGCTTGTGTGAATGAATGGTATGTGTTTCTCTTTCTTGTTCTGATAAAGGCTGTGGCCAAAAGCTTTGGTGTCTTTTAATTGTGCCTTTCTGCAACTTAACGTATCCTCTTTATGGCAAGCAGCAATCTATCTTTCCTACTTTCTTGATTTTCCAACCTGGAGATTTCCGTTGTTTAATTTGTTTACTCATCTAGCCATCATATAATTAGCTATGCTCAGAGCTGCTGTGCAGAATTGGCACAGCTGATTCAGTTGATATATTGACCAAAATACTGATCACAAGGTATTCTTTGTTGTCATCGTGTTCTAAATTTTCTCTTTATCCAGCATCAGACCAGCTTGGGGTATTTATGGTACTTCTCCATTTTTCTTTTGTCTGTCTTTCCACCATTCTGCTTCTGTGACTGAGTCACTCCAGTCAAAGAGCATTTTGTGTACTGTGATATGTAACCTAAACACACAGATCTTGCAATTGATCTTTCGATGCAAAAGTTTAAGTCTTTACTGCAATTGTTTATAAGCATGTTCCAACAAACAAAGTTTTCCATAAGAAAATTGGAAACAGTACTGCTATAAGCTTAGAATACAAATTTGTCAACTTTAGTTGCAATAAAAAGTATTACACCGGAAGCTAGAAAGTTTTATTTCTTTTTTGTGTGTGTCAACAATTCAATGCTTCTGCCTTTTTGTGAGTGGTCTCTTCCACTCTTAAGGTATGTTACAATTTCCTTTACTTCATGTGAGGTGGATTATTTCATTAGGCTGAGGTGAAACATTAACAATGTTTTACATGTGCTGCATATTTACTTCAAAGGGACCAAATTACACTTACTGCAGTTCTCATCTGTGACAACTATTGTGATACAGAGTGTATCATTTGTGTGAGATTTACATATATTTATTTTTTTTTTAAATCTTAGTATTACACACGAATGTATCAAGTACTACTATGAACAAGAAAAATTAGAGTAAATGCCTCAAAACTGTTGCACACTTACAGTCTGTTGGAAGTCTTTAACTGAAAATTGCAAGAAGTGAACCAGAAAGTAAAGCTCTGAACTGAACTTTACTTAACGAGGTAGGTAAAAAGTACTGAAGTATTTATGTGAACACTGCCTGATAGAAACACTTGACAATAGTTATATTGTGCTGTTTGAAGACCTTCCTGATGCAATAACTGCTTCATTGGTTCATGGGCATTTTATTGGATAATAATGTGAAAAGCTGCACCATATTTTAATGAGGTAGCTGCTTGTAATCTTCAGGTGCTTTCTAACGTGTTGCTGCAGTGACTCGCTAATACATGCGCTGCTTTGCCAGCAATACACAGGTGCCAAGGGGTGAGGCTGTAACATCATCTTAGATGAATCAGAGTACAGTGACATCCAGAGCCCCTGCCAGAAAAAACAGGCCACGGTCTTCGCACGACGCGGGAAAAACACAGCCACAAATCACGGTCCTGTGCACACACAGGCAGAGTGTTTGCACCCGATGTAAGTGTACGGACTGTGACTGCCTGTCTGTGTAGACTAAGATTCATTTGTCTGCTGCCAATAATGCCTTAGTGCCACCAATGCTGGTTCCCACGGCTTGCTGAGTTGTGCACTGGATGTCACCACACTCAACGAATCATCTATGACGGTGCTATGACCCCAATTCTTAGCACCTGCACTTTTCTTGCAAAGCGGCACATATACTGGCGAGCCACTGCAGCAGTGTGTCAGCAAGCCCTTGAAGATGATGAACTGTTGTATCGTTGAAATATTGTGCAGCTTTCACAACAGTACCCAACGCAACACCCGTGGACCAATGAAGCAATAGATATATTATTCAGAAGTTATATACCATTGTCAACTTGCTTTATCTAAATGACCAACTGCTCATATACAAAAAGTACTCTGTCTTGCAGGAGACACTGTAATGCAAAACAACTTTAAATAAGTAAGTGCTGCTTGTCATACAGTATTTTTGTGGGCAGTTTATCAAAAATGTTGCACATCATTTGTTTACATGCCAAATTTAAGTGACTACTGGGCAGTGTTGTACATTTCCAATCTAATACTGTACTTTTGAATTCACTATTATTATAAAGCTTTAATGGATTCTTGGTATTATATTTAATGACAGAACAAACTGACTTGAGGATGCCTGCTGTGTTTGAAATAACTTTGTGACTGAATATCGCAGAGGCAGGGAGTGGGGCAGTATTGCCAGCATGCAGCCAGCCAGCTTAACAGTGCTCTGCCTGCACTTACAAAACAGATCATACCATGAGCATGTGGCACTCAAGGAAGAACTACAATTGGCTGGCAGATAGTCCCTACCTCTCAGCTGACTGAAATTTGACCCTATAGATATTTTTATCAAAGTATAAATAACATTCCCTGCTGTGGGTAGGCCTTGCAGTTACCCAGCCAGCAACCAACAAGGCATCCAAGGGAAGCAGTCATCTAACTCTTAGGGGCCAGCATTCGCCCTGACAGCCGCAACTCTGCCAGACCTATTCTCCTCCGTGGGTCACATGACAAAGTAGTGCCTACGGTATCTTGGCACCTAGTCTCATTGAGTCACTTTGGAGCCATTGAAACACTGATGCTGCTTTCTGAGTCATTGATCAGCTAGTGGACTTGCAAGAATTCAGATCTTTCTTTCATTAGTGCTACCGCAGACTTGATTGTGATCCATCATACTGGGACTTTGATACTGGACTGTCCTCCTGGGACTCTGACTTGTATTAATTCTATGTTCACAATTATCTAAATATTCTTTGGACTGTCTCATTGGGACCTGAAATTTCTCTAGCACAGTGCATTAGGTATTTACTAGTTAGTGACATTTTCCAATAATTGTTAATTTCCTAAAGGTCGTCAGCTTTCAGTCAATACTGAAGTTTATCTCTTATTCAAGAAGTGATTCTTTCATTCAGGCCTCCATATAAATACTGCCATTATTTCCACAATCGAGAAGAGACTTTCTTTAAGAATAAACAGTATTGAAAGGAGAGGAGGAGGAGTTGGGGGGGGGGGGGGGGGGGGAAGGGGGGAGAGAGAGAGGGGGGGGGATGGAGAGGTGAAGGAGGAAGCAGAGGGACAGAGGCTCAGGGTGTACGAAGGTAGGTTGAAGAGGGACACGTTGTGATATTCGGACATACTGATCTGCCATATATGTCATGCGTATGTGAGCCAAGGCGAGGTAAAAAGCTAATAACGGTATATTACCTAAGGATCATATGTATACTCTCATCAATTGCAATACCAACCCAAAATTAACAATGGAGAATTTCAATGCACATCATCCTGCAAAGGATCCATGTCAAGAGGATATATCTGAGAGATTAAGCACAATGACCTTTCACAAAAGTAACTTAGTGATATTCAACAACGGTAAATCAATGATATTCAATAGTGGAAACCAATGAAGCAGTGGAACCCACCTGGGTTTTCTTGTCGCCAGCCTTGGCTACAATTTCTATATGGGAGTTTGTGGACAATTCACTAGGCTCAGACCATTTACCAATCATCCTCAGATGAATACCAAAAAGTTCTGATAGATTGATTATACATAACAGGTACTGCTGGGACATGTGAATAGTGGACTGGAGTCAATATAAAATGGCAATAACATCTCTAATGAACAGACTCTAAGATCAAGTAAACCCAGTAGTGGTTTTCCAGAAAAAAATATAGAAGCAGCAGTGAAGATGTCCATTACACAGAATTACCCAATCGTTCCTATAGAAAAAAACTGTCAGACTAATGCAATGAAGAACATAAAAATGTGGTGTAGGAATATACTGATCATACAAATGACAAGTGGCAGTAGAAAATTACATCAATTTCAATAAAATGCAGACAAAAGTAAAAGACTCCCAAAGGAAAAGAAATGAAATAACTGGAAGAATTTCTGCTAGAGTTTAAATGCAATGACACAGATTTTGTCTCTCTAGGAAAAAAATAATCCTATCAGAAGGATTCACATACTGACATCCAGACCCCTGGTTTCACAATTAGTATGTTGGAATTGTTTCTGCAACACCTTACAGCTAACTCTGTGGGCCTCAATAGTAACAAAACTGATACAGGTAAACAACATTTCTTGGGTGAAGCCATAACAGTAAGTGAACTAAACTGAGCACTGTCAGTTGGCACAAGTATGGTACCACTGCATGACATCATCTTTTACCCCTTGCTGTTTAATATTGCAGGACAACGAAAAATTCACCTGTGAAATATTTTAAATAATTCTTGGTCCAGCAGGAATTCTGCCCCTGAACTGAAGACAGAATAAGTTGTCCCATATTTGGAGCCCGGAAACCTCCAAGAATAATTTTCATGATACGGGCCTGTTGTGCTAGTCATGTTGCTTAAAGGTGTTAGAAAGAATAATAATACCTGGAACAGAATGTTGATACAAACAATACTGGCCTGTTACAAACGGGACAGATGAGTTTCTGAAGAGGAAGTGGAATGTATGAAACACTAGTACAATTTATTATAGACATCCAGGTTTTCCTCAGCAGCAAGAAGTTCCTAATAGTGATTTATATGTATATTGAGAAAGCCTATGATCTAGTTGCATTTAGATTACTAGCCAAGAAGATGGCGTGGCACAATATCCCTTTTAACTTTGTTAGCAAACTCTTTTCTCTACTTAAGGACACACAAATGTGTATGCAAGTTGGTAATAACAGTGTGGGACCAAGGAGGGTGAGCAAGGGAATCTCCCAAGGATCAGTTTTCTAAGTAATACCAATTTGTGCATCATTTTTGACAGCAACATCAACATATTACAATAAGCTGATGATTTGTGTGTACACATAAGTGACAGCCTAGGAGGAGGACAACATAAAATGAACACAGCAATGATGGCTCTCTGCTACTGGCTGGAGGAAAATTGACTAACCATTTCACAGAAGAAGCCTGCTGTGAGTATCTGCACCAAACACTGGATGCCAGAGATCTGGTTTGTGACACTAGGAAAGCATGTTCTTCCAGCGAAGCCAGTGGTGAAATACTTTGGCCTGTACATCAACTGCAAACTATGATGGACAGGATATATAAATCAAGTGCAGCCATATGTAAGAGAAACATTAACATCTTAAGAGCAGCAATATGCATAATATGGGATGCAGACTACAACACCTGCATGAACATATATTGTGGCCTAATACCATCACTTTTGGATTACAGAAGTACGTACCGTGTATTGGCATCGGAGCACACCATGCTACAAGGACTTAATAAGACACAACACAAAGAGCTTAGAATATTTCTTGGTGACATGAAGTTAACTCCAACAAATACATTACTTGTGCAAAGTATCAAACCACCATTTCACTTGTGGAGTAAATATTTCATCATAAAATTCCAACTGCAAAGGACTTAATTTTCAGAAAATGCCAAGTTATCCCACATCCAGGAACTTTCTGCAATATATTACATTGTTATTGGCTGTTTAAAAATCTGCCTCCACTAGTAAGAGAATATATAAAGGTACATTGTACATCTGATCAGCCGATTCTGCATGATGACTGCTCATATTTGAATGAAGTTACTTTTGTATTGCCACTGAGCCTGGCATGAGATTTAATCCTCCAGTTTCTTCTGCTATGTCAAATAATAATTTGTGTGGGATCCCAGCCAAATATCCACAGACGAGGATACTCTACACCTATGGGTCAAAAAACCACAAAGAACAGCATGTGCCTTTTGGTATTCTCATTTGTAAGTGCGATTTAAGCACAAGCTACAAAAGGAAATTATGATAACTACAGCAGAACTTACTACAATCTTGGAAGCCTTTAAGTACTGTCATATGATACAAGAGAAAACATTGGGCATAAAAACTACTCAACAGCTCACAAGATGATGGCACATATAAACAACTGGAAATGAATGGCTGCAGGGTCTCTATGTATTCAGTTACAGTGCACAACAATGTACTGGACAACGTGATTGCTGACACACTTGCTAAGGAAGTGATGACCTCATGTACGGGAGACTACATTGAGGTGACAGAAGTCACAGGATACCTCCTAATATTGTGTCGGACCTCCTTTTGCCTGGCGCAATGCAGCAATTCAGAGTGGCTTCGATTCAAACATTTGTTGGAAGTTCTCTGCTGGAAAATTGAGTCATGCTACCTCTATAGCTGCCCACAGTTGTGAAAGTGATGCCGGAGCAGTATTCTTTGCACAAACTAACCTCTTGATTATATCCCTAAATATGATAGGATTCATGTGGCGTGCCTGCTAAATTGTCAGAATGTTCTTCGAACCATTGCAAACAACTGTGGCCCAATGACATGGCATACTGTCATCTGTCAAAATTCCATCATTGTTTAGGAACGTGAAGTCCATTAATGGCTGCAGAAGTTCTCCAACTGGCCAAACATAACCATTTACAGTCAATGACTGATTTAGATGGACCAAAGAACTCAGCCCATTCCATGTAAACCAAGCCCACACCATAATGGAGCCACCACCAGCTTACAAAGTGCATTGTTGACAACTCGAGTTCATGACTTCCCGTGGTCAACGCCACAGTCTAACCCTACCATCAGCTCTTACCAATTGAAATTGGGACTCAGCTGACCTGGTCATGGATCTCCAATCTAGGGTCCAACCGATATCGTCACAAGCACAGGATAGGCATTGCAGGGAAAGTCCTACTGTTAGAAAAGGCACTCACATCGGTCATCTGCTGTCACAGCCCATTAGCACCAAATTTTGACATACTGCCCTAATGGATACACATGTAGTAACTCCCACATTGATTTTTGTGGTTATGTCATGCAATGTGCTGCTTGTATGTTAGCACTGACAACTCTACGCGAACGCCACTGGTCTCGGGTGTTAAGTGAACGCCATCAGCCACTGCATTGTCTGTGGTGAGAGATAATGTCTGAAATTTGGCATTCTCGGCCCACTCTTGACATTGTGGATCTCTGAATACTGAATTTCCGAACAATTTCTGAGATGGAATAATAGTTGGAACTAGATGCATGGGACATTCTAAGTCCAAAGTCTGTTAATTCTCTAGTGCAGTCATAACAACATCAGAAACTTTTTTCACATGACTAAGAATAACAGATCTGCCACTGCACTGTCCTTTTATACATTAAATGCACACTACTACTGCCATCTGTATATGTGCACATCATAATCCCATGCCTTGTCACCTTAGTACACACACACACACACACACACACACACACACACACACACACACACACGTTGGTGGAGGCTCTAATTAGTTTACATGAAGAGGATTCAGTACGAGTGGGATAGAGAATGGCAGGCTTCTACGACAAAGTAAATTACCACACACAAATAACACCAGTGCCACCATCTAGACCTTGGTATCATGGCCTCACGTGTACATGAAAATTTACAGTTACCAGAGTATGGTTGAAGTTCAAGCTCTTCCCTTTGTCTGTGCTGCCCTCCCCCTCCTCGCTCTATCCATTCCCCCCCCCCCTCTCTCCCCCTCCCCCCTCTCTCCCCCCAACCTATCTGTTCATCCCCCCTTCAACCCTTTACTCTGCCCCTCTCATCCTCCCCCCCCCCCCTCTCTCTCTCTCTCTCTCTCTCTCTCTCTCTCTCTCTCTCTCTCTCTCTCTGCTCAGTTGAGCCCATCTGCACACTTCATCTCTAGAATGCATACTGATACCAGCCAAACAACATGTCAGTCATGAAGGGCTACCTTGATGTCAGGGGTTACCAACCCACCCCTATGGAAGACTGGTGATTCTTACTCGTTCAGTACTTCCCTCCAGATAATAAGTAGTATGAAACTGTATGCACACCAAATTTGTTGGAAATTAATCCTGTGGTTTATGAGGAGATGAGGAACAAACACGCACGCGCGTGTACACGTACACACACACACACACACACACACACACACACACACACACGTTTTATATATGTGTACAATTTTGTCAATGTTTCCTGCATCTGAAATAATGCTTATCGAAATTCTGCATGAGTAAGCTCTAAATTTAAAATTTCACCCAGGATCCCATGCTTAATTAAAGGTGCTGTTTTGCACAATACTTTCACTGCACGAGTGTAGCAACGTCTCCACTTCATGAATATGGTAAAGTGGAAGACGCAAAAATTACATATAATTTGGATGTATCTACTGTTGGAATCTAACTTGAAGGCTGTTAAGGAATGTTGTAAGAAACACCATTGAGCATCTGTCAGCATTATTAGCAACCATAAACTTTGTTATGTATAATGAACTTTACTCCTTCCTAACAAAAGGTAAAAGAGAAATATGAACTACCTCACATAAACTAAATAATTTTGTGTAAGCCCAGTATGTTATTTCACTTTGTTTTTGCCTTTGCTTCATGCTGTTTTTGGATTTGCTTTATGTCTTCAACATTATTATTCGATTTACCAATTTAGTTTTGTTAGGTATACAAGTTGTATGTAATTCGGGTGCATTTATGTATATGGCTGTGTGGCTTTAAGGCCAATAATTAAAAACAAAGTAAAATACAACATAAAAAAATAAAACTTTGAAGCATGGTCATTTGTGCAAATCTACTTACTAGCTTTCAGAAAATCCTGTTTCACTATTTTATCCACTGATGCTTATTGTCATTTATTCTGTGAACTGAAATAATTCAGACTTCTGTTTCAAATGAAATGGTGTATCCTATTCACATAACAACAACAGTACCAACAAACTTTGAGGAGACCCTCATATAATATTTCTTCCAATAAATACATTGGTGCCTAAGTTTCTACTTGATTATACTCCCCCCCCTTCTCCCACAATAAGCAAAATCTTAAATTTGATATTATGGTGTTGTGACACAGGTTGCAGATGAATGTGAGTCATTGTTTTATTGAAAACTTTGTTTTTAATTCAAACGCATTCTTAACAAATTTAATAAGTGAGGTTCTGTATAGTATTTCCGACATTCCTAGGAAAGTAAGATTTATGATGAATGCACTCTTTGACAGAGTAACAATGGACTGCCAGATAACTCAAACGGTGGGTACAATGGAGCATGGGTCATCCATCTGCAATCAGTTATCAGTATATTTGAAAGATAGCGAAGTGGTTGCTTGTCGAAATAATGTGCCTTTGGACCCAAGGTCCTCGTTATAATGCTTTGGACACAAAGATCTATAATTCTGAGAATTATTCTCTCAGCACAAATATCAAGAGAAACTGAAAGCCTGAAAGTTCTTACTTTTAGTAATGTCTACACCACTTATAAGAGCACACAGATGAATGGTTCATTTTCTCATGCCAAGAGAGTAAAAAGATATCCACTATCTCACAGTGTCACCACATTTCATCACTAGCTGTCAAATAGTTGTGTATAAGTAGTTGTTGTGTGACTGTGTGAGTTCTCCTTTTGAGGAAAGACTGTGTCCAAAAGCTTCAATATTTCTAGTATCAAAATGTGTGTAAGTTGTTGTGTGAATGTGTGAGAGTTCTACTTCTGAGAAACGACTTTGTCCAAAAGCGTAAATATTTCTAGTAATCTTTTCATTCTTCCCATCTGTAACTCAATGCCTAATCTATGTGGTGAGTAAAAATGCACGCTTTCCATATTATTGTTATTCCATTGTGGACTTACCATTCTAAGTAACTTTCTCTCTGTGTTTACTTACTGTACCATTTTTCATCTTTATTGAAAAAATGTGTTGTCTATCCAACATAGGTGGGTTTCTAAGATCCATGTTACTGTCTATTTTGACAATCTACTTAAACATCCAAGCATAAAGGTTTGCCTCAGTGACTGAATTCATTGTCCCCATTTCCTTAGTCAAGCTTTTTCCAATATTTCCTCATCCTAGACAGAAAATCTGTTTCCCAGAAGCACACTCAGTAGAAGAGTCTCAGATAAACCCTCCAATAGTACATTAGCCTGTCAGGCGTAAAGAGTTTGGCGAGACGTGTTAACAGTACTAAAACATGGTGTATCCATGCTCATAGCAGTTTCAGTGCAGGTCCAATTGTCTTTGGATATCAGAGCTGAAAATGAACAAGATAATTTCACATGTTGATCATGTGGCATCAGAATCCTCAAATACAAAGTCATTACTGGTTATTAGCAGCCCGACAACCTATTTGTGACCAAAAATTCATTTACCGTAGAAGGTAACAGACATCAACACACCACACTATTTACACTGTGGAGTAGCACAGTGGTTAGCACACTGGATTCACATTCGGGAGGACGACTGTGCTAACCCACAACCAACCATCCTGATTTAGGTTTTCTGTGATTTTCCTAAATCAGTCAGGCAAATGCAGAGATGGTTTCTTTGAAAGGGCTCAGCTGATTTCCTTCCCCTACTTCCCTAATCTGAGCTTGTGCTCTGTCTCTAATGACCCCACTGTCGATGGATGTTAAACAATAACCACCACCTCCTCCTCCTCCTCCTCCTCCTCCTCCTCCTCCTCCTCCTCCTACATTAAATATTGTTCCCCATAAAGCAATCCCTCAAGCCTTTTATATTATCACCTACTAACTGCTACATCACATGAAAATCTGGACTAGAAACTCAGGTTTAACACGGTTAGTTTTCTAAACCCTCCATATATGTAAGCACTCAATCTGGTAAAATCAGTTTTATAACATCCTTACACATAAAGTATCCCATCCTTTGACAAAGTTTCATCTGATCACTAAAGGTTAAATGCCGACAATTCTTATATTCCCTGGATATGGCAAAAGCAGAATAGTATTTTCATTTTTTCTTAAAAAGAGCACCCTGTAAAGTTCAAGGTAAAAGTGTCTGATCTCAGACCTGCCCAGCAGGTAAATATGAATTTTTGATGTTGACCTCCACTTCATGGATGACACCCTCGCCCACAGCAAACATACAAATGTTGTCTCTTTCCAAATATGCTGACTGTTGCCCACATTGTCCAGACCACTGACAAGCCACAAATTACATTCCGGCTCAGTGCCACCCAGGACTGGAGGAACTGAATCATATAATCATGTACTCTGCTAGGGTTTTGATTACCCTCAGTTGTGCTCTTAAATGATAAATATCCTCCCCACCATTTTCTCCACCCCTCCCACAGTGGTATACTGTCACTCACCCATTCTACACAATATCCTTGTCTGTTCCTATTTGACCCCTGCTCCCAGTTCCTTGCTCCATGGCTCATATCCCTGCAGTGATCCTATATGGAAGACCTGTCTCATACATCTCTCATCAGCAACTACTCCAGTCCTGTCACAGGCTTCTCCTACCATGTCAAAGGCAGGAGCATGTGGGAAAGCATGCATACGGTCTACCCACAAAGTGTGTATTTCTATGCAGGCATACCACTAACAAGCTGGCTGTCCACATGAATGGCCACTGTCAAACTATGACCCAGGGTGGCTGGACCACCGAGTTGCTGAGCATGCTATACAATATGATGTGCTTGACTTCAAACATCTGGATTCTTTCCATCAGCACCAGCTTGTCTAAACTGAACTGGTGAGAACTCTCCTTACAACATATCATTTGTTCCCATAACCCCCGGGCCTCAACCTTCACTAGTCTCCTGTTTCCAGCTGCCTCTATCCCCTTCCCTGCCTCCACTCCAGCTCACATACACCTGCTCTCTCCCCAATGAAAGTGCATAGTCCTTTCCCCTTCTCTGCTTCTTGTTCCTCTTATTTTCCCTGAAGCACAGCTTTCCAATGCTGCTCTCTCTCTCTCTCTCTCTCTCTCTCTCTCTCTCTCTCTCAGCCTGTAGAAGGATCTTGTCCAATGGCTTGGATGGCTTACTCTGCTTTTAAATGTACTTTAAATATGCTTGTCCATAACTAAACACCTCCTCTATGTGGAACTTCAATAGCTTTTGGACAAATCCTTTTTTGAGCTAGAGAGTGGTTGGGGAGGGAGGCAGCAGGAGCACAGGATAGGAACATCAGGATGAGAGGTAGCAGGTGCACAGGATGAAACATGACATGGACACTGGCACCAATGAGTTCCTGCAGCACCCAATGACGACATGGAGGTATGGATTGGGAGGGAGTGAATGAACAGAGGAAGGGGAAACTGTGGGTCACAGATCTAGTAGCCCTTCTTCATTGTGTTCTATGGAGTTTTTGTTGTGAAAGAGAGATTACTTCCTGTTTCAGATGTTATTCACATCCTGATAAAAAATGTATTTAAACTATTGTGGTCCACAGATCACTTACTGCTGCACCTATTCAGAGTACTTGTTGCCTGTTTTATTTCAACAGCATTGCTCTACATACTTGAGCATGTTCCTGACATAATTTATCATAATAAAACTGTTAGCAATACAGCAAGTACAAATTTGAGGCACAGATAGGCACAACAGAAAGACTGTCAGGAAGTAAGCTTTTGACCAAAAAGGCTTTCATCAGAAATAGACAACACAACACAAAAACACAAATACAAACACACACAGACGCACGTGCGACCACAGTCTCTGGCTGCTGAGGCCAGCTCTAGCCTCAGCAGCTGGAGACTACGATCGCGTGCGCACACGTGTGCGTATGTATTTCTGATGAAGGCCTTTTTGGCTGAAAGCTTACTTGCAGACAATCTTCTGTTGAACATAACAGGTATCATTTAGTAAAATTATACACAAGTATAAAGTCAAGTAAGTCCCCTCCATGTCAATTACACCTGAAGTGTCATACATTCAGGCACCAGCTACATTCTATTTCTTGGAGTCCGCACACACAACCTCTTTATTGTCTTTGAGTACAGGGCAGCAAATTTAGAGCAGTTTACATTTACAATTCTGGAGGTAACCAGCACCACACATGTAACAATGTGACTACCACCAAAGAAAACACTGTTGGAAAAATCAGATTTAATTCTAAAATTCCAATACTTATATAAAATTGTAGAGCAGCCTTCAAAAGCAAAGTTTCTTCTTATTTTGCCTAAAACTCATTTACAGTGCCTCATGTGATCCTGAGAGTTGGACGTACATGGTAGAACTCTGAACCAGTGGAAGTGTAGTTTGCCACAGACCACAAGACTATTGTCAGCTGCAAATGTCACTCTGCAAAGTGATTTGTTAAGTTTACCAAAGATATTTAAATCAAATGGTGTTGCATTAGGACTGTAATGACAGTAAGGAAATCTTGTACATCCAAATTTTTTAATTCCTCGAGTCCCCACAATATCGTGCAGTAACTAAGACACCTTCTGCTGATGCAAACAGCAAAAGTCCATTCATGTTAGAACTGTCTTTAGAATTGCTAAATATTCTAAATCTTAGTGTCATCTCATTTTGCACGTTGATAAAAGTAAGATAATACAGAGGTATGCAATTAAGCACACAATATGGAAATAATTCCATATAGGACATGTACGTGGTTCATTACATTTATCAAATTTTGTTGTAAACTAAGATTAAAAAATGTATATGTAACTGACAAGCATTTCATAGAGAAAATGTATCTTATTTGTAAATCTGTTGACACATTTTATATCATGAGGAGTTACAGTGGGCTGTTGTGAACATGATCCATGGAACAGGCAAAAAGCCAACCTAATGCGGCTACATGCTAAAGAGTTACAGGTTTGGAACTGACTTTTTATTTCTACTCAAGAATTACAAGGGGTGTTCAATAAGTAATGCTTTTTTTTGAAAGCTGTCTGTTTTTATTTAGGATTTTAGTACATCAAGTTATTCCCACTCTTTTGGCTACAAAACCCTATTTTTCAACTTAATCTCTGTCCAATGTGACTGTCTTACGCCACCTTACGGCAAAGGCCTGTATGCCCACATGGTACCACTCTACTGGTCAATGTTGGAACCAATGTCTTACTGCATCAATAACCTCCCCATCACCCATACACTGTTTCCCAAGGAGTGAGCCCATCATTGGGCCAAAGGGAAGGAGTCTGGAAGGTGCGAGTTCTGGACTGTAGGTTAGGTCAGAAAGAACAGTCCAATGAAGTTTCGTCAGCTCCCCTCTGATGTGCAGGTTTGTGTAAGGCCTTGCTTCATCATAGAGGAGGAGAAGTTAGTTTGCATTTTTGGAGGACATCAAATAGAATAACCCTTTCAAAGTCCCCGAAGACTGTCGCCATGACTATCAGCTGAGGATCCGGTTTCAAACTTTTCCTTCAGTGGAGAGGCAGCATTGTGCCACTCCACGATTGCCGTATTGTTTCTAGTTCGAAGTGATGAACCCATGTTTCATTGTCTGTGATGATGATCGACAAAAAATTGTCATGATCAGCCCTGTAATGCACAAACAAAACACACAAACAATTCTACACAGGTGGTCCTTCATTGCACCTTATGGTCTTCTGTTAGGCGGCAAGAAACTGAACAGACACACACCACTGAATACTCCACTGGTGGACGATTGTGTCAGCACTACCAACAGAGACATACAGTTGTGCAGCGAAATGTCTGATTGTGATCTGTCAATCATTGTGAATGAGAGTGTCTGCACATTAAAACTTTGCAGGTGTCACAGCTGTGTGTGGCTGGCCATCACAGAGGAGATCGAACAGGATTGTGTGACCTTGTAGCAATATTGACACACACCTCAACATGCTTTGTTCGCTGGCAGGTCTCTGTAGACATTCTGCTGGTGCATATGAATCTCTGGTAAAGAAACTCGACGAAAGCGCTCTGCTTGGAACACACCTCCATTATAGACCCCATTTCGAAGGCTGCGTATAGTGCCACCACGTATCAGAACTTCATGAAACAATAGGGGCTGAAGTGAGAGTATTTCGTGATGTCCCACAGCAGATCCTACATTTTGTCAACTGAAATTGTTGGAGAAAAATATGTGTTGCAGTACTTGTTGAACACACCTCAGTGTATGATACAGAAGGAGAGACTTTTACCGTCTATCAGACATTTTGTTTCCACGGGCAGATTATGAAAGAGGTTTATAGCTTTTTAGTTACTACTTTTTATTTACTACTTCCTATTTACTACTTCCTATTTACTACTTCCTATTTACTACTTCCTATTTACTACTTCCAGTGTTAAAATTACATAAACTACCGGGACATGCAGAAGATTTTTACTCTAGTATTATATTTTTTAATGTTTCTCATACACTCAAACTGCAATGGATTGTTGACAAAGATTTAATTGGTGAATAAATCTATTGTGAGTCTGTGTTTAATAAGTAAGTATGCCACCTTGGCCGAACTTAATGTTTCGGTGTAAATGTCATGTTCTGAGACTGTTTTCTCACCACACATTTTCACCTATTCAGTATAAACACATGACATCATTATAAGAAAGCACAAAGTTAAATTAAGGTATCTGGGTCATTCCAGGATAGTTTATTGGTAGGTGGCACTGCCTGCAAACTAACAGAGTCCTAGTTTGTGTCCCAGTCGAGCAGACAATTGTAATACATTCTAGCCCACTAGACAGTTGTAATATATCCCAGTCCAGCATATGGTTATAATATGTCAGAAACTTTCACAACAGCATACACTGTGTTTCACAGTGAAAGATTTATCATGGTAGTTAATACAACTTTATCTGTTTCTGCCTGACAGAGCAATACCGGACACGATTAATGACAACTAACAGTGCTGGCAGTAGTCAGCAGAAATACTACCTCTCCAGCACTTCCTGTATTACCACCTCATAAAGACAGAGGAAGTAATTTGTATTAACTGTGATACAGGTATTATGAACTAATTTTTTTTTTTTGTCGTTTTAGGGCGCACAACTGCAGTGGTCATTAGCGCCCAGACTAAGTTATGAATGTACTGCAAGGCACAAGGTTAAAACAGCAACTAAAAGGACAACACTATAAAAGGCACATTAACAGGCAAGGGATTAAAAGGAAACAGCATAATCAAATGTCCTTAGACAGGTTTGTCGAGTGGATAAAACGAAGAACGTGAGCAGCTGCTCCTGGGCCATCTGCTAAAATGTCATCCAGAAACTAATCTATGGAGTTAAAGCAGTTGTCAAGTACTTGAGATTTTGACTCATTTTGAGAACTTTCATTATGTACCAGCACTTTTAATTCACTTGGTAGGTGGTCATATATTTTTGTGGCAGCATGCTTCACTATTTTTTGTGCGAGGGGAAGTTTACGTTGTGAGTATGGAGGCCATTTTTGTTGCCACTCTAATAGTTACGAATGCTATTATTAGTTTGAAATTGTGCCTGATTCTTTGCAACAAATTTCACAAGAATATAAATTTATTGAGGTGGTTGTCAGTATGTCTAAGCTTTTTAAAGTGTTGCCTGCATGAAATTAAAGGATGTACACCAGATATTATGCTTACAAAATATTTATGTGCAATGAATACTTCGTGTCCACATGTGGAGTTGCCCCAGAAAATTATTCCATGTGACATCAGTGTACAGAAATTTGCAAAGCAAGCTAGTTTTCTAATGGTCATCACCAAAATCAGTCTTTATACATAGTGCAAACGTAAAGCTCAAGCACTTTGAGAAGAACTATAGTACGTAAATCCCAATTCAAGTTCTGATCAAAGGACATTACATGATCTTTAACCATCAGTTTTTCATGCACACTTTTTCCCATGTGACACTATTATTGATGATGCATCATGCCTTGTACAGAATTGAATAAACTGCTTTATTTCTTCCCTCCTCAAATCAAGCCACAGATAGTTTACAGAGAATTAATCAATCGTAATATTCTTTTATTGCTCCTTCTAGTGTTGCAGCTTTAAAGAACTTGATTATCACTAACAAAGAGCACTGATTCTTATGGATCAGTGCAAGATGTAAGGTCATTTACATACAGGATGCTCCATTTATCTGACAACACCTGCCCGGGGTATTACGGGGCTGACCACAGAAGCCGCACACGGCAGTTGAAAGGGTCCCGCGGAACCACACTTTGCCCCCCTCCACCTCCCCCCCCCTTTTTTTTTTGTTAAAGCCTGGAGGCCATACAGACATACGCACCTTGTTGGCCAGTGTCATTCAAGTAGTGAAACAGGCGTCACGGGTGTAACAGTGAAGTTTGTGAGCACAAAAATGGCAAGAGTGAATTATTCAATTCTACAATGAGAGTTTATTGATGATTTTCATGTGCATACAAAGACCGCTCGTACTGTTCAGAGACTGTTTGAACAGTAGTTACCAGGTGTTCACGAGTACCGAATCATGATGCAGTTCACAAATTAATGAATGAATTTCATGAAACAGGAAGTGTTCAAGACAAGAAACACAAACAATGATGTACAGTGCTCACAGAAGCTTGTCTCAATGACATTGCATACCACCTGGAAAATTACCATAAAAGGTTTTTTAGACGTCTTTCACAGCAAATACAAATATCGTGCACCTCTGTACAAAAAGGTGCTAAGATGATTGGGCTAAAGTCCTATAAAGTATCAGTAGTACAAAAACTTTGATCTGGTGATCCTGCACACAGGGTTTTAAGTTTTGCAAATGGGTTTTAAAACAAGTTCATGATGGTAAAATGGATCCTTACCTCATTCTGTTTTCAGATGAGGCTTGGTGCCATTTACACGGGTATGTTAATTCCCGAAACTGCTGACATTGGAGTGCAGGTAGATCTGCTGTGCTTCATGAGGAACCCCTTCATGATTAGAAAACAGGGATGTGGTGTGCAGTTAGTGGTGACAGAATAACAGGTCCAATTTTTTTTAATGACACAGTTACAAGTGAAAGATACGTGCAAAACATTTTGCGACCATTTTTTAATGAACTGAGCGAAAGAACGAAGCTTCCTATTTTTTTAACAGTATTCGGCATAGGGCTCATATGGCCAATGTTTCTTCACACGCAATTCACGATGTGTTCGAGTGATTAGTAACAATATCTGGCCTGCTAGAAGTCCTGATGTAACTCCGTGTAATTTCTACTTGTGGGGTGCACTGAAGGCCAAAGTGTACACAATGAATCCTCACTCTACAGAGGAACTCGGGGAAAATATCCATGAATCAATTAATTCAATATCTCAGAGAATTATATTATGTGATTAACAATTGTCGGAAATGTGTGGAAAATAGTGGCCAGCAGTTCCAGTATCCCCTTGCATCACATGGGTGAGTACAAAATTTATTTGCTTATATTTTAAATGTAGGCATGTCGTACCGCAGTAGTAGACAGGCGACACAGCATCTAACCGCTGGGCAAAGGAGCACTCACTGCCTGGCCTCTACTGCGCCGCACAGTAGGTCATCAGATAAATGGATAACCCTGTATAACGAGAACAGGAATGGCCCTATAACTGAACCATGTGCAACATCAGTAGCAATCTGATCCCAGTCAGAAGATTCATCATGAAAATGGCAGGAACTATTGAAAGTGACTGTTTACTACCTATCAGTAAAATATAAGGCATTAAATATAAAACATTTTAAGCTTCTCCTAAAAATGTTGCAATTTGTACAGTCTATTGCCTTAGACTAAAAAAATACCTGCCATGCAAAATTCTGCCATTCAGATATTTTAATATAGTCAGTGAAATGGTCGACGGCATGCTCAGTCAAAAGGCTTTTCCAGAATCTAAATTGTGATAGAATGAGCATCTTTTATTTGCAGATATCCTCCACCATTCTTAAATACATTACCTTTTACAAAATTCTGAGAAGGATTTAGTAGTGAAATGAGTAGACAGTAATATTTGCCCTACTCTCTTTCTTAAAAGAAGTTGACAAAAAGCCGCTTTTAGTCTGTCTGGAAAGATATCTCATGAACTTTCTGCATTGAAGATACGGCAAAGTGCAGTAGCTTTATCAGACGAACATACTCATTATACTTTGCTTAAATTTGTATTATCTCAAAGAGTTATTTTTTAGTTTTTTGAAAGAGTTGTTATTTTCCCGATTTCCCCGGAAGAAGCTGGAGGCATCTTGAACTGATTGCTGCACTTACAGCAATGTTTACTCTCTTCAAATGATTTAGAAAGCGATTGTTAGGAGTTTGCTGTTTCTCCGATGTCTTGGACTATTTATGAAACAGCCTATAACAGTAGACAAAAAACAACTGCCATTAAAAAGACCAGCATGTAAAAACAGTTGAGGAGAGGAGATGATAAACTAAAAGATATTATGAAATCCGCCATTGTTTCTTCTGCTCATGGAAATGCATCAAATAGATATGTTTTTCAAGTAGTCATTGTGTCACAAAATAAAAGGCAAAACACTTTTCTAGAACTAGTATTTTAAAAAAATAATTTACCTATGGAATGTTCCCTAAGGAATAATAAAACAACTTCATATATGTCTTATTCTTCTTCCTTTTGGAAGCCCAAACACTTTTATCACATAAATCCAAGGCAGCATAGTACTATGTACAGGTTCCATTTGCGGCAACTGACACTTTGAGACAGCATACACAATGTATGCGAGTCAGTGTACTTGATCTCCTAGTTGCTATGACGTGTAAATATGTATCAGATGAACTCAAAAAACTTTAATGCGAATTACTGGACAACAGGCTACATTGTGCTAGCAACACCTACTGGGTAAATTTCGAGTACCAGTATTTGAGGTAAACAGTGAAAAGAATCCTTCACTAACCACAATACAGTAACTGGCAGAGTTGTATATGTATATGAAAAAATATATATAGAGATATATTAGATATATTAGATATATTTTCCCACATGGAATGTTTCCCTCTATTAATTTATATGAAAATATATAGGTGTAGATATAGACACAACCTATATCATGGTAAGCAATGTCCCACATCATTTTAATTCTGAATTAATTTCTTAATTCAGAAGTCAATGAACTCATCAGTAAATTAATTCCACCCATTAAATGTTGAAGTGGATGCACAATTATTGACAATTTCTTGCAGAAAGTGGAAGTTGTTCTGCATGAAAATAACTGTTACACACAAATTTTCTGTGTGATGAATAAATTTGAGATGCTTTATGTGTGAGATGCATGGAGAATGCTGAATACTGCTTTTTTTTGTGTTACCACACAGAGCAAAGAAATTCAGTCATGGAATGCATCACTACGAAAATACAAAAACAAGATGATGGAGAGAGCATGCACATATACGTATCATATTATAACAAAATTTTCAGACTTACTGAAAAGAATCTTTTAAAAATTAGAAAGTGTGCAGCACCAGGAAGACTTACTGGATGTGAAAATTTGGGGTTCAAAAACATTTTTTCAGTTCTGTTGGAAGACCACAGAAAACTGAACCTGTATAATAGTGCAACCTTTCTGTACATTGGCTAACGAATTATTACCCATGTGCAAATCATATGTTGGGCTACCGTTTGCTGAAATGATGCTGCAGCTTCTCCTGAATGAGTTTATACTAACAACAACAAATCCCAAAATTGAGAAAATATACAATGATTTCAGAATTAGAATTTAGAGATATTATAGCAACAGCCTGCATTAAAAACAGTGGTCTGATGGCTGCCTTTTTCTGAGCTGTGAATTCAAACTCAAAAGGGAAAGTAAAAATTCTTTGTATTTCAGAGATAGTGATGGATATCGGTCTTAAAATGAAGACAGGAGCAAATATATTTAATAATCATTTCTTAAATATAGTAGAAAGTATATGGACAAACAGTTCAAGAGAAAAATCACAGCAACTCCCATAAAATTCAGTTATATGAATGTATGACCAACTTCTCCTCCTGGAATTGAGAAAATTATACATTATCTCAAAAATAAAGTCTCATCTAGTTTTGATAGTATTTCCAACAGAGTATTAAATATTTGTTCCCATATAATTGGCCCAGTCCTATCTGCAATATGTAATGCATCACTAATTCAAAGCATCTTCCAAGAGAGACTGAAATATGCTGTTGTCAAAGCCCTATTTAAGAAAGGTGACAGGCCAGATGTCAACTACAAACATGTTTAACTGCTGACACCATTTTCCAAAATCTTTGCGGAGGTGATGTATTCTGGAATACTATTTCATTTGAAAAGCAATAATATCCTCGGCAAACCACAGTTTGGATTTCAAAAGAGTTGCTCTACTGAGAATGCCATTTACATGTTCACTCCCTCAATTTTACAAGCATTAAATAATAAAATAGTGGTGGTTGGTATTTTTTGTGACCTATCTTAAGCACTGGACTGTGTGAATCACTGTACTCTCCTAAATAAACTGAAGTTTTAGTAGGATTGATGGTATAGCCAACCAATGGATATCGTATCTAACCAAAAGAATGCAGCAAGTTGTACTTAGTAATTCAATCATTGTAGTCTGAGGACATTATTCTCAGTGGTGAGAAATCACATATGGGGTTCTCCAAGGCTCAATTTGAAGTCCACTATTGTTCCTCAAATATGTAAATGATTGACCATCTATATACAACAAGCAGAACTAGTTCTTTCTGCAGGTGACACTAATATCATCATCAAACCAAACATATATACAGAAAAAAAAATGTTAAACAATATTCTTAAACACATCATTGATTGGTTTCCTATCAGTGGTCTCACCCTTAATTTTAAAAAGACATAACATATTCAGGTCTGCACATCTAGAGGTACTGCACCAATGATAAGTGTGACACATGGTGAGGAAATAGTAAATAGGGCAGAAACTTCAAAATTTTTGTGTGTCCACATTGATAAGAATTTAAACTGGGAAACACTCATTTTTGAATTAGAATAATTGCAAATCTTGGGGAGCAACAAATCACTAACTTGACAATCTGCATATTTTCATCCAATAACATCATATGGAATAATTTTCTGGGGAAACTTTTCTTTAGGGAAAAGTTATCATTTCTCAAAGACATGTTATAAGAACAATATGTGGTGCACACCCAAGGTCATCTTTTAGACATCTGTTTAAGGAGTATGGCATTCCGATTTCTACTTCACAGTACATTTGTTCCACCATGAAGTTTTATGCAAGTAGTCCACAGCTGCTCAAAAGGAAGAATGACCTACATGGTTATAATAACAGAAGGAAAAATGACATCCATTACTCCACATTAAGGTTGGTTTTAGTATAAAAACCAACCAACCAAGTTTCCATTCTTTAGATTTTACAGCATTCAACTGCACTGATTGTATAGTCTCGTGATAATGTTGTGATAAATCATTAGATATTACCTTCTATCACAGTTGCTAAACAAACTACCTTCTTTTAAAATAAGACTAGTGTCATCTGGAAATAGTTTTCAAAATTGTCTGTCATATTTAATGGTAGATCAATAAAAACAGTGGACTTCAAACAGATTCCTAATACAAACCAAACTGTACACTACTCCACTCACATTAAAGCTTTTTGTTCCTTCACTGCAACATATGAAAGGAAAAAATGATAAGTTTCTCCTCTATTTTCATATAATGTTCCAAGTACAGCACCATCCTCAGGATGTAATGGTTCTGTCAAATTAAAGAAGATACCTACTTACCCTGAATGCCTACAAGTGACTTCACCAAAAAATGTGCACACTGATTGACAATATTTTTCTCCATAAGCATTTCTCAACTTCTGATAAATGTTTCTTATTTTCACAACTTAAGAATGCTGGAGCTGCAAAATGCATTAGACAACCCCCCACCCCCCATAATCACCTGCACGCCTGCTACTAGACGACCAGATATAGACCTAGTTGATGTTATTTGAGCACAAAGGGAAGACTGATTCTCCTGAATATTATATGTATAAAATACACTTATAAAAAATGCGTTATTTGTATTCTGTGGTATGCTTTGTATGAAATGATAGAAGATAAAGATAATGTACTTTACATTAGTAGTGCACTAAAATTTTGTTTTAATTTGCTGATTATAAAAAGTGTGCAGCACAGCATGACATATGTGGATGAAAATTTATATTTTTGGTCAGATTATTTCTTCAGTGGTATAACACTAACAACACAAATTATTTTGTAAACTCTACTAAAATAATATGATTAACACATATTCTGTTAATGCCGTAAGCACTTACTTTATTGATACAGATATAGAATGAGACATGGCAATAATATAACAACAAACTGCAAAAGAAAATCAAGGCAGTGAGGATGAGGATTTAAATATCTGAAATTGCAGGTGGACAAAAAAGATTTAAAACATACAAATAAATATGTCTGTCTTTCATGTAAAAATTTATCACAAACTGCATGACCAATGAACCAATAATCTAAAACTTGACTTCATACCTAAAGGTGTTTATACGTACAGATGTTAGCATAGCTCAATCATTATAATGAATAATTACATATGGTGGAAATACCAAAATTTAACTAGGCGTGACAATACGAAACAATTTTTGCACCATGCTATACATAAACTAAAATACTCATCCAATGTTCTCTCTCTCTCTCTCTCTCTCTCTCTCTCTCTCTCTCTAACACACACACACACACGAACGAAAAAGTGTACATAGTAACTGAAAATTATCATTTATTAAGGAGTCACAGCATAATTAAAACATGAACTCTGCTTCTTTTCGACGAATAAAAGTTTCGAAACAAAACAGGAAATAAAATTACTGTGCGTTACAGTTACTTGTTACCTTGCTCTTGACAGTCTTGAAAAAGGCAGTTCCTTCTTTTTTCATTGTTGATGTCCAATCTTTGTACTGCTGCTTCAGTTTCGAACTTGACTTCCCAGAATAATTACACGCTTCCATTTCAAATTCATCAGAAAATCCAAGGCCACTGTTGAGCATATCAAGTCTTTCTTCTATGAACTTGGAACAAAATGTAAAACTAAATAAAAGTTTGGAATACTGGTGGATATCTAATTAAAGCACACTACAACTTAAGAACTAAAATTACATAAGTGAAACATAAGAAAGAAGTGGGGGAGGGGGATTATATGGAATTCAAATGTCTTGTTCATGTCCGTATACTGTATATCAATTAGAATACACTAGTTATCAATTTACACTAAATCAAATCTAAAATTTTTTCAATGGACAGATCAGTGGACATCAGACTGACGAACAAATCTGAACAGTGGCTGACCATCAGCTGAAAGATTCATTCTACACACGGATCTTTTTTAATCAAATAGAGTTTGTATGTAATGGGACTCGAAAATTGGTGGGAAGGCAGGAGGATGCACATGACAGCTATTAAAATACAATCATCATAAGAATGTAAACAAAATAGCAGGGAAATGAGTAGTGGAGAACAGTAACTGAACACGATATTGAAATTGGAATGGTTACAGCGTGGGCTTCATGTCAAGGCATGGATTAAAAAAATATGCATCCTGGACAAGTAGTGTCATGGCATATTCCAGATCAGGATCTTATTATGTAATTAAAAGTGCACCACCTTGATTTTTTTTTAAGAACAGTAAGTACTTTGCGGTTCACTAAGGTAATGCTGAAATTCTGCTTATGGCCCATGAATGTGCAGTTATTGCCCAAAGTGAAAGCAGGGGGAAAAGTTCAGCGTATTTATGTAACACATAATCTTCTAAGCAAAATTTCCATGAAAGCAAATGGTGTATAAGAGAGAATACTGAATTGTGAAGATAAGCAATTATCAAAGTTCAAATTACAATGTTTTTGGGATTTGACACGCACTGAAGAACAGAGATCTATCAGTATTGCAGACCATAAAATAAGATACTAAAAGGAGAAGAGGAGTTTTTCTATTTGGGCATAAAAATAACCGGCAATGTCAGAAGTAAAGAGGATATAAATTTCAGACTGGCAATAAAATGGAAACTTTTCATGAATGGGATAAATAAGTTAACATCTAATACCAAACAATAGAAAATCCAGGATGGAATGTAACAGTATTATGAAAATGATAATTGCTACTCACTATATAGTGGAGATGCTGAGTAACAGACAGGCACAACAAAAATACTGTCAGAAAGTGAGCTGTCGACCAACAAGGCCTTTGTCAAAATCCTGAATCTGGCTTCAGCTGCCAGAGACTGTGGTCAATGTGTTATGAGTTCAATGTGTGTGTGTGTGTGTGTGTGTGTGTGTGTGTGTGTGTGTGTGTGTGTGTGTGTGTGTGATTTTGACAAAGGCCTTGTTAGCCAAAAGCTCACTTTTCAACAGTCTTTTTATTGTGCCTATCAGCAACTTAACATCTAATATAATTTATGTGCTAGGATGACTTTTCTGAAAGTGCTTGTCTTGAGTGTAGCGTTCTATAAAATTTTGTGGGCAATAAACACTACAGAAAGGGAAAACAAACTTTTGAAATATACAGCAACAGAAGAATACATCACGGAATAGTTAATATGGCATGAGAGGGAGAAGTGTGAGAATAAAAAATGTGGATTGAGTCCTCGGCTTGACTACAGCATGCAGTTTCAAGTAGATGTAGATTGCAATAGTTACGTGGAGATGAAGAAACTTTGACAGGAGAGAGTATCAAGGAGAGCTGCCTTAAAACAATCTGTGGGCTAAAGATGACAATAATGACAACAAGAAGTATGGAAAGTGGGCAATGAACTGAAGGTACATGAATTCCTAGAAAGTTCTTTAAAAGTGACACATGTAAAGACTGATATAAAATGAGCAATTTAATTCTCGTATCCCTCCCCCTTGTATGTTGCTCTTCGAAGATAAAAAGATTATTAGTGAGTGTGAAATTTCTTAAAGTGATTCAGAAGGATATCTTAGTATCCTTTGTGGCAATAGTAAATGAAATGTTTAGCATCAGCAGAAGATGTACATGGGGAATTCTTGCGTACAAGGAGGTAACAAATTATGACTAGCTAGTTGTGGAACAGTTACCGATTTTGAGTGACCATTGAAATGGGATGAGCCTGTAACATGTGAAAGTAACATTTTGACAACAAACTGCACTTGCTGCACAATGATAACAAAGTTCCACTCAAGGGCAGGTTTGAAGGAAAGAAAGAAGGAAGATTAGACTTTAATGTCCTGTTGACAACAAGGACATTACAGATGGACCACAAGCTCGGATCAGGGAAGGGAATCGGCTGTGCCCTTTTGAAAGAGCAGCGCTTGCCATAAGTGATTCAGGGAAATCATGGAGAATCTAAATCTGGATGGCTGGATGGGAATTTGAACTATTGCCACCTGAATAGGAGTCTAGTGTGCTAAACACTGTGCCATCTTGCTTGGTTGGCAGCTCTGAAGCTGTGTATCTTCAGAGGAAGTTCAATGGCAGGATACAATTATATCCAGAAGTTCAAGCAATTCACTTCTATAGGCACCATTATACAAGCTAGATATGGATCATGTCTATGAGATCTTGTTAAGAAAATCAACACAATTCTGCATAGCATACTGAATCTGACTTTGGCATATATTCCATGAGTTTTTGCAAATTCCAATTGACTGGTGCAAGTGGAATACGTGTGCACACTTTGGAAAAACATTTTATAATGTGGCAGAAGTTTATTGCCTTTTATTCACATATAATCTGTTTCATAGGAAGAAATTGCAGTTGAGAGGTATATTTTCTGCCTTGAGAAAAAATAAATATGAAATTCTGGAATGAAGGGGGATGGTGAGGTTAAACACACAGGAATGTGGAGAGACAGTGTACACAAAAAAAATATATGATGCTGAGTGGAAATTGAATTATAGCAGTTACAAGAAGCAAGTAGAGCCAGTGAATCTGTCGTATGACAAACCTATCTAAATAATCAATGCCAAGAGGTATTCTCGAGAGAAAAACAAAAGAAAACATTTTCTCTTGGCAGAGCTGGCTGCATTGTTGGGATAAGAAACTGAACATGGATAGGATTAGTAATGTCATAACAACCCAATCCACTTCTATCTCTATGGCATGGAAGGAAGCAACATTTCTTGTTTAACGGTGGTCATAGGTCATAGAGCGAACATATCATCTGACGATAAAATTCTTGAGAAAAAATAACTACATACCATGATGAATTTATAAATGCCTGAGGAATGTGTACAGCGATGCTTCTACATTGCAGTAATCTGTGATACAATGTGCAAAACTTTTTAAGCTCTGCTGGGAACTTATTGACTATATAGAAGATGTGAAACCATCAACTTTTCAGTCAACATCTGTATACAAGATATTAAGGTTATATGTGATTTCTTCAAAAGAATTTCCTGGCATCAGCCATGGATATTCATTGATAAAACCTAGTAAATGCACGATAGTTGTCCAAGCTGTTCTACCTAACCCATTGTGTTAGGTCTAAAATGCTCCTTAAAACTCCATTGGGGAAAGATGTTATACTACGAGCTACTGTCCAAAACAGATTAAACGGAACAGAGCTGCATAGTTGACTTCCTAAACAGAAGGAATTTGTGCTGTTGTATTTTTAGAAACTAAAGTACAATACACTTACGTAGATTTGTTGTCCACTGTACACATCAAAAGAGTTATAAACTGAATACATGAAGTTAAAAAAGGGGGAGGTGAACACATTAAAAAGTTATAAACAAATAAATAGAAGGTCATGAGTGCCAATCTATCAGCAGGTCACCTACTGCGATTTGAAAAATCCTATGCCTACTCTGATCTTATGATACACTCATTCTCATATGTCAAAGTTCACTAGAAAGTATTTGTATTGCATTCTAATCCATCTAGGGCTGGCTAGCAAGATTTTTCAGTCGAAATGGATTACGTTCTGGAGGAAAACTGCCATCACTTAGTGGCTTCTGTGTGATTACAAGAAAAAGTAGTGCATTTCTTAAATTTGCACCGCTGCTGTTCCTGTACATTATCTCAAACTGATAATATGGATCAAAAGGGGAATGCAGAATTGTGACACAAACAGGCAGTTGTGAGAAGCAAAGGTGTAGAGTGATATGTATAACTGAACTAGTGATGGATGAAAGCTATATTTAACACTTGAGTGGGTGCGCCGTTTTTCATAACATGAGTGGGTGCATGGTGCACTTCGTACACATGTGTAGAATAACTGTCTTTATGTTACCAAGGTAAACAAACATATAGGATCAAAATCACAATTTAATCTTAGTATATTTCGGCAACAATAAAATAAACTTACACGATACGAGCTAAACCACTATTTTATTACACAATAATGAAATAAATTTTCACTACAACACACTGTCACCAAGGATAGGTGTTAGAGAGACAGTAATGACCCACTTGAAGCGTAAAGCAGTGCAGCAGCATCAGATCCCAGCCAGCCACTTATTTGATCACTAATTATCTCGTAGACAACTGCCTCAATGTGGGATTATGTTGCTAGTTCGTAAATTTTTTGCAAGGATTGTAAATTTTTTCTCACCCAGCTCACTTTGTATTTTATATTACTGCTGCTCACTTGGACATATGATAACACAATTTATCACTGGTTTACCTGAAGCAATAATGGAGGAATAGGTATGGGTCTGCAGTTGTGAAACAACAAAGGAACCACGCAGGATAATTTTATTTTTGATTGGCGCACTTTATACACAGGCACACCCACTTGAGGGTTAAAAGAAAAACTGTTCCTAAAGTATCTGTGGAAGACAAATTGTTGAGAGCGATTCCAAAAGGATGGATGGACAATGAGCTTACGTGTGGCTGTGCGAGACTTGTTTGGCAATATTCACCTGGTGGGTTACTGCATTTATGTAACATGTCAGTCCTGCACACCTTCCACTGATATACAGCTGAGGAAGTGTGAGACAACTTACAAAAAGGGAAAAGCCAATTTGGTCATTACCCTGCATGCAACCAATAGATGTGTCTATAAACTGGCCATTCAAAGTTACAACTAAACAGTTTCGTATGCTATGAATGGCATACAATCACAAATACAAGATAAAGCCAATATTTATTTGCCCCCCCCCCCCAACCCCCCCTCCCCCAAATCTTAAAATTAAAGTGCACAGATTATTCTGCTCATAAATGGTATCTCCACCACTTGATGGCTTCAGTTTTGGGCAGCATGTGTTACTGAAGTCTGTAACTATAGTCATCTCACTGATAAGAGGTTCAGCAATAACAGGAATGTATTGTTCATGTATTACCCATTACATAGTTTTATATAATAGAGGGAAACATTCCATGTGGGAAAAATACATCTAAAAACAAAGATGATGTGACTTACCGAACGAAAGTGCTGGCAGGTCGATAGACACACAAACAAACACAAACACACACACAAAATTCAAGCTTTCGCAACAAACTGTTGCCTCATCAGGAAAGAGGGAAGGAGAGGGAAAGACGAAAGGATGTGGGTTTTAGGGGAGAGGGTAAGGAGTCATTCCAATCCCGGGAGCGGAAAGACTTACCTTAGGGGGAAAAAAGGACGGGTATACACTCGCACACACACACATATCCATCCACACATATACAGACACAAGCAGACGTCTCACAAGCAGACATATTTTCACTGCTTTTATTATTTCAGTGGGCAACATGTAAGGAGGTACATTTTCCCTATGTAAGAGCACCTTTTTTATGTTCTAATTTTGGTTGCTTTTGCTTCAACTTCTATAAAAATGGTCCAATAATGTTAATGACAGTCACTATTTTACTATAAAGAGACCTTTGGAGAAAAGAGAACCACTTGTATGAATATCAAGAGCTCAGACGGAAATCCAGTTCTAAGCAAAGAAGGGAAAGCAGAAAGGTGGAAAGAGTATATAGAGGGTCTATACAAGGGCGATGTACTTGGGGACAATATTATGGAAATGGAAGAGGATGTAGATGAAGATGAAATGGGAAATACGATACTGCGTGAAGAGTTTGACAGAGCACTGAAAGATCTGAGTCGAAACAAGGCCCCGGGAGTACGCAACATTCCATTAGAACTACTGACGGCCTTGGGAGACCCAGTCCTGACAAAACTCTACCATCTGGTGAGCAAAATGTATGAGACAGGCGAAATACCTTCAGACTTCAAGAATAATATAATAATTCCAATCCCAAAGAAAGCAGGCGTTGACAGATGTGAAAATTACCGAACTATCAGTTTAATAAGTCACGGCTGCAAAATACTAACGCGAATTCTTTACAGACGAATGGAAAAACTGGTAGAAGCCGACCTTGGGGAAGATCAGTTTGGATTCCCTAGAAATATGGGGACACGTGAGGCAATACTGACCCTACGATTTATTTTAGAAGCTAGATTAAGAAAAGGCAAACCTACGTTTTTAGCATTTGTAGACTTAGAGAAAGCTTTTGACAATGTTGACTGGAATACTCTCTTTCAAATTCTGAAGGTGGCAGGAGTAAAATACAGGGAGCGAAAGGCTATTTACAATTTGTACAGAAAGCAGATGGCAGTTATAAGAGTCAAGGGACCTGAAAGGGAAGCAGTGGTTGGGAAGGGAGTGAGGCAGGGTTGTAGCCTCTCCCCGATGTTATTCAATCTGTATATTGAGCAAGCAGTAAAGGAAACAAAAGAAAAATTCAGAGTAGGTATTAAAATCCAGGGAGAAGAAATAAAAACTTTGAGATTCGCCGATGACATTGTAATTCTGTCAGAGACAGCAAAGGACTTGGAAGAGCAGTTGAACGGAATGGATAGTGTCTTGAAGGGAGGATATAAGATGAAAACCATAAAAGCAAAATGAGGATAATGGAATGTAGTCGAATTAAGTCGGGTAATGCTGAGGGAATTAGATTGGGAAGTGAGACACTTAAAGCAGTAAAGGAGTTTTGCTATTTGGGGAGCAAAATAACTGATGATGGTCGGAGTAGAGAGGATATAAAATGTAGACTGGCAATGGCAAGGAAAGCGTTTCTGAAGAAGAGAAATTTGTTAACATCGCGTATAGATTTAAGTGTCAGGAAGTCGTGTCTGAAAGTATTTGTATGGAGTGTGGCCATGTATGGAAGTGAAACATGGACAATAAATAGTTTGGACAAGAAGAGAATAGAAGCTTTCGAAATGTGGTGCTACAGAAGAATGCTGAAGATTAGATGGGTAGATCACATAACGAATGAGGAGGTACTGAATAGGATTGGGGAGAAGAGGAGTTTGTGGCACAACTTGACTAGAAGAAGGGATCGGTTGGTAGGACATGGTCCAAGGCATCAAGGGATCACAAATTTAGTATTGGAGGGCAGCGTGGAGGGTAAAAATCGTAGAGGGAGACCAAGAGATGAATACACTAAGCAGATTCAGAAGAATGTAGGTTGCAGTAAGTACTGGGAGATGAAGAAGCTTGCACAGGATAGAGTAGCATGGAGAGCTGCATCAAACCAGTCTCAGGACTGAAGACCACAGCAACAACATTTTACCCTTTCTCTGTATAGATAATTTTAATGAGCCCCAGTAACAGTCCCCATCATTTATTTTGCTGACAAAGCAACTTTCACATATTTCAGAGCACTCTAACTTTGAAACCAAACCATTGCCACCACACCATTATAACCAGAAGGCATTCTAATTTTTCTTAAACTTCTCCTAAATAATTTTTAAATTATCGTGTTCAGGAATTTTTTGTTCGCCAATGTTAAGCACCATTAAGCATTCAATATCTCCATATACAAAACTTCATTTACTATATTATGTGCTTTCCTACCCCCTACCCAACTCCACCACCTCAGACAACCACTTTAAATAATCGAGAATCAATAATTTAAATGTACGACGTGTAGGGTGAGCACGTTGAGGATATCTTTCAGCATTTAAGTCTCTAGCTCTCTCTGAATTTGGTTGGCATTCTCCATAAACGAGAAGCATATCAACTTGTTCTTCAAAGGAATACATCATTCACATTTGCCTGATTCAACGATACTAGTCGTACCATTCCTATTAGTATTGTATCGCAAATCTGTCATATGGCAGTTACATGTAAATTGCACATTACATGGTGAATATTTACTATTTACACAATATACGAGAGAGAATAGTCAGAGCATGTGCTTTGATAACTGCCAATGTAATAAGGAATACCACTCAATCCATGATAAGAAGGTTGCTGCACTGCATTGATGCCAATGGTCATCACTTTGAACACCTTCTGTAAATGGGCGTTCATGCTACCTTTGTGACCTTCATTGACCTTCAAAGACCTCATTGTTACACATCGGATTCATCTCGATAGCCGCTATCAGAAAATAAGTACAAAACTACAGCATCCCAGTTAAAAAAACAAAGTTGACCTTCATATCTCTAAAGTGACCCCACCTAGCAACAAAGAACCAATGCCATATTATGGCCCCCGTTGTCCCATGCATCTTTTGTCCCACACACTTTTCAGCTCCTATCATTCTTCCAGAGTTATTCTTGGTGGCAATATTTAGTTACTCACCCTGTATAATGGAGTTTTGTCAAATTTTCGTAGCCTAATGAGCAGCAGGAAATTGACATTTTGGGGTATCAAACTGACCAGCAGGAAGTCTAGTTTTGTAGAAAAATATTTAACTGCTTGAAATTACTCAGATTAATTAAGAAAAATGTAATCAGTTATTTTAGGAAAATTACATAATAGATTTCTTCCCAATTTTCATAGCCACAAGAAGAACCAGAAATGGAGAAACTGAATATCAAATTGATCAGTGCGAGGTCTATGTTAGCAAAAAGAGATTTAGTTGCTTGAAAGTAATCAGGTTCATTATGAAAAACTTAATTTGCAAATTGAGGGAAAATTTAAATATTTCATGAACAGCTGCCGCTAACTATGTAAATGAAGTTTCAAAAGTTCATCTCTTCAAGGCGTAACTGTTTTGCACAGAAAAGTTACATTGGTGTAGGAACTGTGTAATTCTTTCTTTCATGTTGTGACAATAAAATAAAATATCAAATCGCACCATAAATTAAAATTGCTCAGCTTTCTTTTGATTTATAAACTCTTAACAATAAGAGAATCCTTATTGATATTTAAATATATTTCATGCTTTCTGAACAAAACACAAAAAACTGAAATAATGATCAAATATTTTGTGAAATGATTTGTCTAAAAGTAAGAAATAAGATAGATTAGAGAAACATCTGACATTTTATTTCCTGCCACGATACTAAACATCATTCAAAGGTGCGTCAAATCTTTCTCTAATCTATTTACTTCTTATGTTTAGACAAATCACCTTTTTTTTTGTTTATTTATCTGTGACATGGTTCCTATATTTTGATTAAATAGGTGGTCTGATTTGTATTTTCATATTAAGTCTGCAACCATTTCCTTTTCTAAAGTATCGGAGTTTCAGCTCTTGTCTTTCACAATTTTGTGACCTAGTTACTGCATTATTTGATCTGTGTATTTTCTATTGTGAACTGAATAACAGCATATGCAAAAAGTATAATAATAACTAGTCACTGTCTACATATTTTGTGTTATAAAACCTAACACTTCACAATACCACTCCGAACAACATTGATACGACTGATATTCATGAGCAAAAATTGTTGACTTATAAAAAATCTTTAATACCTGCTGAAATATCTGAAGCTGTAACATCTTCCTCAAAAATGGTTGCATACTCATTGGCCGAGACTCAATAAATGCTTCAGGATCAAATGTTATCTTCTGGCCTTGCTGAAACTTTAAAGCATCTCTATAGCCACCGATTAACTGGACAAGAGCTTTTAAGAATGCTCGAGACACACCATCACCCAACAGAGCAGCTCGGTTTCGTAGTTGCCTCTTTAAAGAATTTACCTGGAACAAAAAAATTCAATTAATAGCTGTCTTCACATTACTTCTACATGAATTTTACTTCAAATTCAAAATAAATATTTCCATACATTAATTACTGCCAACATACTTTCAAAAAACTGCTGATCCTTTATTTGATTTAAATTACAAAGAATAAGACTAAGTTCTCACTGAGAAAGAAATACGCAGTATAAGCTACAGATTAATGCTCTGCTGTAAATCAGTGTTTACACTGCTGAGCCACACTGGATTTTTAATTAGAGCGACGTACAAGGCAACAAAATCGTTTTATGTAAGACGGATTTCAAAGTGCAGAAACAATGAACAAGACCCATGAGCAAGTATATTGATTTTCAGCCAAACTTGAAGGATAGTAGGTCACCTGATGTGTACTTCCTTGAGTCTGAGAGATTGCAGCTGCTGAGAATCGTATTAGTATGTGAGGAGATTACACAGCTCTTTTTTATGCTAAGTAGCTAATTGCTTGAATTCACTGCCATCCTTGTTGATGAAGCAAGGCTGTTAAATATGGGCTCTAAAATAGCAAGAGCTTTACATTACAAACGAACTTACTGGTGCAAAATATGTTAGTGGAGTTTCCATGATTGACAACCAACTCAGTGAATTACAATAGCTTCCTAAACTGCAGCTGTAAAAAAAAAAATAAAATAAAATAAAATAAAATAAAAAAAAAAGGAAGGAAGGAATGATTTGGAAAAAAAAGGAAGGAATGATTTGATGACATGGTCTGTTAGAAGCAAAGAACGGGTTCAGGTTCAGGCTGACGACTGTTGAGGAAGGAAACTGGCTTTGCCCTTTCAAAGGATCTATTCCAGCATCCTTCTTAAGCTATTTAGGGAAATCAACAAAAACCTATATCTATATCTAAAAACAAAGATGATGGGACTTACCAAACGAAAGCGCTGGCATGTTGATAGACACACAAACAAACACAAACATACATACATACAAAATTCAAGCTTTCACAACCAACGGTTGCTTCATCAGGAAAGAGGGAAGGAGATGGAAAGACGAAAGGATGTGGGTTTTAAGGGAGAGGGTAAGGAGTCATTCCAATCCCGGGAGCGGAAAGACTTACCTTAGGGGGAAAATAGGACAGGTACACACTCGCGCGCGTGCGCCCACACACACACACACACACACACACACACACACACACACACACACACACATATCCATCTGCACAAACACAAGCAGACATTTGTAAAGGCAAAGAATTTGGGCAGAGATGTCAGTCAAGGCGGAATTACAGAGGCAAAGATGTTGTTGAATGACAGGTGAGGTATGAGCGGCGGCAACTTGAAATTAGCGGAGGTTGGGGCCTGGTGGGTAACGAGAAGAGAGGATATACTGAAGGGCAAGTTCCCATCTCCGGAGTTCTGACAGGTTGGTGTTAGTGGGAAGTATCCAGATAACCCGGCCGGTTTAACACTGTGCCAAGATGTGCTGGCCGTGCACCAAGGCATGTTTAGCCACAGGGTGATCCTCATTACCAACAAACACTGTCAGCCTGTGTCCATTCATGTGAATGGACAGTTTGTTGCTGGTCATTCCCACATAGAAAGCTTCACAGTGTAGGCAGGTCAGTTGGTAAATCATGTGGGTGCTTTCACACGTGGCTCTGCCTTTGATCGTGTACACCTTCCGGGTTACAGGACTGGAGTAGGTGGTGGTGGGAGGGTGCATGGGACAGGTCTTACACCAGGGGCGGTTACAAGGGTAGGAGCCAGAGGGTAGGGAAGGTGGTTTGGGGATTTCATAGGGATGAACCAAGAGGTTACGAAGGTTAGGTGGATGGCACAAAGACACTCTTGGTGGAGTGGGGAGGGTTTTATGAAGTATGGATCTCATTTCAGGGCAGGATTTGAGGAAGTCGTATCCCTGCCGGAGAGCCACCTTTCAGGGTCTGATCGAGTCCCAGAAAGTATCCTCTCCGGCAACTGGCAAGAGCTGAAGGTAACCCGGCAACAAAATAATCTGCCACCGCCTGACTATAATCTGTACAATCAAAATTACATTTCAAATAGCACCCAGGGACAACAAAATTTCGAATCAAGAGCAGTGCAAGATACTAACTGGCGAAACCAGGCACATAATGTGCATATAGTTGAGGTTACTCCTAACAAGGTGGTCAGTACTCAGTGTAATTCAGAACACACTAACCAGTCTTGATAGGCCCCCATTCAATGAACAGTAACAGGGGTGTGGGTATGGAACTCTTTAACAACTGTTTTCTTAGATACTATAAATGTGACGATATCAAAGCCAACCTGTGACAGGAAGATATTACTAACTGTTTAGATGAAAATGAAGACAGTACAGACAGTAATCAATGCACAAATATGTGATTTAATGGTACCCATACTACTGGACACTGGATCTACCACGAATATAATTTCACAGGGTCTGTTTGATCAGTTACAAAAATGAGGACACCTACTGACACTTCCAGTCAAAAATTGTAAAATCCAAACAGATGTAGGAGGTAAGTCTAAAGGCATAAATTTGCACGCAAGGATTCCTACTCAAATTAATAGCTTCTCTATACAATGCATTTTACTAGTAGTACACTGCCTTATCAGCCTGGACACTTTTAGGGAGTATCAACTACATATTCATGTTCGTAAGGGGAAGTGTCATTTCATTGTGAACAACAAACAATATTCAGTAGACTTAAGTCAAACACCACAGGAAGAAAACAAAAACACGCTGCTGACATTCAAATAAAATTCTTCTATTCTACTGTCATGTTTGTAATTGAGTAATCACAGAAAGAGAAAATAGGCCCCGAGAACATGCACGGCAGGGTCAATGAGTCAGTGCGCCTAATGGAAGAACAAAAGGAAGAGCTGTATGAGTTTTAATACCTTATGTACATGTTTTTGAACAATGAACTGGCATAATCAACAGATACAAATACAAAATGGAGGTCTACTCATACGAAACCACCTGCTTTTCATCTACCCCAATCCATGGGCCAAGAAGGAGGCTTTGAGGAAAGAGATCAATAGAATGTTCAACTGGGAAATAATACAACCATCCTTATCTATATATTGCAGCCCCATTTTGGCCATTAGCAAATCAAATGGTAGGCTCCGCCTCATGCTTGACACATGAGGAATAAATAAAATTATTGTGCCTGTCATGATGAGGTCTCACAACATGGAAGAACGACTTCTGAAATTCCATAACATTAAATACCTCACCGTAATAGATCTGGGAGCCTAGTCCTGGCAAATTGCACTACAAGAAGATAATTTTAAGTACACTGCCTATGAATGTGGAGGCATACTCTATGAGTTCTGTGTTCTCTCTTTTGGTTTAAGTGTCAGTGTAGGCATATTTATTTCTGCTTTAGATTCAATCTTAGGACCTGAACTGTTAAGTAGTCACTGTGTATGTTGATGGTTTACTGAATACTACGCCAGATGGTCAGAACAATTAAGCCTCTTGGCTCAAGTCTAATATAGGTTTTCAGAAAACAGAGTCACAGCCAACCTAATGAAGTCACATTTTGGTAAGGAAAGGGTTAAATTCCTTGGACACATAATATCACCTCAAGACATACTTCCAGACTCTAAAAAGCTCAGTGCTATCAGACCCTACCCTGTACCTCAAAATAAGAAGCAGTTGAAGGCATATCTTGGTTTAGTATCTTTCTTCAGAAAATTATACCACAGCAGCTTTTAAACAGTAATGCTCTATTGAATCTTCTGCAGAAGAACCACCCCCGGTTATGTACCAAGTGATGCCACACTGATTTTCACAACATTAAAGCTGCGCGTTGGAATGCCAACATCTTACATCATCCTTTTTTTTTTTTTTTTTTTTTTTTTTTGTGGTTTTCGGGCGCACAACTTCAATGGTCATTAGCGCCCTGACTACTCTAAGAATGCACCGCGAGGCACAAGTTGACAACAACAACTAAAAGGGAAAACACAATAAAAGACAGACTGACAGGCATAGGATTAAAAAACATCATCAAATGTCCTTAGCGAGGTTTGTCAAATTGATAAAACAAAGAACACGAGCAGCTGCTCGTGGGTCATCCGCTAAAATGGCATCTAAAGTAGTAGGCAGGTTAAGATCGAGGCGCAGTGTTTTAAGATCGGGACAGGACATTAAAATGTGACTAACCGTCAGCAAGTGCCCACATGGGCAGAACGGCGCCGGCGCAGCCGTCAGCAGATGGCGATGGCTGAACCGGCAGTGTCCAATTCTTAACCTTGCTAAAACGACCTCCTCCCGCCGAGAAGGGCGTGAGGAGGACGTCCAAGCCACGGGAAGAGGTTTTAAGGCCCGAAGCTTGTTGTCGGTAAGTGCAGCCCAATCGGCATGCCACAGCGACACAACGCGCCGACAAATGACCCTGCTAAAATCGGACGAAGGGACACAACAAGAAGCTGTCCGAGGCTGGAGGACCGCAGCCTTGGCCGCGGCATCTGCAGCTTCGTTCCCAGGGATACCGACATGGCCAGGAACCCACATAAAGCTAACCGGCGTACCGACGTCCACCAGCTGCTGAAGAGAGCGTTGGATCCGGTGTACGAAAGGGTGAACCGGGTACGGATCACTGAGGCTCTGGATGGCGCTCAGGGAATCTGAGCAGATGACATAAGCAGAATGTCGGTGGCGGCAGATGTACAGAACAGCCTGGTAGAGGGCAAAGAGCTCAGCTGTGAAGACCGAACAATGGCCATGGAGCCGGTATTGGAAACTTTGTGCCCCGACAATAAAGGAACACCCGACCCCGTCATTGGTCTTAGAGCCATCTGTATAAATGAAAGTCATGTTGTTGAACTGCGAACGAAGTTCCAAAAAACGGGAGTGGTAGACCGAACCGGGGGTGACCTCTTTTGGGAGCGAGCTGAGGTCGAGGTGAACGCGGACCTGAGCCTGGAGCCAAGGTGGCGTGCGGCTCTCGCCCACTCGAAAGGTTGCAGGGAGTGAAAAATGAAGGTGTTGAAGGAGGCGACGAAAGCGAACTCCAGGGGGTAGCAAGGCAGAGACATACAACCCGTATTGAAAGTCAAGAGAGTCGTCAAAAAAGGAACGATAAGAAGGATGGTCGGGCATTGACAGTAGCCGACAGGCATACCGACAAAGCAGTATATCGCGCCGGTAGGTGAGTGGCAATTCGCCAGCGTCAGCATGAAGACTCTCTACGGGACTGGTATAAAATGCTCCGATCGCAAGTCGTAAACCCCGATGTTGTATGGAGTTGAGGCGGCGTAAGATGGATGGCCGTGCAGAGGAGTAGACGAAGCTCCCATAATCCAGCTTGGAGCGGACGATCGACCGATATAGACGAAGTAGGACGGTTCGATCCGCTCCCCACGACATACCACTGAGAACACGGAGGACATTTAAAGAACGGGTACAACGGGCAGCCAAATAAGACACATGTGGAGACCAGCTAAGTTTCCTGTCAAAGGTAAGGCCTAAAAATTTGATTGTCTCCACGAGTGGGAGAGCAACGGGACCGAGTCGTAAGGACGGTGGGAGAAACTCTTTGTAGCGCCAGAAGTTAATACAGACCGTCTTCTCGGCAGAAAAACGGAAGCCATTGGCGACACTCCAAGAGTAAAGACGGTCAAGAGAACGCTGAAGACAGCGCTCCAGGACACGTGGACACTGCGCGCTGCAATAGATGGTAAAATCGTCCACGAAAAGGGAGCCTGATACATCAGCTGGGAGGCAATCCATTATTGGATTGATCGCGATGGCGAAGAGAGCGACGCTCAAAACTGAGCCCTGTGGCACCCCATTCTCCTGGCGAAAGGTGTCGGACAGGACAGAACCCACACGCACCCGAAACTGTCTATCCATTAAAAAGGAACGAATAAAAAGAGGGAGGCGACCGCGAAAGCCCCACGTATGCATGGTGCGGAGAATGCCCGCCCTCCAACAGGTGTCGTAAGCCTTCTCCAAATCAAAGAACACAGCCGCGGTCGGGCGCTTCCGCAAGAAGTTATTCATGATGAAGGTCGACAAGGTAACCAGATGGTCGACAGCAGAGCGGCGCCTTCGAAATCCACATTGTACATTGGTAAGTAGGCGTCGAGACTCGAGCAGCCAAACCAATCGAGAGTTAACCATTCGCTCCATCACTTTACAGACACAGCTGGTAAGCGAGATAGGTCGATAACTGGAAGGCAAGTGCTTGTCCTTCCCCGGCTTAGGAATCGGGACAACAATAGACTCGCGCCAGCATGCGGGAACATGTCCCTCAATCCAGATGCGATTGTAAGTACGAAGAAGAAAACCTTTACCCGCAGGAGAAAGGTTCTTCAGCATCTGGATATAAATAGAATCAGGCCCTGGAGCGGAGGACCGTGATCGGCCAAGTGCGTTTTCCAGTTCCCGCATGGTGAATGGGGCATTATAACCTTCACGATTCGAGGAGCGGAAGTTAGGTGGCCTCGCCTCCTCTGCCTGTTTGCGGGGGAGGAAGGCAGGGTGGTAATGAGCGGAGCTCGAAACCTCTGCGAAAAAGCGGCCGAAGGCATTGGAGACAGCCTCAGGGGCCACAAGGACTTCATTCGCGACCTTCAAGCCAGAAACTGGGGAGTGGACCTTAGTGCCAGATAGCCGGCGCAGGCTACCCCAGACAACAGAAGAAGGAGTAGAACTGTTGAAGGTGCTGGTGAAAGCAGCCCAGCTGGCTTTCTTGCTTTCTTTAATAATACGACGACACTGAGCACGTAATCGTTTATAATTAATGCAATTCGCCACTGTAGGGTGGCGTTTAAAGGTGCGTAAAGCACGTCGACGAGCACGTAAAGCGTCCCTACATGCCGCGGTCCACCAGGGGACCGGTACGCGACGTGGAGAAGAAGTAGGGTGAGGGATGGAATATTCAGCAGCAGCGAGAATGACTTCCGTGAGGTGTGCGACCTGACGATCGCAGCTTGTGAAGGTTTGATCCTGAAAGGTCGCCCTGGAAGAGAAGAGCCCCCAGTCTGCCTTGGAGATGGTCCAACGAGAGGAGCACGGAGAGGGAGTATGCTGCAGGAGATGGATAACACACGGGAAGTGGTCGCTCGAATATGCATCAGCAAGTGCATACCACTCAAACCGGCGTGCAAGTTGGGGAGTACAGATAGAGAGGTCTAAATGGGAATAGGTATGAGATGTGTCCGAAAGAAAAGTAGGGGCGCCAGTATTGAGGCAGACAAGATTGAGCTGGTTGAAAAGGTCTGCTAACAAGGAGCCCCTCGGGCAGGATGCTGGAGAGCCCCAAAGAGGATGGTGGGCATTGAAGTCTCCAGTTAACAAAAATGGTGCAGGTAGCTGAGTAATAAGTTGCGTCATGTCTGCCCTGGTAACGGCAGATGACGATGGAGCGTAAACGGTACAAAAGGAAAACGTGAAAGTGGGGAGAGTAATGCGGATGGCTACTGCCTGCAGGCCGGTGTGCAACGTGATGGGATCGTAGTAAATATCATCCCGGACCAGCAACATAACCCCTCCATGAGCTGGGATACCTACCACAGGGGGTAGGTCAAAACGCACAGAGGTGTAGTGTGCCAAGGCAATTTGATCGCTTGGGCGTAGCTTCGTTTCCTGGAGGGCTACGACGAGCGGACGATGCGAGCGGAGCAGCAACTTCAAGTCCTCTCTGTTGGAGCGAACGCTGCGAATATTCCAGTTAATAAGTGCCATCGGAAGAAAAGGAAGATGAGAGAAGGGGTCACCTCGAAGGCCGCTTAGGGCCTGGCTTCGAGCGAGCACTGCCGCCGCTAGCAGGAGGCAGACAGTCATCGTCCATGGGGTCTATAGGGTCATCGGCCATCTCAGGAGGATGGCCGGGAGGGGGAGCTTCCTCCGCCGGTGAACGGCCAGATGTTCGGCGACCAGCGGTGCGGCCAGGCGAAACGGATGACGGCCTGGGGCGGCAACCGCTGGGTGGCGCAGGAGAAGAAAGGCGCCGCGGCGGAGAAGGAGAACTGTGCTTCCTATGCGCCTTTTTAGAAGGACGTTTGGTGGAAGTACCGGTCGAAGGCTGGGAGGTCGAGGAACGGAGGAAGTCTGCACGGGATGGTTCCTTCTTGAAGGCCCGTGCATCTGACTTCGGGGTCTTCGACGGAGCAGAAGCTGAGGAAGTGGCTGGTGTCTGTGGGGTGATGGGAGGAAGAGGAGACGTCGACCGCGCGATCTTAGCACTGGCCGAACGGACGACCGTGGTGCTGAAGGTCAGATCGCATGTCTGGGTTGCTACCTCCCGGGTAGTCCGAGGAGAGGCGAGGACAGTGCTGTATTTCCCCGCTGGGAGCAGCGTGGGCTTCCTACTAGCCAATAGCTTGCGAGCAGCCGAGGTGGACACTTTCTCTTTGACTCGAATTTCCTGGATACAGCGTTCTTCCTTATAGACAGGACAGTCGCGGGAGGATGCGGCATGGTCACCCTGACAGTTCACACAACGAGGAGACGGAGGTGGACAGTCACCCTCATGGGCATCCCTGCCACAAGTGACACATTTAGCCGCATTGGAACAAGACTGTCGAGTGTGATTGAAACGCTGACACTGGTAGCAGCGCGTAGGTGTCGGGACATAGGGGCGAACTGAAATGACCTCGTAGCCCGCCTTGATGCGCGATGGCAGCTTAACACTATCGAAGGTTAAGAAAAGTGTCCGGGTCGGTACAAGGTCATTGTTGACCTTTTTCATGACCCTATGGACAGCCGTCACGCCCTGCTCAGCGAGGAAAGATTGAATCTCCTCGTCAGTCAAGCCGTCGAGGGATCTAGTATAGACCACACCACGAGACGAATTCAAAGTTCGGTGAGCCTCCACCCGGACAGGGAATGTGTAAAGGAGTGTGGCCCGAAGCAGTTTTTGTGCCTGAAAGGCGCTCTCAGTTTCGAGTAATAGGGTACCGTTACGCAATCTGGTACAAGATTTGACAGATCCAGCTATGGCATCGACGCCCTTCTGGATAACGAAAGGGTTGACAGAGGAAAAATCCTTTCCTTCCTCAGATCGAGAAACGACGAGGAACTGTGGGGCAGGCGGTAGTATTTTTGTCACTGTTGGCTGGTCACGTTTCCGTTTGTGGGTCGAAGTCGAAAGCGATGGAGTAGAATCCATTGCGGAGGAATCCCCCATGATTGCCAGCGTCTCCGATGGCGCGCTCCTTCCTTGTGGGGACCCTCTCAGAGGGCACTCCCGCCTTAGGTGAATGTTTACACCTCAGGTCACACCTCCCGAGAAACAGACGGAGGGACCAATCGGCATGGTCAGAAGGTATCAGCTCAGGCAATCACCCCTCCCCGGGCCTGGCCTTTACCAGGGGGTACGCGCGTGCCTTACATGTCTACCCAGGGCGGGGACTTACGCGTTACCCCGTCACCGGCTACGCGTGCGAACGCGTGGGTCGGCCTTCAGACACGCACAGGGAGGAAGGAAGAAGAGGAAAAAGAAGAGAGAGGGAGAAAGAGGACAGACTGTCTCAAACGCCGAGGCGGAGACCAGAGAAGGCAAGGAGAAGAAGGCAATGAGAAAGCAAGGAGAAGGAGGCAAGGAGAAGGCAAGGAGAAGAAGGCAATGAGAAGGCAAGGAGAAAAAGGCAATGAGAAGGCAAGGAGAAAAAGGCAATGAGAAGGCAAGGAGAAAAAGGCAATGAGAAGGCAAGGAGAAGTCAAGGGAAAGAGTAAGGAAGACAGTGAAGTGGAGAAGAGCAAAGAAAGGAACCAACAAAAGGAATGAAGAAACGAGAAGTGAAAAACCAAAAAGACCACGATTATAGGTCGTGAAACCGTCCGTCTCCGGACGCAGGCGCTAACTACCCCCGTGAGGGGGATGGTCTCCTTTTAGTCGCCTCTTACGACAGGCAGGAATACCTCGGGCCTATTCTAATCCCCGGACCCGCAGGGGGGTACATCATCCTGACATGACTCAGGATTTTTGTCTGTGTACACATACGTCTTCTCAATGGCTGGGCGCTTGTTTACTCCAAATCCTGGCACGAATGGGGAGCTTACTCCCAAGGCAATTAGTGTCGCTAGTATGACTATCTGAAGCCGAACAAGCATATTCAGTGACCGAATTGGAAGCTCTTACACTAATAAGGGCATTCAAAAAGTTCAAATATTACCTGTGGGGAAGGCATACCAAGATGTATTGTGACCATCAGTCTTTGTCCATTCTTCTCACTTGTAAACTGTAACACAGGAGGATCACTAGGTGGTGTTTGTATTTACAGGAATTTGATTTTGAAATTGTGTATATCAAATGTAATCAAAATGCAATTGCTGATGTCTTATGGAGAGTTCTACAGGTCTAGACGAATTATTGGAATTTGTGAAGAACAATTCAGAAATCAAGGTTTTGTTGATGAAAGATAAAACAAAACAGACACATTATGTTAGGATGTGTAGAAGCATGGAGCAACTACAGCGGAAGGATCTCAGGTGGCAAAAGGTAAGACTAAAACTGCTGCAGAACAATGATGACAGGCTGCAACATTTTTTTATGATTTACCAAGGTGTATTGTTTCACCGACACCACCCAGAGCAGAACCAGTGGTATGTTTGTTTACCAAAGGATCATGTTAATGACTTTATATGACACATGATGTTTGGGGACACTATGGTGTCTCCAAATGCCTTAGTAAGAAGAGCACTTACTCTTACTACCCAAATTTAAGATGAAAAGTTTTGAAGGTAATACAGAAATGTGTTGTGTATCAGAAGGCTAAGAATACAAATAAGTCAAAACTAATTGAACTACACTCAGTATTGCCTAAATGACCATTGGAGATAGTTTCCTTGGACCCAACTGTATCATATCTACAAGGGAAAGGATGTGTAAGATATGTTGTTGCTCTGTACAATGTTTTCTCCAAATATGTCATTATGTATAGTGTACGGTCAGTGACTGTGAGCACAATAATTAGGAGAATTGCAATGGTTTATCTACCCAGAGCAGCCAAGCCAGAAATACGGACGACAGACAACATATCAAACTTTACAGGCAACCGTTGGAAAGAGCTCATGAACACTCACAACATTAAACATATACTTGTTTCCAGGCTTCACCCAGAAACATGTCCCGTACAGAGCATATTTAAGGAATTTAACAGATTTATCCAAACTTACACCCTTCACAAACACACAAAGTGGATCAAATACATTATCCGAATCCAGCAGGAAGTTAATCTCCAACATAGCTCAACAGGCTTTACATCTAGGAATTTCTGTTTGACAAAAGGCAAGTAGACATTAGAGGAAAAACCCCTACCCAAGGTCCCTAGGAAGGAATTATCACATGAGGAAAAGATACGTTACCGTTGAACAAAAGGTAAAATACAGAAAACAACTGTATGAGAAGAAATTAGGACACACTGTGGAGTACCATGTGGGACAACTACTACTCATCAGGACTAATCCAAAATCAACAAAGTATGGTAAGTTGAGTCTCAAGTGGCAACTACTGTACAAAGGGCCATTTCTTATATCAAAAATTCTTCACCCAGGAACCTATAAGTTAGTACAATTCACTAGTGGTAATGAAAAAGAGCTCTAAAAAAAAAAAAAAAAAAAAAAAAAAAAAAAAAAAAAAAAAAAATTACATGAATTTATGCACTAAACATTTGACCCTGATCAAGCATGGCTTGGAGCAATGTATTTAAGTCTATATAAGATGTGACATACAGTCCATTTGAATATAATTATTACGACTGATGTTTAGTATTAAGGAAAGATTTTATTTTGCCTATTTCATGTGTGTGTTGCCTTACTAAGATGTAAGTTTTAATTATGTAAGATTTTCACTGTATGTTTACGAGCCAGAGAAGCTCAGAAAACATTACTCTCACCGAGCATGAGAAATTATTTAATTTGATGCTGTACAGCGCTGATGCAGCACATGGAAGTGGAGTGATGAGAGAACTGCGCATGCACAGTAGCTAGCTTTAAGGTTGACGACCTCCACACATGCACACAGTGCAGATTAAGCCACCAGATCACCAAAGGATGATGATTGTAGCTTAGCAAAGAAGCTTCAAGGAATCTACTCTTACAGAAACTTTATAATACAGTTTGACTACTAAGGAAATAAAATGTCTATGCTACAGAACTAAACTAAGATTAAGAAATTAGGAAGAATTAAGTGAATGAATATATATACAGAGGAAGAAGTCAACACAATCTACAGAAAACTAGCTACACACTAAGATATTATGAACAGGCGATTTACATTTGTACAAGTGGCTACCTACACGAGGAATGAAGGATATAAACTAAGCCTTGAATATACTATGAGAGATAGGATTATGCAATGCCTACGACAATACTTTTATTTTCAGGTGCAAAAAGGTAAGTCAAAATTACAACCACAGTATAAATGTGCACTCTTACAGCTCATTAAAAAACTGATAAAGAATGGACCGCATAGTGATAGAAATTGAATATATAGATATTGAAAGTGTGATCCATTAGAAGTGAGCGAGTAACTATGCACTTAATTTTAAGCTAGTATTCAAGTGTCCTTCCAGTAAGCGATGCAGAGTCATAACCTGTGTAAAATATAGAACACAATAGTTAGGTGTTTGGAACCAAAGCCGCACCAAAAATAGATAATTATATGTGTAAAAATATGTGTGAGTGTGTAAATGTGTGTAAGAAAAAGCTACAGTATGCCAGATGTATAAAATGGCTGAACTTAGGTAATAGACTACCAAAGGAAAAGGGGTCAGACCAAGCACTACAAGTCCATGTAACTGAAAACAATGCCAAGCAATTGTTGTTACAGCACATTTGCACATGAACACAAGTTGTCTCAACATTGTTTTACACTTGTTCATTGGCATAATTCTCGTAGAGGCATATTCATGCACAACAGATTGCACAAGAATGATATAACATAGCAGAAGGAAGTATAAGTCCCCAACACTGAAGTACCCTGTTTACAGTAAATGATGACACTTTTCATAACACAATTTTGTACTGTCAGAACATATCAGTAGATAGTAAACATGACGTAAGTGGATTAACATGAGTAGATAGTGATGAAATGATGTACTCAATAGTTCTCTCATGATGAACAAAGGATTGCAGTAGTAGAGAAAAACGAATGTTTCTTCCTGTCCATGATATTTCCTGTAGACCAGTCGACACATCCTAGTAAATTTGTCAGAGGCTTAACTAAACTTAATTATGTAGGCTTATCGTGATTTCATATTATGAAGCTTTCTTTCCTCAGCACCTGTAACGATGGATACTCGTGTCAGATGTGATGTATGAACACAAAACTGATGCATGTCATGTGATAATGCTGAATGCAAATATTTTGCCAATACTGGAAAATGAGATTGAAAAAATGACAACCTGTGTAATGTTAAAGTAAGATGAGACTATGAAAACAGATTGTTCACAAATGAATGTTTGAAAGGGTAATGTCCGGGAGCAAAATGTGATAAAAATGATGTAAAAAACTGAAAGATGTTACGTGATGTAAAATCCCGAGAAATGTATGTAATATTAACTGTCTTGTATGTATAATTTCTGTACAATGTTTATGTAAATTTTTTGTACAATATTTATTTAAAGAAATGAATATATATTTGCACAGAGTAATAAATACGCAAACCTGGCATGTCAATATATTTTTAAATGTTAATACTAATGTTAACGTAACAATGATGAAATGAAGAAACTATGTATACACTGCAGTGAAAAACTAAATGTTTTCTAGGACCACGTACATGAACAAATAACTGTAAATGTGGTACGAACATTTTGTGAAGATTTGAAACCTGTAATTCCATGTGTTCTCATAAAAAAACATGTGCCAGTGCCAGGCAGTAACGAACATTTATATCCTAGGTGGACACTAATATCGACAAGACATTCTACCACAGAGAGGGTACGGAAACGAAGTGTCTTTGGGATGCTGATAGAGTGAGCCTGGTCCAACCACTGAAACATGTAGCCTCCTCGCCAAAGCATCAATGTTTCTACCATGCATAAGCCTCAAAACATAACATTGCAGCAATGGGACGAACACTTTTATTGACTTCAGACAAATAAATGAAATTGTAGCACACCCATGGACAACTCAACTCAACTACAGTGCTAACAAACAAATATTTGTGCAGTATATGTCACAAGAGGTGCATGTGTTGGACAATGCCGCAATAGCAGTGGTTAGATTCCAATAATCAAACTACAGATTCCGAATTCAAATGCGCCTGTTGGTGTAACTCTTAAAATTTTTTTAGAAAGTACAAAAAAGGTGCAAACAATGTAATGTACTACCACTGTATACTGACATCCACTGATATGGAACACGCCAGTATACAGTAGGGGCTACACATATAAATAAATATTTGTAATGACTCTCATTCATGCTGTTCCCATGCAGCAAACAACAAAGATATCTTAGGGAGGTATGATCGTAACTGAGTAAGCTAAGAGAAAATTGAAAGCTATACTATCAATTTTTTTAAGTGTGTCATATTTTTTCCACCAATCGAGATGTCTGTTGGTTTTTTGAGCTGGTGCGAGAAAGATGTATGTACTTGCACTCTCTCAATATCATGTAACTAAAAGTTATAATATGCAGAAGTCGCAAGCCTTCATTCTCCTACTGAGCTACGACCTTATCTCCACATCCCGATGCAAAGAGAATTTGCATTTTCAAACTGACCTTTTCAGAGAAGAAGTCAACACGAGGAGACAATAGCCAATGCAGCTATACCAGCATTGTTGCAGATCATTAAGGACATGAGGTAAATATCAAGCCCTATACAAATCTCTAAGAATTTAATCTTCTATTAATATTACAGAATTGCCCAACATTTCTTAACCCACACACACCCGTATCTGCATGTCTTTTTGAACTCACTATTTATGGTGCAGCTGAATGTGCATTAGAGTACCTACATTAGTTCTGAACAATTTACATTACGTCTCCCCTTAACGACTGTATGCTTTCCTTTTTTTGAATGCTAATCAAAGTTTTAATTATCACTTTGAATAATTTAAATTATGAAATTAATTGTTTCTTTCTTTGCAGGGACATGTCTGCAGTCCTGGCAGACACTGAAATTGGCTGGTTGGTTGATATAATGAGTAAAGGAATGAAGCTATGAGGTCATGAGCTCTTCCTAACTGGAACAGGCAATTCAACAAAACAACACACCAAAGAAGGACCTTATGCACACAACCCAAGGAAAGAAAACCCCAAGGTCTACCGAAAGTCAATAAAGTTGAGAAAAAGGAACAAGAAAGAACAAAAGGGAGAGAAAGCTGGGGGAGGTATCAGTGGGGACAAGAAAGATGAAAGAGGTGCCCCATTCAGGGAGCAGATGGAGGCCATCAAAGGTAGAAAGTGTGATGAGGGACACACCCTCGCCACTTACCAGAGGCACCCCACCCAACAATACCCAGAAAAGATTAGTGTCGCAGACTGGGCAAGAGAAGCACAGGGAAACAGAGGAGCCAAGTCAAACAGAACATTCATAAATGGGAATGAAGAGCAAAAGAATTGGCAAGTGAGGGCAGGGGCGGAACACAAGGCCCAGGCAGCTGCTGCCTATTCGGCGCAGAGGAGACAATAGGCCATCCTGCAGACCCCTCACTGGATCAATAATGTTAAGGTGCCCTCACTTAGAGAGAATGGTAAAAAAAACCTTCATGAATAAACTGCAAAATCAGATCAGCTGCTGGGCCACTGTCTACTAACACAAGGGATAATGTGTCTGGAAGATTAAGAGTCTGCCATAGGGCAGCTCCAGGCGATGCAGAGCTGGTAAAGGGCGATGGTGTCCTTGTGAGAGGCCTGCATGGAGGACCTCTACAAATTCGTGGTCTCCATCTCCCATAGTTTGTTCAGCAAATTCAGAGTATGCTATTCCGTATTCCAGATCCTTAGAACTTGATGCGAAATACTGACTGAAGGTCTGATTCTGGAATACCAATCTCAAGATGTGGTTTGCCAGTCACCAATTTGGTCAGCCTGCCAGTGAGTTCATTCCCCAGGAACCCTAAGTGATCTGGGGTTCAGACAAAAACCTCTGAGCATCCACATTGTTTGAGGGCAAAAAGGGAATACTGGATAGTCAGAACCAAGGGATCACGAGGGTACCATCGGTCATAAGATTGTAAACTGCTCAAGGATTTGCTACCGATGAGGAAGGACTAACTGGTGCAGGAACAGATATGCTCAAGAGCACGAGAGATCGTTACCAACTGCGCAGTGAAAACACTGCAGCCATCCAGCAAGGAGTGGAGTTCATTACATCCCACACAAAGGCAAGCAAAGCCAGCATGAACATCAGTCACTGAGCCATCAATATGGACTACTACTAAACCACAACATGTGCCAAGAGTGGAGAAGAATTGGTGGCACAGGACCTTGGGGTGGGCTGAATCTTATGGACTTTCTGTTAGGTCAAGACGTGAGCTGTGGATGAAGGATGCATCATGGAGGTCTACATGAGTGGGCTCAGAGAAGAGGTGGTAGAGGGGAAAGCTAGAGATCAGAAAAAAGGGACCAGATGTGCACGGTGATCATAAACCAAGATCTGGGTCACTGTTGTGGGCGATGGATCTCCATATCTGGAAAGAGGAGATGGTAGTTCAGGTGCTCTGGGGAATAGCAGGTGTGATAACACATAATCAACAGTTGTTGGCCAGAACCCACAATGGTGGAACTCCAGTCTCTACTCAGAGGCCAATCACGGAGCTTGTTTGGAAGGCACCAGTTGCCAGTCATACTCCACAATGGTGTATCAGGTTGAATGTGAGACCCCCATAATCTACACGGGACTGGACCAATGCTTTGTAGAGCCATACCATAGTAGAGCGGCCCATGCCCCAGCTGGTGTTGCTGAGACATTGAAGAGCGTTGTGGTGCAACCAACCTGTCCGCTTTAGTTGATAAAGATGGAGAAACCATGTGAAAAAGACATCAGAGACCAACCCCAAAAAGGGATAACAGTCCACCACACTGAAGGTCTGCTCTTCAATGTAGAGATCCAGATGGCAATGGATTGTACAGAAATGGCAGACATGCATTACACAGGTCTTGGCAGCCGAAAAATGGAAGTCATGAGTGTCAGCCCAAGATTGTACTCACTGTATTGCTCCCTGCAGTCTGCATTCAGTAACGCCAATCATGGACGAACAAAAATAAATGCACAAATCATCAGCACAAACAGAGGTGGATAGGCCCTAGTGTCATCACATCACTCAGCCACTAAAAAGATAGGGACACTCAAAACAGAACCCTGTTCTACCCCACTCTCCTGCAGACAGGAGGTGCTACGCAAAATGCCAACTTGTACCTGTGAAGTGCAACTGTGGATAAAAATTGGAAGTGGGCCATGGAGGTCCCAATCATATAATATGGCAAGGATGCAGTGGCACAACGTAGTGTCTTATGCTTTTTGCAAAATGAAGAAGATTGCAAAAAGGTATTGAAGTTGGCCAAAAACCATTCAGATAGCAGACTCCTGGTGGACTAAATTATCTGCAGCAGAGCAACCAACCTGGGTCAAAGCCAAAAAGATTCCAGGATTCAAGGGTCCAATACAACCTTCAAATTACCATACTTTCGAGTAACTTGCACCGGAGACTGGTGAATCTGATTAGACAACAGCTGTCCATCTGAAAAGAGATTTTACCAGATTTCGGATCTGGAATAATGACATTGTCTTGCCTTTGGGAAGAAAATTTTCCCTCGCTCCAGAGATGGTTAAAAAGGGCAATTGTATGATGCTGGCTAACTGCCGATAAGTGCTGAAGCGTTTGATTGTGTACCCAGTCCGAGCCAGGAGCAGTGTCGAGGTAGAGAGCAAGAGCACTAACAAATTCCCACACTCACTAAACGTAGTGTTATAAGGCTCCAGGCAGTGGGGAATGAAACACAAAGGAAGTCATTCCAGGTGGTACCTGAGAAGAAGAATCCAGGTGACAGTGGAGCGATGCTGAGGCCTGAGCGAAATACTGAGCAAGATGCTCAGCGATACAGTTTGGGCTAGTGAAGATAACACCATTCAGGGAAATTCACAGGATGCCTGTACGACGACAGTGGCTGGATATTTTTTTTAAAAAATATGGTTTTAGGGCAAAAAACTGCTATGGTCATAAGCGCCCATTCTGTGGCTTAGTGAAGGGTAAAAAACCAAATTTCATATGAGCAGCGATGCGAGAGAAACTCAAGGAGGGAAACTAAAAACGGAAGGAAATCTTAGGAAAGTGCTATTTGAAGGTGGGTGGTTTTCCCCGAAAAAGAGCTTCAAATGACCGATGCCATCTCACTGACACTGATAAACTCAAGGACGCGATCGACTGACCGCATGTCATATGCTACAAGGGAAGATATATCAGGTGACAGCTGTAAACGGGCACGTAGAAGATTAAAATATGGGCACTGAAGTAGAAGGTGTCTCACTGTCCACAGTTGAGAGCAGTGGGGACAAAGCGTGGGAGGATCGCCACTTAAAAGATGTTGAGAGCTAAAAAGACAGTGCCCTATCTGGAGTCTAGTTAAAATTACCTCCTCCCGACAATGATGCTGAGAGGAAGAGGTCCAAGCACAGGGAAGAGGTATTGGACAGCCTGGAGAACAGCATAAAGCTCTGCAGTAAAAATTAAGCACTGGTCAGGAAGCCAAAATCTAATAGGGGTGTTGCCCACAATACAGGCACTCCCAACACCAAATGTGGTCTTTGAGCCGTCAGTGTAAATAAATGTGGCCTCCTCCATTTGTGCGGATAGAGCTGCAAATGCCCAACAATAAACTATAAGGGGTACTAATCCTTGGGAAGCTTGCAAAGGTCACGGAGAAGGCAGGTCCAGGGGCAAAGCCAAAGTGGTGCTGTACCCTCATTTGTCAAAAAGTTTTTCGAAATTGGAAGGATAGGGAATGTAGCAGTTGACGGAAGCAGACTCCTGGTGGTAGCAGAGAGGAAGGGCGTCCTGCATATCCTAAATCCAAGGAGGTGTCGAAAGAAAGGGCATGGATCGTGTGAGCAGGCATGGAAGACAGATGACTAGTGTAACGACTCGGAAGGAAAGCTTGCCGATTGGACAACGGGAGGTTCAGCAGTCTCAGTGTAAAGACACTCCACGCAGGTGTAAAATGCTCCAGATGCTAAACATAATCCACGGTGGTGGACAGAGTCGAGATGCCGTAGAATACATAGCCCTGCAGAGGAGTAAAATAGGCTTCCATAGTTCAATTTCACGCGCACCAAGACACAATATAGGTGGAGGACCACCTCATGGTCCGCTCCCCAGGAGGAACCACTCAGAACACGGAGGCTGTTGAGGGATCGCAGACAGCGAACCGAAAGATATGAAACGGGAAGATCAGCACAGTTTCCTGTCAAACATAAGTCCCAAGAATTTGGCGATGTCCGCAAGCAGATGGTCAACAGGGCCTAGATGTAGAGAAGGCGGATAAAACTCCATACAATGCCAAAAATTTACACAGATGGTCTTACTGGGAGAAAATAGGAAGCCGGTTTCAATGCTACACGAGTGGAGGTGATCGAGACATCACTGAAGACATTGTTCAAGAAGGCTGGTCCTTTGAGAGCTGTAGTAGATTGTAAGATAGTCGACAAAGAGGGAGCCTGAGACATCAGGAAGGAGACAGTCCATAATTGGATTTATGGCAATGGCAAACAGTACAACACTTAGGCACCGGGAGAAACTAGACGTGTTGGATAACCGTCGAATTCGACTCCAAACCACAGACAAGGGAGTGAAGGTGTTAAAGGGGCTGTTTAAGAAGTCCCAGCTTGCCTTCTTCTTATCATGCATGATGTGACAGTATCGTGCACGTAACTGCTTATAGGAGATACAATTGGCCAATGTAGGATGGTGGCGGAAAATGCGAAGAGCACATCTCCGCTCACAATTTGTGTCACGGCATGCCTCATTCCACCAAGGAACTGGGGGAGGTGCCGGGGCAAAGGGGAGGTATGAGGTATTGAATGTTCCGCTGCTGTAGGAATAACTTCCATAACACGAGTGACCTTATCATTGATGCTAGGAAATGGACGGTTATCAAATGAAGTTTTCAATACGCTTGGAAAAACTTCCATCATCTTGGGCGCATAGATGACAGTTGTGGCTGTAATCGAAGGACAAATGGAAAATGGTCACTCGAGTGTGGATCAGCAAGAGCAAACTATTCAAAGCTCCAAGCTAGCTGAACAGTACCAACTGAAAGGTCCAGATGAGAGAAGGATGACGTGAAAGCAGACAAAAATATAGGTTCCCAGTCTTGAGGCATACAAAATCCATTTGGTGGGAGAGGTCAATCAAAAGGGAGCCTCTCAGACAAGGATGCAGAGATCCCCAAAGCGGGTGGTGGGCACTGAAGTCCCCAACCAGCAGATTCGGGAGGGGGGAGGAGGGAGGGGGGGGGGGTAGCTGACCAAGGAGATGAAGGAGATCAGCTCTCGCCATTGGTGTGGACGATGGAATGTATATGGTACAAAGAGATAAGGTGATCCAGAAAAGGAAAGACGTACAGCGACAGCTTGGAAGGAACTGTTTAAGGGGACTGGGTGATAATGGATAGCATCATGGAGAAGATTCATAAGTCCCCCCCCATGTGCTGGAGTGCCATCAATAGAGGGGAGATCAAACCGGACTGATTGGAAATGAGGGAAAACAAAGCAATCGTGGGGAAGTAGCTTTGTTTCCTGAAGACAGAAGACGACCAGGGAGTAGGATCTTAAGAGTATCGACAAATCATCTCTATTGGAGTGAAGTCCGTAGATATTCCAATGGATAATTGGCATAGGATGGACAGAAAAAGGAAAAATCTCAACACGGTTGCCATCAATTCAATGACCGCTGAAAGCCAGCGGCCAACAGCCTGGAACGACAGTCAACCCAAGGCAGAAGATCCTGATCCAGGGGTAGCTCCTGCTGCCAGTGATCGGGTGGTTGATTAGCCGCCAGCAGTGAGTCTTAGCGACCCCGAGATGGCCGAGGGCGGCTACTGCTGGGTGGCGCTGTAGCAATGTAGTTCGAAGCAATGTTTGTGCCTGGAGGACACTGTCTGTTTCTAAAAACAAGGTGCCATTTCATAACCAGGAACAAGACTTGACAGGGCCTGCAATTGTGTCAACACCTTTGTGAATTACGAAAAGGTTGATTGTGGAGAAGTCTTGACCTTCGTCAGACTGAGAAAAAACTAGGAACTTTGGCACTGATGGAAGAATTTTCCATGGCTGAGACTGATCTAGCTTTCTCTTGGGGGCAGAAGTTGTAGAAGTAGAGAAACCATTGTGAAAGTATCCCCCATGATTACTGGTGTCTCCGATGGTGTGCACCTTCCTAGTGGGGGTCCTCTCTGAGGGCACTCCCGCCTTAGGTGATTGTCCACACCTCAGGTCATACCTCCCGAGAAATGGGCGGAGGGATCAATTGGCACATTCAGAAGGTACCAGCTTGGGTAATCACCCCTCCCTGGGCCTGGCCTTTACCAGGGGGTACGTATGTGTCCTACTTGTCTTTATGTGAGGCCATTCCAGGCAGCTAAAGAAGTGGCAACATTTCCACTTCTTCCAAAAAAGAATTATCACATAATACTCCATTTTATCAACAGGCTACACCATTTTACTCTACTTGTCACATAACTGAGATATTTGCACTGTTATCAAAAATGAATTATCACATAATACTTGATTTTATCAATGGGCAACACCATTTTCTCTTAGCTCCTGTAACATCACACTATGGTACAGTGAGACAAGGACTTCAGTGTGCACCAGGAATGCAGACCTATACCCACTAACAAATAACTAATTACATAACTTTATTTTTTCAATGTGATAATTAAAACTTTGTACTATACATCAACACATTGGTGTTATGAATTCATAATTTTAACTCCATTGGTCTATAAAGGAGTGAATGGTTAATTTTTTACTATTTTTCAAAATTTTCCTCTCAATTTTTAAACCCTTTTTTGTTATTTGAGGTGATTTCAATAATTCAATTTAAAATCATCACGCTAATAATAAAATCTAGTCAGAGGAGATGCTAAAGTAACAAATGATTTCTGAAGAGAGGCAGCCGCCTTTACAGTAGCTGACCTAGCCCTGCAACATTAAGCAACATAGCTTTGCTATGCTGGTACTGTCAATATCTAAAAACAAAGTCAAACTACAACCAATATATGTCCTAGAACAGGCAGCTCTACTGTATGCCTTAAAAGTTGATGGCATCATCTGGAGTAAGATATTCCAACTGTAAAACAGTCCCCGTTCTTGAGGAAAGTATTTTCCCTGTGCAGGATGATTACTTTGAAATAAACATTTTACTGCATGATTTATCAGTTAGCTAATTTCACCCCCTTGTACATTATTAAGCTACATAATAGTACAAGGGCAGTTCAATAAGTAATGCAAAACATTTTGTTTCTGAAACAGGGGTTGTTTTATTCAGCATTGAAATACACCAGGTTATTCCCCAATCCTTTAGCTACACAACACTATTTTTCAACGCAATCTCCATTCAATGCTACGGCCTTATGCCACCTTGAAATGAGGGCCTGTATGCCTGCACGGTACCATTCCACTGGTCGATGTCGGAGCCAACGTCGTACTGCATCAATAACTTCTTCATCATCCGCGTAGTGCGTCCCACAGATTGTGCCCTTCATTGGGCCAAACATGTGGAAATCCGACGGTGCGAGATCGGGGCTGTAGGGTGCATGAGGAAGAACAGTCCACTGAAGTTTTGTGAGCTCCTCTCAGGTGCGAAGACTTGTGTGAGGTCTTGCGTTGTCATGAAGAAGGAGAAGTTCATTCTGATTTTTGTGCCTACGAACACGCTGAAGTCGTTTCTTCAATTTCTGAAGAGTAGCACAATACACTTCAGAGTTGATCGTTTGACCATGGGGAAGGACATCGAACAGAATAACCCCTTCAGCGTCCCAGAAAACTGTAACCATGACTTTACCGGCTGAGGGTATGGCTTTAAACTTTTTCTTGGTAGGGGAGTGGGTGTGGCGCCACTCCATTGATTGCCGTTTTGTTTCAGGTTCGAAGTGATGAACCCATGTTTCATCGCCTGTAACAATCTTTGACAAGAAATTGTCACCCTCAGCCACATGACGAGCAAGCAATTCCGCACAGATGGTTCTCCTTTGCTCTTTATGGTGTTCGGTTAGACAATGAGGGACCCAGCGGGAACAAACCTTTGAATATCCCAACTGGTGAACAATTGTGACAGCACTACCAACAGAGATGTCAAGTTGAGCACTGAGCTGTTTGATGGTGATCCGTCGATCATCTCGAACGAGTGTGTTCGCACGCTCCGCCATTGCAGGAGTCACAGCTGTGCACGGCCGGCCCACACGCGGAAGATCAGACAGTCTTCTCTTGACCTTGCGGCGATGATGACACACGCTTTGCCCAATGACTCACCGTGCTTTTGTCCACTGCCAGATTACCGTAGACATTCTGCAAGCGCCTATGAATATCTGAGATGCCCTGGTTTTCCGCCAAAAGAAACTCGATCACTGCCCATTGTTTGCAACGCACATCCGTTACAGACGCCATTTTAACAGCTCCGTACAGCGCTGCCACCTGTCGGAAGTCAATGAAACTATACGAGACGAAGCGGGAATGTTTGAAAATATTCCACAAGAAAGTTCCGGTTTTTTCAACCAAAATTGGCCGAGAAAAAAAATGTGTTTCATTACTTACTGAACTGCCCTCGTACAAAATGTTGTGTATATCACATAACATATTCCACACATCTGATTGGGGGAAGCAACAAGTAATAGTGTCCCTAATAAAGTTTCACATAATTATAGTAGGTAGGGGAACAACTACCTCAAACATGAAGTCCATAAGTAAAATTCAAAAACACAACCTTTATGCAGATATTTCACTGTGCCAGTATACAACTCATTAAAGTATGTTAGTATAACTATTAAGGTTAACAGACACTTGGGGTGGCCAAGATCTTAAAAGAAACTACACAGGAGGATGAGTTCATTAGGAAAAACAAATCTAGTGATCTATGGAGCAGGGTGTACACGGGGACAAGCAAAAAAAAGTTCCCAGATTATTCCCGGATATCCCGTTTAAAAAAATATGCAGTTCTCGGGCGAAAATACACTTTTTCTGTGCTAAGTGACAGTAGGTTTTCTACAGATTTTCCCTCGGAACTGTAAAACTTATCAATCCTTTGAATGGTTAACGTTTTATACACTCTCGTAGAACTTCCCGAAAAAGAAGTAAAGACGGGGGAGAGAAGTTTTGGAAAGACTTTTAATGAAAAAAAAAAAAGGAGAAGAGTTTTGGAAAGACCTTTGATTTGCAGGAAAATACATGCTGCATATTTTCGTATTACGAAAGTATATATTCAAATTGCACCAAACACAGCGCGTTAGTTTGCGGAGCGCTGAAACCGAGGTTGCGAAGCCCTTTTGTAGGCCAATCATATCTCATGCCACGTGATCTCGCCAGCCAATGACAGCAGATATTCAGAGCATAGGACACATATTATAGTCAGCCAATAGCAAGATCACTGGTTACGTATCGTGAACACAAAAAGAGGAAAAGTTAACAGTTTACATTGATATACATAGTATAGCTACAAGAAAAGCTAATCTTTCACATATAATATTGGTATCTAAGATTAACAAGCTACAACAGAAGCTAAGCTTTCACATGTAATACACTTTCTTGGAGTACCAGTAATCTACGATCTCATGTTTGGTTCTTTATTATGTCATAATGCCATACATGGCAGAAGATGATAACGTGCACTTGAAATTCAGTGATCAGTTGGAACTAGCCAATATTTTGGAATGAAACACTTCGTTTCAAATAAAATGATTGCCTCAGCGGAAAGATTAATAAAGCCAAATTTCTTTAGCAAACTTGCAAAAATAACTTCATTGTTCTGCAAGGCAATTAATGCATGACTGCTAATAAATTGGAAATAAAATAAAATCAGAAAACTGAAAGTAATAATATATTTTTGCCCTCCATAATTATGTGAATGTATTTTAATTCACTTGATAGATCCCGGCCACAGAAACCCTTTTAGTTTTCATTTGACGTGGGAGCTGCAAACGAAGAGAAGCAGCGAATTCACTTAACGCAAACATCGGTCACGTGGAAACTAACGCCCTCCCCACTACAACTCAGACAATTCTGTGCATGCACGAATCTGGCAGCTAGGGCGCGTGATAAAAATGTTTCTCGTTTGCTTCTGGCTGCTTGCTTGTTTCTAACAAACCTAATGTGAACAGTTGTAACGTCATGCAGCAAGCAGTTTATTGTTACAAAGAATTACATAGTCTTCACCCTACCGCCTTTGACATATTTTTGCTATTTGCAGACGCTTGTGCGTGCTCGGTGTTTTGTTGTAAATTGCGCATTTCCTTTGCCACTAAAGTTTTATTTTTTCCCTCTCGTTTACATTTTATTCTGCTGTATCATTCTCCAGTAGCAAGAGAATCAATTCTTACCAGTGAAACTTACAAAAATTTAACTTGAAGCTAAAACAATGAAAAATTCCCGGAATTCCGAAAAATTCCCGGGTTTTTTCCGGTTTTCTCCCGGATGAAAAAATTCCCGGGTTTTTCCCTGATCTCCCAGTTGTCCCGGGTCGTATACACCCTGATGGAGTGAAGTGTGGAATACTGGATCCCTTAATCAGGTAGGCAGGCTAAAGAATTTCAAAAGAGGAATGGATGGGCTGAACTTAGATATATTGGGAATGAGAAGTGCAGTAACTGAAAGAACAATACTTAGTCAGCTGAGTACAGTGTTGGCAATACAAAATCAAATACATTGTTGTTATTGTTGTCTTTAGTTTGAGTATTAGGTACCAAATGACAGACAGGGAAAGAAATACAACATAAGATGAATGAGCAATTTTAAGAGCTGAAATTATTGAAGGCAGCAGAGGATCAGACAAGCAAAAAGACAAAGTCCAATAAATTTAACCGACACAGAGAGAAAATGTATGCAGACAAAAGGGAATACAGGTATCTAATAATGAGTTTGATGGTAAGTGCGAAATGGCAAAGCAGGCTCAGGAAAGATAGATGCTGTGATGTGCAGCATACAGAAGAAAAAAAAATAATTGAAGAAATGAGAAGCAGCTTCATGACTATGTAGAACTCAGATGAATCAAAGAAAGAAAGTCTGAAAGATGGAAGAATTAAATTTAATGACTTTACAATTGAGATGGACTTGAATACAATAATATAGAAAAAGAAGAACATGATGATGATGATGGGATGAAAGATGTGATATAGTGAGAAGAATTTGACAGAGCACTGGAAGACCAAAGTCTGAAAATGGCACGTGGAGTAGATGACATTCCTTCAGAATCATTAAGATCCTCAAGAGAGCTAGTCAAGAAGAAACTATTCAACCTAATTTTCTAAACATACAAGACAGGCGAAACACCCTTAGACTTCAAGAAGAAAGTAATAATTAAACAGTGGAAAATCCAGGATGGAATGTAACAATATTATGAAAAGGAAAGTTGCTATTCACCACATAGCGAGGCCGAAACCTTCATTTTTGACAGCCTTTTTGTTGTGCCTATCTGCGACTCAGAAAGTAATAATCCCTATTCCAAAGAAAGCATGTGTGAATTGGTGTGATCATCACCAACCAACCAGTTTAACGAGTTGTGATGCAAAATATAGCCACAAATTATTTACATGCTGTTTGAAAAACTGGTAGATGTTGACATGGGGGAAGATCAGTTTGGATTCCAGAGAAATATACAACATACAAGGAAATACTCACTCAGTTATTTTAGACGACAAGTTGAATAAAGGTAATTCTACAATAGTAGCATTTGTATATTTAAATATAGTTTTTCACGATATTGAATGGACTGCACTCTCCGAAACACGAGGTAGCAAGGATAAGGTAGGAAGCAAAGGTAGGAAGCAAAAGAATTTTTACAACTTCTATAGAAACCAGAGAGCAGTTATGAGAGTTGAAAGATATGAAAGGGAAGCACTAGCTGAGAAGGGAGTGAGACAGTGTTGTAACCTATCCCCAATATCGTTCCACCTGTACATTGTGCAAACTGTGAAAGAAACCAAGGATAAACTTAGATAGGGAGTTAATGTTCAGGCAGAAGAAATAAAAGAATGTGGTATTTTTCCAGTTAGGCTGCTGTTTATGAGAGAGAATCCTGAGCCGGCATATCAAGCATAGAGGTATATTACATTCTGGATTTTTATGTTAAAACACGGTACAGTATGAAAAGCAATGTCCTTCGAATGTCAGATGTTGATTGAGTGCTTGAGTCTTATTTGCAAAAAAAGCAGCCAAACAAACTGGAAAGTAATAGTGTCAGAGAGTAATACAGGTTACAAGGCAACACTTGAAAAGGGGAAAGTTTTTCTTTTTCAATGTAAAAGTGGTGAATTAGCAAATCTCCAATTTTTTTTTTTTTTTTTTTTAAGTACAATCATTAGTTGGAGATTGTTAGAGCACTAGCAGAATTTTTCTATGACTCAACACCTTGTCCACCAATGGACTGAAGTTGAAGAATAAATAAGCAGTGGTCTGGTATTCTCATGTTAATTTTTGAATGTGGATTTAAAGAGATTTTAAATTACAATATGGTTAAGCAGCAACAGTAAATTACATGGCAGTCAAGAGGTTGCAACATTTTAATATACAAAATAAAAGGCCTTTTATGAAATTTGTTTTGGGAAAATAAAATAAAAAGCATTTTATAAAAATTGGTTCTGGATAGTTTCTTTTTGTGGAAACCATTATAATCAATAAAAGCTAAAAAGCAAAGAGAATACTCTGACAGCTACTACCACAAAAAATTGCCACTAATCCAAAGTCATATTAGATGTTATTCAAGCTAAAATCATCCACCTTTAGTATAACAATTCATCACTGGTGATGGTTCTGCTAAGTAAAAGAAAGCACTTCAGTCTGTGTATCTCATAAAAAAAGTAAAAAATACAAGTGATTTATTCTAGAAGCATTCCACAATAATCATTCAGTGATTTAAGCTTAATAATGGTGAAGTTCTTAAGAAACAATCATTTTAACTGGGAACAATCATAATGAGTTTCCCTGGGAGTATCAGATACCACTATTTTTAAAAAATATACAGGGCAAAATATTACAAACACCAGTGTAACACGTTAAATTTGTCACTGCCAAAATACACAGCTGACTTGACAACTACAAAAACATATCCAAAATGTAGAAAAGGTTGAAATAAAAATCAGCCCGAGCACAAAAATGCCACATTTAGTTAATACATACATGTTTATTGAGTCAACAACAAAGGAAAAGAACAAATAAAAACTTTGAGGTTTTTGATTACATACTAAGTTTTACAGATTGGAAAGAGGAAAGAGTTTGTAACAAGAACATCAACTAACGTAAAACAAAGGTAAAGGAATGCAGTCAAATTAAACCAGGAGATGCTGAAGGAATTAAATTAGGAAATGGGAAAATAGAAATAGTAGACAAGTTTTGTTACTTGTGGAACAGAAAAAGTGTCAATGGCCGAAGTAGACAGGATATAAAATGCAGACTGTCAATAGCAAGAAAAGCATTTCTGAAAAGATACATTTGTCAACAATGAATATATATTTAAATGTCAGGCAGTTTTTCTATGAAGGTACATGCCTGGAGTCTAGTCTTGTACAGAAGTGATACACGAATGATAAACAGTTCAAACATGAAACTAATAGAAGCTTTTGTGATGTGGTGCTACAGAAGAATACCGAAAGTTAAGACTGAATAACTAATGAGGTGGTACCAAATCGAACTGCAGAGAAGATGAAGTTACAGCACAGCTTGACTAGAGGAGGAGATTGGTTGAAAGGACATGTCATGAGGCATCAAAGAGTCATGCACTTGCTTAAGAATGGAAATGCGAGTTGTAAAAATTGTTGAGGGAGATCAAGTCTTGAATATAGTAAGCTAGTTAAAATGGATGCAAGCTGCAGTAGTTGTGCAGAGATAAAGAGGTTTGCACAAAAGAGACTAGAGTGAAGAACTGCAGCAAACCAGTTTTCATGCTAAAGAAAAAGAACAATAACAATGATAATGGTCAGCATCATCAAGGTCCAAACTAAGTTTCTCTTGTAATTATGGATTCTTAGGTGATTGTGCAGTTCAAAAATCCAATCTTCAAAAGCAGACTTGCCCACAGCAGTGATACCGGTATATATTGGTTACTCTGAAGAGCAGACTTGTCAAAAATGGTGGTATCTGTTAATTGCAGCTGACAAGCACATGTTCTTTTCTAACTGTCCAACTGTCTGATTAGTTTTCAATATCATTTTTTGAAAACCTGTGATCTTTCGTGGGCGATCTGATATCGTACTGGGTGAGTAACAGTAGTGTTCTTGTTGTTGTTGTTGTGGTCTTCAGTCCTGAGACTGGTTTGATGCATCTCTCCATGCTACTCTATCCTGTGCAAGCTGCTTCATCTCCCAGTACTTACTGCAACCTATATCCTTCTGAATCTGCTTAGTGTATTTATCTCTTGGTCTCCCTCTATGATATTCACCCTCCACGTTGCCCCCAAATGCTAAATTTGTGATCCCTTGATGCCTCAGAACATGTCCTACCAACCGATCCCTTCTTCTTGTCAAGTTGTGCCACAAACTTCTCTTCTCCCCAATCCTATTGAATACCTCCTCAATAGTTATGTGATCTACCCATCTAATCTTCAGCATTCTTCTGTAGCACCACATTTCGAAAGCTTCTATTCTCTTCTTGTCTAAACTACTTATCGTCCATGTTTCACTTCCATACATGGCTACACTCCATACAAATACTTTCAGAAACGACTTCCTGACACTTAAATCTATACTCTATGTTAACAAATTTCTCTTCTTCAGAAATTCTTTCCTTGCCATTGCCAGTCTACATTTTATATCCTCTCTACTTCGACCATCATCAGTTATTTTACTCCCTAAATAGCAAAACTCCTTTACTACTTTAAGTGTCTCATTTCCTAATCTAATTCCCTCAGTATCACCCAACTTAATTCGACTACAATCCATTATCCTCGTTTGGTTTTGTTGATGTTGACCTTATACCCTCCTTTCAAGACACTGTCCATTCCGTTCAACTGCTCTTCCAAGTCCTTTGCTGTCTCTGACAGAATTACAATGTCATCGGCGAACCTCAACGTTTTTATTTCTTCTCCATGGATTTTAATACATACTCTGAATTTTTCTTTTGTTTCCTTTACTGCTTGCTCAATATACAGATTGAATAACATCGGGGAGAGGCTACAATCCTGTCTCACTCCCTTCCTAACCACTGCTTCCCTTTCATGCCCCTCAACTCTTATAACTGCCATCTGCTTTCTGTACAAATTGTAAATAGCCTTTTGCTCCCTGTATTTTACCCCTGCCACCAATAGAATTTGAAAGAGAGTATTCCAGTCAACATTGTCAAAAGCTTTCTCTAAGTCTACAAATGCTAGAAACATAGGTTTTCATTTCCTTAATCTCTTCCAGAGGACACTGTGCCAGTATGTTCACACTGTGGATGCCCTGTACATGTTGTACTCTACTAAAGAGGAAGAAGACAAGTTTTTTTTATAACTACTGCCCCATCAGAAGTCAATCATCACAATGTTTCTATTTGAGCCAGCCAATTGCAGATGACTGTAGCAGACCATACCCTGGACAAGGCTTCTCCCCAACACACCAAAGCCACTTCCCCTCACCATACAAAGGTGCCAACAGCTTGCCTAGCCATCAAATTCAGTCTATCATCTGTGGAGCAGAGGCTGCCACAGACAAAAATTCATGCGAAAAGTCACCTAGATGTCCAGAAATCTCACTGACATCATCAACAAAGGCCAACCTGTCCAGACATCAGTCGACTATGGTTTCTTTCTGAAAAGTCAAATTTTTATCATCACCAGCCAAAGAGGATTATGTTCTGTGATACAAAATCGATTGTGCTGAAGGTCCAACCACAAGGAATATAAACTGCAAGAATAACTAGCAATGATAGAACAAAGCCCTTCAAATGTTCTGTTTTAACAGGCTGCAATCAATTTTATTCTCAGGTGGGACTTCTTGCAGGCAACAAAAGCAGTCAAAGACTGTGGAAGACCCAAGCTCCACTCTGACAAAGTTATCCCAACCCCCCCCCCCCCCCCCCCCCCAATCACAAAGATTGCTCTAGATGGTTTTTAGCCATCAAAGACAATGTTAGTGCATTGTTATCAACAAGATGAGTTACAGTCATCAATTTAGATTCTCAGTTAAACTACAAAGCTTTTGAAGATTGTGAAAAGCTGCTCAGGATCACAAAAGAAATCTAACATTAGTGAAAACTGTATTACAGATGGTCAAGAAGAACTTTTGATCACTAACTGTCATGAACAGCCACAACTCATCACTAAAAATGTGGGTACAGATGGGCAAACCAGTCCAGGAAGGGCAGCTTAATGCCATCAATGAAGAATGGTGATCCACCACCACTACAGACAAAAGAAATGGAGGTAGCTGCTACTGACCTGCCAACAGGATCTGAGGAACATAGGTGGCAAGTGTTAATTATTTTGCACAAATTTTCAGATGCTTTCAAATCTGGAGAGAAGAGGAGACAGGTGAAGCCAACCCATGGTAAATCACAATACCAATACTAGGCAACATCCAACAATTAGATAGGGTTCATATAGGGTGTTGCCATCCGAATGAAGGATTATCTGGGAAGAAGTGGAGAAAACTCTGAGGGAAAGCTGACTTTGGCTCAATATTGCCATAGAATGGGCACACAATGGAATTTAAAAAAACAAGGGTCTTTACTTATGCATCTTTATACCGGGACTACATTATAAAGGAGGTAACCAGGATTAGAATAAATGTAACAATTGTAACAGGGATTAGCAGGGACCTACTTAGTAAGGAATGGCAGTGGAAGCAAAGACAGATGCTTGACACTTGTAGGGAGGTGGGAGAAGCAGTTTTGAAAACGACCTAGGCACCTTAGGGTCACCTGTCATCACTTGATCCCATAGTGGGCAAGAGCTGCCAAACTCGTCTCTTAGCGTATGTGCCATTTCAGCCCTCCTCTGGAAGGTCCCAGACGCTGTTACTTTGCCTCTGTAAGTGTAATGCCATACAAACTCCAACAGTCAGTAGTTTTACTCAAAATAATAATGGTGAGACAGCTATCAAAGACTCGAATATTTTGTTCACAATGGAACAACTTTAAAACCAAGAATATTTTACTAGGTTTCATCATTACTGAAATAACCTACACCTAAGCTATCTCCAGTCTTGACTGTAACCAATTTCTAACTGCTCCACATTGAAGACTAAAGTGAAAAAAACCCTTTTCAAATAATGACACTATGATTGCTGGTGTGAATGTTGTTTCAAGACTGACTTTTTTCCTTGAAGGATTGATTTGATAGAGGAACTGACTTGTACTGTTATTTGTCTTCCTAGATCCCTTCATAACAGGGTATAAAATCACTCCTTTAAATATGTAAAGGAAATAGAGAATAGTACTTAGATATTTACATTATCTCAATCCAATGCTATTTAAAATATCACAATTCTCAACTTCTGTATGAACAATATAATGAAATTTTTCTTCCTTTAACCTGAAGACCACCACAACAAGTTATACAAATTTTAAAACCATCACCTAGTTTTCTCGAGACCCACAGATAATTGTAAATAATGGTTCATCCCAGAGAGACAGCTATGCTCCTTTGCTGTGATGGTTAGCCATAAGAAAAATATTTCGGTGATTGAAATAGCTTTTCTGCTAAGAGGTATCTTAGTTGTGGAAGACTTTTAGGACTACACAAAGATCTACTAAATGACTTACATCCATAATTTATTGTGAGAAGTTTGCTACTTCTAACATGCAATCATTTCAGCTTACATTGTTTTCAAGAGTCAAAGTTATGAACAGTCACGTCCCTACCTTCTATCTTCTCAACTAAGGTCAACATTTTTGCTTTCTTCTTTCGCGACCTGGTTTGTAAATGAACCAGAAGCTTAAGATATGGAAAAATATTAAGGACTTGTATGATAAATTTTAAAATATTTTACCACATCAGCAGGGAGAGACTCAAGGTCTTCAAAAGGTGTCTCCACAGTATTACTGTCAGCATCCAATATAATAACTTCACCAAGATCACTTCTTTTGACACGCTGTAAAAAAGAAAAAATCCAATCTAATGACAATAGTAATCAATTTACACCCACAAAGGACAATACAGCTTCAAATAACCTTCTCAGGGCATCTGATATTGACATCAGAAACACAACTGCTTAACCATTTCAGGATGGGTTTAGTTATAAATGTTCAAAGTTTAATTGTGAAAACTGATCTGTTTATGATAGATTACATGATAAAATCTACCTGAGTCATGGAAATCCACAAAAAATTAAAATTTATACAGCACTTGATCTATCATTAAACATAGCAGCCAGTCAACATTTAAATGAAAAGCTGCACTGTTGTCACCATATAAAAATCCAGACAGTGAACACAAATTTTACTGTAGCATACAACACACACACAGTGAGTTTCCTGTTGGAGCTGGAAACCAATTGTCAATGGTGTTTTCCCAATGCAGAGATGTGTCAGAACGTTTGTTACATCTTTGAGGCTGAATAAAGATAACCTAACGCCATGTTGTTCACTTAACAGCTTTTATCCCCACTGTTCCTCTAATCCAGCTACATGGTATCTCACACAGCATTCTAGTTCATTAATGAAGGAACTGCTTGCTGTGAACGGAACATAAAATGACATTCTTCTTCCCACAAGCATGATACACTTTGTCACTAGTGATTTCATTGCCCTGGATTCTGACGTGTTACCACCCACCTGATTCTCCTGGATTTCAAAATTATTATTCTGAGATCTTAACAGGAAGGGCAAAACAATTAAGCTCTGATGACCACCTACAACTGATTGCAGAAAATCACTACTTACCCCACCACAGAGCAGCTGTATCTGTAGTTAGCATGACGACTTTGGAAATGTGTATCAAAGGTACAGTGTTTCACGGCTGTTATGTGGACTACCAGATGCTAGTAACTGTCTCTATGTTAAAATAAACCAGGGTCTCAATATTGTGTATAGTTAGCTTTGTGGAGTATACATCTGGATTTTGAAAGATTCCTTTTGGGTACTGCTCAGTCTGACAGACGTGCCAACCCCATCAAAAGATTCTAAACCAAATTCATTGGGATAAGAAACTAATGTTCAGAAAGAAAAATTTAGTTTTTTGTTGCCAAAACTAACTACTATCTTACAGCAACAACTGAAGCTCAAAGCAATGTTCTAACTGAAAACTGCCCGTCTCAGTACATCAGTACGTGTATTACAACAACATGCAACATTCTGCAGTAGTGTATCAAATAACCCCGATGTCTATTTTGCAACGGGACACTTCCAAATGGGTCCCTTTTCTTTTCAGTTTCTACTGGGGTTAAATACACCAAAGACTGAAAGTAACTTCACAGGACAAAATCCAACATGGTCCCATCACTTCTGATTTTGTATTGTCTTTCGAGATAGCTCTTTCTGGTTGTGAAATGCTGGAGTTGCTGTGCCAGTGACGCTCGCATAATGTTCTACTAACACCTACAATGCCCAAACAAAGCCTACAGCCTGTGCATATAGGCTCCCTCGAGTCAGTATAGCTCATTTTGGAGACACGGACTGTATGCTGTAAATTGTACTAAGTACTTCTCAAATGTTAGTGCTTAACTAAATTAAATTCAGAAATTCCTGATATGGCCTTTTATGATTTGTCTTACTTTTACCTTCACAACCAAAAATGCTGCATGTGCATCTACAGTTGCCTGCCATTGAATGTGTGTGCTCAAACCCACCTTTCCATGGCTGATCGTGACAGCTGTCAAAGTGCAGACTTACTTCCTCCCGCTGAGCATCAATTTCAGTGGCATCCTTTAGGAGTTGCTCTGCTTTACAAGTGACTCCTGTAGTCATGATCAGCATCCATTTCTCACTGAACAGGATTCATGGGGAGTGACGAGGAACTATAGAGAATGACAATTCATCCCCTCAAACAGAAAAGATGTCTCATAACACATTCTGAGCATTATAGCCCATCAGGAGAAGGAATAGTTACATGAGCTGATCACAAAGTGCCTTCACAGTCATACTCTCCATGAATTCATTTGGTGGAACATACAGAGAATGTTGTTCCAATGTTGCCCCCATGTGGAGCAGGCATTCCTCGGGGCCCATCAGCTCACCCCAGGCAGGCGCAGGTGGGGTAGCCTACCTACCAGGTGTCCCTATAGCACACGTTTTGCGTATGCAAAAGGCACTTTGTCATCCCCTTCTGCGTACCCTGGGCCACGGCAGAATGACAGTGTTTACTACATCCCAGCTCTTCCCCCATCCCTGCCCAACTGTGTCCATGGGTGTCCAGCTACCTGCCAGTGGGCCATCCCCATCTAGAGAGATTTTGTAATCACAACTGCTTGCAAATCAGTGTTGAAAACAACAGCTGAAGCATGAAATTTGTCACTTAGGGATACACCAAGGTCAGCCGCCAGGTACAACCCTCCGCCGCTGCCTTCCCAGATGTCGGGCATCACTTTGCTCACATTCATGTGTACATTATCAGTCCTCTATTTTCCTCTCACAACTGCCGCTACAACCTCACATTTCTACAATCTAAATTTATTCTGCATGCATAAATAATTTCACTTGCCATGTGGTATTAAACATGGATGGCAGGTCTGAAAACAGTCAATAGAAATTGAGATAACTTCACTCATTTGTTGAAACACTGTTCAGAGAGCAAAGTCTTGCACTTCTCTCAATGAGAATTTTAACAAAGTTTAACACATAGAAGCCACAATGCAGAGATACACAGGGACTGTCTACAGTCACAGATTCGATTCTTAATCTTGCAGTCAACAGGGATACATTTCAATCATTGGCATGGTGGGGTTGTTTGTGGTAGGAGACCAGACAGCGAGGTCATCGGTCTCATTGGATTAGGGAAAGACGGGAAGGAAGTCGGCCGTGCCCTTTCATGGGAACCATCCTGGCATTTGCCTAGAGCGATTTAGGGGAATCATGGAAAACCTAAATCAGGATGGCCGGACGCGGGATTGAACCGTCGTCCTCCTGAATGCGAGTCAATCATTGGCGTGAATGGCACAGGGAACATCCTACTCAGAACAGCTACTGCCCACAGCTGCCTCTAGTAACAACACCTATTCTGATCATTGTCTTCCAACTTGTAGTGATCTAATAATTGGCTACTAGAAAGTCATCTTTCTCTAATGGAAGCCCAATAAAAAATATCACCCTATCTTCCAAAATATAATGAACAGACATTTTTTTTAATATTAGAGGTGAATGAAAGTTTTTCCAAGCAAGTGTATTGAGCACAGACGGCATGTGTGAGTGCTTATTCTCACACACCAAACTGTTCGATGGTATAGATCGTTTACAGAGCATGTCATTATCTTTGTGAGAGAGGTGAGGATGACCATACTTGTTACCCCACACATTCTTAACAGAACATTTAGAAATTGCTGGTCTTAAGGGAAAAACAAAATAGGAAAGTAGCTTGCATGTTCAGCAGGCTTCATACCTCTGTGAGGTGTGTGTGGAGGGGGGGAGGCTGGACACAAGAGAGAAAGAAGCATAAAAAAAAGAAAAAAACAGAATGCTATATAATGCAGGCCTGTGCTGCGATGAGTCCAGATGAAATTCAGTGTGGACTAATGTCTGTCTGCAATCACCTTAAACCATGTGTAAATACTCAAGGTCAACATTTTGAGCCCATGATATGACAGTCATAATAATCACACAAACCATAACCAAGTCGCACATTTCCTTACATCTGTTGCCGTGGACAGACATTTGTGGGACCTCATCTCCTGATGGCAGGAGTGTGGCTTGTGGTTTCATTAAATTGTTACTATTTGATTAAGTTCCGCACATTTTACGTCACTGAAATCCTCATCAGAAGAAGCTATATACTTCCGTTAACAAAGTCTGTGTCATAATTTGGCAGCTATAAATGTACTATAATGTTTGCATCCATCACAAAATTTGCTACATTTCCTCCTATAACTTAATGAAAACTGCACCTTGATACATTTATTTGTTCTGGGTACATTTTGGATGGTCTAACTTACCTCTCTCATTCTTTGTACTTTTACTACTGTGACCTTTCTGTGAGTATCCAATATTTTCTACTGTGTTGATCAGAAAATGTATTTTTACTAATACATCTTCTGGACTCTGAATGTGACAAAATAACCAATCAATTCTTATAAGATGGTAAGTTTATAGTTTTGTAGATCATCATACCTGCAACACTGGCTCAGGTACACCAATCAAGTAAGGCATTGGAGCAAATAAATAGTCCATTAGTGCCATTGGAAGAACTGGGATAAATATGTGTTGCCAATTCATTGGGTAGATCACAGCATTTGCAGACTGCACACAGGCACTCAGTCTTGATAATTTTTTTGAAGTGAAAATGATACGACGCTCATATAGCATAGAGGCAAATATAACCATCATATTGTGCCCATCGACAGCACTGTAGTATTCTGTCAAATTTCTCTGAAACAAAAATGTACTTTCATAAGAATATTTCACATGAAGGAATGATTAGTTGTGAAATCATCACATTAAAGAGCTTTAATGTCCATACAAATATCTATTTCATCATTATTTATTGAGCAAACAGACACCGGAGATAGAATGAAATTTTCACTCTACAGCGGAGTGTGTGCTCATATGAAACTTCCTGGCAGATTAAAACTGTGTGCCAGACCGAGACTCGAACTCGGGACCTTTGCCTTTCGCGGGCAAGTGCTCTACCGACTGAGCTACCCAAGCACGACTCACGCCCCGTCCTCACAGCTTTAATTCCGCCAGTACCTCGTCTCCTACCTTCCAAACTTCACAGAAGCTCTCCTGCGAAACTTGCAGAACTAGCACTCCTGGAAGAAAGGATATTGCGGAGACACAGCTTAGCCACAGCCTAGGGGATGTTTCTAGAATGAAATTTTCACTCTACAGCGGAGTGTGCACTGATATGAAACTTCCTGGCAGATTAAAACTGTGTGCCGGACCGAGACTCGAACTCGGGACCTTTGCCTTTCGCGGGGAAGTGCTCTACCGACTGAGCTACCCAAGCACGACTCACGCCCCGTCCTCACAGCTTTAATTCCGCCAGTACCTCGTCTACTACCTTCCAAACTTCACAGAAGCTCTCCTGCAGAGAGAAGGGCTGGCTTTGCTAACATGTTGCCGACTAGAGCCAAATAGATACTTAAAGACTTCTAGCATTTTGTCTTCCAAATGTTTACAATCATTACAGAATTTATATTTGTTTATACATCAACAATAGAATTTAAGTTAGGACACAATTACTGATTTCACCCTATAATGAAAGTTACTAACTAGGAATAAACAAAATACATTAGAAAATCAAATACATACATAAAACTAAGCACAAAATTAGATATGGTGTTAAATCCTTTAGAACTGAGGGCCAACCTTTCTCCTTTATGAAAATACAGATTACATTCGTGTATGTTAATGGTAAATTGTAAAAAATGAAAGAACGAATTTAAGGAGGCAGATGGCAAAACAAGAGGGGAATTAAAAATATCCCAGCTTGCTTCGTGACAAGACAATTTCGGAAAATCACAGAATACCTAAATCAGGGTGGCAGGACACGGGTTTGAACAATCGTCCTTCCGAATGCTAGTCCAGTGTTCTAACCGCTACGCCACCTCGCTCAGTCAAGTATTCTTTGTATTTACATTTGTTACTACTTGGTGTGCAATAAAGCTATTGTACTGACTAATTATCACGTCCACAATATATATGAGAATTATTTCTTACAGTTAAATTACCCATTGTGGTGACTCTGAAGTGATTCCTTGAAGAGAAACGCTATATCACTGTTGTCAGAGATTGAAGTTAAAGTGAAACAAACTGCTACTCGGCAATGAGTGGCCATCGACATAAATCGTCAAGACCCACAACCCGCTTTGGTCATGTCAAACTTTCGCTGTTCTGGTCTAATCACCCACTAACATGGTTCATGCACATGTAGTGCACACTAATGATAAGTATGTAATCACGGTTTCACATTCAGAAGATGTAATGATAGAAGAAACAGAAGACATACCACAATATAGCTACAAATCACTAAAGGATGCACTTGGATGACACTATACATTGTCACCAGAGCTTGGTTGCAAAAAGTTTTTAATGACAAGCAGCTAGGTAACAGATCTCCCATCTCAAACATTGTTAGCTTTACAAGTGCTTTATCTGGCCCCAATCTGCTATGTGAGCAATCACTATGCATGCTGTGACTTCATAAATTACCAGTTGGTATTTGCACAGTCATGACAACACATCGAGTTTTGTTGTAGCAGGCATTGGCAGAGAAGACTGACACAATAACAAATTCCCAGTCTGGAGTGCCAATAGGCACAAAAATTGTGATACGACTGACAATGGTCATGGAAAATTGCAGAAGCAGCAAGCACAATCAATACCATCAAAACGTGTACAACAGGCACATATGTGCCAGTGCAGGAGCAAAGAGTGGAATAGTTTGAAGATCAGATTGTGCACATGAACTTGAAGTTATCGGCACAGCAGCACAAATTACAATGCTGCGATGTGCATAATCCTGAGCTGCGGACCAGATGTCAAAAATACGATTGTCGTAGATTTAATGCAACCACTAACCAATGGTCCTGGTACTACAGGTGTTTTGGAGATGCAGCTCACCACCCCTGCTGATACCCAAATGCCATGTACAGATGTCACAGGACACCACAACAATCACCATCAACAACGTGTGCATCGAAACTGAAGACTGAAAGGCAGAATGCAAAACTAACATCATTGGTGTTGCAACAGTCACAGAGGTTACTTGCGTATGATCGCATCCCTGGTAAAAATATCCTTGTAGATTCTGGATCTGCAGTGTGTATTTGCCCCAAACAACTGAGTGTTATACCTGCCACACTGACAGAGCATATACTCATCACAGTGAACAGTTCATGCAATTAAACTCGTGATGAACACTTGCTTTGGGTCTTGAAAATGAGTTTACCCAGGACTATATTATGCCAGTGTCGCTGACCCTATACTCAGTCTGAATTTTTTGTCTCATTTTCATCTGTCAATGGATTTAGTCAACCGTTCCTTAATTACAGTGATCTGTTTGCCCATACAACAGTGTGGAAACCACCCAGGCAAATGATGCTGACCACAGGTCTGAACACTTTTTTTAGCTGCATACTTCAAAAGCATTTCCAGTCTTCAACCTTCGGGCTGCCACCAACAGGAAGTGTTGCCACTTGACAGTGCACCGTAGCTGCACATCACTTGGCCACCCATCACTGCCCATCCAAGGAGGCTTATATCTCAAAAGCTACTGGTAGTTCAAGATGTGTTTGGAGAGCTGTTGAAAACAAGTATTGTGATCAGATCAGATACCCCTTCTGCATTCCCATTACACACTGTGCACAAAAAAGATAATGATTATGCGAGAATTACCAGACACTCAATGCTTGCACAATTTCTGATCATTACCGTGTGTCACAAGTGACTGACTTAAAAAGGCCATTGCTCATGCTCAGGTGTTAGTTTTTTCTGGATGCTGTCCGAGAGTGAAACGATAGAGAATTATTGTGAAGGTGGTTCAATGAACCCTTTGCCAGTCACTTAAGTGTGATTTGCAGAGTATTCATGTAGATGTACAGTTGAGGAGCATGCAGCTCACCTGCGGCAACTTTTTCAGTGCCTGCAGGAGTAAGGCATAGTTATTAATACCGCAAAGAGTGTTTTTGGCACATAAGAGGATAAGTAGTCTCCTCTGCCGGTTTGTCACCGCTTCCTAAATGTGTGGAAGCAGTGCAAGATATGACTTTGTTGACAACCTACAGAGGTTGCACAGATTTTTGATAATGTTAAATCACTACCAGCAACATCTTCCAAGGTTGGCAAGTCAGCAGGAACAACTAAGTGTGTTGCTCTAAGGCAAGCATATGACTGGTAATCCAAAGATATCTTGGACTTTGGTGCCATGCAGTCAAGTAATGTTTGGCACCAGCAGCATGGCTGGCTCACCCACCCATTAGTGGCCTATTGACTATAATGATGGACGCAAGTCAAAATGCAATCAGCACAGCACTGCAACAGAGAACGGATGGTTGATGGCAACCATTCGCCTTTTACTTGAGACCTTACGCCACAGTGGAAGAAATGGAGTGCTATCAGTCATGGGTTGCTGGCAATTTACGTGGCCATCAAATATTTTTGATTGTCAGTGGAAGGAAGACGTTTTACAGTATTTACTGACAAAAAACCATAAACTTGTTTCTTCCAGTGTACAACAGATCATGGCTCATTGTGGTACTGTATACAAGCAGAATATATAGCCCAATTTATAACAACATGCATCACATATCAGGTAGAAACACCATTGTTCGAGACTGCCTGTCACGAAACTGCACCAGCTTACAGATAGTGCCGCAGGATGATTGGTTTTTGGTTTTGTTTTGCTTTAGGGCGCAGAAAACAACTGGGGTCACACACCCCCAAGTCAAAACTATAGAACACGAAGACAGAGAGGAGTTAAAAAACAACTATACCTCAGTCCCAATTGGCATACTAGAAGACAGCTAAACACAGGTGTGTGGGAAAAGGGCTAAAAAAGACACCACACAGAAACAGAGATCAAAAACTAAAAATTAAATGGTCTTCATCATATTGCTTTGGAGTATAAAAAGTAAAATTTGGTCGACAGCCTGCATGTCATCTGTTAACATGGTAGATAAATCAGATGGCAAACCCAAGCAGGAACATAAACGGTTAAAAAATGGGCGTTCTGTCAGGAAGTGGCGGACAGTTAAAACTTGGGCTCAATGTGCACAAAGTGGTGGCAGGGGGCCAAGAGGTGGTCGTCCGAGGCACTGGGAGAGGCTTAATAAGCCACAGCTTATTCCCGTGAAAGGAGGACCACTGGCGATACCAAAGGGACACTACCTCATGACAGACGGCAAAACAGAGATCACTGGAGGGAATATAGATACTTGCGGGCTGAGGTACGAGGACTGCAGGCTTGGCGTCAGCATCAGAAGCCTCATTTCCTGACAGACGGACTGACCAGGAACCCACAGAAACCTCACACTGGCTCCACCAAGAGTGAGCAAGTGACAGTTTTCCTGGACCCGCTGCACTAAGGGATGGGCGGTGTACTGCGCACATAGACTTTGAAGGGCACTGAGTGAGTCTGAGCAGAGGACACAATTGAAAAGGCTGTGTCGCTGGATGTACTCCGTGGCCTGATACAAGGTGAACAGCTCGGCTGTAAACACTGAGGAGTGCTGGAAACCGTTACTGAAAGACACAGGTGCCAATGACGAAGGCACACCCGGCCCCAAGGTCAGTCCAAGAGCCATTAGTGTATACAAAGGTACTATCGTGAAGTTCCATGCAAAGGTCGTGAAACTGTAGGCGATGTAGACGATAGACCAAGGCTGGAGTAGTGTCCTTAGGAAGCGAATGAAGGCCAAGGTTAACATGGGCCACTTCACAAAGCCTAGGTGGTGAAGGGTTCACACCCACCGCGAAAGTCGCAGGTAGTGTCTAGGTAAGCCTCCGTAGCAAGTTGGTTGGTTGAGGTTTAAGGGACCAAACAGCAAGGTCATCAGTCCCTTGTTTCAAATATACTCCATTCTGCTAACGGGACATCTCAGAAAAGTCAGAACAATAAAACGGAAAAAGGGAAAAACGTAAAAGGGCAGTCACGTTGTCATTGGTAAAAAACAAATGAGGGAAGTCGGCAAGAGAACGAACCCAACACTATGCTGAAGCAGCATAGGCAAGACTACCTGTGACTTAAAAGGTACAACTGCTATAATGCAGAAAGTACGTATGGGAATAGAAAGACTAACCAAGCCTTAAAAAAAAGGGTAAAAACACAGTAAAAGGGGAAGAAAAGAGGATTCCGGTCAGGGAGGTGAATCGGAAATCTCTGAACACTGCCTACAGTGGGAGACACCCAAACACTCACCGCCCTGCCCCAACACCAGAGAGAGAATAAAAACCTTAAAACTGAGAATAAAAACCACTCTCCCGGAGGAAACCGAGAACCAGAGAGACCATCCGGGAATCATCAGCCAACATCAAAGGTAAAGTGTGGGGGAGTCTGTACTTAGCACGCAGAGCCAAAAGAAGGGGGCATTCAACCAAAATGTGGGCCACTGACTGGAAGGCTCCACAACCAAATAGCGGGGGTGGCTCGTCACGCAAAAGAAAACCATGGGTCAGCCTGGTATGGCCAATGCGGAGACGACACAGTGTGGTCGAGTCCTTTCGGGAGAGGCGAAAGGAAGAACACCATGGGCCTGGTGTCACCTTAATTGCACGAAGTTTATTAGACAGTGGAGTAGCCTCCCAAGAATTGGCCCATGACTGTGCGAAGTGGGATTTGATGTGAAGCCGTAAATCCGCTGCAGGAGGGGTTACAGAAAACGGAGGGTAAGTAACTGCTCCCCCAGCCAAACGATCAGCGAGCTCATTACCTGGGATACCCACATGGCCAGGGACCCATAGGAAGTCAATGGAACAAGCAGCACGGTGAATATCAGCGAGATGGTCATGGATGGCAGAGACCAAGGGATGGCGCGAAAAACACCGATCAATTGCAAGAAGGCCACTCATCGAGTCCGTACATAACAAAACGCGGTTGTGTGGGGATTGTTTAATAAAGGTAAGGGCCCGGGAAATTGCCATCAATTCCGCAGTAAACACCCCACATGGCAGCAGATGATTTTCCGTTCCAACAGAGGACGTGAAGGCATACCCAATATGATCAGCAGATTTAGAGCCATCAGTGTAAAGAACAACAGCATCCCGAAACTCCCATAAAATTTGGCGGAAAAAGGAACGGAACACCACCAGGGGGATGGAATCTTTCGGACCGCGGCAGAGATCCATCCGAATTCGAGGCCGAGGAACTAACCAAGGAGGGGTGGAGGGGAGGGAGCGAGGAAGACAGGACAAAGAAGGAAGCTGAAAATCACGGTAAAGAGACGCAAGGTGCAGCCCAACCAGTAAACCCGCCCGAGGGCGGGAGTCGGGTGGGCGACGTCCATGGTCTGGGAACAGGATAGAATAGGAAGGATGAGTGGGAGAAGAACGGATAGTGAGGGCATAAGACACCAGAAGCTGGGACCGCCGAACAGAAAGGGGGGGGGGGATACCAGCTTCAACCAGGAGACTATCAACAGGGCTAGTAGGGAAGGCACTGGTGGCCAAACGGATACCACGATGGTGGACTGGATCCAGCACGTGCAGTGTGGAAGGAGCAGCTAAACCATAAACTTGACAACCATAGTCCAAACGAGACAGAACTAGAGCACGATAAAGACAGAGGAGGAGGGAACGGTCCGCACCCCAAGAGGAGTGGGCAAGGAAGTGAAGGACATTGAGTTTACGGAAACATCCTACCTTCAGGAGTCTGATATGGGGCAGCCAAGTGAGCTTGTTGTTGAAAAGAAGACCCAGGAAACGAAACTGTGGAACCACAGGCAATCGTTGTGCAGCGAGATAGAGCTCTGGATCAGGGTGGATCGTAGTACGGCGACAAAAGTGGACCACCCGCAATTTTAAAGGAGAGAATTGAAACCCGTGTGAGAGGGTCCATGCAGAGGCACGCCGTATAGCCACCTGGAGCTGCCGTTCTGCAGATGCCATCAAGGAGGAACTAACCCAAATGCAGAAATCATCCACATACAGGGCAGGGGTGACCAAAGGACCGACAGATGCCACAAGTCCATCGGTAGCAATGAGGAAAAGAAGGACACTCAAGACAGAACCCTGTGGGATGCCCGTCTCCTGGGTCCGTGGAGAACTAAAAGCAGTACCAACTCTAACTCTGAATGACCGATGGATCAGAAACTGGCAGATAAAAATCGGGAGTGGGCCCCGAAGACCCCACTGATGAAGGGTTAGTAAGATGTGATGGCGTCAGGCCGTGTCACAGGCCTTGCGAAGGTCAAAAAACACAGCAACCAAATGGCGGCGCTGGGAAAAAGCCTGCCGAACTGCGGATTCCAAGCGAAGTAAATGATCGATTGGAGATCGTCCCTCTTGAAAGCCACACTGGTAAGGGGACAATAGATCCCGAGATTCGAGGACCCAAGTGAGCCGACGGGCTACCACCCGTTCAAGTAACTTACAAACAACATTGGTCAAACTAATTGGCCGATAGCTGTCAACAGATAGGGGGTCCTTACCAGGCTTAAGGACACGAACCACAATGCTATCCCTCCACTGAGAAGGGAAGTCACCCTGGAGCCAGATACGGTTAAACACCCGAAGAAGATGTTGCCGTTGTGGAGCACTGAGATGTTGAAGCAGTTGGTTATGAATGGAATCTGGGCCAGGGGCCGTATCATGAGAAGAAGATAGAGCAGAAAGAAATTCCCATTCAGTAAAAGGTTCGTTGTAAGATTCTGACTCACAAGTGGTGAAACATAAGGTGAGAGCTTCAGCCTGCTGTTTTTGATGAAGGAAAGCAGCTGGATAGGAGGCTGACGCTGATGCCACTGCAAAATGGGTCGCAAGATGTTCTGCGAGAACTAATGGGTCCGTACAAATGCCATCTGGGAGGTGAAGGCCTGGGAGGGTGGACTGCCGATGGCAACCTTGGAGAGAGCGAAGTGTAGCCCATACCCGTGACAGAGGGACAGTGCAACCAAGGTAAGAAACGAATCGTTCCCAACATATCCGCTTGCTCTGTTTGATTAAATAACGGGCTTTAGTGCGAAGGCGTTTAAAGGTAGTAAGGCTGGCTACGGATGGGTGCCTCTTAAAGTGTTGCAAAGCTCGACGGCAATCACGGATGGCAATGGCAATGGCAATGGCCGTACTCCACCACGGGACTTGCCGGCGACGAAATGGTCCAGATGAGCGCGGGACAGCAAGGTTAGCAGCGCGAACAATCGTGTCAGACACGTCACGTAGGACTTCATCAATACAACCTGACAAAGAGGGAGAAAACTCGACCTGTGCAGTGTATAGAGGCCAATCGGCGCGGTGGAAAGACCAACGAGGTAACCTGTCAATCGGGGAGCAGGAAGGGAGCGTGATAATCAACGGGAAATGGTCACTATCACAAAGGTCGTCGTGTGGCGACCAGTGTAATGAAGGGAGGAGAGAGTGAAAAGAAAGAGAAAGATCAATGGCAGAAAAGGTACCATGACCAGCACTGAAATGAGTAGGGGAGCCATCATTAAGAAGGCACAGGTTGTGGTCTGCAATAAATTGGTCTATAAGAAGACCTCGTCTAGATGGAAAGGCACTGCCCCACAAAGGATGATGAGCATTAAAATCCCCAAGGAGGAGGAATGGAGGAGGAAGTTGCTGAAGAAGGGCGGTTAAGGCAGCAGGTGTAAGAGTCCTGTCAGGAGGGAGATAAAGATTGCAAACTGTGACTGCAGAGTCTAAGTGGACCCTAACAGCAACCGCTTCCAATGTAGTTTGGAGAGGAATCCACGTGCTAGCAATGTCTGTACGGACCAACGTAAAAACACCACCAGAAGCCCGCAAGGGTCCGACCCGATTTCGACAGAAAACACGGAACCCACGGAGGGTCGGTGAGTGAGCATCAGTAAAATGAGATTCCTGGAGAACCACACAAGCTGCAGAGTAGGACGAAAGAAGGGATTTCAATTCCGGAAGGTGACGATAGTATCCATTACAATTCCATTGGAGAACCACAGAACGATGGTTTAAATGAGGGCTGAACACGCTAAATCCAGTCATACCGCCGGGTCCCCACCCATCACCGACAAGGATGGGGCGACATCCATGAACGACAGGTCAGAATCCGGTTGTGAAGTCGGGGAAGGGACCTCCGGTGACACCAGAGGCTCTTTGTCCCGGGACTTATGTTTCTTCTTCTTTTCAGGCTGAGATCGAGGAGGGCTGTATGGCATAAAGGAGCCAGCTGCAGCAAGATCAGGAACAGAAAGAGACCGGGCGACCTGGGGGCCGACAGACCGCTGCTCTCGCGGGCGCCGCGCGGCAGCAGACCTTTGACCTGGAAGGTGCCGGGAAGGGGCATCCCGGGAGAGGCGCCCTTGACCGGCAGACGCCGAAGGAGTGGGACACTTCTCCGGCTGGGGAGGGGGAGCAGCGCCCAGAGGAGAAGGTGTGGGAGCCGCAGGGCAGAGGGGGAGGAGAGGGGTCCAGGATGGGGGTAAGGAAGGGGGAGGAAGGGGTGAAGATGTAACCAAGGTGTAACTAGATGTCATGGACACAGGGTGCAGTCGTGCATATTTCTTACGGGCCTCTGTGTAGCTTAAACGATCGAGGGACTTATACTCCTGTATCTTTTTTTCTTTCTTATATACTGGGCAATCGGGTGAACGTGGAGAATGACTACCATGACAATTTACACATACAGGAGGGGGAACACAGGGACTCCCCTCATGGAGTGGACGTCCACAGTCACCACAGAGAGGGTCCTGGGAACAGCGAGAAGACATGTGGCCAAAACGCAAGCACTTAAAACACCTCATAGGAGGTGGGATGTACGGCTTCACATCACAGCGATAGACCATAATCTTAACTTTCTCAGGAAGGGTATCCCCTTCAAAGGCCAGGATAAAGGCACCAGTATCAATACGATTATCTTTAGGACCCTTCTGAACACGCCGAACAAAGTGAACACCCCGCCGTCCGAGATTGTCCCGAAGTTCCTCATCAGTTTGAAGGATGAGGTCCCTGTGAAAAATCACATCTTGTACCATATTTAGTGACTGGTGAGGGGTAATGGACACAGGAATTGTGCCAAGATGGGTACAGGCACGAAGGGCCGCAGATTGGGCAGCTGAAGCAGTTTTTATCAGCAACGAACCCGACCGCATCTTGCTCAGGGAGTCCACTTCGCCAAACTTGTCTTCAATGTGTTCCACAAAGAATAAAGGTTTGACACTGGTGAAAGTATCTCCATCAGTCCTAGTGCAAACTAGATAACGGGGGAAAGGTTTTGCCCCTAGATGACGGGCCTGACCCTCTTCCCAGGGGGTAGCCATGGAAGGGAAGGCCGAAGGGGCAAGAGAAGCAGCACTTGAGGAATCAGTTCCACGCAGAGAGACGGCCGCAGAAGAACGGCCAGAGTTTTGGACCCGTATGCGTTTCATCTGCATAGCGTCCGCCCTGATACCACCCACTCCGATCAGGGGCTCTCCTCACGGGTGCCACCCAGCCACAGCAAGGGCCGTCTGGCACGGCAGCCATTGCCGGGAGTTCCGATGCTCCAGGATGACGAGCAACCACTCCAAGGCATGCATGAGGAGGTCACAGCTCAGGTATCAGAAGTGTGATCCCTGTGTGTTCAGGGGGCTGAACCAAAAGGGTACATAGCGACCCACCACACGGGCTGGCTACCGTGCTGGCTATACACCCTAGCATCAGACAACGACGTGAAAGAAAAGGTGGAATGTACTAGGAGGGCGCACGTCAGAGACACTAGGTAAGGTGCTCTTCCCCAAATGGCTCACACTACGGAGGAGAAATTTTGTAATGGAGGTCAAACCCCAGAGTGGGGCCAAGGAATGCCAAAAGGAGGAGATGATTACACAACAAAGCCGGAGTGTAAAACCAACAGAACCAGGAGGATAGCGGGGGCCAACATAAGCAAGGACACCAATAGAGGGAGAGGAGAGGGCGAGGGGAAAGGAGCATGGAGGGGAAAGGAGGGGAAGGGAAAGGAAATGCAGTCCGGGAGAGAAAGAAGGCTGCGATGGCTCGGGGCCCCGTGCTCGCCACGCACGTATCCACAAAAGAGTTGTGGACCCCCTGGGGGGTCCGTAGCAAGTGCCAAAAGCAGACTCCAGGAGGTAACAGAGAACAGGGACGAGCCCCATACTGACAACCAAAGGAATCATCAAAGAATAAGGCATAGGATGGGTGGCCATACATGGCAGACAAATTGCATGCATACCTGCTGAGGATAAAGTCATGGCAGTAGGACAGTGGTAGTTCAGCAGATTCAGCATACAGACTCTCAACCGGCCTGGTGTAAAAGGCACCTGTGGCCAAACAGATACCATGATGGTGGATAGTGTTGAGACGGCATAAGAGGGATGGGTGTGCTAACGCATAAACAAAGCACCCATAGTCGAGTTTCGAACGGACAAGGGATCGGTACGAATGGAGGAGGGTGGTTCAATCAGTACACCAGGAAGTACCATTGAGGACACACAGGACATTGAGGAACCGCGTACAGTGGGCTGCCAGTTATGACACATCGGAGGACCAAGAGAGTTTCCTATCGAGCATGAGTCCCTGGAATTTTGTAGTTTCAGTGAACAGAAGGGCAACAGGCTCAAGATGTAAAGATGGTGGGAGAAACCACTCGCGTCGCCAGAAATTCATACAGATTGTTTTGTCAGTGGAAAAACGAAAGCCATCATCGATGCTCCAGGAGTAAAGACAATCAAGACACCAATGAAGACACCCCCCAGTAAGACAGGTCTGTGGAGAACTGCAATAGATGGTAAAATTGTGAACAAAAAGGGAGCCGGAGATGCCCAGCGGGAGACAGGCCATTATACGGTTAATGGCAAGAGCAAGGAGGACGACACTCAGAATGGTAGCCTGAGGCACACCATTTTGCTGGATAAAGGCGTCCAACAAGGCAGAACCCACATGCACCCTGAAAACTCAGCCTTTTAAAAATTGCTGAAGGAAACAGGGCAAGTGGCCACGGAAGCCCGACATGTGAAGAGTACGGAGGATATTGGTTCTCCAGCAGGTGTCGTATGCCTTCTTCAAATCGAAAACCACGACCACAGTCTGAGATTGCTGGAGAAAACCATTTATGACATGGGTGGACAAAGTAACAAGATGGTCAATTGCAGTACACTGTGCTCAAAGTCCACACTGTGCATTCGTCGGTAAATTGCAAGACTCGAGCCACCATACCAGCCAAGCATGAATCATATGTTCCATCACCTTGCAAATGCAGCTGGTAAGAGAGATGGCGCAGTAGCTAGAAGGAAGGTTTTTGTCCTTATCGGGCTTAGGTATGGGTATGACGGTGGCTTCACACCAAAGCCCAGGTAATGTGCCCTCTGCTCAGATGCGGTTGTGCGTGTTAAGCAGAAAGTGATTGCCTGCAAGAGAAAGGTGCTGCAACATCTGAATGTGGACAGCGTCTGGCCCTGGGCCAAAGGATCGGGATAAACTGAGAGCATGATCTAGCTCCCTCATAGTAAAGGCGACATTGTAGCACTCATGGTTCGGAGAAGAGAAAGGTATCGCCTGAGCCGCCTCCGCTCGTTTCTGATGGGGGAAGGCAAGGTGATAGTGGGAAGAGCTTGAAACTTCCGCAAAATGGTGGCCCAAGGTGTTGGAGATAGCAATAAGGTCCACGATAACATCGCCTGCTACAGTGAGGCTGGAAATTGGGGAATGGATCTTGGTCCCACAGAGCCATTGGAGGTTGGCCCACACGGCAGAGGAAGGGATGGAACTGTTAAAAGAACAAGTGAATGAAATCTATCTAGCTCATTTGCTATCCTGAAGAACATGATGACACTTTGCACACATCTGTTTATAACTAATGCAGTTTGCCATCGTAGGATGATGGTTAAAAAGGCAGATAGCATGTCTCCGGGCACGAATTGCATCTCGGCATGCTTCAGTCCACCAAGGGACTGGGACATGACGTGGTAAAGGGAAAGTGCGAGAAGTGGAATGTTTTGCAGCAGTAAGGATAAAGTTGGTGAGATATTTCACCTGGTCATCACAACTGGGGAAACCTTGTTCTTCAAAGGTCGCCAGGGAAGAGTAAAGCTGCCAGTCAGCCTTAGTAAGCTGCAATTTGGGCATGCACATGGATGGTGTAGGAGTCAGCAAGCGGAGAGCACATGGGAAATGGTCGCTCGAGTAGGTGTCAGAAAGAACCGACCACTTAAAACGATAGGCAACCTGGGCAGTGCAAAAGGATAAGTCCAAATGGGAATAGGTGTGTAAGGAGTTGGAAAGGAAAATGGGTGCTCCAGCAATAAAGAAGAAGAGGTTGAGTTCATTAAGAAGGTCAGCCAAGAGGGCACCTCTCTGACAGGTCCTGGGAGAACCCCAAAGTGGATAATGCGCATTAAAGTCACCAAGTAGCCAAAATGGGGGAGGTAGTTGCCCAATAAGCTGAAGGTAGTCTGCCCTGGTGACATCGAATGATGGAGGGACATAAATGGTACAGAGGAAAAAGTCAGGTGGGGAAGGAAAAGACGAACTGCAACAGTTTGAAGACAGGTAGTCATCCGTATAAGCAGCATTACGCCCCCGTGAGGTGGAATGCCGACCTCAGGGGAAGATCAAAACAAATCAGTAAGTAATGTGAAAGCTCAAAGCAGTCATGAGGGCGCAATTTCATTTCCTGAAGGCAGAGTACAAGGGGATGCTGTGATGCTAAAAGCTGCCATAAATCCTCTTTGTGGGACCAAAGGCCTCGAACGTTCCATTGGAGGACAGTCATGAGGAGGAAGAGATGTAAGGGTGTCAACTTGGTGGCCACCGAGTGAAAGCCAGTGTAGAGTCGCTACTACAGGGCACAGAAGCAGGAGGATCCTGCTCCATGGGGGTCCACAGAAGCATCAGCTTGCTTGTGCAGTCAGTCTGTTGAGTCAAACGCTGAAAAACGGTTGGTGTGCACACCAACGATACAGAGGCTGGCCAGGCTAAGGTATCATGTGGTGACACTGTCGAAGAGGATCTACGAGTTGGTGAAGGAGAAGACCGTTTGTCTTCGGTGAACTACTTCGAGTTACAGTTAGAGGAAGACTCGGATGTTGTTTGGCTGGAGGGACGGAGGAAGTCTACACGGGAGTACTACTCCTGTCCTTTCCGGCCTACCAGTTGTGTACCTGGTGGTTTTGCCCCTTGAGGCGAGAGTTGGACGGGTTGTTGCACAGGTGAACGGAGAGATGGCAATGCTACCTTGACACTGGGCGATTTCACAGCCTCAGAGCTGAATTTGAGGTCACATGTCTGTGTGGCCATGTCCTTCATGGAGTGAGGGGTAACAAGAACAGAACTATAGGTGCCAGACGGGGGAACACAGAGTTTGCGACTAGCCGAGGCCAAGATATGGGCCACGCAACAAGCGAAAACAATGCTGCAAAGTGGATACACGTCCTGGCACTGCGTGTATTTCTGTTCCATATTTGCCATGAGTATCAAGTGCAACACATCCTGGGAAAAATAATGCCTGTACTTCCCTGAAGAAGTTTGGCGCACAGTTTTCTGAACATAACATAACATAACATGGGTCATCCATGCATCCTAGCAACAAGAAGTTAGTGGCAAGCAAGGTGGTGTGGCCAGGTATCCCGAAGGTTTGCCAAGCTTTGGCACAGTCTTACCTCAATTGCCAGAGCAGCAAAGTCGGCTGACATGCCTTCACACCGGTTGTGCATTTTCCAATGCTGAAAGCAAGATTTTTGCACAAACACGTGGATGTAGTAGAACTGTTACACTATTCTGATGGTCACCGCCGTTACTGTAGTGGATCATTTTACAAGGCTACGCCCATACTAGTCATCTCCACAGATGCAGTTACAAAGGCATTGTTGCTTACATGTTTTTTTTAGGTTTGGCATTCCTCAAACCATTACAACTGGCTACAGACACCAGCCCGAGTCACAGCTGTTCAAGAAGCTTCTTCAACTATGTGCATGTAATCATCTTTGCACCACTAGTAAACATCCCACCAATAATGAAATGGTCGAGTGGCTACATCACATACTAAAGGCAGCACTGATGTGTTAGTCATCAACATGGACAGGCACCTTGCCAGTGGTATTGGTAGGACTGCACATTGCCTGCCAGCCCATCTGGTCTACAGTGGGCAGCTGCATGTGCCAGGTGAACTCGCTGCACCATCACCACTTCAGCTGACCATTCCAGAAGCAGTCACTGAGTTTGCAAGGCAATTCAGCTACCTGTCAGGCAAAGAAAGAGAATTTCATCCACAGAGACCTGCCTACAACATCACATATCTAGCTCAGAGATGATACCGTGCAACCACTGTTACATCCCCCATATACTGGTCCCTATAGAGTGCTTTCTAAAGAAAAGAACACCTTCAAGACTGCCTTGAATGGCAAGCACAAAACAAGAGTCCACTGAGCATTAAAACTCATCTACCTCTACGAGAAGGAACCTCTGCAGTACTGTCCTGTCATTTTTCCACTGGCACACACCAAACTTTCAATGCTAAGTGACACTGCACCCTCCCACAAGATGCCAGAAGGACTACATTATTCCACAGCTACCGCTCCCTTCCCCCCCAATCAAACAACACGAGGACTGGTGTCTGCCCCAATATCCCAATTTTCCTGGACTGTGCAATGGTGGTTGGGGGGAGGGGGGGCTGGTTCATCAGTTACTCTGCAAGTAGCTGGCACAAGAGACAAAAGACGAATCATTGGCTTAGCAAAGAGTATTGATTATCGATCTAGAGTTTTGTTTATTGTTCTTTGTATTTATATTGGTTATGACATGGTGTGTAATAAAGTTATGTGCTGCATAATCGACGTGTCTGCAATTTAGGTGGGAAATATTTCTGGTCATCAAATTACCCATAACCCTATCAGTCTTCCACTTTAATTTTTTCTGTATTTTACTTCTGTATTACCCAATCCACTTTTGTCAACATATACCCCAAGATATTTAATTTTTTCTACCTGTGTCAAACTGCATTTTCTTTGATGTATACTTCAAATCTAATGTCACCATTCACTACCAGATATTTGGTTTTCATTACACTCATGTATAGCCCCCATCTGTTACATTCCTAACATCAACACTGTATCAAAAACTCAAGATCATATTTGTCTTGTGCTAGACTGGCTTGATCATCAGAAAAACTTAACAAAAATGCATGTATATCATTAGCAATGATTCTCATTCCTCCACAACTTTCTTCCAGCTTTTGAGAGCCATTTCTATACAAACCTAACAAGATGGGTGACATATTGCAACCTTGTCTCAGCCCTTTTATGACGTTAACAGGTTCTGATAACTTTGACCCTCTTTTAATCTGTACTTCATTATCCCTGTACTCTCATGTTTATTAACAAAATTATCATGAATGTTATGAAAGACAATACCAGCAAGCCATGCTGCGAAGCAGCCTCCATGACTGGATAGTGTGGTAATTAACTTTTACCAGATATGATATCAAGATTGTCAGCATGAATTACAACTTCAAAGTAAAAGTTAGTTTACTGAACAAACATGAAAGACACATAGAGTCAAACTGAATGCATTAGCAGAGTGTGCTCCTATTTATACAGAGAAGGTTCTAGCAATTTACAGCAACAAAGCATTTTGAAAACCCTGTAATGACACCACGCAATATACACACACAAGCCGAAACATTATGACCACCTGCTTACTAGCTTGTTGGTCCATCTTTGGAACAAAATACATCACTGGTTCTGCATATCAGGGATATATCAATTTGTTGGTAGGTCTGTGGAGATATGTGGCATTAGACGTCTGTGCACAGGTCATGTAATTTGCATAAATAATGGACTGCTGATTTATGTATGTGGTGATGGTCGCAAACAGTGACCCAGATGAGTTCCATAGGATTTACAATCAGACAAATTTGGTTGCCATGACATCAACATAAGTTCATTATAATGCTCCTCAAACAATTGTAGCATGGTTCTGGCTCCAAGACATGGACAATTATATTGCTGAAAGATGACATCACCGCCAGGGAAGACATCAAGCATGGAGGGAGGTAGGTGGTTACCAGCTGTCAGTATAGCTTTGATTACTACCACAGGTCCCAGGCAAGCACAAGTGAATGTCTCCATAATATAATATTGCTCCCACCAGCCTGTGTCTGTGCACCTGCAACACACTGCACGTTTCGAGCCGCCGTTCACCTCGATAAAGGTGTTTGTGGAGAAGACCGTTGACCTAGTGTAGCAAAAATGTGATTCACCTGAAGACCCGACAAGTTTCCATAGACTGATGATCAAATGCTGAAGGTTCCATGCCCAGTGCAATCATAATTGATGATGTGAACACATAGTGGCAGTCTGTTGCAGAGCTCCTTGTTCTACAATGTACAATGAACAGTGAGCTCCGAAACACTTGTGCATGGACCAGTACATTCTCTGAAGAGTCGTGGACATCCAACGATTTAGTCTCTAGTGGTAGTTTCACTTCTTGCAGAGGCCCACAATAGTTCAATTGTTCACACGATCTGCGTAATAATAATCTGCCCTTTGTCAAAGTTGCTTATCTCAATGGATTTCCCCATTTGCAACCGATATCTTCGCTAGGGTGATACCCGGTCCGTGTCTACTCCACTTACATACTTTTGTTACTGAGTCATGAGCCCAAAATGCCATCAGATGACATTCAATGTTGCGGTGAGCAGTGGCAGGGTTGCCCCAAGTTTCCCCAAGTGAAATTCCCTGATATTTCCCTGATTTCCAGACAAGTTCTAGCATTTTTCCCAGACAAATTTTGAGATTGATTAACTGATTGAGAGGGTTTATGGGACCAAACGGCGAAGTCATCAGTTCCGCAATTCCAAAGATACTCACAGAAGGAAGAGGGTCTACTAAAAGTGGATGGATCCAGTCAGGGGAGTCAAACTATAAAACAAGGAAGTTATAACACACACAGTAAATGGCATAAAATGTTAGGCAAAATCTAAAAACTGGAAAAAAGAGAGATCTTTCCATGGGAGAGTGGTCATAGGGTCCCAGACTAAGAAAATATGAAAAGAGGTTCCAACCACAACCACCCTGCCCCTGCTTCAGGAGTAAAGCAAAACCTCATATCTGGAAACAACCATTTTCACGGAGGAAACTGAAAACCAGTTCAATCATCCACAAATTGTCTGCTATTATTAAAATTAAGGAAGACTATACTTAGCACAAAGGGCCAAAAGAAGGGGACATTCCACCAATGTCGGATACTGTCAGTCTGGCTCCACAACCATATTATGTGGGTGGTTCATTACACAGTAGGAAACAATGGATGAGCCTGGTATGACCAATGCATAGATGGGCTAAAGCAGTGGACTACTCCTGAAAGGACCAGAAGGAAGAGCACCGAAGCACAGTAGTCTCCTTGATTGTGCGGAGTTCACTGTTGAGAGCAGCACCACACCAGATGTCATTCCACTTTTGGCCAAAGAGAGATTGGACATAGATCTGTATATCTGCAGCTGGAGTTATGAAAGGGAATGGAGGGTGATTATCAGCTTCTCTAGCCAAATGGTCAGCCAGTTCATTCCCTGGGATACCCACATGACTTGGGACCCATAGAAAGAAAACTGAGCAGGCGGCAGGGCCAGAGGAGGACAGAAGGTCATGAGTAGCAGAGCCAAAGGAGGATAAGAGTAGCAGGCTGCTCATTGAGTCGGTACATATTGAAACACTTGGAGGGACGCTTGAGTAACAAAATGGAGGGTCCTGGTAACAGCTAGCAGCTCTGCTGTGAACATACTACATGATTCTGACAAACTGTGTTCTAAGCTAGTAGAAGACGTAAAAGCATATCCCACTTTATCTATCGCCTTAGAACCATCGTGCAGAAGATGATAGCAAGGATAGAATGTACAAGACACCAGAAGACCATAGGGACCCCAGAAAAGGTTGGTCCTAATCCATGGTCTAGGCACCATCCAAGAAAGTGAGTGGAGATGGAGATCCCGACAGAGGAAAGTGAGACACATTCCAACCAGCAATCCCACCAGTGGGCAGTCATCAGGAGGGAGATGTCCCTCAGTTGTAAAGAAGACATGGTATGCGGGATGGTCAGGGAATCTCCGAATGTCATTTGCATAAGAAACCAGGAGTCGGCTTCATTGTATTTGTACAGTGGGAATCCCTGCTTCTGTGAGGAGTCTGTCAAAGCGACTAATGCAAAAGGTACCAGTAGCCAGTCGCACCCCACAATGGAGAATGGGATCAAGTATTTTCAGAGTGGAAGGAGTCACTTAGCCATAAGCGTGGCTTCCATATTCTAGTCTGGACGAGATCAGAGCGTACGGTAAAGATGGAGAAGAGTAGCATGGTCTGCACCCCGAGATGTGTGGACCAGGAGGTGAAGAGCATTAAGCTTCTGCATGCTTGTAGTCTTTAAGTGGTGAATGTGTGGCAATCATATCAGCTTTTTATCAAAAATAAGGCCCAATAAACGGGACTGTGCTGCAATATCAAGGAGCTGGTCACCTAAATAAAGTTCTGGTTCAGGGATACTGTGGGTCAATGACAAAAATGCATTTGGAAGGAGAAAACGGGAAGCCATGGGAGACAGCCCACACAGAGGTACGTTGGATGGTGCTTTGGGACCGGCACTCAGCAGATGGTACCTAGTGGGAGCTGCACCAAATGCAAAAATCGTTGACATAAAATGCCAGATTTAACTGATGGCCAACAGAGGTTTTTTTTTTTTTTTTTTTTGCGCAAAACTGCTATGGTCATTAGTGCCCGGTCCGTGACTTAGGAAACAGTAAAAAACGAAAATGGAAACCAGCAGAAATGGGAACGAATCTCAAAAAAAATTGAAGAAACTAAAAGCAGAAGGAAAGCTTAAAAATCCACTACAGAAAGGGGTTGGTTGTCCTCAACAAAAACTTCAAATGACTGACGTCATCTCACTGGCACTAATAAACTCGAGAACGCGATCGGCCGACCGCGTGTCATCTGCTAAAATGGACGATATATCAGGTGACAGCTGTAGATGGGCGCGTAATGGAGTAAAATAGGGGCACTCAATTAAAAGGTGTCTTACCATCCACAGTTGAGAGCAGTGGGGACAGAGTGGGGGAGGATCGCCGCTTAAAAGATGTCGATGGCTAAAAAGACAGTGCCCTATCCGGAGTCTAGTTAAAATTACCTCCTCCCGACGACGCGTTCGGGAGGAAGAGGTCCAAGCACAGGGAAGAGCTTTCACGTCCCGCAATTTATTACGGGGAAGTGTCGACCAATGTGCGTGCCATAAAAGAACAACACGACGACATAAAACGCTCCGTAGATCGGCGAAGGGAATCGATCGAATAGCTGACCGAAGAAGAGAGACTGCAGCCTTGGCCGCTATATCGGCCGCCTCATTTCCACAGATACCAACGTGTCCTGGGAGCCAGAGGAATGCCACCGAGACGCCCCCCAGGTGGAGCAAGCGCAGACAGTCCTGAATCCGGTGGACCAGAGGGTGGACAGGGTAGAGAGCTTGGAGACTGAGGAGAGAGCTGAGAGAATCTGAACAGATAACATACTGTATCCGCTGATGGCGGCGGATGTATTGGACAGCCTGGAGAGCAGCGTAAAGCTCCGCAGTATAAACCGAACACTGGTCGGGAAGCCGAAATCGATTTGGGGTGTCGCCAACAATATAGGCACTCCCTACACCTAACGATGTTTTCGAGCCATCAGTGTAAATAAATGTGGCTTCCTTCATTTGTACACATAGAGCAGCAAATGCCCAACGATAAACAAGTGAAGGGGTACCCTCCTTGGGAAATTGACAAAGGTCACGGAGCAGGCAGATCCGGGGACGGAGCCAAGGCGGTGCTGTACCCCAAGTTGTCAAGAAGGTTTTAGGAAAGCGGAAGGAAAGAGAATGGAGCAGTTGACGGAAGCGGACTCCCGGTGGTAGTAGGGAGGAAGGGCGGCCTGCATACCCTGCATCCAAGGAGGCATCGAAAAAAATGTCATGGGCTGGATTAGCAGGCATGGAAGACAGATGGCTAGCATAACGACTCAGAAGGACTGCTCGCCAATTGGACAGCGGAGGTTCAGCAGTCTCAGCATAAAGGCTTTCCACAGGGCTGGTGTAAAAAGCTCCAGACACTAAATGTAATCCACGGTGGTGGATAGAGTGGAGACGCCGAAGAATAGACGGCCGAGCAGAGGAGTAGACTATGCTTCCATAGCCCAATTTCGAGCACACTAAGGCGCGATAGAGGTGGAGAAGGACCACTCGGTCCACTCCCCAGGAGGTACCATTCATTCAGGACACGGAGGGTGTTGAGGGATCACAGACAGCGAGCCGAAAGATAGGAAACGTGGGAGGACCAGCACAGTTTTCTGTCGAACACAAGACCCAAGAATTTAGTGACGTCCGAAAACGGAAGGTTGACAGGTCCTAGATGTAAGGATGGTGGAAGAAACTCCTTACGTTGCCAAAAATTAACACAAACGGTCTTACTGGGAGAAAAACGGAAGCCGGTTTCGATGCTCCAAGAGTGGAGGCGATCGAGACATCCTTGAAGACGTCGTTCAAGAAGGCTGGTCCGTTGAGAGCTGTAGTAGATCGCAAAATCATCCACAAAGAGGGAGCCCGAGACATCAGGAAGGAGACAATCCATAATTGGATTTATGGCAATGGCAAACAGTACAACACTTAGCACGGAGCCCTGGGGTACCCCGTTTTCTTGGGAGAAAGTACGGGAGAGATTAGTGTTCACCCGCACTCTAAATAAGCTCTCTGCCATAAATTCGCGAAGAAAAAGGGGCAGCCGACCTCGAAAGCCCCAAGAGAACAGTGTGCGGACGATGCCTGTCCTCCAACAGGTATCGTACGCTCTCTCCAGATCAAAAAAGATTGCTACTGTTTGGCGTTTCCGGAGAAAATTGTTCATGATATAAGTGGAGAGAGCAACAAGATGGTCAACTGCAGAACGATGCTTTCGGAAACCGCATTGGGCAGGTGTTAAAAGACTGCGGGACTCCAGCCACCAAGCTAAACGGCAATTCACCATATGCTCCAAAACCTTACATACAATACTCGTGAGAGAAATGGGGCAATAGCTAGAGGGGAGATGTTTGTCCTTTCCAGGTTTCGGCACAGGAACGACGATAGCTTCCCGCCATCGTCTGGGAAAAGTACTGTCGGTCCAAATGCGATTATAAAGGTGAAGGAGGTAACGCAGACTATGGGTTGATAAATGCAGCAACATTTGAATGTGGATACCATCCGGTCCTGGGGCGGAGGAGCGAGAATAACAGAGTGCATGTTGGAGTTCCCGCATGGAGAAAACAGTATTATAGCTTTCGCGATTTTGAGAGGAGAAAGCAAGAGGTTGCACTTCCGCTGCACGTTTCTTCGGGAGAAACGCTGGCGGGTAATTTGAAGAGCTCGAAATCTCAGCAAAGTGTTGACCCAACGAGTTAGAAATTGCGACGGGGTCCACTAACGTATCACGCGCGACAGTGAGCCCAGAGACCGGGGAGAAACTAGGCGCGCCTGATAACCGTCGAATCCGACTCCAAACTTCCGAGGAGGGAGTGAAGGTGTTAAATGAGCTAATAAAGAATTTCCAGCTTGACTTCTTGCTATCGCGGATGACGCGACGGCATCGGGCACGGAACTGCTTATAGCGGATACAGTTGGCCAAAGTAGGATGGCGGCGGAAAACGCGAAGAGCACGTCGCCGCTCACGTATTGCGTCATGGCATGCCTCATTCCACCAAGGAACTAGGGGGCACCGGGGCAATTCAGAGGTGCGCGGTATTGAACGTTCCGCAGCTGTAAGAATAACGTCTGTAATATGTGTGACCTCATCATCGACACTAGGAAAGTGACTGTCATCGAATGTCGCTAGAGACGAAAAAAGTGTCCAATCGGCTTGGGCAAACTTCCAGCGTCGCGGGCACAGATATGGCAGTTGAGGCTGCAGTCTAAGGACACATGGAAAGTGGTCACTCAAGTGTGTATCATCAAGGGCGAACCATTCGAAGCACCGAGCTAGCAGAACAGGACCGACCGAAAGGTCCAAATGAGAGAAATTTGTCTGGGGGTAGACAAAAATGTAGGGACCCCAGTGTTGAGGCAAACTAGATCCGCTTGGTGGAAGATGTCTAGCAATAGTGAGCCACGTGGACAAGGATGTGGAGATCCCCAAAGCGGGTGGTGGGCATTGAAGTCCCCAACCAGCAAATAGGGGGGGGGGGGGGTGGAAGCTGACCAAGAAGATGAAGGAGATCAGCTAGTGCCATTGGTGTGGACAATGGAATGTATACAGTACAAAGAGAAAAGTTATACTCAGAAAGGGAAAGACGGACAGCGACAGCTTGGAAGGAAGTGTTTAAGGGGATTGGGTGATAATGGAGAGCATCATGGAGAAGAATCATGAGTCCTCCATGGGCTGGAGTGCCTTCAACAGAGGGGAAATCAAATCGGACGGACTGAAAATGGGGGAGAACGAAGCGGTCATGGGGACGCAGCTTTGTTTCCTGAAGACAGAAGATGACCGGCGAGTAGGATCGTAAGAGGATCGACATTTCATCCCGATTGGCTCGAATGCCGCGGATATTCCAATGGATAATGGACATAGGGTGAACAGAAAATGGAGGAATGTGACCAAGGTTGCCGTCAACTCAACGACTGCTCAGAGCTCGCGACCGACAGCATGGAATGGTATTCAGCCGAAGGCAGAAGATCCTGATCCATAGGTTGTTCTGGAGCAGCTCCTGCCACCAGCGATTGGCCAGTTGATCAGCCGCCAGCAGTGCGCCTCGGCGACACAGAAGACGGCCGAGGGCGATTTCCGCCAGATGATGCTGTAGATGAGACACGCCTTGGCGGAGAAGGAGATGAACTGGGTTTCTTATTAGCCTTCTTGGAAACATGATGTTTAGATGAAGGAGAAACCGATGGGTGTGAAGTTGGGGTACGTAAAATATCTTCACGAGTATGCTCTTTTTTCAAAGTCTTGGTGTCTGACTTTTGGGCTCGAGATTTAGCAGAACCCGATGAAGGGTGAGCCATAGAATGGGCAGGCGAAAATGGTGAGGCGATCTTTGCACTGGCCAATCTGACGACCGTGGCACTAAAGGTGAGGTCGCAAGTCTGCGTGGCCGCCTCCTTTGTTGGCCGAGGAGAAGCAAGGACAGTGCTGTATTTTCCTGTCTGAGGCATGGTGGGCTGTCGACTGGCGAATAATTTTCGAGCAGCAAAGGTCGACACCTTTTCCTTCACTCTGATTTCCTGGATGAGCTTTTCGTCTTTAAAACTGGGGCAATCTCGAGAGGAAGCGGCGTGGTCACCCATACAGTTGATACAACGAGGGGATGGAGGTGGACAAGCACCCTCATGGGCATCCTTGCCACACGTAACACATTTGGCTGGATTGGAACAGGACTGGCTGGTGTGATTGAACCACAGACACCGATAGCAACGCGTAGGGTTTGGGACGTAAGGGCGAACGGAAATTACCTCATAGCCTGCTTTGATTTTCGATGGGAGTTGAACTTTGTCAAATGTCAAGAAGACAGTGCGGGTTGGAATGATGTTCGTGTCAACCCTTTTCATAACTCTATGAACAGCCGTTACGCCCTGGTCAGACAGGTACTGCTGAATTTCTTCGTCAGACAATCCGTCGAGGGAGCGTGTATAAATGACTCCACGTGAGGAATTTAAAGTGCAGTGCGCTTCAACCCGGACAGGGAAGGTGTGGAGCAGTGAAGTATGCAGCAATTTTTGTGCCTGGAGGGCACTGACTGTTTCTAACAACAAGGTGCCATTCCGTAATCTGGAACAAGACTTTACAGGACCTGCAATTGTATCGTCACCTTTCTGAATAATGAAAGGGTTGACCGTGGAGAAGTCGTGACCTTCGTCAGACCGAGAAACAACAAGGAACTGTGGCAACGATGGAAGAACTGTCTGTGGCTGAGACTCAGTGAACTTACGCTTGTGAGCAGACATAGTGGAAGATGAGGAAACCATTGCAAAAGAATCCCCCATGATTACCAGCGTCTCCGATGGTGCGCTCCTCCCTTGTGGAGGCCCTCTCTGAGGGCACTCCCGCCCTGGGTGATTGTTCACACCTCAGGTCACACCTCCCAACAAACGGACGGAGGGACCAATCGGCACTTTCGGAAGGTATCAGCTCGGGTAATCACCCCTCTCTGGGCCTGGCCGTTACCAGAAGGTACGTACGTGTCCTACCTGTCTACCCGGGGCGGGGAATTACGCGTTACCCCCTCACCGGCTACGCACGAAAATGCGTGGGTCGGCCTTCAGACACGCACAGGGAGGAAGAAAGAGAAAGGGAAAAACAAAGAAAGGGAAAGGAAAGAAGAGAGGTCTCAAACGCCGCAGCGGAGAAAAGGGTAAAGAGAAGAGGTAAGGAAAAGAGAAGGACAAAGGAAGGATTAAGACATACAAGCAGAGAAGGCGAAGAATGCATTACATTGACGAGCGTCCGTCTCCGGACGTAGGCACAAACCATACTCCTAGAGGGGGAGAAAGGGAAGGAAAGAGCCAGAGGTGAGGGGAGGGGGGGCGAAGATGGGGGATAGGGAAGGATGCAGAAAAGGAAGGTATGCAGCCCGGAAAGGAAGGAGGGCCACATTAGCTCGGGGTCCCGTGCTCACTACGCATGTATCCACAAAAGAGTTGTGGACCCCCTGGCGGGGCCAACAGAAGTTACAAGCCCACTGATGGCAATGAGGGAGAGTGTGACACTTAAGAGCCGGTGGGATAGAACTCACAAATAAAAATCTGGAGAGGGCCGTGAAAGCCCCCATCATGGAGGATAACTAAAATGTGATGGTACCAAGAGGTGTCATATGCCATATGTAGGTCAAAGAAGACCCCGACAAGGCTCCAACGGTTAGTAAAAGCCTGTCAGATTGCAGTTTCCAATCTGACAAATGATCAGTTAGAGATCATCCTTCCCAGAAGCTTCACTGATACGGGGCAAAAGCCTCCACAATTTGAGTACCCAACACAATTGGAAGCTAACCATTCTCTCAAGCAGTTTATGAAGTACATTCATCAGGCTAGTTGGGTGGTAGTTGTCGAGAGACGTTGGGTTCTTCCCAGGCTTAAGAACGGGGATAATTATACTGTCTTGCCACTGCGAGGGAAAGCCACCCTTGAGCCAAATGCAGTTGAAGACCCTGAGTAGATAGTGTCTCTGTGTAATGTCCAAGTGTTGGATCATCTAGTTGTGGATCGAATCTGGGACTGTGGCCATGTCATGTGAAGAGGTAAGAGCGTGCAAGAATGCCCATTCAGTGAGGCTTTTATTGCAGGATTTATCTTGGTGAAGGTTGAAACAATTCTGTGTTTGTGCTTGGAGAAAGATAGCAGGATAGGAAGAGTACGACGATGCTGTCGCAAAGTGTGCTGCGAAGTGTTCGGCAAGGACCAATGGATCAGTAGACAGAGCATCTTGGAGGACAAGCCTCTGGACAGTAGACTGTGATTGGCAGCCCAGAAGATTACAGATCTTGAACCAAATGAAGAGCCATACATCTCCAGGGAGGAAACAGCCTCCCAGCATTCCCTTTTACTCTTCTTAATAAGGTAATGAGCCTTACCATGGAGACATTTAAAAACAAGGAGGGTGGTCTGTGAAGGATGTCATTTAAATCCTGGACAGCAACTGCTACATCCGTGATCCACCACAGTACAGGACTATGATGAGGGTGAACTGTGGATATGGAGACCGCAGTGCCAGTAGAATGAAAATTAGTGACAGAGATACCGTGCACGATTGCATCAATTTAATTCAAAAGAAAGGTGTCGAAGATGCCAGCTGGTCCTGTGGAATGCTCAATGTGGGGACCTGTCTGCCTGGCAGCAGCAGGGAAATGACAGAATAACCAGAAAGTGGTCACTGTCACAAAGATGACCATGAGGTGATCAATGTAGGCAAGCCACGAGAGCAGTGGAGGAGGTTGTGAGATCGATAGCAGTAAAGGTACCATTAGCAGCATTGATGTGGGTAGGGAATCAGTCATTGAGGAGACACAAATCAAAGTCTGTTTAATTTGGTCAAGTAGAAAATCCCTACCTGATGAAGTGGCACTCCGCCACACAGGGTGGTGTGCATTGAAGTCCTCAAGGAGAAGATACGGGGCCAGAGTTTCTGTATTAATGTAGATAGTTCAACATAAGGAAATGGCCTACCTGGAGGGAGGTAGACAATGCAGAGATTGCCACAGTCATCTCCAGGTTGGTATGAGGAGGGATACAGTCACTAATGACATCGGTGTGAACCAAAGTGCAGATCCCTCCAGACACTATCCCACAGCCAGCATGGCTCTAACAGAATGCCCAATAGCATGACATGTTGGAGAGTGCTCATCAAAAAAGTGCTTTTCTTTAAGAGCAAGACAGAACGAAGAGTAGGAGGAAACAAGGCATTTTATTTCCGGGTGGTGAAAGTCCAGGAAGGCCAAGGGGAGGTCATGTCACTTGGTCGGTGGTTGTCACTAATGAGGATGGGGTGCCATCCATAAAAACTGGGTCTTGATTCGGGATGAGGTGGTGAGATTGAAGTCCCCCAGAAAGCTGGGGAAGCCTCATCCTTTGACTTGCGCTACTGCTGCTTCTTCTCCCTTGGAGGGAGGAAGGAGATGATATCAGCGAGGGAATAGATGGCAATGATATTGGGATCAGACAGAGAGTGAGTGGCTTTGGGGCCCTCTGAGTGCGGGTCTATCCTCTGGCTTGAGGTTGCAAGCTTCCTGTCCTGAGAACGCCAGGGAGGGGTGTTGCACGATAGAGCGCCATCCCTAGCAGGAGCCAGAGAAGAGGATGTCTTCCCTGGCGGCGGCGGAGGAGGAGTAGTTCCTGGATGGGGGGGGGGGGGGGGGGGGGGAGGAAAGGAACAGTCAAGGGTGAGGTGAGGTGAGGTGAGGAACGGAAAGGAAAGAGGGCAAGATGGGGGTAAGGGAGAGGGGTGACAAGGGGCAGATGTAACTGAGGCACAGGTAGGGGGAGGTTTACAAGGTGAAGTCTGTCAAACATCTTCCGGTCCTCAATGTAGGTGAGATGGTCAAGGATTTTTATTTCCTAATTTTTTTTTCCTTCATATGTTGTTGTTGTTGTGGTCTTCAGTCCTGAGACTGGTTTGATGCAGCTCTCCATGCTACCCTATCCTGTGCAAGTTTCTTCATCTCCCAGTACCTACTGCAACCTACATCCTTCTGAATCTGCTTGATGTATTCACCTCTTGGTCTCCCTCTACGATTTTTACCCTCCACGCTCCCCTCCAATGCTAAATTTGTGATCCCTTGATGCCTCAGAACATGTCCTACCAACCGGTCCCTTCTTCTAGTCAAGTTGTGCCACAAACTCCTCTTCTCCCCAATTCTATTCAATACCTCCTCATTAGTTATGTGATCTACCCATCTAATCTTCAGCATTCTTCTGTAGCACCACATTTCGAAAGCTTCTATTCTCTTCCTGTCCAAACTATTCATCGTCCATTTTTCACTTCCATATATGGCTACACTCCATACAAATACTTTCAGAAACGACTTCCTGACATTTAAATCTATACTCGATGTTAAAAAATTTCTCTTCTTCAGAAATGCTTTCCTTGCCATTGCCAGCCTACATTTTATATCTTCTCTACTTCGATCATCATCAGTTATTTTGCTCCCCAAATAGCAAACCTCCTTTACTACTTTAAGTGTCTCATTTCCTAATCTAATTCCCTCAACATCACCCGACTTAATTTGACTACATTCCATTATCCTTGTTTTGCTTTTGTTGATGTTCATCTTACATCCTCCTTTCAAGACACTGTCCATTCCGTTCAACTTCTCTTCCAAGTCCTTTACTGTCTCTGACAGAATTACAATGTCATCAGCGAACCTCAACGTTTTTATTTCTTCTCCATGGATTTTAATACCTACTCTGAATTTTTCTTTTGTTTCCTTTACTGCTTGCTCAATATACAGATTGAATAACATCGGGGAGAGGCTGCACCCTGTCTCACTCCCTTCCCAACCGCTGCTTCCCTTTCATGCCCCTCGACTCTTATAACTGCCATCTGGTTTCTGTACAAATTGTAAATAGCCTTTCGCTCCCTGTATTTTACCCCTGCCACCTTTAGAATTTGGAAGAGAGTATTCCAGTCAACATTGTCAAAAGCTTTCTCTAAGTCTACAAATGCTAGAAACATAGGTTTTCCTTTCCTTAATCTTTCTTCTAAGATAAGTTGTAAGATCAGTATTGCCTCACGTGTTCCACTATTTCACCGGAATCCAAACTGATCTTCCCCGATGTCGGCTTCTACCAGTTTTTCCATTCGTCTGTAAAGAATTCGTGTTAGTATTTTGCAGCTGTGACTTATCAAACTGATAGTTCGGTAATTTTCACATCTGTCAACACCTGCTTTCTTTGGGATTGGAATTATTATATTCTTCTTGAAGTCTGAGGGTATTTCGCCTGTCTCATACATCTTCCTCACCAGATGGTAGAGTTTTGTCAGGACTGGCTCTCCCAAGGCCGTCAGTAGTTCTAATGGAATGTTGTCTACTCCCGGGGCCTTGTTTCGGCTCAGGTCTTTCAGTGCTCTGTCAAACTCTTCACGCAGTATCGTATCTCCCATTTCATCTTCATCTGCATTCTCTTCCATTTCTGTAATATTGTCCTCAAGTACATCGCCCTTGTATAGACCCTCTATATAGTCCTTCCATCCTTCTGCTTTCCCTTCTTTGCTTAGAACTGGATTTCCATCTGAGCTCTTGATATTCATACAAGTGGTTCTCTTTTCTCCAAAGGTCTCTTTAATTTTCCTGTAGGCAGTATCTATCTTACCCCTTGTGAGATAAGCCTCTACATCCTTACATTTGTCCTCTAGCCATCCCTGCTTAGCCATTTTGCACTTCCTGTCGATCTCATTTTTGACACGTTTGTATTCCTTTTTGCCTGCTTCATTTACTGCATTTTTATATTTTCTCCTTTCATCAATTAAATTCAATACATCATCTGTTACCCAAGGATTTCTACTAGCCCTCGTCTTTTTACCTACTTGATCCTCAGCTGCCTTCACTACTTCATCCCTCAGAGCTACCCATTCGTCTTCTACTGTGTTTCTTTCCCCCATTCCTGTCAATTGTTCCCTTATGCTCTCCCTGAAACTCTGTACAACCTCTGGTTTAGTCAGTTTATCCAGATCACATCTCCTTAAATTCCCACCTTTTTGCAGTTTCTTCAATTTTAATCTGCAGTTCATAACCAATAGATTGTGGTCAGAGTCCACATCTGCCCCTGGAAATGTCCTACAATTTAAAACCTGGTTCTAAATCTCTCTCTTACCATTATATAATCTATCTGATACCTTTTATTATCTCTGGGATTCTTCCATGTATACAACCTCCTTTTATGATTCTTGAACCAAGTGTTCGCTATGATTAAGTTATGCTCTGTGCAAAATTCTACCAGACAGCTTCCTCTTTCATTTCTTAGCCCCAATCCATATTCACCTACTACGTTTCCTTCTCTCCCTTTTCTACACTCGAATTCCAGTCACCCATGAGTATTAAATTTTCATCTCCCTTCACTATCTGAATAATTTCTTTTATCTCATCATACATTTTATCAATTTCTTCATCATCTGCAGAGCTAGTTGGCATATAAACTTGTACTACTGTAGTAGGTGTGGGCTTCGTGTCTATCTTGGCCACAATAATGCGTTCACTATGCTGTTTGTAGTAGCTTACCCGCACACCTATTTTTTTATTCATTATTAAACCTACTCCTGCATTACCTCTATTTGATTTTGTATTTATAACCCTGTATTCATCTGACCAAAAGTCTTGTTCCTCCTGCCACCGAATTTCACTAATTCCCACTATATCTAACTTTAACCTATCCATTTCCCTTTTTAAATTTTCTAACCTGCCTGCTCGATTAAGGGATGTGACATTCCACACTCCCATCCATAGAACGCCAGTTTTCTTTCTCCTGATAACAACGTCCTCTTGAGTAGTCCCCGCCCGGAGATCCGAATGGGGGACTATTTTGCCTCCAGAATATTTTACCCAAGAGGAGGCCATCATCATTTAATCATACAGTAAAGCTGCATGTCCTCGGGAAAAATTACGGCTGTAGTTTCCCCTTGCTTTCAGCCGTTCGCAGTACCAGCACAGCAAGGCCGTTTTGGTTATTGTTACAAGGCCAGATCAGTCAATCATCCAGACTATTGCCCCTGCAACTATTGAAAAGGCTGCTGCCCCTCTTCAGGAACCCCACATTTGTCTGGCCTCTCAACAGATACCCCTCCGTTGTGGTTGCACCTACGGTACGGCCATCTGTAGCGCTGAGGCACGCAAGCCTCCCCACCAACGGCAAGGTCCGTGGTTCATGGGGGTTCACATACACTGCACAAACTGGTGAGTGGGGAGAATGGAGACCAGAGCAATTTACACAGTTAGGTGGTGCAGTGCAGGGGCTCCCCATATGAAGAGGGCAGCCACAGTCATCACAGATGGAAGTGGCATCGCATCGCGAGTACATGTAGCCAAACCTGAGACAGTGAAAGCATCACATGGAAGGTGGAATATATGGTTTCATGTCGCATCTGTACACCATTACCATCTACATCTACATCCATACTCCGCAAGCCACCTGACGGTGTGTGGCGGAGGGTACCCTGAGTACCTCTATCGGTTCTCCCTTCTATTCCAGTCTCATATTGTTCGTGGAAAGAAGGATTGTCAGTATGCTTCTGTGTGGGCTCTAATCTCTCTGATCTCCAGACTTCTTGGGCAAAGTATCCCCCTCAAATGCCATGATGAAAGTACCACTGTCTTCATGGTGGTCCTTATGGACTTTCTGGACACACCAGATGAAATGAATGCCACGTTAGTCCAGATTAGCCATAAGTTCATAATCCACCTGGAGGAGGAGGTCCGTATGGAATATTACATCCCGTGTCATACTGAGTGGCTTGTGAGGAGCAATAGTCATGAGGATGTCTCCTAAACGGTCGCAGGCACAGAGGGAGGCTGACTGGCAGAAGTTGTCTTTATAAGGAAAGAGCCAGATTTCATCTTGCCTAATGACTTAACTTCATCAAACTTGTTCTCAATACGATCCACAAAGAAACGGGGTTTGATGGCAGCAAAAGTCTCCCCATTGGTCCTGATACAGACCAGGAACCGTGGAAAGGGTTTTGCCCCAAGCCAACATTCCTGGCCCTCCTTCCAGGGTGTATCCAAGGAGGGTAAGGCCGCGAAGGCAAAACAGGAACTGAGACAGAAAGGTGATGAGAAAGAGACATGCCTGCAGTAGAGTGGCCACATATTTTAACAAATTTCATGTGCGAAATGTCCGCCCTGGTACCACCCACTCCAAACAAGGACTCGCCTTGTGGGTGCTACCGAGCCACAGCAATGGCCACCCAGAAGAACGGTCATTGTCAGGAATTTCAACGCCCCGAAAAGTTGGGCAACCACTCCTAGGCTTGCAGAAGGTGTTCACAGCGCAGGTACCAGCAGTGTGATCCCTGTGTTGTCAGGGGGCTCAGCCAGATGGGAACATAACAGCCCCGACACACAGACTTGCTACCAAGCTGCTGACCTAGCAAGGAGGCCAAAGGTCTTTGGCGGGGATGGAGGGGGAGGAGGAGGAGGAGAAAAACCCATACCAAAGACGGTAGGGAGGGAGTTCTTCCCCATCTGGCTCACACAATAGCTTTCAAATCTGGAGATGTAGATCAAACCCCCGATGGGGGCAGGGGAAAAAAAGAAAAAAAGAAAAAAGCCAAAAAGGAGGAGGAAAACCAACCAACCAAAACCACAAGACGATGCTAAATCACGAGGATAGCCGGGCCAACATAGAGAAGAACACCAAGAGAAGGAAAGAAAGGAGCAAAGGGAAAGGAAGAAGGACAAGGAAGAAGACAGCAGGGGAAGGTAAAGCAGCCCAGAAGAGAATAAAGGCTGCAATAGCTCATGGGCCCATGTGCGTCACACATGTACTCACAAAAGAGCTGTGGGCCCCTTGGGGGGACAAATTTTGAGATCCCAGGGGTAAGTAAAGACATCATTGACAAAGAAAGTACGGACTTCTGTATTTCTAAATGTGTGAGTAAAAATCTTAAGTACTAAAATCAACATCTTTTGCAATGAACTGTTTTCAGATGGCAAAAGCAAGCCATATGGTATACATGTTTCATTAAGACCACTGATATTTTATTTCAATAAAATGAAACACTTTTGGTGAAAAAAAAATTCATTGGAATCACAAGACAGATTTAAAATATCTCCACAGATTTCAGAAATAACTTCAGAAAAAGTAAGCCTTTTGAAAGAAGTGTATAAGGCAGGGGAGAGTTGTGTAAACCAACACTATAGGTGACTGCCAATATAATGCTGGTTCTACTACATTTGTTGTGTCGGTTATTACCCACTATGTTATGTATATTATTTTACAGGTATTGTGTGGTTTTTCTTTCAAGAAATAAGTGAGTACATAGCATACAAACCGCCAGTGACGGCCGCAATTTTCCTCCTCTTAGCATTCAGATTTTCTATATATAGAAACTACTTTCAAAGTGTCAAAATGTAGCAGAATAAATAAAATGTCTATAAGATGCAGCACTGTACAATGTACTTAGGGTGAGACTGTCGCAATTCCTGAAATCCATTGCCCTTAGCCTCTGGCCTGCCAAGGAGCACTGCAGTCCTGAGTCCACGGATAAACCATGAAAATCTGCTGCATTATGCCACACACGGTCAGACCTGGCCTGCAGGCAGATCAGTGAGACTAGATCTGATGAGGAGGGCCTGCACATTGGTGGGAAAGGATGGGGTTCAGATCGGCAGGCCTGATCCGTTAGACACACCCACAGAAATGGCCTGTAGTTTTGACCTGTCATGGAATTCCACTGGTTTGGCTAGCTATTTACATACCACAGACATGTTGATGAAATGAGTCTGTGGTGATCAATCTGTGCAACATATAACTTGCATCAATAATCTGAGAATCAATATTAATGAGAATAGGTAGCAATTCACCATACAGATGGTCACTGAGCTGCAAGACAGGCACATAAAAAAGACAATCACATTCTCACAACTAAATTTTTAGCCATAGGCTTTGGCAGAAAACAAGAGCACGCACACATTCACACAATTACTCAGACACAACTCGTGCGCACATGATTGCCGTCTCCGACTGCTGCGTCAAAAATCTCTGAGAATCAGGACCAAACTAACCACTCCTCGCACCTCCCTGTCTCTTTGTCTGCAGCTGCTAGACTAGCAGCAAGAAGTGATGGCAGCCCTGACTGCAAGCTGAGGGGAGTGGTAGAAATGGTAAAAGCAGTAAGAATGAGGGAGTAGGGAAGCGGGTCAGAAACTCAGCTGCGCCCAGCCAGCAACGATGCATGATATATCAGTAAACAAACCAATTCATCTACTGAGAGAAAAACAAGATTTTTCTAGTGTTTTTATATATTTTTTTTTTCAAATTTCCCTGATATTTCCCTGGCGTGTTTGAAATTTCCTGATACTCCCTGATATCCAGAACTTCTGGCAACCCTGAGTGGTCATTTTTTTTTTTTTTTTTTTTTTTTTTTTTTGCTTATCAGTGTAAAGTCAAGCCACACAAGAATAACAGAGGTACATAAACATAGAAGCAGAAATTCTTGTGACTAACTTATCAGTATATGATGTTACATTCCCTTCTCCTCCCTTCATTTTACTTGGTGGGAGCATACGAAATATATTGCAATGGCACAATTTACACGGTGTCCATAATTAAAGTTCCAGTTTAAAAACACTGCAAAAAGAGAACCACTGCTTAGAATGACATCAAATTTGAACTGCATATCATTGACGCAGGAGGGAACGTCACAGAAGAAAAAATTTAACAAAAATTTGACCAACAAATGGTGTTGTAAACATCAGAATATGCACACCAAAAGACATGCAGCACACTACTGTTCCTCAGTTTGTGTCCTAGATGCCCAACATAAATGTCTCCACGAAGAACAGTGCACAGCTGGCAAACAGCCAAAGTGCACCAGTAGCCCTGTAGAAGTTCCAGATATGAAAAAAGCCAATGGTCCTACGTCTGCTAAAAGTCTGGAGAAAATGACTACAATATTCAAAAATATGTGTTGTTCTGAAGTGCAGCAAGGCAGAGGGAGGAAATCAATTGATCCAATGGCTGTCAAAGATGAAGCCACAGCACTGCAGGATTGGTTGATCAGTGGAGATGTGCAAAAATGCAGTACACAGGAAATTGCCTGAATAATGGACATGCCCACAAACATGATGCATGAAATACTACGAAACAACAGCCTGTATTGCTGCATCCTGCTATTCATACAAAATCACCCTTGTTCAGAAGTTGCTTTCTGCTGAGCTGCCAGCAAGACAAATGTTCACTCTGGAATTTCTTGCTCACATGGAAGTGGACAATGAAGGGCCATGGAACATACTGTGGACAGATGCAGCCCATCTCCATCACCAAGGACATGTCAAGATGCAGAATTGCAGATTATGGACAACAGAAAACTGGTACGCACATCAACCAATACCACTTCATTCTGCAAATGTGACTGTGTGGTGCAGGTTGACAGCATCATTTGCCACAGGACCATATTTTTTCGAGGAGGTTGGTCCTACGGAGCCTGTTACCCTTACTGTCACTAGCAAACACTATAAGATTCTTTTGCACACCAACACCAGTCCAACCCTTCAACAATGTGGGTGTGTGGGTGGATCATTTTTGTGCAAGATGGTGCTCCTCCACACATTCAACAGCCAATGAAGCAGCAGCTGCATAGGCATTTCGGAAATGCTAGAATTATCATCCTTCATTTCCCTATAGCCTGGCCATCCTTATCACCTGATTTTAATCCATGAACTTTTGGCTGTGGGGTTACCTGATAGATGTTGGGTTCAGTGCTCCAATTATGAATGTAGCTGAATTTAAGGCATATTGTATCATGTTGCATACATTTAATGGTTAATGATGAGAAATAATGCATATTCTGTCACTCGACTGCACATTGGTGGGAACTGTACAATTACACTTACAATTCAGGCCATGGTTCATGGTTTGAAAATGGACATGATTGTCCAAAACTAGTCACCACAAAGAAATGACTATTCACAACTGTGACATACCTTGAATGAAAATACATATTGTAATAAATATCAGTCACAGTCCACATCTGCTCCTGCAATTGTTTTGCAGCTTAAAACCTGTTTATGGAAACTCTGTTTTACAATCATATAATCTATGTGAAATCTCTGTCAAGTGAGAGACTCTGCTGTGTCAGTCAATGGCCTCACAGCAGTCACTGTAATAACTGAGGTGTTAACATGGAAAAAACATAGTCACAAAAAATAAAAAGTCATTACATGATGGTGAGTCCAGATGCAACAGTGTCTGGTGTCCTCACTGCCCTTCCATGTACACAATCCCCTTTCATAATGCTTGAACCAAATGATACGTTGTGCTCTTGTGTGAAATCCCGCCAGGCGATTTCCTATTTCATTCCTTCCCCTCAGTACATGTTATCCTACTATTTTTCCTTCTCTTCCATTTCCTGTTATTTAAATCCAGTCCTCCACAACAACTAAATTTTCATCTCCCATAACTACCTGAATGAATTTTTATCTAGGTTGTTTCTTTATGGAACATCATGATACAGTTTCTCCTTTCAATCTTCAAACAAGCACCAAAATAGCAGAGACTGATATGTCATTGTGGAACAGAAAGTCAACTAAAACTGTTCAACAGTGGAAAGGCATTCATACCTGATGAAATATCTGTGACATTCTACAAAGATCATATAAAAGAGCTTGCTCCCTTCTAGCAGCAGTTTGTATAGATCTCTGGAGCAATGATGCAACCAAGTGGTTTGAAACAAGCAAAAGCTATTCCCATTTTCAACAAGTTTTGTTGGACAGATGCAATAATTAAGGGGTTTATTGCACGGTTGTCAATGGCGTAAGAAGTGGCATTTGTTAATTAAAGTACATGTAGTAAGCTGGCCATAAATAAGAGGAAATATCAATTACTGTTACAGTACACAATTTGTGATAAATCACTGGAAAGAGTAACAGCTGTAAAATACACAGAAATACTGTCCAGATCAATCTCAAGAAAAATAACCATACAACAGTAGTTCAAAAAATACTTGGGAGACAAACAATGCCTGGCGTGTGTGGGGGGGGGAGGGAGGGAGGGAGGGAGGGAGGGAGGGAGGGAGGGAGGGAGGGAGGGAGGGAGGGAGGGAGGGAGGGAGAGAGGGGGGGGACAAAAAAGAGAAGTTGCATTTTGTCAGGAGCTGGTCAATTAGTCTAACAGTGAAGATGATCATAAAACTCAAGTGGCAGGCACTACAAGAGGTGGTTTACATCAGGATGAAGTCTACTGTGAAAATCCAAAAGCACATTTCATGAGAACAGTTGGGCATCATATTACTACCTCTTACAAACAAAGCAAAATTATCATGACAGAAAATCAGAGAGAGTACAGCTCATACAAGATACTTATTGACAGTCATCACTCCTAAGCACCAGGCATGAATGGAGCAGGAAAGGGGGAAATGGTAGTGATACCAGAAGGCTGTTCTCGGGGCGTATATTCAGAACACAATGCCCACATGATTCTAGTATCACAGTAATAGCTAATCATTCCTTTTAGTCTGCAAGCATGTCTCTCACTCTTCTAGAGCACCCTCAGCACCAACCAACAAATAAATGACAGGTTGTAATATTTGCTTGGTGCCTTCAGCTGGTAGAAAACAGTGTTGCCACGTGCTGGGATAGCTCAGTCAGTAGAGCACTTGTCCATGAGACACAAAGGTCCTAGATTTGAGTTGTGGTCTAGCACACAGTTTTAACTTGCCAGGAAGTTTCAAATCAGTAGACAGTCCACTACAGAATGAAAATTTATTGTACTATTATCTCACCACAGGTGTAACAACTGTCTGGTGCCTTGATAATACCTGACAATGAAATGAAATAAAATGATTACCTCACAGCTGTTTTCTGTTTGGAACCAACTACCCTGTAGTCTACACACAATCCAGCACTGCAAATTATGTTGAAGCTGAAATACTGTGTTACAATCACAGTAACACCAACTGCTTTGAGTGAACATGATCTTGCTCCTCATTCATTAACAAATCGAGTTTCACTTATCCTCTCTTCTCTAGTATTTACACATTCTCCCCCCCCCCCCCCCCTGAACTCACAGTTCTTCCTGTTCCTGTTGTTAATACTTGGAGCTATTCCTCCTGATTTGTTACCTCAATAATTATATTTATCATCAAAGGGAGAAAAATTCCATCTTTTGTAACATTCAGTTGCTAAGAGAAAATTTTTATCACTCATGATAAACACAATCAGTGCACTTTGTTCAAAAATCATTTGTCCTACCACCAGATTTTCTTTGACCACATAAGCCTCTATCTTTGAAATTTCTTATATCTTCCTTTATGTTCATTGGTGCTGTTGCTCAGTCACAATTCACTCTCATTACCCTGCTCTTCTTCTATTATAATTTCTTCTGTTAGCACTGTTAGTCTTGTGATTACACACATGGTAAATGTGACTTAACAGTCTGTTAAAGCACATACAGTATCATATATAATGTATTGCAATTAAAAATCCTGTCTGTTTAGTTTTAACAGAGACTGGTCTTAACAGGAAAAATGGCTACATCACATAAATCAAGGTTCATTAACAATAAGAACACTCACATTTTCTGGAATACTGGGCAGCTGAAACTGGTTTGGGCACTTACAGATGAAAATCTGAAACAAAGCATCTTATCACAAAGTAGTAGAAAACAGAAATCTACAAAATGCACAAATAAGTAGCTAAAGATGATCAAAAAAATGAACTTATGAACTCACACTTTCACCATTATTAAAAGGCACCTGCATAACAGTCCCTGGTTCAGGTACATTACCCTCATAAACTGCATTTAAAAATCTGTACAGCTCTTCTGTGTTAGAATTGTGAGTTATTTCTGCTACATGATTTAGTAATCTGTAAAAGAAAATTATTTTCATGTTGTATTTAACTATACTGATTCATTGTTGCAGAAAATTACATGTAACTCCTCTGCTTTCACACCCAGAACAGTGAGAGACTGTAATCTAAAAATACAATAGTTCACCAGCCTTACTCGCCGATACCTAAACCTGCTCTGGCAACAAATACTCAACACCTAAAAAACGATTACAAAGCACTCATATCGACAGCTGACTGTGCAATTGCACTGCTTCAAAAAAGAATGAATGGAAAATCACGGTGACGGTCAATCGGGTTACCAAGGGACTCACCAGTGTGGTTATTAGTCCCTTTAGCCTCATAATCAACAAGCCAGCAGTAGTGTATTGAGAGTAATACAGGACAGAGATGAACCAAGAGCTTCGATGCTACCACAAGCAGTGATCTATGAAGAAAAGCACACAGATTACTGGTAGAAGAGGGAAGATTTGCACAGGTGAAGGTAGAGCAGTGAGAGGAAGTGTGCAGGTAAGGGTCCGTACAACAAGAACTGTAACTGAAGATATACATCCTCAGATAACCCCCCACCCCCCTACAGCAGGAGAATATAAAAAAAACTCACATATTAAATATATTATGAGCAATAATGACAAAGGACAAGTAACGCCTAGATAGAACACCAGTATAAGGAGATAACATTTGGAGTTTACTTGAGGGTAGGTATGGAGCTGAGTGAGGAACACTTAGGGCAAAACAAGCAGCAAAAGATGTCACCTCTCCACATTCATGCCTTATGTCAACTATGACAATGGTTCTTATAAATAATTTGGTAATAACAACTTTCTCATAGGAAGATTAAAATGTGGGTTGCTTTCACTGCATGGTCAGCTAGGATAAATGGTGACGATTGGTTGAGATTTAATTCACGCCATCGAGCAAGTGAGTCTGGTCATGCAACAAGGATGTGGCAGAATGGCAGGGTTGCTGTGCGGGTGCACTGTGCAATGTTCTCTTACCCCAGTATGTAGTCTTGAGTGAGGCAAGCGTGACCAATATAGATGTGCCGTACGACTGTACGTTCTTTTGTACAATGTTCCATTTCTTGGTGGAGGTTTGTATCATTTGGAGTTTGCTGAGTCAGACATTTCTCATCCAATCTCCTTTTCACTTTCATATGATATGACATCTGAGATACAACTACAAAGCAGTAGGTCAACAGAGGAGATTTCTTAGCTAATTTATCAGAATAGTCACTGCCTGGGATGGCTATGTAGCTTGATGTCCACAGGAATGACATGGAGGTTACTGTACTGTGAAGCTCATGCAGCAGTTTGTGAATGGCAGACATCAACGGATGGGTTGGAGAGTGATTGTCAATCACATTACTGAGGAAGTCACTGCAGACAAAAAAAATCTCTCACATTTTGAGTTTTTATGTGTTTGGGTCTTTTGGGCATTGTTACTAATTTCCTCATGTAAATACTGCGTATAGTGTAAAAGGTACATTACCTAAATGTTTTCAGCCTGATTTTCTGGCTGTTGTTGGGCCCATTAGTATATGTCGGAATAAATGTTGCATAGTTGTGGAGGACTGAACAGAATCTATGGCAACAAATATTAAGAGTGTGTGTGATCCTTGATGGCACACTGGAGGTCCATTTGTACAACAGGTCAAGAAATATACACATGCACAACGCATGTCTTTTATTCTAACCATGACTGTTCTTCCTGTTTCTAAAGAATTCATAAAGAGACAGATAATGTCCTGTAGGAGAATTGTGTAAAAGGGATGTTCTGGGCTACATCTTAATCTTGTAATTAATTAAGAGTTGCTGGCAGCCTATCTTCATTGACATACTTGCTCCCAGAAGGAAATTATTGAAAGGAATCTTGCAGAAAACTCCAGTCACTAGGTAACTCCACTGTGACGCACAGTGTCTAGGAAGCCTAAAAAAAAGGAGGGCCTGCTGATGTGTAAGGTAAACATCCACAGTCTAATCGCGTTAAAAATCAATGACGTAAAACTTTACCAGAATCTGTTAACCTGCTCCTCGAGAAATGTTTCTGGGAAGTGAAGAGAGTTTTATTTCTGTGTACATCAAGGGTGTCCAATTCACAGCTCACAGTCCGCAGGCCACAACGGTATGTAATTGCCACATAATCTTATGCATCGGTGAACAAAAACCCACTAGCAGTGAATATTTTTGTAGGAGACTATCAAGTAACATACAAAAAGGGTTTAAAAACAGATTCCACACAGATGTTTTCCAGAATCGTCCCTTCAGAATAACACAAGAAGGTGAAGTGCCGATGCACCCAAGTTACATCTTGTTGATGCTGATAGTTAAACACTTAAAATTCTTCGTAAAAGACAATTCATAAGAGAAAGTTCAATTATAACTGCAGAAATTGTTTGCCCAGGGAACTGAAGGCTTTTTAAACAACCCATTTGTCTGCAAATACAGTTGCGGAAAGAGTTACTGATTTGGCCATGAATTTTTTAAAATACTCAGCTCAAAGAAAAATCATCTACTTTTGAAGCTTTTCCATTGCCTTTAATGATGGTATGGACATTAGAAGCATACCTCAATTAGCTATGTTTTTCGTGCTTCTGACATGGATTTCAGCATTTTTAAGGAATTATTTTAATTATTTCCAGTGCAAAACATTGTACGGGACAAGATATATTTAACCATGTTTTTGAACTACTGCAAAAGTATGAACTATACAATCCAAATTAAGTTCTATACCTACAGATGGGGCTCCTGTGATTATTCAAAAAGCAAGTAAAAATCAAAATACAAACCAGTTTTCTGACAAAATGTGATTACAATATTCATCCTTCATGGCTGAAACAACAAAACAAGGGGGAAAATCAGATAATCAGAAACATTTGTAATCATGACAGTACGGATTTTAATCACTGTTCTTTTTCCTTCGCTCCTACGCACATGGAAAGTGTAAATGTTCACAAATTACGTTGTCAGTACAGGACATTTAATTTTTATCATTCCATATTTCAGTATCACTTCATGTTTCTGCATATCTTAACTTCTATGCTACATAAAATTATATATTGCTGCTTTTTACCCTTATCATCCTCAGTAGGCAGCTTCCTAGATAAATATCTGAATCAGATCTACCATAAAAGCTGAATACACAAAGAAAATTGCCTGCAAAAATTGTATTGCTGTGCAATAAAATCTGGTAAATTGGACTTTTAAGTTGGATTATGAAGGCCTCGATTCCACTCAATTTTCTAAGATTCAAAATTTCAGTTCTCGAAAGCAAAGTAGATACAATAACAATCCCATGCGTAGCATTGTTGTAGCTATCACTGTATGTAGTAAAGAGCTTTTTGTGCTGTAGAGATCAGCAGTGGGGCAAACAAGAGACTAGCGGCCCTAAGTTTTCCGACTACTAGCAACTTCTAATGAATCAGAACAAGAGTGTGTGTTCACCAAGGAAAGTTTGCCAGAGAGTACTTCTCAAAAATTTCACAACACTTTTGTTCTGATGATGCCTCCTGTTGCATCCGAATTATCATCTAAATTAAGATCTTGATTTATGAAGAATGATGTTTTCACTACTGATCGAGAGTTCGTTCTATTCAGAGCAAGGAATAAGCAGATCGGTTGCTCTACGAAGTCCCAACTTCAGCAACATATACATAGTGATGCACATGCAAAGAACAAAGCAGTACCATCATCCATGAAGCAAATTTTATTGTCGCAGATGCAAAAGACTCCAAACCCCACAAATGAATTTTACCATATGTGCTCTGCTACTGCTGCTGTGAACGTTCCGTAGTACGAGCTTCAAGTGCTTGAATATCACATTGCCACAAAAGTACAATTGGCAACAGAGTCTCCATGAACTGACATTAAGGAAGAACTATTTTGGTTTTCATTACCAGGATGCACCGAAAAGTGTGCGGAGCTATGTAAGTATCCATCAGATCTGGGAAGCCATCGAAACATCAACAGACATTCATTAATGTTTCACTAGCAATCTCATTGTGCAATTTCAACATTTTTGTTGCTGTAGGACAGAAAACACTTTTATTTCATGACGAATTTATTACAGGTCTGTCACAATTGCAGTACATTTATTTTGCTACTTGTTTCGAACCAAGTGGCTCATACTCAAGCCTTACCTCAAGAGGGCAGGCCTGAGAATAAACCAGTTGGTTCAAAACTAGTTAGCAAAATACACGTACTGCAACTGTGACAGATTTGTAATAAATTCTTCAGGCAATCTTGTTGCTGGCAAACTCAATGGAGAAAAATGCTCATAGCCCGTACTGATTTCTTGCCCAAGTACTGGATTGCACAGATCATTCAATAGGAGCTCATTCTGTGAATGACAGCTTAAAGTGCTGTCGCTACAGGGAATCCAGGGAAAAAAATTCAGCCGCGTGGTCTAGGGTGCCTTGTCACGGTCCATGTGGCCTCCCCCATTGGAGTTTCCAGTCCTCCCTCTCGTGTGTGTGTGTGTGTGTGTGTGTGTGTGTGTGTGTGTGTGTGTGTGTGTGTGTGTCATCCTTAGCATAAGTTAGTCTGAGTTAGATTAAGTAGTGTGTAAGTTTAGGGACCAATGACCTCAACAGTTTGGTCCCATACAATCTTACCACAAATTTCCAATTTTCCAAAAAAAATTCTTGTTACATATTCACATGCTACGGCCTACAAGTTGGTGGTGGCAACTACCCTCTGTGTATTTCATCAGCATTAAATCCATTACACTTCTGGTCCAGGTACTGCAATACACCACCAAAGAAGTGTGCAGCAACCACCCAGAAGTAAACAAAATAATTTCATATGCCAAGAATGTGTTTCTTAAAGCCCTGCATTGTATGTTACTTTATAGAGAGCTGCTACCAAACCTAATATTTCCATCTGAGCCTGTTCTAATGCAATGGGGTAAATGGGTTTCAGTTGTCAGTTTTTATAAAGAACATTTACTAGCCATGAAATCAATGACTGATTCATTTCCAAGAGAATCTTCAGTTTCAGTACAAAAGGCATGAAATGCTTCCGCTGAACCTAACAGTAACTTCAGCTTCCTTGCCAGTAGCATTAAGGAATTAGAATCTACTGGGCTGCCTTTGCAGAAATCATTTGAAATTGTTGAAAACATAAAAGTAAGTTGGGTGACATTATAGGTGGGATTGGGCAGAGGGTAGTGAATAAGTGTGATGAAGTTTTGGCAAAAAATCTCAGCTATTTGTCTTTTCCTGCCATGTGCAATATCATCAGTGTGAAAGAAAAAGATGCTCCAGCCAACATCACTCCAGGTATATTTCATTACCTAAAATTTGCACTCTAATTCCACTGTGAAGTAGACAGCTCATTTTCCCCCTATAAAAAATTATTTCTGAGCAGTGACATTCTATAAGCGCAAAGAATTTGGAGAATTACCCAGTTGTTCATTGTGCTTCAAAATAAAAAGTATGGTTGGGTACCTTAGTAATTTAAGGGAAGAGACATTTTAGCAAACAGAAGTGACCTAAAATAATTTTCTTTTAGTAGCACAGTGCAGACATTCAAAATAAAAAATTAAGTAATGTGAAGTTTACCTTCTTAGTATACTTTCCATGTTTCTGAACCTAGCTGATTATCTGGTGTTGCCCAGGTATGTATTTATTCTAATCTTTTATTAGTCCATCTCCTCCTTCCACCCCTCCCCCCTCCCCCTCTGTCCATTTCCTCCTCCAGCTCTCTCTCTCTGTCCCCCTTACTCTTTGTCCATCACCCCCCACCCACCCCCATAAACTTCCTCTGTGTCCCCCCCCCCCTGTCAACCTCCTCCTCCCACTCTCCTTTTCAATCTCCTCCTCCTCCTCCTCCTCTCCTCTCTGTCTATCCATCTCTACCATCCCCTTCTCTCTGCCCACCTCTTCCTCCCCCCTCACCCTTATCCATCTCCTCCTCTTTTCTTCTCAGTCCATCTCCTCCTCTACCCTTTCTGCGTCCATTTTACTGTCCGCTTTGTCTGCCCAATATCTCCCCCCCCCCCTCGTCTGTGCCCACCTCTTCCTCCCCCTTGCCCCTCCTCATTATCACACTCGGCCCAACAGGAGGTTGATGGTTGTTCTTACTGCCACACTATTTCTTTAAACATTGTAACTAATATGTGCACCAAATTTGGTTGAAATCATTCCAGGGGTTTAGGATGAGCTACTTGCATGTGGCTTTGTCTGCATACAAAAATGTCAAATATATTTCACAAATATTTAAGATATTTCACACATATGTGTGAACAAATTTCACCTGCACCTGTAGCAACTTTGGCCCTGCAGTTTCATTTTCATACAGCTCAATGTTTATGACGACATATCTCACATTTCACAGATTGTAGCTAAATATACCAATGGATATACCTGCAACATCATATCATTGTATAGAACATATAGTAATCAATATTATATGTTCTATACAATAATATAATGCTGCAGGTATATCCATTGGTATATTTAGCTACAATCTTTGAAATGTGTTGTGAACAGAGTTAGAAGTAGACAAGTCATAAATTAAAACTTCATGCATGATTTGGCAGTTTTTCACACGTCAGGGTTTATGGTGCCACACCTCCTGAAGTTTGCGTTGCTCAATGATATATTTTTCTAGATACATTCAGCAGCATATGTGGACCATGTTTGCAGAAAGTGTTGTGAATAGACTTAGTTGCAGTGAAGTAACAGTTTTAAACATCTTGCATGATGCAGCAGTTTCTCAGACATCTAAGTGCTTATGACGTCATATCTCCTAAACTGTGTGTAATACAATAATATAATTTTTCTGGTATATTCAGTGGTGTGTGAATACCGTCTGAAAAATATGTCATGAATACAGTTACCGTATTTACTCGAATCTAAGCTGCACTTTTTTTTCGGTTTTTGTAATCCAAAAAACCACCTGCAGCTTAGAATCGAGTGCAAAGCAAGCGGAAGTTCTGAAAAATGTTGGTGGGTGCCGCCACAACTTACTTCTGCCGTTGAATATATGTAGCGCTACACAGGAATGCTTTGTAGGCACAAAGATAAATACTGGCACCAAAACCTCTGCGTCAGTAAATAAATTTAAAAAAAAAAAAAAAAGGTGGAAGATGAGCTTTTTTTCTCCACCCCAAGTTTCGAACACTGCATTTTCAAACATTATCCAACGAAGTAAATACAAATTCTGTATTGTTCATCTTCGAATGTAGCAGCATTTCAATGTACTACGAAAATCCGACTGGCAAGACTGTTTGGGATGTTTGTCAATATGGCCAACTCTACGTTCTGAATTTCTTCCTATCTGTGAGAAGAGATGGTTGCTAATAGGAACTTTTATGAATTGTGAATCACATGCAGTATTCTCATCACCAGAAGAATAATATGAATATAAGCCTTTTGCCATGTATTGTTTCATGTTTGCTGCTATCTCATTTAAATCCTGTCTTCCTAATAAACTACGAAACTAGAGTGAGACAACAGCAAACGCGGAAGAATATACATATCATGACATGTTTATATTCGTATTATTCTTATGCTTAATAGTGATACAGTCAGAAATGAAGCACGGCAATTGACTAGATTTTTAAATCTGAGATGACTAATTTCTGTGTAGAATGTAATGCACTGAAGAGGCGCCTGCAAATATTTTCAAATGGAGAAAAATTTTCGCTAAACTCTTGTTCAGAACATCATCTATCATAGGCAGTATATTATTTGGTTCTTGTTGATCATTATCAAAGAAAGCAGCAGTGTAAGTAACAACAAATAGCAGTTTCTTGCCATTGTTTTGCTAATGAGACGATTTCTCTCTCTCTCTCTCTCTCTCTCTCTCTCTCTCTCTCTCACACACACACACACACACACACACACACACACACACACACACACACACACAAATTTTTCTATATTAGAGTTGCCTACAGGCATCATTAAGCCTAAAATAGTACAAACTGTCATGCTTCCCAGCCAGGCATAAAAAACCACTGGTTCAGCAGTCCCTAAGCCTAATTCTGTAACTGGTGACAGTAAAACTTACATTAAAAAACAGATTCAAATGACAATGATAACATGGTTCACGATAGCAGCTTAATGTACTGAGATTTTTCAGTGTTTAGGTTATTGCTAGCATATGGGAAAGTATATAGCTATTTTGTTCTACAGCAGAAGATTAAATCAACGCAGTATTAAAATGGTCTAGTCATTCACAACACACTTCCTATTTTCACACTTGATATTATATTTAACAAAACATAAATTACAATACTCACTTATAAAATGATTCGTGCCATGGTAAAAAGCTTAATATCACAAGTGCAGTCTCTGTTTTTGGATCATGACGACAAAAGCCAAATGTCCATTTTGAGTCTATGCTTGTAAGAACAAACGAGTAGTGTTGAACAACAGTGCTGAAACAGAAGGCAAATAAAACCACTTACAGACTTCGATTTTTGTTACAAAGAGCTTAATTTGCTAAAAAAAATGTGTTTCATCATTACATAATGACCTAATGATGTGAACTCTTGCAATGTTGCACAATAAAGAAGTAGAATAAAATTTCTGAAAAAGTAACTAATCAATCAAAAATATTTTTTGTAAATATAAAAGTTCTCTCTCTGTAACAGTACTATTACTCGTGCAGTGTGTCAAGACTGCCGCTCTTTCACTGGAATCATGATTTGGATTTACAAATGAAAAGCACAAAAATGTGGACATTCTACAGCATTATTTAGCTACCCAGTTTTCAATTTATAAGACGATTCTCTTGTAAACTAAGAAAACAATTAACTAAATACATTGATACTGTAAAACATTTATATTTTTGTACTTTTTATTTATACACACGAATTTGTTCTATAACAAGCAGTGATGGAAAAATCAATCATGATTTAGAATTTTTTTATGCAGAATGACACTTTCACTTTCTAATAAAATGTGCATTACCATGAAACTCAGACAGATTAGTACAGTGCACCATACCAAGAATGGAAAACTGACCTTCACTTTTTGTATGTCAGTGGCTCTTTGTCATATACAGCTGAGCTACTCATAAAGTATCAAAAACACCTAAAGTGGCAGCCAGGATGGGAATGCATGTCATGGGTGTCGCACAAAGCGAATAGCTTATAAAAGTTCATTCTGAAGTTTTGGTTCTTCCCGTTAACTGGATATTAAGTATGTATTTCTGTTAAGTAACAGTTCCTATTCACTGGTTTGCTTTTTGTTTCAATAGTGAAACAGTAAATGGTCCAAAGGAATTCCTGAAGCTTAGTTTATTTTAGAATGTCTGGGAGCTCCAGAACTCAGGTTCAGTGCAACATAAACTTGTTTGCTATGAACTGACACAAAATCTAGAGTGTCATTCCCACTACTTTCGATAGAGCATTAGTCAGTAGTGAAGAGATCACTCCACTGCAGATTGTAATGCAGTGTTACTATTATTTTTTTTATGGGTTTTGATGTCACTGTAGCAAAAGATTGCACCTTTATGTAGTTGGAGCCTTACTAGCAATCAATATAGGGTGAGCATTGTGATACTGTATGGACCATATGTCTGTGTCAATGAGCATTGTGGTGGTACTGTGTGAAAACATGTTTGTGCCGATGAGAATGTTTGTTATGTCTTCTAGACCTGAGAGAAGACATTTGATTTTGGCATACCATACCAGCTAATAGTCCCAAGAATCATGCAGTCAAGATTACTGTCTCAGTACAGTATCCCAACTTAATATGTAAAGCAAGATGCTACTGGAACTTGCAAAGTGATACCGGTAGCCTACTTTTTAGCAGTCATATGTCAAGATTGTAACACCATGAGCTGGCCTGATGATACTGGATATCTGGAATTCTAAGAACACAAAGCTTATGAAACAGTATGTAACTTAGTACATTTCACACACAAGTGAATGGTGAAGGAGTCTACAGTATGGAAGTTGTACATGGTCAAGGTTTCAGTTGTTGACCTCAGATGGATACAGGTGTAACATGTTACCCCACATAATATCACTTCCACATAACCATTGCCATAGCTCCCTGCCTGACTTCTTGCTTCCCGCAACTACAGTAACACACATTAAGGACACATTTCTCTCAGCTGGGGTGCTAGTCTGTGTGCTGACATGTAAACCCAAATATGGATTGTTACCAGGCATGTCCACCACTCATTGAAGCCATCAGATTTTTCTGTTGTGCCCAGAGACAGAGCTCCAGTATGCCATCAGAACCAGCTGAGGAAACAACCATCAGAGGGTGCCTCAACAATGCATCCAGCACAACTTCATGACTGTAGGTGGCCCACATGCCAGACTGTTCCACTGATGGTTCCATCAAAGTATCAGTACGAGCTACCCCTTGACACTTTCGCTATGTTCTCTGACACTGCCTTAAGTCCACAGTGACCCACCACAGCAGGTTTCAACTCTGATGGAAACAGAGTGATTGCCATAATGCTCTAGAGGTTTTCTGCATACAACCCTCACAAGCTGTCAGCATTACCTTTGGTAGCATTTTCCATGTAATACTGTATGGTGGGATCTCAGCAGTTCCTGCCTCTTATCACCGTCCAGATTCCATCATGGGTAATATCATCCCCATAGGCCTGTTATACAGGAGAGGTATTTGGTATACCTGATTTGAAAGAGCTTGGGGCTATTCTCACACTGCTCCGACCACTACCTGTCTGAGACTCCAGATGTTGCACCAAGTGCCAATCCCATTGTCTCTTTCATGCAATCCCTTCAGCCTCAGTTTGGAAGAGTAGGAGCTGGTTCTGCAGTATAAAGCCCAGCCAATGCCTTTTTTTTTTTTTTATGTCATCACAGTTATCCCACTATTCCAGAGTTTCAGGTCATCATCAGGGACTTGTTAGCTGTTGGTTGTGACTCTGATATTGGATCTTATACTAAGGGACCCTTGAACATTCCTACACCACATTTTGTTTTAGTCTATAATGACTACAATTATAGGTTGGCTTTGTACATTTCTGTACTATTAGCGACAGAGCTTCTACTTTAAAGTTCAATAAAACTGTGTTAGTACAAACTGAAAATCCACATAAAAACAGAGATTCATGGATGTCACATTCAATAAATTGCTCCTCATTTCAATAGTGTCCCACCACAAATCCCTTACGTACATACAGAACCTTTCACCTGATGCACATTTCACGATGCTTTGTCTCTTTCAGGTTACCTCTAACTGCAGGCAAATAGCTGGATATTAACTATCAAGTGTATTACATAATCATGAACCTTTCAAATCTCCACAATATCTATGAGCTCTTTGTTATTTTCTTACAGTATGTTTCTGCTTCCCCACTTTTACTTTATATTTGTGTCTTTTCCATTTTTCATTTCTATCTAAACTCTGCCTGTATTCTGAACTGCTTCTCCCTCATGCTTTGCTTTTGGGCTTTTCTTGACACCTTGGTCCACTGACACACACCTTATGTTATTCTTCCTGCTGTTGCACATAACCCCTTCAACAATCTGTTGTCGGAATTCATTATCATTTTTCCCACTGTTTCATAACATTTACAATTACAATTTATTTATAAGCAGTTGCTATACAAACTCTGATATTTCTCCCGAAATCAGCCAGGCACCATGAGATATTCACAGGTTGTTCTTTCATAGCTAAACCTTCTCCCTTTCAACATGTCCTTCACAATGAGGCGAAACGCAGAAAGTTACATGGCATGATATCCTGGACTGCTAGGATGATGAACTATTACCTTACACCCCATATTCTTATGCACAGAGTGAACTACTTTTAAAATAAAAAATGTCACATGACTGCATTTTATTGATAATTAATTAATGTTTTAATCTTCTTCGCTTTATGATTTATTACATCACAAGCATCTTCCTGAGTGGATTGGTCATCTTAAAAATTAAGTTGTGAGGGGAGGGGGGAGGAGAGGGATGGAGGTGGAGAGGGGTGAAGAAAATGTAAGCCTTCCATCTGATGCCACTTTGGTAGTTTGAGTGCCAGTCTTTCTTGCCTTTTTAATGAAACAACTCCCCATTTAGTCTCCTGAGTCTGGGCAGACCTCATCACAAATATCCCATCCTAATAAATGTCTGATGTAATCACACAGGTCACTGAGAATCAGTAGTATTACTTTGATGTGTGTAATAGCTCTTAGTAGAACTGGTCTGACATCATTTAAATTTTATTGTTTAATTACACTCCTCTGCAGCAGTCTTTCTCCTTATAAAACTGCCTGGAACACTACTTGCAAGCACAATTGTAATGTGAACTTACACTGTACTTACTAAACTTTTGACCAGAAAATATTTTAAATATTTTTTCCACTACCACAACTTATGTGGAATTAACATCCAAAACTCACCCTGCTGGCTGTCATACCTACTAGAAATAAAAGTCACTGCAAGTGAACTTTAAACAATGCAGAGGCAGTACAAATTGACAATTAAAATTTGGGAAAATTCTCAATTTTTCAAGTGTACCTATCCATTGCTTGCAGTTTTGTATTAAAAGTTCACTCTCTTTGGTTAATGTCACCTTATATATATGTTGTTTTTGTCTTTATCTACAGCTGTAACAGTAACACTGTAATGAATGCTATCTTCCAACCACATACATAGCAGTTCAGTTATGCCATTTACTTTCTGGGTATGTCTTTGTTTTCCATCAGTCTACGATACAGCAGAATCAGGTGAGATTTCCCACCTACAGTACTTCACAATGAACTGCTGACTATATTACAAATTACTAAAAGAAGTGAAGTGAAAAAATGAAGACCAACTGGAATTAAAAATAAGATATGTTACTACAAAGAGAGAGAGAGAGAGAGAGAGAGAGAGAGAGCAGGGAAGAATTTCAGGGGTAAGTTTTACAGTAAACACGAAGATTACAAATGCTTCAACAGTCATACATACATTCTCAGAATAGCACAACTGGTACTAAAACTAAACCTAAGACTCACTATTTGCAAGTGGAACAGGGAAGGAAATAACTAGTAGTGGTGTAGAGGTAGAAGTAAATAACCCACGGGAATCACATTTCAAGATTATAATGGGGGATTTTAATGTGGAAGTAGAGAAAAAACTAAACAACAATTCTTCTGGAGTAAACTTTTGAAATTATACCAAAAATTACAGAAAATGCATGTGAGTAAAATTCGCTAAAAGGAATAACAAGTTTGTTCTTAACACGCTATTTCAGAAACAAAGAAATAGAATACAGAATTTATATGTACCAAATAGATCTAAAAATGAAGTTTATTATTTTACTACGAAATAAATAAATTGTACAGGATGCGATATCCCTAAACCACTTTAGATTTTAAAGTTATCATAATTTAAACTTTGGCAGATGGTATTAGAAACGATTAAAGCTGGAGGAAAAGTAATATAGAAGTAACTAACAATATTATTTAGAGACTGAAACTTCCTGGCAGATTAAAACTGTGTGCTGGACCAAGACTCTAAATCAGAACCTTTGCTTTCCATGGGCAAGCGCTCTACTGACTTCTAGTTAAAGATTGTTTGCATGGGAAGACAATTCGCCAAACCTCTTCCATAAAAAAGGGAACAAAGAAGCCTTTTCTCCAGAACATACGAGATATTCACTAAAATTATCACAAACCACGGAGAGAGATGGGGAAAAAAAACCATTCGATTTTAATGAAGCAAAGGAGCAAGCTTTAAGAGAATGTAGCACAATGAGCCACTAAAATTTCATGAAGAAAACTGTAGAACAGAGCTAAGGAGTATGAATTACTTCTTTTTCTGGTCATGGAAAGTTCGAGGAGTATAAATATTTTAATCAATAAAGGTAACAACTCAGCTAATCGATGAGGTATTGCAACACACCCTTTGATCCCCTAATCTTCCTAATCTAAACCTTTGTTAGCTTTTCCCTCAGCATCCACTTACATACTTGGCCCATGCTCCTAACTTGACTCATCCTGCACTTGTACCCTTTTCTCTAAAGCCGCCTCCTTTCCCTGTTCTATTTCCTCCTTCCAATCCACTCTACCATGCCATTGTGCACTGCACACAACTTGCGTGCCCATGGCGAGAATCGCCTCACTGGTGCTGCATTCCTACCCCATGCCTTCCTCCCTTCACCCACTCCATCAGACACAGGCCCCAAACCAGTCAAACTGCAGTGTTAGCACCACGTATCTCCGCAGGCATGTTGTTGCTGTTGTTGTGGTCTTCAGTCCAGAGACTGGTTTGATGCAGCTCTCCATGCTACTCTATCCCGTGCAAGCTTCTTCATTTCCCAGTACCTACTGCAGCCTACATCCTGCTGAATCTGCTTAGTGTATTCATCTCTTGGTCTCCCTCTACGATTTTTACCCCTCCACGCTGCCCTCCAGTACTAAATTGGTGATCCCTTGATGCCTCAGAACATGTCCTACCAACCGATCCCTTCTTCTAGTCAAGTTGTGCCACAAACTCCTCTTCTCCCCAATTCTCATACAGTAAAGCTGCATGCCCTTGGGAAAAATTACGGCTGTAGTTTCCCCTTGCTTTCAGCTGTTCACAGTACCGCAACAGCAAGGCCGTTTTGGTTAGCGTTACAAGGCCAGATCAGTCAATCATCCAGACTGTTGCCCCTGCAACTACTGAAAAGGCTGCTGCCCCTCTTCAGGAACCACACGTTTGTCTGGCCTCTCAACAGATACCACTCCGTTGTGGTTGCACCTACGATACGGCTATCTGTATTGTTGAGGCACACAAGCCTCCCCACCAACGGCAAGGTCCATGGTTCATGGGGGGTCCACAGGCATATGCATGCGTATGTGTCCTCTAGTTCTGAAGAAGGATTCATCTGGAAGCTAGTAACATTTTCAGTCTTGTTTATGTACCTATCGGTAACTCAGTGACTCAACTGTTTTGTGAGTTTGATGCATTTATCCCTGAAATTATTTACCACCTTCTTTAGGTTTAATGTATTTTCAGTGTGCTTTTTGACTCAGTGTCAACAAAATCACTATTCTCAATGCTTGAGAATAAATGCGCAGGGACATGCAACAAACTTTACACATAATTTCAAGCCTTTACACAAATTTCCTCACTGACAACCCCTATAAAATGACAAACGAAAAACATTTCTCTCTTACTACCCCAGTTCATGCAGTAAACACACCACATGTGGCATGAAATCATAAATTTTTTTTGCTTCATTGCTATAATTCCATTTGCAACGCATTTTGCAGACAGTACCTACATATATCACTGAATGTACCTGCAAAATTATATCATTGTGTGACACTTAGTACAGGAGTTATAATGTCATAAACATAAAGCGCAAAGCCAGATACTGTGTGGTATAGTAAGCCAAGGATATTTCATATCTTCAAAACTGTTATTGATAGTCATAGGATAAGTTTTCAGATCCTTAAAGTGAGGAAACAAAGGAGGAATATGTGTTAATTGAACATATCTGAACCAGTTTTTTGTGGTAATATTGTTCTGTTTACAAAATTGTTAAAGCTTTCGTGGCCACTTGTTGACAAACTGCCTATTGGCTTCTGTCTCGGGTTCTTCGGCCGACGTTCATCTAGCGTCAGAAAAATTATTAGATGAACGTCGGCCGAAGAACCCGAGACAGAAGCCAGATTGTTCTGTTTGTCTCAAGTGCAGATAAAGTGTGTGTGTGTGTGTGTGTGTGTGTGTGTGTGTGTGTGTGTGTGTGTGTGTGTGTAGAGTTCTTCTTCACTGGTTTCCAAGAGTTAAGAGATGATTGAGATGGAAGACTGAGTGGAAAGTGTATGCATAACATTAGAAGAAAACAGATAGGAGTGACAACAATTATGACAGAGTACAATAAAGTTGCATATTAAGAGGAAGAATGTGAAAGTTTTGTGTCAGGATGATGAACAACAAACCTTACGTTTCCTTCCCTGTATTCTCTATTTGCAAGCAGTAATAACATTTCATCAGTTAGTTCATGATACCATGGTGAAGGCGATACTCAAAGACACATATTGGACAAATATCAGACAAATCATCTTAATGCTAGTGACTCAAATCATGAATAAATTAACTGCCCTGAATTATTCCACCTAGCCCTTTCCTCTCCCTAAAGGGGAGTGGTACTCAACATTACAATTTTTTTTTCCACTCCGATGTCATGCCTCATCTGAGACGATTTTTCACAGCACTCATATTCTCCATTCTCAAACTTAACTGTAATAGGTATCAACAATGCTGCACAGCACTGGCATCTAGGGAGACCTGTGTTAACTCACTGTTTAACTGTACCAGCTGTGTTGAGAGAAATGCTGTAATTATTATGTTCAAATTACTACATGCGAAGTGGCTAGTTCTTCGCCCACAGTCCTTTCTGAGCAAGAGATTCTAGAGCTTTTAGAAGAATGTCTAAGTGAATATGAGAGTGACAATGCTTTTGATGACAATGATTCATTTGCAAGCAATCTGACTGAAATGACAAAGGAAACAATCCAACCACAAGTTTCAAAAAATATTGCAGTGTGACAAGTTCAGTATTGTAATGCTTACGTAAATATATTTGAATAGAAGCAAACTTTTTGTTTTAATGTACCTACTAATTGTTGTTTTATGGCCTTATTGTTTCCACAAAAAGACTTGCACAATTTCCTGTAGAATGCTCGCTGCCTAGGTGGTGATCATTTAAATAAGAGTGCATGGAGACACTTTGTGTCTGCATTTTAGAGTGCAAAGGGTTAACCTTGTTAGTTATTTTAATGTAGAATCACCACAAAGCTGCTAAAATCTTTAATGTTATGCAACTAGTTTCAACAGAATGTCATCATCTGAGAGACTTTAAAATTTTAAAATTGTGCATATACCACATAGCTACAATTTTAAAATGTGTTACATAAATATTTCACACTGTGAATGTAAGTGGGCCTGTAAACACAAGCATTACATGCAACAAAACCATGCTGCTATACATCAATAATTCCATTTCATATTCTGTCACAATATACCTGGAGTACAGCTAGACAACATCCAGTTGTGAACACGTACATGGTATCTCTCACAACAGTCTACAGGTGTCTGTTCCAATAGTCTTCAAATGTCTCTCCCAATAGTCTACGAGTATTTCTTGTAAGGTCAGAAAGATGCTTTCAGTCCTGGTTTTGGTATGTTCAGGGACATTTGAAGAAACGAGGACTGCTCATGAGGTGTTCTATGTGTATTGCAGAGTCAAATGGAATTGCCAATGTTATTGATTAGGAGTACCAGCCAAGAGTGAAACTGGGCCATAAAGCTGATTGGTGATTGTAAGTGGTGACAGTGGTGGTGCATCAATAACCATATTCTAGAATATTGCATAAGGTGGAAAAGAGGACCTAAAAATTGGAGTGAATGTGTTGAGCTCCTGAAGTGAAGAGGATGGGATGGTTCGGAAAGTTCCAGCTCAAGAAAACTGTCAACGAATTTGGATTCAATAATGAAAGTTCACGGTTTTTCCAATAATGTTCCAGTGCATAATAATGCCATAAGTTAAATAGCAAAGTTCAAAATATTGCTGTATATACTACAACTAAGATGACAAAGATATACTGCATTTGATTTTAGTGCAATTTGTGGAGCTAATACTTACTTTCGAAATTCACATGGGTATGCAAACTTGGGAACAGATTTCAACACTTCTTCATCCCTGTAGCTGTCAGGAAACTTTTGTATTATCCATGCTTCTTTGTCACCTCTTGGTGCAACTACTTCACAGAAACACTGGAACAAATGTTTGATGTTGTCCCTGCCAAACACAAATTGGTAATATTAGGAATATAAATTATTACTGCTCTTAAAAATATTGTTATACTTTTACCAATATTCTTAAAAGACATTTTCTGGAAGTTTATTTTTTTCCAGTAGGCATTAGAGCTCTTTATAGTAAGGTCATCAGCATTTATTTTTCATGTCATCATCATATTTTCTGTGAGAGGGCACAATAAATTACTATATGGAGCTAGCTGATACATACATTCTCTATGGGACATTATTCAATGACAGACAGAAACACACTGAAACATGCAAGCAAAGAATTTGATCACTGGGTAATTTCATTGTATTTACAGACAGAAGTATGAGATATTAACTTAATTATACAAATGGTGATTATTTCCTTTTCTTTTTACAGATAAGTTGGATATAAAACCGTAAAGAAGAGTAAAAAAGAACAATATATTTCTGTTCTTCACATGCAAGTCTTGCTTTCCTGTACTGCTGTTGGTAGATACAAGTTAACACAAAAAATTTCATGAAATTATTGTTTCTTGTAAAAGATTTTGCCTTATAAGGTGGCAATTTTTTTTTCTTCCATATATGAAAAAGAATAGATGTACCAAGTTTTAACCAACACATGAAAAATTCTGGTTGACAAAATTGTGTGGAACATCATAGAATATTTCTGTATAAGCCCCCAAAGTTTTGTGAATTTCCAATATGTGGCAGCACTATACATAGCCTTCAAAATGGCATCTGTAATAGAGGTGCATTCCATGAAGAGAACAGTCATTGAGTTTCTTCTGGCGGAAAACCAAAGCACCACAGATATTTGTAGGCACTCGCAGAATACCTACAGATACCTGGCAGTGAACAAGAGCATGGTGAATCATTGGGTGAGGCGTCTTATCGTTGCAACAAGGTCATGCACACTTGCCCAACCTCCCTCATTGTTGGCTGGCCACTCACAGCTGTGCCTCCTGGAATGTGCGGACACACTCACTCGAAGTAACTGACGGATCACACTCAAACACCTTGCTGCTCAACTGGATGTCTCTGTTGGTTTGGCTGACACACTCCTCCACCTGGGGAGAGGGGGGCGGGGGGTAATCAAAGGTGTGTGCAGCTGGGCAACAAAGGACCACCTGTGCAGAATTGCTTGCTTGCTTCAAGGATGGGAATGACAATCTTTTGCCAATAATCATCACAGGGGATGTAAAAGGGTTCATCACTTCAAATGGCAATCCCTGGAGTAGGGCAACAGCACCTCTCAAAGAAAAAGTTCAAAGCTGCACCCTCAGCTAGTGAAATCATGGCGACAGTCTTCTGGGATTCTGAAGTGGTTATCCTGTTTGATATCTACCCTCATGCTGCAATGATCAGTTCTGAAGTATATCATGCTACACTCAGGAAATTGAAGAAATGACTTAAGCACAAAGATGCAAATGAACTTTTCCTTCTCCATGACGACACTAGGCCTTACAGAAGTCTGCACACCCAAGAGGAGCTCACAAAATTTCGCTGGATTGTTCTTCTTCATCTCAGCCCAGATCTCACACCTCCTGACTTCTATCTGTTTACTTCAATGATGATCCACTCCACAGGAGGCAGTATATGGGTGAAGGGGAGGTCATAGATACAGCAAGATGTTGGCTCCAACATTGACCAATACAGTGAGACCATTTGGGTATACAGGCCCTCCCAGTAAGATGGAGTACAATCAGTGCATCGAATGGAGATCATAATGAAAAATAGGGTTTTGTAGCCAAAAGAGTGGGAATAATATGGTCTACGGGAATCATGAATAAAGCCAACCCATGAAAAAAAAGGTTGCATTACTTATTGAATGCCCCTCATCAATGAAACTCCATGGTAATGGTAATATTTCTTAGAGTTAAGTGATTAACAAGCTTACATTAACGCACTGACAGTCTAATAACATCAATCTGGGCATGACTAGCACTCAGAAATATCCCTTGCTGAGTTGATTTAAAAATTAAAATGCCTTTTTTTCACTTCATCTTGTCCTATTCAACTAACTTCTGGTGTAAAATAAATTTAGCCAGTGAAATTTTTCATGTAAATAAAAATCTCTAAGGATATTGCATAAAGTAGACAGATGTCTAATGAAAAACTCTTCAATGACCTTTGTAATTTTTGTCTCACTTTCAAGAACAATTTATTTCTGACTAGTACTAGAAATTAAATCTGGATAAACTGTGTATGATAAACACATACGCTATAGATTAGGCAAAGATAGTTTTGTGCAACTTTTATGCTCCTGTCTAGGGTATATAATGTAACAAACTGCATGCAACATAAGCAAGAAATTGAGAACTACTGTGTATTCAAAAGTACTTTAAAAGCACATATTAAGTAGTCCATTTATAAATTAGATAAAGAGTCACATTTCAATACTGCAATTTTCTGTTAATACTACAGCAGATGTCACTGCTTATTAATATGAACAAGCCCTCCATGGTTACAGTACATAAGCAACATCTTTTCACAGTTGCCAGTGTACAGATGGAAAGGGTAAGCATGTAGTAGCAGATAAATAGCAAACTGAAAATGGTAAGGGAAAAAAACTGCACCTTTTATAAATGTTTTGGCTTGCCTATAAATTTTTTGTTCAGTTCATTTATAGCCTTAATGTACAGAAAGGTAACTCAGATGACCTTTGGTACAGTTGCTGTACAAACTATGGCTGAATTTATTTATCAGGTATAAAAATATAAACAGAAATAAGGGAGACAAAGGTTTTTCGAATTTTATATGCAGTCTTCAGCAAGAGGACTAATGGGAACTCCTGGAACAGTACATAAAATGTGGGAAAGGCATCTAGTCACCTGTAGCAGACTGATGTGTGGCACATAGCAACAAGTAAGAGGAAACCGTACTCTCACTAGCTTTCAAGCTCTTGCTCTTTTTCCATCAAAATTGCGCACTTTGACACACACAGTCACACAGACACCCAAGCATACACTCCTGCAGTTACTGTGAGACCGATTTATGGTTATTGAAAGCAGTTGCCTGAGCTGGCAGAGATGGTGAGAGGGTGCTGAAGAACCAGGAAAGGCAGGGAGAGGTAGTGGGATAGAGTGAGGCAGGTCTTTTGACAGATGACTAAGGGGTTGAACAATAAGATGTACATGTAGGCTTCTGCGGCCACTGTCACAGTCAATAAAATTCTTCTCGGTATGTGACGAAACTGTCACTGAGTACAATTCTCCAATTTTTCGGCCACTGTTGCAAATGGCTTTCCTCAGGGTGTTTTTGCTCACTGCATAACGAGAACAATTTTGGTTGTTATATACTGGCAGAAGCGGCTGTCATCAAACTCTGATAGGATATTGAGAATGAGTAGGAGGGGTGTCAGATGTCCTTTATTGGTGTTTTCATTGTTTATTTTCATTGGTGGAAATAGATGTTCTTGATTTGTGTTTGCTTATTGCTTGTCACTGATGGACAGGAAAATGGGGAACAGGCAGCAGTTGTGATGCAGCCATGTTTACTTGCTGTCTAGTGCAGGCTGAGGTGTGCCAGTACTCTGTGGTCTACCATGTGCCTGTGTTTGTGTTGCTTTGCACGAGTTGCCATTTCGTGTCACTTTTACTGCTGGCCGCCAAGATGCCACAAGTCAGTACCCACCCACTCTATTCACGATTGTAGGTCGCTTGCCTGTGAACATGGATAGAGGGGATGGATACTGACTTTCGGCATTTTGGCTTCCAGCAGTAACATTGCTATGGAATGGCAGCTCATGTGAAGCAACGTACACAGACATGTGGGAGACCACAGTGGCTGAAGGTACATAGAGTACTGGTACACCTTAACTGGCACCAGGCAGCAAGTAAATAGCGCTAAGTCACAACTGCCTTCCATTTCCCATTTGCCTATATCTACCAGTGGCAAGCAAAGCAAACACCAATCGAGATAATCAATTTCCGCCAATGAAAAGAAATAATAAAAAAACCAACAAAGGACATCTAACACTCCCCACCCCTACTCGTCTTCAATATCCTATCAGAGTTCGATAACAGCTGCTTCCATCAGTATATAATGCGCAAAATTATTCTCATTCAGCATTAGCATAAACACTCTCAGGAAGGCCTTTTGCAACAGTAGCCAAGATGGAAAATTTTACTCACTGACAATAGGGTCACACACCCAGAAGAATTTGATTGACTATGACTACAGGAGTTTAGAGGGTGGAGCAAGTGCGCACGTGCCCCCCCCCCCCCACCCACACACACACACACACACACACACACACACACACACACACACACACACACACACACAGAGAGAGAGAGAGAGAGAGAGAGAGAGAGAGAGAGAGAGAGAGAGAGAGAGGGGGGGGGGGGGCAGCTACTTTGGACAGGGGACTGACCACTACTCCTCCTTTTACACTACTCAGCTGCTGTTTCGATCTACTATCTCATACTACGCATTTTATGTAACAACACTATCAACTGTCGTATACTGGAAAAGTTACAATTAAAATCTGTTTGATATGAACATCGGTGTTAATTGAATTATCCATTATTAAATTCAAACAACCTGGTAAATTAGAGAAGAAATGGCTAATAAGATACCATTTTACCATGTTTTCGAGTACCTGTAGTTTTCTGATTTCCCACCTCATGTCTACTGCCATAGACTTTTGCACCAGAATATAATATTACATTCTGAACCCCCACAAAGGGAAAAACAGTCTGTATGGAAATCAATTTTCCTTCTAACACTGCTGTTTTACAGTTCATACTAAATTCCCTCTTACAAACACTGTCATAGAATAAATGTACTTCACAGAGTAAACGTACTGGCATACTGGCAGTTGAGTGAACAGATCCTACAGTCCCTGAAGAGGCTTCTGCGAGATGTCTGGTTTTTAAATTAAACAATTTTCTTACTGCACACTACTGTAGCAAAAATAAGTTTTTGATCAGAGCTGCACTACCCCAGAAAATTATGCTATAGGAAAGCACTGATAGCATATGAAAACAATGCTACGAATCCCATCTGCTGGTACACAATGAGTGTGATTTTTAAGTGTGAAGCAAGCAAACTGAGCTTTTTGGTTAACTTACATGTGTAAAGGAGGATATGAGATGAACATCAGCAAAAGCAAAATGAGGATAATGGAATGTAGTCTAATTAAATAAGATGATGCTGATGGAATTAGATAAGGAAATGACATACTTAAAGTAGTAGATGGGTTTTGCTGTTTAGGGAGAAAAATAACTGATGATGGTTGAAGTAGATAGGATATAAAATGCAGACTGGTAATGGCAACGAAGTGTTTCTGAAGAAGAGAAATTTGTTAACAACGAGTATACATTTAAGTTTCAGAAAGTCATTTCTGAAAGTATGGAGTGTGGCCATGTATGGAAGTGAAACATGGACGATAAATAGTTTGGACAAGAAGAGAATAGAAGCTTTTAAAATGTGGTGCTACAGAAGAATGCTGAAGATTAGATGGGTAGATCATGTAACTAATGATGAGGTACTGAATAGAATTGGAGAGAAGAGGAATTTATGGCATAACTTGACTAGAAAAAGGGATCGGTTGGTAGGACATGTTCTGAGGCATCAAGGGATAACCAATTTAGTATTGGAGGGCAGCGTAGAGGGAGACCAAGAGATGAATACACTAAGCAGATTCAGAAGGATGTAGGTTGCAGTAGTTACTTGGAGATGAAGAAGCTTTCGCAGGATGGAGTAGCATAGAGTGCTGCATCAAACCAGTCTGTGGAGTGAAGACCACAACAGCAACATATGTTTAATGGTACCATATCAGTACGTTATAAATCTGGAAGCCTAGGAATTTCATACATGGAGTTTCAATTAGGATGTCCTCTTTGATCTCTGCTTCAGATACCTGGAAGTTATTTTTATTTGCCTGGAAATGCACAATATGAATCTTTGTATAAAGAAGATTTGCACTGTTTATTGTGTACCTGTTGTAAGTATTTGCTTTATTCTCCTAGCTGTGTGTGGTACAGAAAGCTTTCAACGACACAACAAACCTGCAGAACACAAGTTCTAGCACCATTATTCTTCACCTTCTACACTAACAATATGCCTTACACTGTAAGCAAAAAAACTGGATACACTGATGATCTGGACATAGAAAGCCTTAACAAATATTAAAGAAGATAGAGTTTGTGTCAGGATCCATCTCAGACCGATGTTCATGCTTTTCAGCTCAACAATAAGGTCGCCAATACACTAAGGTGACAAAAGTCATGGGATAGCAAAATGCACATATACACGTGGGTATTGCACACACAAAAGCATTTACAATCCACCAAAACAAGCCTACATATTTAAGACATGAATAATACAAGAAGAATTCCAAATTAACACCAAGGTGTGTGGCTGGCTGATAACTCCTAAAAAATATTGGTGTGTCAGCCTCCATGGTAGGCAACATACTAGCAAGTTTTTGAGCACAAGTCACATATTTCACAGAATCTTAAAATTTGTATTAATCTTATTTCCAGCTAAAATACATGGGTAGTCTGCAGGTAAATTTGCCTCTACCCTCTTGTTAAAAAATAAAACACATTAAACTAAAATGTTCCATGCTATGATCAATATGCCAAAGCACTATACATTGGAGGATCTACTCGAATGTTGTGATTAGATCCTATTAATAGGAGGGCAAGCTGGAATGAGGTACACTACGGCCACATTGTTGATTTTACCAGCCGCAGCTTATTGTCTGTCACTTCCAGACACACTTTTTCCTACCTGCGCAGGACTCTGTGCCTCAACTGTAAGGTGATAGCATCTAGAAGGATAGCACTGTGAGAAATTTGGCAGCTAATTAATTGTCCTTAATTTCCTCCATGAGCCATGGACCTTGCCGAGTTGAGGTGAACTGCATGCTTCAACAATACAGATAGCCATACCATATTTGCAACCACAACAGGGGGGTATCTGTGGAGAGGCCAGACTGACCTATGGTTCCCAAAGAGGAGCAGTAGCTTTTCCAGCAGTTGCAGGGGAATAGTCTGCATGATTGACTGATGTAGCATTATAACATTAGCCAACATAGCCTTGCTATGTTGGTACTGCGAACAGCTAAAAGCACAGGGAAACATAGCTGTTATTTTTTTCTGAGGGCATGCATCCCTACTCTATGATTAAACTACGATGGCTTCTTCTCTGAGCCACTCGGATCACTGGGGAGTGATGGAGTGGGGATTACTCAGGAGGATGTCATCAGGAAAAACAAGACTGGTATTCTTCTTAAGGTTGGAGTGTGGAATTTTACCGAAAAAGCCAACAAGTATGAGTTTATATGCCAACTAGCTCTCCGATGATGAAGAGATTGGAAGAACGAATGATGACAGAAAAGAAACTAATCAGATAGTAATGGGAGATGAAACTTAAATTATGTTGAGGGACTCTAATTCAATAGTAGGAAAAGTAATAGTAGAAAGAATTATAGAAGAATGTGGTCTGAGGGAAGGGAATGATATAGGGAGCTGCCTAGTACAATTTTGCACATGGCATAAATTAATCATCGTTAACACTTGGCTTAAAACTCATGAAAGAAGGTTGTATATGTGGATGAGACATAGATGCACGGGAAGGTTTCAAATGGATTACAGAATAGTAAGATAGATTCCGAAATCAGATTTCAAACTGCAACACATTTCCAGGGGCAGATGTGGACTAGGATCATAATTTGTTCGTTATGAACACTAGATACTAACTGAAGAAATTGTAGAAAGGCAGGGGTGCTTGGTTGGTTGGTTGGTTTAAAAGAGGGGGAAGGGACCAAACTACTAGGTCATCGGTCCCTTATTCCGAATAAAACAATGCCAAAATGGTGAGAATAAAACAAGCGAGACTGACACCATAAAACGGAGAGAAAGGAAAAACCACAAGAATTACGGAAGGGCAACAAACATTTAGGAAGCCAAGTCAATTAGACGTTGAAGACCAAACCTAAAAGTCAATATGTCTCCACTACAGCAAGGGGATCATCAATACGGTAAAGTTCTCGTTCCAGATTAACTGTACGACGCTGACAGAAAGACGTGCATAACACATGACTCTGCAGCCAAAAACTGGAAGCCATGGACTAGAGCCCATGATTGCGCCTTCTGGATGGCTCCCTGTAAGCGCCGCTCAGTACTGGTGGAGCAGTGTGAAATGCAGAAGTCGTCTGCATACAGAGAGGGTGAGATGGATGGCCCTACAGCTGCTGCTAGACCATTAATGCCCACTAAAAATATAGATACATTCAATACAGAGCCCTGCGGGACCCAATTCTCCTGGCTATGGGAGAACTATGGAAGGCACCAATTTGGACAAGGAAAGTACGAAGCGACAGGAAATTCTGAGTAAAAATCGTTTAGTGGGCCTTGGAGAACACACTCATATAATGTGGCAAGGATATGAAGTCGTCAGGTGGTATCACACACTTTTCATAAATCAAAAAAGATGGCAACAAGGTGTTGGCACCTGGAAAAGGATATTCGCATGGCAGACTCGAGAGACACAAGATTATCAATGGTAGAGCGACCCAGGTTGAAACTACCCTGGCATGGAGCCAGTAGGCCACATGACTCCAGGACCCAACCCAACCACCGACACACCATATGTATCAGCAGCTTATAAAGAATGTTGGTGAGGCTGATGGGCTGATAGCTATCCATATCAAGTGGGGTTTTGCTGGGTTTCAGCACTGGTATGATGTTGCTCTCCCGCCAGTGTGATGGAAAGACGTCATCGCACCAGATCCGGTTGAAGATCACGTGGAAATGTCGCTTGCAGTCAGACAAGAGCTGTTTAATCACCTGACTGTGGATCCAATCTGGCCCAGGAGCTGTGCAAGGGCACTGAGGAGCTCCCACTCTGTAAATGGGGCGTTATAAGGTACACTGAGGTGTGTAGTGAATGAGAGGACTTTCCCTTCCATCCGCTGTTTGAGAGTGCGAAAGGCTGGGGGATAATTCTCCAATGCAGAGGTGCAAGCATAGTGCTCAGCAAAGTGCTCGGCAATCGCGTTTGCGTCAGTAGATAACATGCCATTTACGTTAACAGCGGGAACACCTGTTGCTGTCGGGTACCCAAAAACTCGTTTGATCTTTGCCCAGACTTAGGAAGGCGACATATGGCACCCAATGGTCAAGATCTATCTCTCCCAGCACTCCTGTTTCCATCGTTTGATAAGCTGGCGAACGCGGGCACGGAGCCATTTAAAGGCTATGAGGTACTCCAGGGAAGGGTGCCACTTATGCCGACGTATAGCTCGCCGATGCTCCTTAATTGCCACAGTGACTCCCGGCGACCACCAAGGGACTGTCTTTCGCCGGGAACACCCTAAAGAATGAGGGATCACATTTTCTGCCGAAGAAACGATTGTGGTAGTCACCTGCTCAACCATCACATCGATGTTACCAAGAAGGGCAGAGCCAATGGAGACGTCAGAGGTGAAAGTTTCCAAGTCCGTCTTGTTTAAAGCCCATTTGGGCAGGCGTCCATGGGTCTGATGCTGGGGCAGTGACAGGAAGATGGGGATGTGGTCACTACCACACAGGTCATCATGTGCTCTTCAGTGGGTAGATGGGAGAAGGCCAGGACTGCAAACCGAGAGATCAATGGCCGAATATGTGCCATGCGCCACACTGAAATGTGTGGGGTCACCTGCATTTAAGAGGCAGAGGTCGAGTTGTGACAGTAAACCCCTCCCCCCCTCCCCCCCAAAGTGGTTATGAGCATTAAAATCTCCCAAAAGTAGGAAAGGTTGAGGGAGTTGATCAATCAGTGCAGCCAATGTGTTCAGGGGTATTGCATTGTCTGGAGGAAGATAATGTTGCAGACAGACTCCAGCTGACACTCTACTATAGTCACAATGGTTCTTGTAATATCCCTTATAGCCACAGAGGACAGGGGTCCACATTTCCGGGAACCAGGTTTCCTAAAGGGTAATGCAGGTGTAAAGCTTAAGAGTTCCTGCAGCTCAGCCAGGTGGTGGAAAAAAACCACCGCAATTCCACTGGAGGATGACATTATCATGAGGCTGGGAAGGCATGAAGCGCGCGAGGAGGCAGGTTTTGCCTCAGGGTCACCTGCTGCCACTAATTGAGTATTTGTAGCCATTTCTATGGTGGATGATGCATCAATGAGATCCAGGTCCACATGGGACACTGAGATCTCCACGGCATCCTCAGATGCAGAACTGATAGGGAGTGGTGGTGTTAAGGCCACTAGAGGGTCCTGTTTCTTAGCAGACTACTACTTAGTTTGCTTGCGCTCTCACTTCTCCTTAGGGGCTTGCTAGGAAGATTTGTCCGAAGCAGGTTCAGACACGGAGGAAGACCGTGAAGCTCTTTGTCCAGCAGCTTTTGGCTCCTTCAGCCACTGGCGAGTGTCTGTCGTGGCATTAGTGGAGGCCTTGGGAGAGGGCCCCAAGGGACCCCTTCTGCACGACAGGAGCCGGAGGAGGCTTTTGCTTCTCCGGCAGGGGGGAGGGGACCGATGTCCACTGCATTTGTGGGGGCCCTTGCTCCCGAAGTAGGTGCTTTGGGAGCAACAGAGGAATATTTGCCCTCTACCACCAAGGGGGCAGATGTATTCTGGTGGCCCAGAGGACCTACTGTTTGTGGAACAGAGTGAGGAACCACTGGCACTTGGGACGGCGATGGTGATGTAGCTGCAGCATATGTCAACATCAACCTAATGGGGTGTAATCTTTTAAATTTAAGTTTAGCCTCTGTGTAAGTCAACTGGTCCAGGGTTCTGTGCTCATGATTTTTCATTCCTTTTGGAGTACTGGGCAGTCTGGTGAGCAGGGGGAGTGGTGCTCTCCACAGTTGATGCAAGTGGGAGGTGGTGGACATGGAGTATCTGGGTGCAGTGGACACCTGCAGTCTCAACATGAGGTGCTGGAAGTGCAGTGGGAAGACGTGGCCAAACCTCCAACACCTAAAGGACCGCATAGGGGCAGGGATGTATGGTTTAACGTCACAGCAACAAACCACCACCTTGACCTTTTCAGGCAATGAACCACCCTCAAAGGCCAAGATGAAGGCACCAGCAGCAATCCTGTTGCCTTTGGGTCCCCTGTAAATGCGCCACATGAAATGAACACCCCGCAGCTCGTTGCCAGACTGCAAGAGGAGAACGCAATGGAAAATGATCCCCTGGACCATGTTGAGGCTTTTATGGGGAGTTACGGAAACAGGAATATCACCCAGCTTGTCACAGGCGAGTAATGCTCGGAATTGGGGTGGAGATGCTGTCTGAATCAAGACTGCGCCGTTTTGCATCTTGGACAGTGCTGTCACTTCTCCAAACTTATCCTCAAAGCGTTCCATGAAAAATTGAGGCTTTGTAGGTAGAAAGGAGTCCCCATCCATTCTGCTACAGACTAAAAACCGAGGCGAATATGGCTCTCTAAATTCAGTAGCCCTATGTTCCTCCCATGGTGTAGCGAGGGAGGGAAATGATTTAGGGTCATACCTGACAACACTGTATTCGATCTTGCCCTTCTTAGAGACTGCTGATGCCATACGGTCACCAGCATGAGATGACTTAGTCCACTTCATTGCGGGTCCTCCACCCTGATGCTACCCACTCCGAGCAGGGGCTCTCCCCACGGGTGCCACCCAGCCACAGCAAAGGTGTGGCATGATAGCCATTGCTGGGAGTCCTGATGCCCCAGGAAGACAGACGTCTAATCCATGGCATACATGGGGAGTTTACAGCTCAGGCATCAGCAGTGCGATCCCTGTGTTGTCAGGGCACTACCACCAAATGGGTACATGACACCCCACCACAATGGACTGGCTACCGTCCTGGATATTGGGCGTGGAGAAATCCAATACTGTCGTGGGGGTGAAAGAGGACAGAAGACAGCGGAAGAAGACGGCATATCCCGGAAAGTGTCCTCGCCCAAACAGTTGAATCGCAGATGGAGATGCAAGAGACCCAGGAGATTGAATCTAAGGGTGCTATGGATAGCTCATGCACCATGAAGGTGTTCTTCCCCATATGACCCGCACTTCTGTAGAATTTTGAAAGTGGCAGGTCAAACCATAGAATGGGACCTGAACTCGCAGGGCCGAAAAGTGAGAGACTCCTTTTAGTCACCTCTTATGACAGGCAGGAATACCTCGGGCCTATTATAAACCCGGACCGCAGGGGGAGAAAGGGAGGAAATTAAGGAAGTGTGATACAGATCAACTTCAAAGAAACAGAGGTGTTGGAGAGTTTAAATGGGAGTATTACGCAACGATTAACTGAAACAGGAATAAGGAATGCCACAGAAGACAACTGGGTAGCCTTGAGAGATGAAAAGCGTGAAGGCAGCAGAGGATCAAATAGCCAAAAGGACAAAAACTGGTAGAAATCCTTGTATAACAAAGGAGATACTGAATATAACTAACAAACAGAAAATATTTTAAAAATGCAGCATGTGTCAAGTGAAAGGGAATAATTACTTCTGAAATAATGAGACTGGCAGAAAGTCAAACTGGCTAAGCAGGAATGGCTGCAGAACAAATGCAAGATTGCAGAAGCATGTCTTAACTATGGGTAAGATAGACAATGCCTATAGAAAGATTAAAGAGACCTTTAGAGAAAAGAAAAGCAACTGTATGAATATTAAGAGCTCCAATGGCAAGCCAGTACTAAGCAAGAAAGGGAAGGTTGAAAGACAGTAATGTACAGATTGGGTTTACAAGGGAAATGAACTTTAAGAGAATATTATAGAAAGGGAAGAGGATTTAGATGAGGATGAGATTAGAGGTACGACACTATGAGAAGAATCCGACACAGCTCTGAAACATCTAAGTCGAAACAAGGCATTCCCACAGAATTATTGAGATCCTTGGGAGAGCCAGCCAGGAGAAAACTATTCCACATGGTGTGCAAAATATGATACCTCAGCTTCAAGAGGACTGTAAAAATCTCAGTTCTAAGAGGGACAGGTGCTGACAGGTGATTACAAAACGGTCAGTTTAATAATCCATAGTTGCAAAATACAAGTACATATTACTTGCAGAAGGATGGAATAATCTCTAGAACCCAACCTCAGGAAAATCAGTTTGGATACTGGAGAAATCTTGAGATACACAAGCAATACTAAACAAATGATAAGCTGAAGAGAGAGAATCCTACATACATAACATTTGTTGATTTAGAAAGAGCTTTTGACGATTTTGACTGGAAATCACTATTTGAAATACTGATAGTAGCGATGAGAAAATACTGGGAACAAAATTCTTACAGAAACTAGACTGCAGCTATGAATCGAATGGCATAAAATCGAATCTATGATTGATGAGGTAATGAGACATGATGTCTCCCATCATCAATGTTATTCAATTTGTAAGTGAAGCAACCAGTAAAGGAAACCAAGGAGAAATTTGGAGAGGGAATTAATGACCAGAGAAGAAATAAAAGCTTTGAGGTTTGCTGATGAAATTTTAATTCTGTCAGGGAAAGCAAAATACTTGGAAGAGCAGTTGAATGGACTGTATAGTGTCTCAAAAATAAGTTGTAAGATGAAAACCAAAAAAATTAAAACAAGGGAAATGGAGTGTTGTCAGATTAAATCAAATGATGCTGAAGGAGTCAGGTTGGGAAATGGGCAGCAAAATAACTGATGGTAGCTGGAACAGAGAGAGAACACAAAATGCAGACTGGCTGTAGCACAAAGAGCATTGCAGAAAGAGAATTTTATAAACATTGAATATAAATTGTCAGGAAATCTATTTCAAAGGTATCTGTCTGGAGTGTAGTTTCCTATGAAAAAAAAAGTGAAAGGTCGGCAAGAAGCAGTTCAGACAAGAGATTATAGGCTTTTGAAAAGTAGTGCTACAGAACAGTGTCAAAAATTTGATGGGTAAATAAATAATAAGGTAGTAAATCAAAATGGGGAGAAAAGAAATTCATAGCACAGCTTGACTACAAGAAGGAATCAGTTCATAGGACATCTTGTGCCATGAAGGAAATGTCAATTTGGCAATGGAGGGAAGAGAGAGAGAGAGAGAGAGAGAGAGAGAGAGAGAGAGAGAGAGTGTGTGTGTGTGTGTGTGTGTGTGTGTGTGTGTGTGTGTGTGTGTGTGTATTGGGGGGGGGGGGGGTGTTAAAATTCTAGATGGACACAGTAAGCAGGTTCATGTGGATGTATATTGCAGTAGCCAAGGAAGCTTGAACAGGATTAAGTACTGTGGTCAATGCATCAAACCAGTCATCCGCCTGAAGACCACAACCCCAAGTCCCTTGTTTCCCAATAACCAGGAGAATGAATCTTCCTTTCCAACCTTTTCAGACCAAGAACGGCATCCTGAATATTCTGGACTGCTTTATCTTCTGGGTACAAGCTTTTGTAGACACTAAAGGGCATTCAGGGAGTTAAGAGTAAACAAGAAATTTTGTAAGCTGAATACATCTCATCTGCTCTAGTGCCCTCAGCAGCACATTCTTCAGGTAGAGAGAATCCACAGTATAGCCAACAGAGCCATCATCCTTCAGCCAACGAATGACGACAGCTATATGGTTGTAACACTCACTCAAAATTTCAGGATGTATTGTATTACAAACATATGCAGAAGAGTAATCTCTCTTGTACCTCACTAAATACAAAATTACACTGGGTCTCTACCTCCTGCTCCACATGGGTCCAAAATGGCGTGGTTGATTACAAACAATTCGACAAAGTTTGTTCCACTGAAGGGTAAGCAACAGTTAGCTAAGTCAATGAAAACCGAACAGCTAGGATCTTATGTACCTGACACACAATGAGAACTTTCCTTCAAATGAGAAGTGGTGGTTCTCCAGCCTCAGTATAGAGACTGTGTTCAAGGTTGTTCCTGGAAACACCTGTGGTCAACCCCATCCCCTTATGGTGGACAATATCAGTGATGTTCAGACAAGTAGGTCTCACTTATCCATACATTGTGCACCCATAATCATGAAAACTTGTGTTAGCAGGCACACCTCCAACAATCCAATTGTAAAGTGCACCATACAAGTGAAAGCATCATAGAATATTGGACCTCCCAGTAGTGTCTTATGCCTTATCCTTATCGTCAGGAAATGTTTCTATACAATGCTGTCCACCCAGCAGAGCCTGTTGTGTAGCTGCACTTGGAAGACCAGTTGTCAACAGCAGATCAACACCAACTTTAGCCATGCTGAGGTCAGCTAAGGAACTGCTAGGTTTCCAGTACACAGACCAAGAAACAGATAACCATCTACTCAAGGGTCCACCATAAAAACACACACACACACACACACACATTAAGGCAACTCTTCTGTAATTAATGGTGTATGTCTGGTCCTATCCTCATGTGAGGATAGGTATCAAAACTGCTTCCTTTCATGAGCTGTGAAATTATCATGTCTGCTCCACCAAATGAAGACAGTTTAGAAGAATTTAATTGAATTCTGTTAGAAAGTATTACAGTATGATGTGTTCGACTCGAATTTTAGCACGCGAAGTACCACAAGCCTCTGACAGTAGTGATTCTAGCACTTCCAGTTCCCATATGTATACAGAACAGCTTTATGACTTGGAATTGTTGGATTTGGGCCACAGATCATGGGTGGCAGTGGCAGCAGCAATCGCAAAATGCTCTCCCATTGCCTGGGCACTGTCCTCAGATGTTCTTTGGAGTATCTTTGCCTCAGCATAGCTACTATAGGTGGGCAACTGCATTGTCAGAAATTTTCCTGACAGCTCCCAAGACTTGGGTGGAATAAATGGTATGGTTGATTGAGGTTATGAATACATACCATAACTATTCTTTGCTCCCCTATATTATACATTGAGCTTTGCCTGTCTCTGCCTGAAAGGCTGTGATTAATTGACTGGCTGATTAATTGAGAGGGTAGTTGAGACCAAAAAGTGAGGTCATCAGTCCCGCAATTCCAAAGGTAGTCACAGAAGAAAGAAGGTCTGCTAAAAGTGGATGGATTCAGTAAGGGGAGTAAAATTATAAAATAATGAAGTTAAAACACACACACAGTAAAAGGCATAAAAGGTGAGACCAAACTGCTCAAAAAACTGGAAAAAAAAAGGGGTGTGATCTTTCCACGGGGGAGTGGTCATGGGGGTCCCAGACTGAGAAGACATGAAGAGAGGTCCCAACCACAACCACTCTGCCCCTGCTCCATGAGTACAGTAAAACCTTATATCTTGAAATAAAAACCACTTTCACGAAGGAATCTGAGGACAAGCCAACCCTCTGTGAATCGTCTGCTAATATTAAATTTAAGGAACTGGGAATATTATACTTAGCACAAAGCTCCAAAAGAAAGGGACATTCCACCAATATGTGGGATACTGTCAGTCTGGCTCCACAACCACACTGTGGGGGTGCTTTGTTATGTAGGAGGAAACAATTGGTGAGTCTGGTATGACCAATGTGTAAAAACAGCATAAAACAGAGGACTCCTGCCGAGAGGAGCACAAGGAAGAGTGCCAGACTGCTGTAGACTTCTTGATTGTGCGAAGTTTATTACCATGAGCAGTAGCGCACTACATATTCCATGTTTGGGCAAAGAGAGATTTGACGTAGGTCTGCAGATCCGCAGCTGGAATCATGAAAAGAAATGTGGGGTAAGTATCTGCTGCTCTAGCCAAATGGTCAGCCAGTTCGTTCCCTGGGATGCCCACATGACTTGGGACCCAGAAAAAGACAACTGAGCAGGCAGCACGGCCAAGGGCAGAGAGTAGGTCATGGATAGCAAAGGCCAAAGAGTGACAAGAGTAGCATCAGTTGATAGCCTGCAGGCTGCTCACCGAGTCTGAACAAATTAAAACACTGTGGAGGGAGGCCGAGAAACAAAATGGAGGGCTCTGTGAATGACTAGAAACTCTGCTGTGAACACACTACATGATCCTGGCGATAAATGGTGTTTTAGGCCAGTAGGAGATGTCAAAGCTTATTCCACCTCATCGACTGTCTTAGAACCATCAGTGTAGAAGATAGTAGTACGCTGGAACTCTGCAAGGATGGCTTGTACAAGATGCCGGAAAACCATAGGGGTGACAGAGGTCTTAGGACCCTGGAATAGATCGGTCCTAATCCAGGTTCCAGGCACCATCCAAGGGGATGTGGGGGGAGGGATTATGGGAGGAAAGGCACAAGGTGCATTCCAGTCAGTGGAGATGGAGATCCCGACAGTGGGAAGTGAGACACACGCCAACTAGCAATCCCACCTGTGGGCGGGTGTCAGGAGGAAGACATCCTTCATTGACAAAGATGACAGGGTTCATAGGATGGTCCGGGAATTTGTGAATGGCAACTACATAAGAAACCAGGAGTTGGCTCTGTAGTATTTGTAGAGGGGTCCCCACTTCTGTGAGGAGACTGTCAATGGGACTAGTGCGAAAGGCACCAACAGCCGGATGCACCCCACACAGTTGCTAAGTGGGAGGAGTCGCTGAGCCATAAACCTGACTATCATAATTTACTCTGGACAAGACCAGAGCATAGTAAAGATGGAGAAGAATGGTACAATCTGCATCCCAAGATGTGTAGACCAGGAGGTAGATAGCATCGAGCTTCCACATGTATGTAGTCTTTCGGTGGCGAATACGGGGCACCGATGTCATCTTTTTATCACCAATGAGGCCCAAGAAACTCGACTGTGCCACAACATCGAGGAGCTGGTTGCCTAAATAAAGTTCGGGGTCGGGGTGTACTGTGGGTCAACAATAAAAATGCATAATCTGCGTTTTGGAGGGAGAAAATTGGAAGCCTTGGGAGGCAGCCCATGCAGGGGGCCATCAGATGGTGTCTTGGAGCCAGCACTCAACAAATGCTACCAAGTGGGACCTGCACCAGATGCAAAAATTGTCAACGTACAACGCCAGGGTAACCAGAGGCCAAACAGAGGTCACAAGCCCATTGATGGCTATGCGAAAGAGTAAGACACTAGGCACAAGAACCCTGTGAGATACCATTCTCCTGAATCCGAGAGGTGCTGAGTGAAGTGCCAACTCAAACCAGGAAGAGCTGGTGAGATAAAAACTCTCAGATAAAAATTGGAAGGAGACCACAGAAGCCCCAATCATGGAGGGTAACTAAAATGTGATGGCGCCAAGCCATATCGTATGCCTTATGTAGGTCAAAGAAGGTCGGATGTCTGTTTCCAATGTGAGTAAATGGTCAGTTGGAGATCGTCCCGCCCAGAGGCCACACACTCATAAGAGGACAAAAGGCCCTGAGATAGGAGTACCCAACATAATCTGAAGCTAGCCATTCTCTCAAGCAGTTTACAAAATACATTCATCATGCTAATTTGGTGGTAGCTGTCGAGAGATGTTGAGTTCTTCCTGGGCTTAAGGATGGGGATAACTTTACTGTCTCGCCATTGTGAAGGAAATGTACCTGTGAGTCAAATGCTGTTGAAGACCCTGAGGAGATGTTGCCTCTGGGGAATGTCCAAGTGTTGGATCATTTGATTGTGGATGGAATTTAGGCCTGGGGCTGTGTCTCATGAAAAGGTAATTGCCTGCAAGTATTCCCATTCAGTGAAGTGTTCATTATAGAGCTCAGCATGGTGCAGGATAAAACAGAGGGGGTCTGTTCAACTCTGCTTTCCTGATAGAGAAAGGTAGCAGGATAGGAAGAGGACACCGATGTTGTCACAAAGTATGTTGTGAGGTATTCTGCAAGGACCAATAGATCAGTACACAGAGAACCATGGAGGTTAAGACCCTGGACAGCTGACTGTCACTGGCGGCCCAGAAGACTAAGGAGCTTGGACCAAACCTGTGATGAAGAGGCATATGTCCCCAGGAAGGAAACGTAGCTCTCCCAGCATTCCTTTTTACTCTACTTAGTAAGATAACGAGCCTTAGCACGGAGATGCTTAAAAGTGAGAAGGTTGGTCTGGGAAGGGAGTCGTTTAAATCACCGCAGCAACCGTCAGCAGTCCTGGACAGTGACTGCAACATCCTTGGTCCACCATGGTACCAGTCGAAGACAAGGTGGACCTGTGGATAGGGGGACAGCAATGCCAGCAGCATGAAGAATGGTGGCAGACACACCTTGCACGACTGCATCAATGGAATTAGAGAGGGTGGTGTCAAAGTGCACAGCAGATGTGTATAACGGCCAATTGGCCCTGAGGAATGTCCAACATGGGGGCCTGTCAGCCTGGTGGCAGCAGGGAAATGATAGAATCACCAAAATGTGGTCACTGTATCACAAAGGTCATCATGGGATGATCAAAGTAGGGATGCCACGAGAGCCGGGGAGAAGACTGTGAGGTCGATAGTAGTAAAGGTGCCATGAGCAGCACTGAAGTGGATGGGGGAATCATCATTGAGGAGAGAGAAATCGAGGCCCGTGATAAGTTGATCAATTAGGAGACCCCTACCTGTTGAAGTGACACTCCCCCACAGTGGGTGGTGGTCACTGAAGCCCCAAGGAAGAGTAACAGGGGCAGGACTTGTTGGATTAAGGTAGACAGTACAACGTAAGGAAGTGGCCTACCTGGAGGGAGGTAGACACTGCAAATGGTGATTGCTGGAGTTGTTTGCACTCAAAACACTATTGCTTCCAGGTTGGTATGTAGGGGGATAAAGTCACTAATGACATCTGAGCCAAATAGAGTGCAGACCCCGCCAGGTGCTACCCTGGGGCCAGCACAGTTTCGACAGAACACCTGATAACCACGAAGTGTGGGAGAGTGGTCATCAAGGAAATGTGTTTCTTGAAGAACAGGACAAAACACAGAACAGGAGGAGACAAGACATTGTATTTCCAGAAGATGACAATAGTATCCGTTGCAATTCTACTGGATGATAATGTGGCACGAGTCCAGGTTAAACATAAAGAAGCCGAGAGAAGATCACGTCACTCAATCAGTGGTGGTTACCAACAAGGATGGGGTGACATCCATAAACAAGGTGTCAGACTCAGGTTGCGAGATGGGAGATGGCACCTCCGGGGACACGGGGAGGGGGAGGGGCATTGTCTTGGGACTTACGTTCCTTCTTCTCCTCTTTCTGAGGTGAAGGAGGGCAGGAGGGAGTACAGGCATCTGCAAGATCTGGAACTGAAAAAGATCAGGCGACCTTGGGGCACACAGATGGTGGGTCTCGTGGCCAAGTGGTGATAGGAGTCTTCTAGCCTGAGACATGCCGGGCAGGGGGGCTCCCAGGAGGGAGCCCAATCACCGGCAGATGCCGAAGAAGGGGGGGGGGCACTTCTTTGGCCAGGGAGGGGGAGCAGCTCCTGGATGGGAGGTTGTGGGAACTGCAGGGGGAGGGGGAGGGGGAGGGGAAAGGACAACAGGCTGAGATAAGAAAGAGGTAGGAGGGGGAAGGATGTAACAGAGGCAAAAGTGGAAGATAGTGTCACTGGATGGGGTCTCTCACACTTCTGGCGAGCCCCAGCTTAAGACAGGCCGGGTAATCTGGCAAGCGAGGGGAGTGGTGGCCACGACAAGTGACACACACAGGTGGTGGAACACAAGGGCTTCCCTCAAGAAGAGTGGGTGTCCACAGTCCCCACACAGAGGGTCCACCGTACATCGGGAAGACATATGCTAAAAACACAAGCACCACATTGAGAGACATACGGCTTCATGTCACGTCTGTAGGACATAACCTTAACCACCTCTGGGAGGGTATCCCCTAAAAAGCCAGAATGAAGGTGCCAGTATCAGTGCGACTGTCTTTGCGACCCTTCTACACACGTCGAACAAAATGAACGCTGTGTTGCTCCAGATTAGACTAGAGTTCCTCCTCAGTTTGCAGTATGAGGTCTCAATGAAAAATCATTCCCAGGATCATATTCAGAGATTGGTGAGGAGCAATAGACACTGGGATATTGCCAAGATGATCACAAGCATGAAGAGCTGCAGATTGGGTGGCAGAAGAGGCTCTGATCAATAGGGAGCCCGACCACATCTTACTAAGAGACTCCAACTTGTCCTCAATATTCTCCACAAAAACAGTGTCTTTGTGGCAGTGAATGTGTCCCCACCAGTCCTAGTACAGATGAGCTAGCGGGGAAAATGTTTCATCTGAAGACAGCAAGCCTGGCGCCCGTCCCATGGGGTAGGCAGGGAAGGGAAGGCTGCTGTGTCATATGAAGCAGAATTCAATGATCTTTCACCATTCGAAGAGACGGCCGTTTGAGAACAGCCAAATTTTTGCAGCTTGACATGCTTCATGTGCTAATCATCTGCCCTGAACCACCTTCTCTGATCAGGGGCTCTCCCCATGTGCACCACCCAACCACAGCAAGGGCCACCTGGCATGGCGGCGACACCCCAAGAAGAGAAGCAACCACTCCTTGGCGTATACCGTGAGGGAAGAGCTCAGGTATCAGTAATTTGATCCCTGTGTTGTCAGTGGGCTCAGCCAGATGGGTACATAACAGACCCACCACATGTACTGGCTACATGCTGGTGACATAGCAGGTTGGAAGGGGGCTGGAATGCGCTCTGTAAATGCTAGGGAGGGAGTTCTTCCCCAAATGGCTCACACTAAAACAGAAAATTTAGAAGTGAAGGTCAAACCTAATTTGGGGACCTAAATGCCAAAAAGGATAAAAGAACATGCAGAAGGAACAAAATTGCAAGCAAGATAGGGTACCAACTGGATATGCAGGTCAATATAAATCAGAACACCGCGAGAGGGAAAGGATGGGGCAAAGGGGAAGGAGTAGGATAGGGAGGGAGGGTAGTGTGAAGGAAGTGCAGCCAGTGAAGGAAGAATTGGTTGGTTGGTTGGTTGGATTACAAGAGGGGGAAAGGGACCAAACTACAAGGTCATCAGTCCCTTGTTCCAAATAAAACAATGCCACAAGGGTGAGAATAAAACAAACGTGACTTACAACTCAAAACGGAATGAAAGGAAAAATCACAAGAACGATGAAGGGCAACAAACATGTAAATAGACAAAAGGGGACAAGAAAACCACACAAATGCAAGCAACGGGATGAAGAGATTAAAACAACAAAGCAGATTACCATGGCTGGCCGACCATGAGAATAAAAAATGAGACGCCAGCCGCTCTGCGACACATTAAAACCTCCACCCCAGAAGCACTAGGGTGGAGGACACAGAGGGACACAGGACATTTGCTAAAACTTAGATCAAATGATAAAACGAACAAAAGGTAAAACTAAATCAGTCGATGAGGTGTTGTCAGATAAAATTAGTGGCAACGAGTCCAGTAACCCAAGATTTTGTTGCTGGGCAGTCAAAGTGGGACAGTGCACCAGAATATGGGGCACTGTCAACCGGGTGCCACACCAACACTCAGGCGGGTCTTCACGGTGCAGGAGGTAACTGTGGATCACCCAAGTGTGGACAATGCGGAACTGGCAGAGGACAACTGATTCCCTCCGAGAGGCCCGCATGGAAGAATTCCACATATTTGCAGTCTCCTCAGTGACAAGCAATTTGTTGTGTGTACTGTTATTCCATTCCGTCTCCCAAAGCTGGAAAACCCTGCGGTGTAAGACAAAATGCAGGTCACCTTCGGAGATGCCTATCTCCAGAAGCGGTTTCCGCTTAGCCTGTTTGGCCAGCCTGTCGGCAAGTTCATTGCCTAGGATGCCGATGTGTCCTGGGGTCCACAAAAACACCACTAAAAGATGGGACTGGTCCAGGGCATAGATGGACTCCTGGATGGACGCTACCAAAGGATGGCGAGAGTAGCACTGGTTGATAGCTTGTAGGCTGCTCAAGGAGTCAGTACACAGAAGAAACGATTCCCTGGGGCATTAACGGATATACTGAAGTGCAGGAGAGATGGCCACCAGCTCTACAGTGAATACACTGCAGCCATCAGGCAAGGAATGCTGTCCAAAATGGCCTCCGTGGATGTTGGCGTAGCCAACACGACCATCAGCCATCGAGCCGTTGGTGTAAACTACTTCATAGCCCTGGAACACGTCAAGAATCGAGAGGATGTGACAGTGGAGAGCGGCAGGAGTAGCTGAGTCCTTGGGGTCATGTGAAAGGTCCAGACGAATCTGCGGCCTAGGTGTATACCATGGAGGCGTATGCGGACGGACCTGGATGGGAGGTGGTAAATGGAAGGACTCCAGTTCAGACAGAAGGGATCGCTTGTAAACTGCAATTGTTAGCCCTGACCTGGGCCGCCAATGTGGGAGATGAAGTGCCGCAGGTCAAGAAAGGAGACGATAATTCGGATGCTCAGGTGAACTATGAATGTGTGCAACATAACTAGCGAGCAGTTGTGCACATCGGATCTGCAATGGAGGGACTCCAGCCTCCACCAGGACACTGGTCACCAGACTCATTCTAAAACCTCCCGTCACTAGGCGAACGCCACAGTGGTGCACTGGGTAGAGTACATGCAACACTGAGGGTGCCACTGAACCATAAATCAGATTCCCACAGCCAAGGCGGGATTGAACAAGGGCTTTGTAGAGCTGCAGCAGCATAGAGTGATCTGCACCCCAGTTGGTGTTGCTCAGGCAGCAGAGGGCATTGAGGTGCTGCCAGCACTTCCGCTTCAGCTGACAAAGGTGAGGTAGCCAAGTCAATGAAGCATCGAAAACCAGTCCTAAGAATAGATATGTCTCCACTACAATGAGTGGATCGTCATGAAGGTAAAGTTCTGGTTCTGTCCCTGTAGGCGCCATTCAGCAACACCAGTGCTGGTGGAGCAGTACGAAGTCGTCTGCATAGAGAGAGGGTGAGACGGACGGCCCTACAGCTGCTGATAGACCATTAATGGCCACTAAAAATAGTGATACACTCAATACAGAGCCCTGCAGGAACCCATTCTCCTGGATATGGGGGGAACTATGGGAGGCACCAACATGGACACAGAACGTACATGGCAATAGTAAATTCTGGATAAAAGTCGGGAGTAGGACAGCAACAAGGTGTTGGTGTCTGGAAAAGGCTGTTTGCATGGCAGACTCGAGGGACACAAGATTATCAGTGGTAGAACGACCCTGGGGGAAGCTGCGCTGACACGGAGCCAGTAGGCCAAGTGACTACAGCACCCAACCCAACCGCCGACACACCATACATTCCAGCAGCTTACAAACAATGTTGGTGAGGCTGGTAGGCCGATAGCTATCCACATCAAGCGGGTTTCTGCCAGGTTTGAGCACCGGAACGATGGTGCTCTCCTGCCACTGCGATGGAAAGACATCATCGCATCATATGTGATTGAAGATGATGTGGAGATGGCGTTTGTAGTCAGACGAGAGATGTTTAATCATCTGATGGTGGATCCGATCCAGCCCAGGAGCTCTGTCAGGGCAATGTGCAAGTGTGTTGAGGAGCTCCCACTCCGTAAATGGGGCGATATAGGGTTCACTGTGGTATGTAGTGAACAAGAGGACTTTCCTTTTCATCAGCCGTTTGTGAGTACAAAAGGCTGGGGGGTAGTTCTCCGATGCAGAGGCTCGAGCATAGTGCTCAGCAAACTGCTCGGCAATTGCGTTTGCTTCGGTACATAGCACACTATTGATGGTAACACCAGGGATACCTGTTGGGGACTGGTACCCAAAAAGACATCTGATCTTCATCCAGACTTGGGAAGGTGATGTACGGCACCCAATGCTGCCAACACTCCTGTTTCCAAGGTTTTATAAGCTGACGTACACGGGCACAGAGCCGCTTAAAGGCTATTAAGTGTTCTAGGGAAAGGTGTCACTTATGTCCCTGTAGAGTTCACTGATGTTCTGTAATTGCCTCAGCGAATTCTGGTGACCACCCAGGGACTGTCTTTCACCCGGGGCAACCTAAACAGTGAGGGATCGCTTTTTCTGCCGCAGAAATGATTGCGGTAGTCACCTGCTCAACCATCACATCGATGTGACCATGTGGGGCGGAGGCAACGGTGACACCAGAGGTGGAAGTTACCCAGTCTGCCTTGTTTAAAGCCCATCTGGGCAGGTGTCCATGGGTCTGACACCAGGGCAGTGACAGGAGGATGGGGAAGCAGTCACTACCACACAGGTCGTCATGTGCTCTCCAGTGGACAGATGGGAGAAGGCCTGGGCTGCAAATTGATCAATCAATGGCCGAGTACCTATCATGAGCCACACTGAAATGTGTGGCAGCCCCAGTATTTAAGAGGCAGAGGTTCAACTGAGACAGTAAAGTTTTGACATCTTTGCCTTGGCCAGTAAGCATGGTGACACCCCACAAGGGGTTATGGGTGTTAAAATCTCCCAAAACTAGGAAAGGTTTAGGGATTTGATCAATCAGTGCAGCTAAAACATTCAGGGGTACTGCACCATCTGGAGGAAGACATACATTGCAGACAATTATTTCCTGTGTCGTCCGTATTCTGACAGCCACAGCTTCAAGAGGGGTTTGAAGGGGCACAGGTTCACTACAGACTGAGTTTAGGACATGAACACAAAGTCCACCTGACACTCGATTATAGTCGCTACGGTTCCTGTAACATCCCTTATAGCCACGGAGGGCAGAGGTCCGCTTTGCCGGGGACCAGGTTTCGTGGAGCGCAACGCAGAAAGCAGGTGGAAAGCTTAAGAGTCGCTGTAGCTCAGCCAGGTGGTGCAATTCCACTGGAGGATGACATCATCGAAAGACCAGGAAGGCAAGGAACATCAATGAGGCAGTTTACGTCTCAGGGTCACCTGCTGCCACCAACTTTTGCCTGAGCAGTCTACATCCACTGTGTCTGAGGGTCCGGCGAGATCCAGGTCCTCAGCGGACACCAGAATCTCCACTCCATCCTCAGACACAGAGCTTGTAGGAAATACGGAAGCGTCCGATCCCGCCCGTCTGCTTTGACCCATGACGTCACAAATATGGCGGAAACAAAAACAAACACACACACTTTCCACAAGAAGCCTAATGACACTAACGGGACAAGCGCGGGAAATGGGGTGTTTTGGGTGGGGGGCAAACTAAATATAAACAAATTTAGATGCCTTGCGTAGCTACAACGTGTAAATGAAGACAGCCATGCATGAATACCCACCCACCTCCCCAGGGGTCGTAACCCCTGCAACCCATAGAAGATAAAGATGCTTCAGTAGCTGATTAGTGTTTTTTGTCTTTTTTAAAAAAAAATCTCATGGGATAGAATGAACAGATCAGAAAGATAAATATAATAAACTAAAACAGAAATTGGAGGAAACAGATAATTAAAATAAGTAATAAGTGTTTTTAAATTTTAAAAAAAATCTCACGAGATAGAACAAACAGATCAGAAAAGTAAATAAAATAAGATAAAACAGAACTGGAGACAGCCACACTCAAACCAAACTCCACGCCGTCATGACGTCACACACGACAACACCCTTACGTCACGGGTCAAAGCCGACGCGTGGGATCGGACACTTCTGTCGACCCAGCTTGTAGGTAGAGGTGGTGTGGGTGTCACCATAAGTTCCTTGTTCTTAAGGATTTTCTTTTTCTATTACTCATGTTATTCCTTGGGTTTTCCTGGCTGGGAGGACTTCGCTGACACAGTCTCCAGGAGCGAGGAGGAGCATGAAGCCCTATGACCAGCTGCTTTTGGGCTCTTCAGCCGCTGGCGGGTGTGATCTTTCCCAGCAGCAGAAACCTGGGAAGGGAGTGACCCAAGGGACCCCTTGCTAGCAAGAGGAGCTGAAGAATCCTTACGCTTCTCTGACTCAGAAGTAGGGACTGAAATCCCCAATGGTTCGGGGGAAGTTCTCCCAAAGTAGGTGGTGCCACGGCAACAGGGAGAAAATGTCTCCCCACCATAAAGGGGGCAGTGTAGTCTCCCAGTTCTGAGATGCGACAGGAATCCGAGGAACTGATGGGGCGAGAACTATTCTCAATAGCGGCAGCATATTAGGAGGCCATAGCCACTGGATGTAGGAGCTCAAACTACTTCTTAGCCTCAGTGTACATCAGTCAGCCCAGAGTCTTATATTCCATGATTTTCCTCTCTTTCTGTAAAATCCTGCAGTCTGGCGAGCAAGGTAGATGATGCTCTCTGCAGTTGACACAGAAGGGAGGCAGGGCGCATGCAGTATAGGGATGCAATGGACATCCACAATCTCGACAGGTGGGGTTGTAAGTACAACGGGAAGACATATGGCCAAACTTCCAGCACCACATCGGGGGAGGGATATGTGGCTTGATGTCAGAACGTTAGACCATCACCTTGACCTTCTCGGACAATGTGTCACCCTCAAAGGCCAAGATGAATGCACCGGTGGCAAACCCGATGGGTGCACTGAACGAAATGAACAGCTCACTGCTCTAAATTGGTGTGCAGCTCATTGTCAGATTGCAAAAGAAAGTACCTGTGGAATATAATAGCATGGACCATATTTAAGCTCTTATGGTGCATGATGGTAACAGAAACATCTCTCACCTTGCCACAAGCAAGTAATGCCTGTGACTGGTCAGAGGATGCTGTTTTTATTTTTATTTTATTTTTTTTTTCAAAACTGATGCAGAGCACATTTTGGACAAGCCCTCCACCTCCCCAAACTTGACCTCCAAATGCTCCACAAAAAACTGAGGCTTCAAGGACATGAAAGATTCCCCATCAACTTTCATACATACGAGGTACCAGGCCGAATAAGCTTCACTACCATCCTTAGCCTGGCGTTCCTCCCATGGTGTGACCAGGGAGGGGAATGACTTGGCGTCATATTTCTTAGCATTAAAGTTAGACTTTGCCCGCTTAGAGCCTGCTGGTAGCAGACCACCAGCAAGAGATTACCTACTACGCTTCATGGTGTGTCATCTACCCTGATGCCACCCATTCCGACCACGAGCTCTCCCCATGGGCACCACCCAGCCACAGCAAAGGCCACCTGGCAGGATGGCCATTGCCGGGAGTCCCGATGTCCCAGGGTGACGGGCATCTACTCCTTGGCATACATAGGGAGTTAGTGGTGCAGGCATCAGCAGAGCGATCTCTATGTTGTCTGGGGGCTACCACCAACAGGATACATGGCGGCCCCACCGCAACAGACTGGCTACCGTGCTGGATACGAGGTACAAAGAAGTCCATGGTCATCATTGGCACAGAAATTGACGCTGCACAGGGCGTGGTGGAAAATGAACCCAAGAAGCTGTCCTCGCCCAAGAGATGGAGAATGGGCGGGACTGGAATGCGACGATGAGAAAAAGGGCTAAAGATCTCAATGCACGATGGACACGATGCACCATGTAAAGCGCCCTTCCCCAGTTGGCTCGCTCTTCGGGATAATTTTGAAAAATAGAGGTCAAACCCTACAGGCAGGCAGAAATACCTCGGGCCTATTCTTACCCCCAGACCTGCAGGGGGGAAGGAAGAATTGGCTGCAATAGCTCGGGGCCCTGTGTCCGCCACGCACGAACTCGCAAAAGAACCATGAGCCCCCATGAAGAGGGCTGCAAGGCTGTGAGGTTATCTGCTGTTGGTTTGAATTTAAATAACCACAGAGTTGTTTGCCTCATCTGGATAGCTGAGTAGCAGCCACCACTCCAACAAGGTATAGGTTGCCAATTAAAATAACCTGAATAAATAGACATATTAAAAACATGGTGGGTCATTCTTGTGATGTAGTCCATCCACACCTGGACACTGTCTAGTGTTTAATGACTGCCAGCTTGCTGTGTAGCATCTAGTTTGCTTTGCTAATTACTGATCCTGGTAGCTTCCTTTTGAAGACTGCTCCATCTGGTAGATGGGTGCAGACTGGGAACTGCTCATTAGGAAGTAGGTTGTCAACAATTTTCCACTGAGTAGAATAAGCAAGGGCTGGGGCGCAGAACAAAATGATTATGGCCAATGATGACGGAAGTGCAGTGCTGAAATGTGTGTGGTCTCCAGTATGATAACGTATACCTCCTAAGACATCACGAGCATCTATTAAAACGGTAGTCATGAATCAGAGAGCTCCTGAACCCAAAATACATTTTCTGCATTAAAAATGCCAGTATGAGAATTGGTCAAGGGAGTTATAATATAAGAAAAATAATGGGAATTTCAGTTCCTCCATGTTTGTTTTTATATCATTAATGTTCCACTGCAATACTGGCATTATCTTACCGTGAGGTTTATATTAAGTTTGGAAACAGTAAAAGTGTCGTTAATCCATCACATTAAACTAATTTTGAATGATTTGACAGCTTTGGACTCAAAGTCTCTAATTTTTCTGCTTTTCTATTCAGCTTACCGTTTGGTGATTAGAGTAGTGAATAATTACCACACAAGAGGATGAGATTTTGACTATAATCACTGAATTACGAATTTATTCGGAGCCCCACTGATCTGTCTTCTAGGTACTACTGATGGTGATAGTCTACTGATAATTCTCAACAGATCCACAACATGCATCTGGAATATGATATACTGAGAATATGGTTTAACAAGTGTTTGAAACCTGTCAGTGCCTTAACCCTGATGCTATTATTTTCTTTCAGTAGGACAAAATAATGTCTTATGGAACATATGTGATCAGTGTAAGCAATTATTACAACACTGGAAGGAATGATCTTAAACTCATTTGACAGCATAAAACAGTCCCTACCAATAACTACCATTCTTTGGCTTATTTTATTTACACTGTAATTTTTCACTGTTTCCAAAATATTATAACAAAAAGTATCATAAATTTTAAACAACAAAGAAGAAAAGCAAACAAAGCAGTAGTTTCATTACTTGGAGTAATGAATCAAACTAAAATATAAGATGTGAGAACGGAACAACTTTGATAAGAGAAGGGTTTAGAATTGTGTGACACCAAGGTCATTAGATACACTAAATTCGACCTGGATTAAAAGTCCTTATATTTGCGTGACGCTCATTGAACAACCAATGAAAAACGACACCCAGGATACCTGTCAGGGATCGAATATAACATCACTGTGCCGCTTTACACAGTGAAAACTGCATCGTCTGGCAACATTACTTCTAATGTTTGTTTACAGATAATTCAGAAAACTAAACTTCACAAATACAACATCAATGCTTGTGCCTTGATTCATGCTACACGTTCTCTCCCGTATCACACAAATAAAGTTATTAATACACCAAGTAACCCAAATTGTCAGGTCGACGTCCTAAATGCAAAGAATTTGTTTATAATATACAAATGGTGTACGCACAATCGCTTACACCTTTTGGTGTGAATTTGATCAAATCAAAATAAATTGTTTGTACGCGGTTATCTAATGTTACATTCGCAAAATCTACGCTTTCACCAAGCAGTTCACGACAGTCGAAAGTAACACAAAAAATATACTATAAGATTTATAACATTTGATTACAGTCCATTGCTCCAGTTTATACCTTATTCGTGAACCCATCGTGTGTTAGGCTGAGTAAATTCCGCACTCATTCTGCTGGACAAGGTACATTTGTTAATCAACATACTCCCATCACATGCAGAAAACACTCTTCACCCCCCATTTTGCTCAAAGATGCCTGACTGAAGACATAACAACTGTCAACAATTTTTGACAGCTACCACGAAACAGTGTAGAATCTCTGTTGAACTTCCAAAGTGTACAACACAATCCAGAGATTTCCCTGCGGCAGAAATGCATCCAAAAATGTCTAGTAGCCAAAACACAAAACGTGGCATACTGACTTTTAAAAGTCCAGCCGCTTCCAGGTAGGACGTATCTTTAATTATCTGTAGTAGTAAAGTATCAAAAAATACATTTGACATATACGGCGTACAAGGGTAGATAGATCTTAGATTAGATTAGATTAGTACTTGTTCCATAGATCATGAATACGACACTACATAATGATGTGGAACGTGTCAGGTTAATAAAAGGTGTCTATACAAGATATTACATTACACAAAATATTACATGACACTCAATAGTTTTAATTTTTTTTTTTGGGGGGGGGGGGGGGGGGAATTACCCACTTACTATATCCAAAAATTTATCTAATGAGTAGAAGGAGTTGCCATTAAGAAATTCTTTTAATTTCCTTTTAATTGCCATATGGCTATCTGTCAGACCTTTGATGCTGTTAGGTAAGTGACCAAAGACTTTTGTGGCAGCATAATTTACCCCCTTCTGAGCCAAAGTTAGATTTAACCTTGAGAGGTGATCATCCTTTCTCCTAGTGTTGTAGCCATGTACACTGGTATTACTTTTGAATCGTTCGGAATGTTAATAACAAATTTCATAAGTGATTATATATATATATATATATATATATATATATATATATATATATATATATATATATATATATATATTGTGAGGCTACAGTGAAGATCTCTAGCTATTTAAATAAATGTCTGCAATATGTTCTTGGATGAGCTCCAGCAATAATTCTGATTACATGCTTCTGTGCAATGAACACTCATTTACTCAATGATGAGTTACCCCAGATGCCATACGAAATCAGAGAATGGAAATAGGCGTGGTAAGCCAACTTACTCAGATGTATATCGACAAAGTTTGCAATGACCCTAATAGCATAAGTAGCTGAACTCAAACGTTTCAGCAGATCCTCAGTGTGTTTTTCCCAGTTCAACCCCTCATCAATGCATACACCTAGAAATTTTGAATATTCTACCTTAGCTACAGATTTCTGATCGAAGTCAATATTTATTAATGGTGTCATTCCATTTACTGTGTGGAACTGTATATACTGTGTTTTGTCGAAGTTTAATGAGAGCCCATTTGCAGAGAACCACTTAATGATTTTCTGAAAAACTTCATTTACAATTTCACCAGTTAATTCTTGTCTGTTGGGTGTGATAGCTATACTTGTATCATCGGCAAAAAGTACCAGCTTTGCATCTTCATAAATATAGAATGGCAAGTTATTAATATATATTAAGAACAGCAGAGGACCCAAGACCGAAGCTTGCAGCACCCCATTCTTGATTGTTCCCCAGCTTGAGAAATCACCAGTTTTTTGCATATTATGTGAACTGTTTATCTCAACTTTCTGCACTCTTACAGTTAGGTATGATTTAAACCATTTGAGCACTGTCCCATTCATACCACAGTACTTGAGCTTGTCTAGAAGTATTCCATGATTTACACAATCAAAAGCCTTTGATAGATCACAAAAAATCCCAACGGGTCACTTCTGGTTACTAAGAGCATTTAATATTTCATTAGTGAAAGTATATATAGCTTTTTCTGTTGAAATCCCTTCTGGAAATCAAACTGACATTTTGTTAAAACTTTATTTTTACAAAGGTGTGAAGCTACTCTACAATATATTACTTTTTCAAGAATTTTGGATAAGGCAGTCAGAAGAGAGATTGGGCGATAGTTGTTGACATCAGACGTATCCCGTTTTTTATGAAGTGGTTTAACAATGCTGTACTTCAGTCTATCTGGGAAAATACCCTGCTTCAGAGAGCTATTACATATGTGGCTAAGAATCCCAGTTATTTCTTAGGAACAAGCTTTTATTATCCTGCTGGAAATGCCATCAATTCCATGTGAGCTTTTATTCTTGAGAGAGTTTATTATCTTCCTAATTTCAGAAGGAGAGGTGGGTGGAATTTCAATTGTACCAAATGGTGTGGGTAAGGCCTCTTCCATTAACTGATTTGCTTCTTCTAATGAACATTTAGATCCTATTTTCTCTACAACATTTAAAAAATGAATATTCAAAATGTATTCGACTTCTGGCTTGTTGTTTATCAAGTTTCCATTCACTTTGATGGTGATGCCATCATCCTGTACTCTTGATTACCCTGTCTCTCTTGTAATAATATTCCAAATTGTTTTGATATTGTTATCAGAGGTATTAACCTCAGACATGATGCACATGCTTCTGGACTTTGTAATAACCTTTCTTAATGTAGCACAGCAGGTTTTATAATATTTGGCTGTGTCTGGGTCATTACTCTTTCTTGTTGTTAGATACAGTTCTCTTTTGTGGTTACAAGATATTTTTATTCCTTTAGTAAGCCAAGGTTTTTTGCATGGTTTCTTATAATTAGATTTAACTACTTTCTTGGCGAAACAGTTTTCAAATTCTCTTACAAGTGTATCATGAAATAAGTTATATTATAAATTAGCATCGGGTTCCTTGTACACCTCATCCCAGTCTAACTGCTGCAGATTTTCTCTGAAATTTCTAATGATTGCGTCATCAATTCAACGCAGAAATTTGGAGGGTAGTTTTGAATTACTGAATGGAGCTATGTCATATACTGTAACTAGCTGTGCATCATGATCAGAAAGCCCATTCTCAACAGGACAAGAATTCATATTTTTAAACCTATCTTGGTCTATAAAAGTGTTATCCATCAATGTGCTGCTGTTCTTTACTACCCGAGTAGGAAAATTAATGACAGATGACAAATTGAAAGAACCGAGCAAGACTTCCAGGTCATTCTTCCTATTACACTCTTTCAGTGAATCAACATTGAAGTCCCCACAAATAATAATTTGCTTTCCCCTATCTGACAGATAGCACAACAAGGCATCCAAGTTTTCCAGGAATAAATGAAAGTTTCCTGAAGGGGATCCATATATTCTTACAATTATAAAAGAGCTCTCCTTTAGTGTAAGTTGACAGGCACATGCTTCTATATGTTGCTCTAGACAAAGCTCTTTTGTATCTAAGCATTCTACACAGTGATAACTTTTGACATATATGGCAGCTCCTCCTCCCACCTTATTCTCTCTACTCATATGTGCAGTTAGTTCATAACCACTGATATTTACCTTTTCCATATCAGACACAATGTGATGCTCAGACAGGCATAGTATATCTATTACATTATCAGGTTCAATGTCATCTAAGCAAACCAGGAGCTCATCTACTTTATTCTTCAATCCTCGAATATTTTGGTGAAAAATGGTAACATTATTTTTTACTTTACTTTTGTGAGAATCTATTTTTTTCTTTAATCCACCAATATTTTGGTTAAATATGGTAACATTATTAGAGTGTAGAATGAGCCAAAGAATGCCATTCTGTGATATTTTACGTGTGTACATGAGCTGGTGGGGACGTAGAACCGGTGGTTCTACCCCTCAATAATATCGCTGCCCTACCGCATCAAGAACAACTGTATCTTTGCAGGATCAGTTCTCTGTAGTACGCGATCTATGCTAAACACATTGTGTATACGCTGCAAGAAAATACATTGTGAGTGACGGGAGTGCGACTGATTATTTATCGTCGTAATTACCATCGCCCACAGGCTGTGTTTTGTTCTATATACAGTCCATTACTTCCATTGGCCATTATCGGTTATAGTCGGGGCAGACAAGCCATTTCGTAATAAATTACTCATCATTTCCCTACAAGGTTTTTGGACGCCCCTCCGTTTTCCTGGGGAACTGATGTAGCAGACTGAAGTGACACTACGGTGAAGTATAAGTCATGTGGCTTTCGCGCGTAATTTTGTAAAGCTGACAAAGCGTTTCACTATAGCTGCCAGAGGCACTGTTTGCTATGACGCTTGTGGGCTTATCCACGTGATGCCTCTTTCGTCGTGCGCAATCGCAGACACACGGAAATAAGAGGACAAGTACAAAAATTTGTGGAAAGAACGGATATTCACATGAGTGCTGTCGTGTCCAGACGTTGCCTCACTGCGCAAGCAGTCTGCTAGGAACCCTTTCTTTACTCGGGATCTTGTGTTGAGTTTACTGTAATGAAAAGGTGACACAAAAAGAAAACACAAAAGAAGTACATAAACAACAAAAGTACGAGAAATACAAAGTGATGGCAATGTTTTGTCTGCAAATTTCACAAGGAAGTCACAAGGAGATTGTAGATTTTCTACTTGGACAAGTGTAGTGATAAGGCTGGCAAGTAAAATTTTGCTAGCTAGTAATTGACGTCTTATATACTCGTTTGAATTATTTATTGCTCATTTTAAAATAAAGCACATCAGTTCCATCAAATGTGTAACTTGTGGAATAATTGTAATTTATTGTTTTATTGTTTTGTGCCACCGTTTGCTGTAGGAAATATCTAAGCTTGCAATTATTAGTATATTTTGTTCCTATACACATATTACAATTTGTATCTATTAGCATCTATAACTACTCCCTTGTATAACTATGTTTCGTTCCATATCCACGCAATTCTCTTATATACTGGATCAACAGAAGACAAATAAATAAATAAAAATAAAAGTGATTATAACTGAACCTGAAAAATACTTAAGGGAGGTTCTTTAGTCGTTATGCAAAAGTTAATTATCTTTCAATGCATCATTTTAATTTAATCATGAAATATGATATTTAGATTAGTCTTACATCCTCAGACTAGACAAATCTGGGAATATCGTAGACGCCAGAATTCACTAGAACAGAAGCAGTGTTTTTTACTTTTGTATTTTTTGCATCATTGTGCGCTTCATTTCTATTTTTTGTAGTATGTTGAGGAGCTTCACATACCTCATTATTTCTTTTGTTCAGAAGTCAGGCTCCTCAGTTGTTGTGATTTTAATTCATAGCATGAATATTCGTCCACAGTTTTCGTATACTTTTCGTAAATTTTTGACTTCTTCTTCCCAGTTTTCCTATTTCGAAACTTATTGTATCTTATTCTTTACAGAAATGTTATCGGAGACTTTTTATCTAATGTTCTCAGGTCAACAAGTCTCGAACTTTTGTTCAAATAATCTCCATCAGGCATATTTCATACAACTTTCTTGTCTGTACTTATCTATAAACTTAAGCGTGCTTCCTTTTGAATCAACAGACATTATTGCACATAGATCACTTCACAGCATAACTTCAACACACTACAAAATGAAACACATATGAGTCGCAGCTGCCTGTCATCTGCTAAGATGCGCAAAGGGAGGTAGCAATGCGCATTCGGCAAGGCCTCCATTCCTAGGATATTACTCATGCACAAATGTGCATGCGTAATAGCACTATTGGAAATTTATACACGTGAGCAAAATTGATCACAAAAAAGATATTGTGTGGACATACCTTAACTCTTAGAATAGTTTTTGCGTTCCATTGTTAATTAGTTATGGACCTGTGTTTGACTATTGTATGTTCTAGTAGTCTGGATCTAACATTCGCCACTAACCAACTCCCTGTGCATTTGAATAAAGTGTTATTGACATGGATGTGAAGAGTCTTTTTCTCTATATTGGCAACTAATAGTACACATGCAGTAAATTGTTCAAGCAGCCACAGAAACATAGCCACACTGACACTCTTGACCTCAAAGTGACAGAATTAGCTGCATTATACCACAGTAAGGACACACGTTCAACATGATGGGATCGAAGGAGCCTTCTGTCTCACAATTCACCACATGTATGCCAACTTTTTGGCCACATAATTGAGCTTTACAATTTGCACATATGGAAGTGACCTTAACTCTGTGCTGGAATTATGGTGGTTGGAGCCAAATTTGCAATCATAGTCAGCCAGCTGGATCAGAAATATGCAGCAGAGATCAAAAATGTGATCGCCACTCCGTCTACGACAGACATATGTGAGAAGTTAAAAATAGAATTGATATGACAGTTTTCCACTTCACACAAAGAACACACCAGAGAAGTCCAAACCCAAGAATACATTGGCAACAGGAGGCACTCACAATATTTGCGACACCTGAGAGTAATTCGTATACAGGAACCATGCCTGGTAGACTTTTGTGCATAATGTCGAGTAATCGCTTGCCACCCCTGGTGCCTCACAAAACAGCATGCCCTTAGATGCTGTAGCAGAGTTAGCTGACAAAAGATTTGAGCTATAATGCCTGCGCCAGTGAGTACAGCGATGGCAGTGTGCAAGAACTTGTTGTCACACATGGGCCGATTACAACATGCTGTCTACCGAAGTGAATTTACTGACCAAGAAGATGGAAGAATAAACTTGACATGACCACAGTAGAGACAGGGGCCATTATCGCAAACTTTCAAGGAGTCACTCGTCTACCACTGCCTCGATGTCACTTCCTAACAAGCCCGCCATTTTCTAGTATTACAGAAGATTTAGGGATCAGGCAAGGAAGTGTGCAGTGCCCTGCTCACACCTAAATGCTGGCGGCAGTCGGATGTAGGCGTGTCGGCTGATTGTCGGGTGTCGTCTTAGTGCCCAATCCTCAGTGACCTCAAGTCCAGGCAGGAATATCTCATAGACACTGATTCTGACTTATGTGTGTTCTAACTTACGAAGTGGCACAGCAAGCGTCTGCACGCCCGCTACTGTTTGACTGCCACCAACAATTCAACTATATCGGCGTCGGAATGCTGTGAATCAGCCTGGACCTTGGAATACGGCTCGACTTTATGTGGGATTTCATGGTTGCAGCCGTGTAAGAATCGATAATCAGCGCGGATTATTTAGCACATTATTAATTGCTGCCTGGCATGGCGAATATCTGACTTGTCGATGGCTGCAAGTTTTCGTCGAGATGTGACAGTGCACAAAGCTAAACTCGTGTAAGACACAAGTGGCGAGTAGCTGACCTAATGCAGAGATTTCCAGCAGTGAGCATACAAGGAGATTCCACACGACACGGTGCATCACATACAGACTACAGAAGGGCCTACCCGTCTCCTGCCGACCTTGGCACTTGGCACTAGATTGGTTTGCCATAGTGAAAGCAGAATTTGCATAGCTCCCTTGTGTGGTTATTGGGCCCTAAGTGCTGGAATGGTCCCTGATTGTTGCCCCATACCATTACTTTGGGACTATAATCATGCATTATGTTTCGCGACAGTATTCAGTGTTTTAGACTGTAAAGGCATACATACAGACTCCAGTGGCAGAAGTAAACACACAAAAGGGAGCCTTTATCACTCCTTTTGGCCTTTCTGAGAGACCATTCAAGACGTCTGGTTTACGAAATGCTGCACAAATGTTGTGGAATAGGTTCATAAACTCCACAGTACAAGGTCTAAACTTTTACTTTACTTATCTTGATGACATTCTGGTCTTCTCTATCTCTCTGGGGCAACATCAACTGCATCTTACCGAAATATTCAGAAGATTGGAAAGGTATGGCGTCGTTCTCAACACCACCAAGAGTGTCTTTGGCCAGGCACAAGGTGAATATTTTGGGCCACAGGATCATGTCTTTGGGCTCATTGCACTTTCCAAAGAAAGCTGAAACCATCCTTCAGATGATCCTGGTAAAGACCTCCAAGAAATTGCATCATTTCCTCGGTGTCCTACCTCCTGCAGTAAAGTTTCATGCGTCTTTAATAGCGGTACTCACCAGCCTGAAGAGCAATAGAAACTCATCTGTTACATTGATGAATGAAATGATCTCGACTTTCGAAGTAGCCAAGTGGAGTATAGCAGACGTAGCGTTACTCACACACCCAAAGCCGAGCGCACCACTAGCATTGGTAGCTGATGCAAGACAAATGTCAATCACTACAGCCTTGCAACAGCTTCTTGAAGGAGCATGACAGCTGCTGGCACTAGTCTCTCACAGCTGTCTCCATCTCAAAAGAAATGGAGTGCCTACGACAGATAGCTTTTAGCAACCTATGAAGTCATTAAACATTTCCGATCTCGACTGGAGGCCAGAGAATTTGCCATCTTTGCTGACTATAAGCTGCTCACATATACCTTCTGATAAAACAACATGAACTGCTCATCTTGCCAGCACAACCAGTTGATCTACATTTCTCAGTTCAGCACAGACATAAAACACATTTCTGGAACAGACGATATAGTACTTGACTGCCTCCCCCCCCCCCCCCCCCCATGAGCAGCATCACTTTTTTTTATAGATTTCGCAGAACTCACAGCAGAACAATAATCAGACCAGGAGCTGCATGACCTGCTTGAATATTCGAAATCATCGCTCAAACTTCAGATAGTAGAGTTTTCCAGCACTGACGCCAAGTTTTACTCCAATGTGTCCAGTGGAAAACCTCGCCCTTTCACAGACATGGCATTCAGGAAGTGTGCTTTCGATAATATACATAACGTTGCCGTCTGGCAGTTCGTGCGACAATACAACTAGTCTACAAACGTTTCGTGTGGCTAGGAGACAAGAAAACCTATAGAGACTGCACACAGACATGTATTAAATGCCAACGCACCAGAGTCAACAAATATGTGCATGCAGCAGTGGGGAACTTTCGGATACAACAGCTCGATTTTAGATGTTCATATCATGTGGTCGGCCCCTTACGTCCATCACACGACTAACGATAGACCGCTTCAGCCACTGGGAGGAAGCCGCATCAGTAGACAACATTTCGGCAGAGAATTAAGCCTCTACCTTTGTTTCTAGTTGAGTGTCGTGCTTTGGCTGCTCTTCGCATGTCATGATAGAGTGCAGATGCCACATTGAGTCCGACTTGTTTGCACATCTAACTTCCGAAGTACCTGCATCACAGAAAGACGAGCTATCACCTCACAAGCAGTTGGATGACAGAACGCTGGCATCAATCACTGGAAGCAGCCCTGACACGCAACAAGCAAGTTGCACCATAGCCCTGTCACTGGTTTTGCTACGCATGGTAAACGCTTGCAAGCCAGGTTTGGATGCTTTAGCTGCCAAACTTGTGTACAATGAAATGTTATGCCTGCCAGGGGAGTTTGTGGAACCACAGCTGTTGCAGTTACCCAACTTGACAGATTATGATTTTATTTGTCAGTTGAGAGAAGACATTTCCCACATCTGTCTCCAGCAACTGTCCAGACATGGCACTGGTCCTACGGATGTATGTTTGTATGCTCTCACAGCATCAAACCCCTATTACGACCACCTTCCTCAGGACCACATAAAGTGATGCAACGAGGAGACTACATGCTCGAAAACATCGTTAATGGAAAAACCACTGCTGTCTCACTCGACTGCGCGAAATACACATACCTCTTTCAAAAAGAATTTCCTAAAATCAAGGACTAGACAGCACAACCCAGACCCGGCTCCAGCTGTTTCGCTACTGCTGGTACCATCAACTGGCGTCATGAAAAAATCCTCTGGAAGCACAACAAGATCGGGTCAAGTTCATTTCCCTGGACTACCTCCGCTTTCCCAGTGGAGGCTGATGTAGCAGACGATAGTGATAATACAGTCCAATGCAGGTCGTCTAGTTTTCATGTTTAATTTTGTAACACTATCAAAGTGCTTCTACACCATCCACAAGAGGAACTGTATTCAATGAGTGTTACTCTTAGAATAGCTTTAGAGTTCCGTTGTTATTTAGTTACAGAGTTGTTTTCGACTATTGCGTGTTGATGAGTCGATTCTACTTCCCTCGATCTAACATTGGTCATTTGCCAACTACCTTTGCACTTGAATAAAGTGTTTCTGATTCTGATGTGAAGAGTCTCTTTCCCTATATCAATGGCTTATAGTAAACACACAATAATATGTGCAGACGGCCACAGACACACAACCACACGGATATCATTTACCAAGCATTCCTTACAGACTCACTTCCTTGCAGTAGTATACAGAAGGCACCACCCTAGCGGGTATAGGCATTGGCATGAACGCAGGCACACTACTGCTGAACGTTCATGAGACGGAAGAAGAAACACAACATCTATTTTTGATTGGAATATTCAATTGGTTCAGTGCAGACAAGATCTGGTAGCCTAAATAATCCATGGTGTGCGATTGGTATGACTTAAATGTGACTGAAGTGATGATTCATCAATGGTTGATGGGACTTTAAAATCTAATCTTTCGCCCTTTATCAATGATACGAACCCTTACACCCAAGAAGCTCACTGTTGTCCTTATATTTGACCAGACACCTATGTAATTCTGCAGTCCTCCAGATTTTTCACGAGTTGTTTGAAGTCCATGCTTCATAATTCAAACTTTTGGGTTCGCAAATATTTCATCATATTTCTTGATGGTAGTTTCTAGAGCTTAGAGAAAGCTTTTGACAATGTTGACTGGAATACTCTCTTTCAAATTCTGAAGGTGGCAGGGGTAAAATAGAGGGAGGGAAAGGCTATTTACAATTTGTACAGAAACCAGATGGCAGTTATAAGAGTCGAGGCATACGAAAGGGAAGCAGTGGTTGGGAAGGGAGTGAGACTGGGTTGTAGCCTCTCCCCAATGTTATTCAATCTGTATATTGAGCAAGCAGTAACTGAAACAAAAGAAAAATTCGGAGTAGGTATTAAAGTCCATGGAGAAGAAATAAAAACTTTGAGGTTCGCCGATGACATTGTAATTCTGTCAGAGACACAAAGGACTTGGAAGAGCAGTTGAACGGAATGGACAGTGTCTTGAAAGGAGGATATAAGATGAACATCAACAAAAGCAAAACGAGGATAATGGAATGTAGTTGAATTAAGTCGGGTGATGCTGAGGGAATTAGATTAGGAAATGAGACACTTAAAGTAGTAAAGGAGTTTTGCTATTTGGGGAGCAAAATAACTGATGATGGTCGAAGTAGAGAGGATATAAAATGTAGACTGGCAATGGCAAGGAAAGCGTTTCTGAAGAAGAGAAATTTGTTAACATCGAGTATAGATTTAAGTGTCAGGATGTCGTATCTGAAAGTATTTGTATGGAGTGTAGCCATGTATGGAAGTGAAACATGGACAATAAATAGTTTGGACAAGAAGAGAATAGAAGCTTTCGAAATGTGGTGCTACAGAAGAATGTTGAAGGTTAGGTGGGTAGATCACGTAACTAATGAGGAGGTACTGAATAGGATTGGGGAGAAGAGAAGTTTGTGGCACAACTTGACTAGAAGAAGGGATCGGTTGGTAGGACATGTCCTGAGGCATCAAGGGATCACAAATTTAGCATTTGAGGGCAGCGTGGAGGGTAAAAATCGTAGAGGGAGACCAAGAGATGAATACACTAAGCAGATTCAGAAGGATGTAGGTTGCAGTAGGTACTGGGAGATGAAGAAGCTTGCACAGGATAGATTAGCATGGAGAGCTGCATCAAACCAGTCTCAGGACTGAAGACCACAACAACAACAACAACAACAACAAACAACAGTTTCTAGAGGGATGTATCTTCTATTAATGACACACCACAAACGATCCCTACCGCTACTAACAGAAACATGTCATTCTTACAAATGAATTTAAGTAGCCCTTGGGTGAAATAGATGTTACATTGTCCTCCCGTGAACAGAAACCGAAACAGCTGGATGAATTAAATTTAGAACTTCTAGAGGTAGTTTCATGATATATTGTGTTGGAACAGATTTCATATGAATGGTGACATGCAGCTAATAACGCATTCTGAAAACAGCAGGCATCAGATGAGACAACTTCGTATATCTCTCAATAATTTACACACATTTGGGTTATGAAACTGGTCTCTCCAAACACTCTTTAAATACTATTCTCTAAGAATCATTTCTTAAGAAGCAAGCTCAAAAAATTTAACTCATTGTTAAAGTAGTATTGTACTTCCACCTACAGGATTTTGCTGTATGCACACTCTGCTTTATCGTTTGAGTGACCATCAAAATGTATATGTTTGGGACTATTGGACAACTGATAGATCAACTTTGCTTATTGGGTGGTTGTTATGGTCTGATCACTTGATAGCCAATCCCCCATCACTTCACCCCACAAATTACATCATATGTGATGTAGAGATGGCCAAAACAGTTGTTTTCAGGGATCAGATCAGAACTGTTCATTCAATGGATCACATTAGCTCTTTTTCTAGACTCACCATTCATCAGTCACTTATTCAATGCGTGAAATTGATTGTCAGTATACCTGTATTTTTACCATATTTTAACTGGATTTAAAAGAATATAAAAAGAGGGTGATTAATTTTCTGTTACATCCTCACTAGTTTTAAAATTTCTGAAAATTTCTACATTTTGTCCTCAGCAAAAATCAAAAATGTCATAACAAAATTCTGAATTCTTATATCAAGTTGGAAAATTATAAAAATTAAAGTAATGCTTGTTATTTTTAATAATTTTATTGAAAACAATACATAATATAAAACTATAGCATGAATGAAGTTAATTTTAACTCCTGAAATTATCAACTGATTTTGTTTACAATCAACATAACAATACAATTGCCTAAGAAGAAGGACCTAATTAATGCTGTGACTTATAAACAAAATATGACCAGTTGTACTCAGAGTGGATCAGTTTCCTTTTTCAGTGTTTATGTGACCTGCTTTTGTAAAGACACACTCACTGGGCACCCACTAGAATACATAATCCTTTTGGAACCAACTTGTAAAGTTTTGGGTACAGCAGTTATCTGCACTTCCACAAAGCTAAAGGATCACTATTTCTAGGCAAATACAATTCAGATAAATATTTGTCTAGTTCAACAATCACAGTAGGTCCTGGGTCATCATGTTGTTGGAGCTGAGTGATGGTAACGTGGAACTCCTCTAAAACCAAAGAATTAGCACATGTTATGATGGTAATTTGTTTATGAGAGTACTTTTTTATAATATTTTATTTCAGAAAGTTTCCTTCAGACAAATTTACTCTATACAAAAATATTTCTGCTCCTTTGACCTAATCATCAGTTCTCTGTATTGACCTTTTTATGGAGTGTTGCAGAAGATTTAAAAAATGTACAAAACATAAGACACATAAAAGGTTCAAAAGCATGGCAGTTGATTTCATGCTTGAAGCAGCTGAAGTTTTTCGAATTTGTAAATTAAAATTTCGACAAAGCACATGTAAGGTTTTCTTTGAGATTTTGTACATAGTTCTATAATTTTATTTAACATGATCAACTTTATGGTACTGGAAAACTTACATATATGTTGTTGCAAACGAAAATCGGTTCGAGATGAGGGCATCAAGAAAGATAATAAATCAGCATCATGCAAGGAATCAGTTGACAATGGCATGCTGGATACAAATTGAGACCCTTTTTGACTCCCTGGAAGGAGATCTTCATCTGAAGTGGAAGCAGGTATTGGCGAGGACGATTCATGGGAAATAGTTTCTTTAATGTCTGGAGAAGAATGATTGGTTGATTGCAGTCTTGATTGGCTTCCTGACCAACATTGTTTCAATGTACTGTTTGATGCTCGGACTTCAAACTGAATTCAAATGGTGAATGCTGTATCAAGATCAAGACTCGTGAGTTTCCCTGCAACTCACTCTGTTCAGATTTGGGAGTATCAGCAAAGCAGAGTGGTGTTGGTGAGAGACGAATGGTGCATCGATTAGCGAGTAGTGAGTGTGAGTGGGTTGGTTACTGGTGAGTCATTGGCGAACACTGAACAGTGAGTGGCAGGTGCATTGGCAAGTGGTGAATTGTTAGGGCATTGGTGAGCAGTGAGCAATAAGCGGGTTGGTGAGTGATGACTGGGTTGGCATGCAGTTCACAGCTGGTACGAACTTGTTCACTTTCCAAGCTGAGTCAGGGGCTCTTTTCAAATCAAGAATTGGAACAAAAAGACAAGAAACTATTTTCTGCATTAACACAGTTTTCTATAGAATTCTGTGAACTGTGCGGCATCGCAAATTTCATACCACAGCCTACCACGACCTGGTTGAGCGGTGTCACCGCACACTCAAGGACGCCTTAATGTGCCAAGAACACCTGTGGTCAGAAGCCCTTCTGTGGGTCCTGCTAGGTATTCGCTCAACCCATAAAGAAGATCTTAATGCCTCGCTCGCCAAGGTTCTATACGGTGAGCCTCTTCTTCTCCCTGCTGGGTTCATTGAGGATTCACCTTCAGCTGCATCTGAGGATCTCCCCGCACTGGTCGAGCAGGTACACACGCACGTCGCACACCTCCGCACCCCCTTGCAGTGCCCCACATCACCCTGCCTGTGTTGTCCACAAGTACCTAGCTACATGCGACTTCATTATGCTCCAGGATGACACTGTGCGAGTGGCCCTGCATCCGCCGTATTTGAGGCCTCACTGGATCCTATGTCACAGTATGAACTGCTGACACTTGACACCCCCAGTTCCCACGCCGACCGCCGCCTACGACCCCCACGTTGGCACCAATATTACGAATTCGGACAATGAGTCTTAGCTGCGCCGTGCTCCGCACTACCGAGTCAGGGAGGAGGAAGGGGGGGCACTGTGGCATCTCTGGCGCAGACTATCTTTGTGACTTTGCTTCTTTGGACTGCTCTTTCCAGTGTTAACTTTCAGTGTGTAACATGTCCAATAGCTATATTTGTTATAAACAAGTTATTAATAAATGTGTATTGAATACTTAGTGTGTGTTACCCTTCAACTAATCCTACGTGATAACCACACCTATGTAGTAAATTCTCTAATTTCGTCACTGCAAGATAGGCTGTCAGGGATAACCTACCATTTCTCCTACATGGGAGCGATAGTGTGACAGCAAGAGGAATATTAGATAAAATCGGGAAGGAAGCAATGGAAACTATTTCGAAGAAATATAAAAATCATATTGCTATATCATATAAAGTGGAATTACTGACGTTAAATTGATTATCTAATGGTAGAGCATCCTGGAATGTTGCAATAGCTGTGTGCAGGTGACTATTACATTGTGGATATAGACATAATGCAAGATTTCGCCGAGATTTTTAATAAGATCGATATGTGCAACCATCTAATATCAAACAAGGACTATGGACAACGATAAAGCAATCAGAATAAACTGCTTAATGTGGATTATCTCCAACTGTGGAGTAAAGATGTATAACAAATTTATATGTCAAATCGCAAGCCCAGGTATGGACAAAGTCATCGGTAACCACGTTATAGATTTTTTAAAGTGGTCAGACATGCGATTACGAGAAACATTTACGTCCCCCTTTGGTAAACAACATGGTATTAGGAGTCTCGAGGTTCCAATACACAACTACAGAACGGATCGTGTGATTGGCCCTGTGCAAGACTGTTTAAGTGTTTCAGGTCTAATAAACAGCATTTACAGTGTGCTAACTAATAATTTACAGAACAGCTGCTCTATGATGTTTAACAATGTTCTTGACTGGTGTGCAAGTAAGTCTGCCAGACTCTCAAGACCGAGAAATCTTATAAGTTATGCGCTGTTTGCAAATAGTTTTAATTGTCTTCCTGTAAACCACGTGGAGATTCTCAACACAGATTCCAACAAAGACAAAGTGAACATTACACAGAATCCTATGTTAAAGCAGGAGAAACATATTTCTCTCAATCCAGGACATTGTTCTTTACAACACCGTCAGATATAGATGTCGCCGAATTTGGACTGATATCCACAAACAATGTTATTCGACAAACCTTAATTGAAAGAACCAACGCATTAAACAGACTTGTGCCATTCCACATTAAAGAAATTACACCTTTAAGTGCATTTAATTTCGTAGGTCTACGAAAAAGGAAATTGGATATAGAGGAGATCGAAGCCGAGAAACGAAAACTGGAATATTTGGCGCAGACAACTGCCATAAAGGAATAATATAAACTGCAATTGGAAAACGAAGCGATTGTAAATGTATGGGCGAGACTTACATTTTGCTTTAAACATGGTGTGTGGCGAAATCTGGCTTTCACTGGGGAATATAAAATATCTGCATTTACTGTAATAGCAGTGGTAAGTGGCCTATGCTGGAGTCCTGACAGGAAAGGATTGATGGGAGCACGTTAACTACATTACAGGGCACACAAAAAACCTGTTAATAAAGCTCTATTCCCATCTGAATCTGCTTAAAAAGGATGGTTACATTATATCGTAGTGTACCGGACTGAATGTTGCTCACTTAGCAACAGAACAACCTTTTGCAGAGTTTAAAACCGATGACATAACAACACTTAATGATCACTCGTTTGCTAAAGTTGTAAACTTGAAGAACTATAAGGAAATTCCGCAAGAATGTGCGGCAGAAGAGTTGATTGCGTACACCCAGGAAGACCTGTAGTGTTATAGCAATAGTTATGCAAGAAATAAGAGGCAAGATTAAAACCACCGAAATCTCTCGTCTGGACGAACTGCTGGAAAGAACTGTGCTAATTGTTAAAGTCATGAAAGAGATAGTTTACAGACAGAAGCTTAGATATATAGTGGACCTCGAGAACATACCCCCTTTGTACCTTTCAAATTCCTGCATGCAAAAAGAAATAGAAGATTCCAATGTAGATTTAAATTACAAGTTAAAAATTAATGTGGGTGCTATTAAAACTACGCCAGACAAACCTAAGGGAAGGACTGTATTCTACATGCAAATGTATATGTAGATGTTGGTAAAGTTTTTTGTACGACCGTATTTCTTCTCTTATTCGCTAACATAACAAAAATCCAAAAACACTCCTACTTACGGTAACTACGGGTATGGGATGTGGGTAGTGGGATGCACATTGAAAACTAGCCGAAATTAGGTAGCCGAATGCAAGGCAACCATCGTTTGTTACCTGTACGAGTTACGTTGACGTCGATTTCGTGATGGGTTCCTTGTGCAATCGGAAAAAAGCGATCTATTTAGTTGCTTCTTTTCACCCCACGTTGTGCGCCATTTGTGTCGCCTTCTATTGCTGCCTACTGGCACTTCCACGATCAGCGAAGTTGTAATGTCCTCTTTCTATGCCCAGCCAGTGTTCTTCATCTCATCAAGATATGTGAAAGCAAGGCGATACAACTCTATCTGTCATTGTAGTCAATATCTGTTGATCAGTAGGTTTAAATTCAAATTATTACCAACAGCTAGCGGCGATGTTTAACGGTTGCCGCCAAAAATGCTCATTAACTGTTACTAGGGGGGCACTTCGTGTTTCAAAATGAATTGATATGTTTGATTTTGTGCAGCACATGTACACCGAATTAATTCCTTCAGAAGCCACAGAGATTCATTTAACACTGTTTATTTTATTTGAATTACTATGAAGGATATATATATATATATATATACTCTCCTGGAAATTGAAATAAGAACACCGTGAATTCATTGTCCCAGGAAGGGGAAACTTTATTGACACATTCCTGGGGTCAGATACATCACATGATCACACTGACAGAACCACAGGCACATAGACACAGGGAACAGAGCATGCACAATGTCGGCACTAGTACAGTGTATATCCACCTTTCGCAGCAATGCAGGCTGCTATTCTCCCATGGAGACGATCGTAGAGATGCTGGATGTAGTCCTGTGGAACGGCTTGCCATGCCATTTCCACCTGGCGCGTCAGTTGGACCAGCGTTCGTGCTGGACGTGCAGACAGCGTGAGACGACGCTTCATCCAGTCCCAAACATGTTCAATGGGGGACAGATCCGGAGATCTTGCTGGCCAGGGTAGTTGACTTACACCTTCTAGAGCACGTTGGGTGGCACGGGATACATGCGGACGTGCATTGTCCTGTTGGAACAGCAAGTTCCCTTGCCGGTCTAGGAATGGTAGAACGATGGGTTCGATGACGGTTTGGATGTACTGTGCACTATTCAGTGTCCCCTCGACGATCACCAGTGGTGTACGGCCAGTGTAGGAGATCGCTCCCCACACCATGATGCCGGGTGTTGGCCCTGTGTGCCTCGGTCGTATGCAGTCCTGATTGTGGCGCTCACCTGCACGGCGCCAAACACGCATACGACCATCATTGGCACCAAGGCAGAAGCGACTCTCATCGCTGAAGACGACACGTCTCCATTCGTCCCTCCATTCACGCCTGTCGCGACACCACTGGAGGCGGGCTGCACGATGTTGGGGCGTGAGCGGAAGACGACCTAACGGTGTGCGGGACCGTAGCCCAGCTTCATGGAGACGGTTGCGAATGGTCCTCGCCGATACCCCAGGAGCAACAGTGTCCCTAATTTGCTGGGAAGTGGCGGTGCGGTCCTCTACGGCACTGCGTAGGATCCTACGGTCTTGGCGTGCATCCGTGCATCGCTGCGGTCCGGTCCCAGGTCGACGGGCACGTGCACCTTCCGCCGACCACTGGCGACAACATCGATGTACTGTGGAGACCTCACGCCCCACGTGTTGAGCAATTCGGCGGTACGTCCACCCGGCCTCCCGCATGTCCACTATACGCCCTCGCTCAAAGTCCGTCAACTGCACATACGGTTCACGTCCACGCTGTCACGGCATGCTACCAGTGTTAAAGACTGCGATGGAGCTCCGTATGCCACGGCAAACTGGCTGACACTGACGGCGGCGGTGCACAAATGCTGCGCAGCTAGCGCCATTCGACGGCCAACACCGCGGTTCCTGGTGTGTCCGCTGTGCCGTGCGTGTGATCATTGCTTGTACAGCCCTCTCGCAGTGTCCGGAGCAAGTATGGTGGGTCTGACACACCGGTGTCAATGTGTTCTTTTTTCCATTTCCAGGACTGTATATATATATATATAAGCCTGATAATAAATGGCTATAATCTAAAAGGAGGGAAATTTACTTTTAATTAGCGTGGCTTCCTGTGATGTTAACTATTTCACTCTGTGGTGCATGAACTTAAGAGCTGTGAATATTTAGAACTACAACGCTAAAAGCTGGACACTAAAATCTCGAACACAGACTCCCAGACACTAAAGACTCACTGACACTAGAGACTAACAAATGCGAAAGACTAACAGACGCCAAATACGTTAACAATACATGCGATGGGTTTATATAATAGTAATGAAACAAAAAGGGACACTCATTAGAAACTCTTTGAATAAAGACCCTTGCTACTTTGCACCTAATACTCTATTCCATTGGTTCTTAGTATTCTTTTATTTAATTTTTCTGCTTTAAAAGGAGAATTGATGATTTTGTATGAAATATGGGAATTGTTCATGGGCAGTTCGAATAAATTTTAGTTTTAAAAAAAGGCCAGATACGTAACGAGGGGCTACACAATATGCAGTGCTAGAATGCGAGGTGATGGAATTTTTTACCGCTATTTTATTACTTTATACAAAACCTCACACTTCTGCAATATCAGAAAGATCATTCAGCAAATTAAAATAATCAAAACTTATTTAAGGAATAGTATGAGTCAAGTTCGACTCTGATATTTGACACTCATAGCAATCGAAAACAAGGCCACATAAAGTTTCGATTGAACGGAACTTATTGATAATTTTGCAAGAAGTAAAGCCAGGAAAAGTTTATAAAATAATTTGTTAAAATTAAATGGCCTACTTCACTTTATGTCTACCTATATCATTAACTGTAATCTACAATAGCCGCGAAAGTTTATTCCCTGCCTCAGTCGCTTACTGACAATTATCAGTTGGAAATCGTAGCTGTAAACGAAATGAGAAGGTTGGTACAACAGACTGAGCTCACAGCCCACTATACGAGAGTGAGTTGTTGGCACTGACAAAAGCCCACCTCCCCACACCCTGTGCCACTGCAGATGCACAAGTCCTGATTTGACTGTTCCCAGTGTGGTTCTTAGCAAGGGACCATACTTTTGTGGCTAAGTAATACTTCTCCATTGTTTATTTTTTACTACCTTCCGCCTACAGCTTCGTTCGCCTAGTGTGGAGAAACACTGAAAATTACCCCACAATGTCGTTTTGTAGGTATGAAAGTATCCTATGCCCTACACAGGTCGAATTCTATCTGTGTGCAAAATTTCATCAAAATCCAGCCAGTAGTTTTTGCAGGAAAGGGTAATGAACAAACTTTCACATTTATAATATTATTATGAAGTACAATTAAATATTACCTGCTGCATTACACATAATAATTTACTTAGTAGTAAGTTTTTTCTACCTTTTTTAAATTTTTACCCATTATTTAATATTCATTTTACAAAATTGTTTTATTGTTGTTGTTGTTGTGGTCTTCAGTCCTGAGACTGGTTTGATGCAGCTCTCCATGCTACTCTATCTTGTGCAAGCTTCTTCATCTCCCAGTACCTACTGCAGCCTACATCCTTCTGAATCTGCTTAGTGTATTCATCTCTTGGTCTCCCTCTACGATTTTTACCCTCCACGCTGCCCTCCATTACTAAATTGGTGATCCCTTGATGCCTCAGAACATGTCCTACCAATCGATCTCTTCTTCTAGTCAAGTTGTGCCACAAACTCCTCTTCTCCCCAATTCTATTCAATACCTCCTCATTAGTTATGTGATCTACCCATCTAATCTTCAGCATTCTTCTGTAGCACCACATTTCGAAAGCTTCTATTCTCCTATTGTCTCAACTATTTATCGTCCATGTTTCACTTCCATACATAATTGTTTTATGCACTAATATTATGTACAATATTTAATATGCATTTTTTTCCCTTTTTCCTCTTCTCTGTGCCTAGTTCATTTGATATTTTCTTACATATTGTCCCTACAGTGCAGGTAATGATGGTTTAAGTGCAGTCTGCAGTCTGCATTGTTAGTGTGTAACCATAGTGCAGTACTGTAACCAGTCAGTATGTCCATGCACCATTGTGGTCTCGTGTGCCTCTTATTCCTGTTGGAGCTGCAACAAGGGAGCCATATAAGTTCCTGTCTACTAGTTCGTACATTATGGTGAATCCTACATCATTTTAGAATCGAAGAAGCCACTTTGTACAATCGATACCACGACCAATATCTGGCGAGTACACGATAAATTTGTTACCTTTTTTTTCTTTCATCACTTTCCTCCTGTACCCCTGACTGAGCTGTTGCGCCACTATAGAAGGTTTGTCCTTGTTTTATCCTTGTCATAGTCACATGCTGTATTCATGGCAGAAAACCACCCCTATCACTTTTTGCACTCCGCACAGTTCAGGTATATCTTGCATCACAATCGTCTAATTGTCTGCTCTTAGCACACGTGAAATATTACATAGAATTACAAGGTTATATACAAGAATCATACATTTTATATTATAAGCTAACTTAATTTTTCTTAACATTCTTGAGCTGACATGTGTACGCCTTTTCACCTTTTTTATATATATTATTTATATACAGGAAAATTAACCCTTAATTTCATTTATTTACATGTTCTCCTTTAATTACAGGGTGTTAAAAAACGAAATATTCAGTCATTCTTGCATCTTGCAACACAGGCAGGACACAACTACACTCTGCAACACGCTGTCAACTCTGCAGGAAGGAGATCTACCATCTACAGGGAATTGTGGCATCTGAACTAAGGAAAGATATGCGAGTTTATGTCCGAACTTTGTCCAAAATCGTCATATCATAATCAAGCATTTAGTTTTATCTGATGTTTTCATGTATTCTTATCATGCTATCTATATGTATTAGTGTTAACTGTTAGAAAATTTTTCTTTAAATGTATGAAGTCTCCAAGCTTAAGAAGTTCCATTATGTATGTTTTCATTCATCCCCTTGTACACTGATAGAGAATGCTGCTCAATTTCAGCCTCGCATTCCTCGTGTTATTGTTTTCCCTGGAGTTAGTTTCTTCATTCTTTACTTACCTCATATTTTATCAGTAATTATGTTCAAATACCACCCTTATGTGAAGTTTTGCTTGTGTTACTTTCAATTCTTGCTATTACTTCCTATAACTGATGTACATACCCAAAGAGCCATTTTCCAGGGGTAGGCATTTTTGCTTGTATAATCAGCCCTTTAAAACGCTGTTTGATACTCACACTGTATGTCATGTGTAGAGTCTGGATTATATGCATCTGCATGTTGCAAATACATTTGCTTAATTGACTCCTTTTCACTGGTTAATACATATTTTAACTAAAAACTAGTTACAACTCATATTTTCGCTGTATGTTTACAATATTTTAAAAATTTAGATGGGCGGTCTCTAGTTCGATCGAATTTATATGTCTCACAGATTGACTGCGACCTAGAACTGCGTGCAATCGCTATCCAAGAGGCCACTGAATAGCGAAAACATTGCAGAAGAAGAACAGGAACAGGTAAACAGAGTCAATGCTCCTCCATCTGCGCCCCCAGTTTATCCCCTCCGCTTTAATACCCTATGTGTCACAAACAATTAAATTAAACTACACAAGCTTTTAGTCGCACGTCCATTGTTTCAGTTTAGCTTTCTATGTACGTGTTCACAGTTGAACTTGTTTATGATGTGTAGTGTGTAACGTGTTGTGCACCATGCCGCCTGAAAAAAGAAACGTCGTTTCGTGGATAACAGACCATCCTAGAATATTTACATGTGACGGAATTGTTTTATATTATCGAGTTTGTGAGAAAAACGTTTCGTGCAAAAAAAAGTTTCAAATAAACCACCATGTCAAGACAAGTCTTCATATCGCAGGAATGCAAAAGAAAGGACCATGACTACAATTTCTGACAACAGCAAGTTGCAGTAACAGGGATTTGTCCAAAGGTATCTAAAATGTCGGTTTAACATGCATCTATGTGAAGCATTCACTGCAGGCAATATTTCTCTTCACAAACTTACAAACCCTATCCTCAAAGCCTTCCTGCGCAAATAGTGCTTAAATCAAAATAAACCACATGAATCAACATTCTGTAAAAATTACATACCGACAATTTTCGTATATGTTCTGGAAGAAATACGCAATGGACTCAAGGACAGCATTACCTGGATTTCAGTTGACAAAATTACAGACACTTGTGACCGTTACATTACAAATTTAATTGTTGGTGCTTTAAGAGAAGAGCCTTAGAGCCTTCTTCATCCTAATTAGCGGCCTGCAAAGAATTTAAAAAAGTATAAATCATTCTATGATCGCCAGATTTGTGAATGAGGGTATCAGAAAAATATTTCCAGAATCTTCTGCAGGTGAAAGGGCGTTTCTGCGTTTTTCAGATGCTCCTCCTTATACGATCAAAGTAGGAAAATCACTCCAAATATTTTATCCCAATTTGATTCATGTGATGTGATTTGCTCAAGGAATACATCAAACTGCTGAAGGGGTACGTTCCACGTTTGTGAACGTAAATAAACTAATTTCATCCACAAAGAAAATGTTTGTAAAGGCTTTTGCTTACATCAAGACCTACAAAGAAAAACTACCACATGTATCTTTACCTCCCGAACCAGTGGTAACTCATTGGGGTATGCGGGTTGAAACTGTGTTGTTTTACAATGAACATTTTGAGGCCATTTGACAGTGCAGAGGCTTTGGTAGTTTGGCAGTGCTAGGAAGCTTTTAATGATTCCGGTATTAAAAAAGACATTGGTGTGATTAGCACTCATTTTTCCCATATACCTACAACTTGAAACTCAAGGTTTGACGTTGAATGAATCTATTAAGTTAATGAATAAAATTATTCTAGTGAACTCCTCATTCCAGAGGTATTCCCAAGAAAACTTAAAGTGAAGTTTACAAACATTTTAAACAATAACCCACGCTTTGAGCCCCTGTGCAAATTGATAGTTTCATTAATTGGATGTATGAACTTTTACCAGAAGCAATAAGTGCCAACACAACACACAAATTAAAATACTGCCCAGTTACCTCTATTGATGTAGAACGGTCCTTTTCTGCTTATAAAAGGCTTTTGAGTGATCGAAGACACAATCTCATTACCAAACATTTGGAACAGTATTTAGTCATTTGTGTTTCCTATAGCAGAAAAATGTAAAATAAATTGGAAATTTGGACCAATAGTAATAATTAAAAGTTAATGCTTTTCTAAAAATTACATGATTGTATGTTCTTTTTTAAATAAAATATTACAGAGTTTTTCAGCGTGCCCCATGCATGCGATATATTTCGAAATTGGTCCTGTACATGTCGATTGTTTCGCTGTGACTCATTCGCATCGCATCTACCGATAACAATAGCAAAGAAGGAACAATTCTTAAAATATGTTATGCATACCCATTTTGCGATTTTTTAGAAAATAAGCTCAGAAAGGTCCCCTCCCTAACCTCTACCAGAAAGTATTTAGAAAATTGTATCAGCTACCTAAATGTACCGATTTTTCGCGTAGCCAGCGCTCTTCCTCATAACTGATGTCTACAGGTTTGACTTTGAGATATAATTCATGTAGTAACCACCATGTTTTGATCATATTTCGACACATTTCGTGTATTTTAAAAGCATTTTTCATGAATATTTGGAAGTTTTCATGGTACATATAATGCAGTCTCTAGTCAGGTGCCTTATAGTAAATTAACTTTCAACTCATTCGTTATGGTATTGAATCTTTTTTTTATCTCATAGATTCATTCACATACTTTGCTCTCCAAAAAACGCAGCCATTCCACACACATACTGGCACTTATACATTCATACACAGAACATTTGCGATTTGCTGGGGCCAATCTTCAAAGTTACCTACCACCCTATTATTCCTTTGTTTAGTTGAGATGTGGCCTTGCATCATTCCCTAAAATATATTCTTATCCCTAATTAAACTACTAAGTATGTAGATGCCTGTGGGTCAGCTCACATCACAATCATCCTTCAGTCACGCTCATGCTCAGTAAGTGGGAGTATTTTCTTTTTTATTTGCTTTCATATTCAGCAGAGTTAAATTCTTAAAGTATTCTTATCTTCTAAACCTTTTGTTAGTGGACATTCATGTTCTGCTTTTAATATGAACACGAATATCGTTATTATAGTTCCCCTCAGCTTACCTGTCGTTGTTCCATTTTTATGAGTGTATTACGTAAATGAATTCACATGTAACATTTTATTATCTAATGCATAGTGTAAATAAGCTAGAAAATATTCTATAAATGTACAGTACCCGATTTTCAATTCTTTTCCATATAATTTGTTGTGTTGTCAAAATACTGTAATTAGCTTATGCAATAAATAACTCCAACTTTAACTCACTGTATATATTGTAAATGCTAGTGTAATTCGTAGTTAGGTTTATTATATGTTGAATTTCATTTTCCTGTAGATGTTCTTTCGTTCATTTACCCTTTCGTGTAGTAGTGTTTATCTTACTTTAGCTTTATACTTTTGTCAGTCCCCTATTCCTTGCAAACTCTCCTTTTAAATTACATTAATCCTATTACATACATATTTATACGTTATTTTATTAATTTCATTTCTATGCTGATGTCAGTACAGTTGCTTATTCTAAGGATTTTGCTATGCATACGGTATTACATTAGCAGTGATGTTGATTAATTAAGCTATATTGTTCTGTGCAAGTGTCAAGTTTCGCAACATGCGCCGTAGTGTTTGCAGTATCCGCGCATCTCCCACTACTATTCCTATATGCTCTCAGGTGCTGTAGGTCAGAATGTGTCTGTCACTTGTCAACTCTATTGTCCTGGGCTTAGCTTGATTAGTTGCTGTTTATTTAATGGTCACTTACGAACTATTGCCTTAATCATCCTTTAAAAATAATATTACCGTTGTATTTGCCTGACACTTACCTAAATCTTATCATAGTGATCTTACTGCTCCGATTAGGTGTTTAATATAGGGTACCTACATAAGGTGCATTTATGGTGTCTTCTCATATATAGGGTTTGTGATTTACATACTGTCGAACTGATATATGTTCTTTCAAACATAATTCCTCCTTCATATCACTATCCTCGTCATAGCGTATAAAACAGTTTGTAAATAAATGCATGGCCCCGCTCCTCTCCTCAGTCTGCGACTAAGAGCTTATAGCGACAGGCTACTGTTTTTCTTTGGAGGTGATGGAAACGTGTGGAAACGGTCAGCCATGTCGGTAGCCCAAGCAAAGAGTCACCTTGAATATAAACCACTATGAATCTGATCTTTTGTGCTTCCGTCCAGTTACGTCACAGCACTTTCCGGAATGCCCTTATGAATACTACAAGGTTTGTTATCTTGCCCTGCGTCGAATATACTGGAGATTACCTATGCCTAATTAGGCCTAAATCTGCTAAAATAGATGACAAAAAAGGTACTGTGCTCACAGGCAGTGGCACCGTCTCCAGCTGCATGCGGTTGTACGTAACATGGGACAGTGTTGTCATTGGTATTGGTTGTAGAAAAAATATATTCCCTTTCTTTACCGCCAGGTATAGTCGCAGGTGAATGCGTGTAAGCTTTCCCGCTTCCTGACATATCAATTCAGCTTTGATTGCAGGCTGCGGTCGGCCACTTTGAGCTACAGCTACCATTTATGAGTTCTTTGTGTGTTCGCTCTTATGCTGCTTTAATATCTGAGTCGATTTTAGTAATTATTATGCTTTCCTTCTGTATCATTACGTTTTCCACGACATCTACATACGTTTTATTCTCTTGCATGAACCTCTGTACTACCATAGTGTCGCTATCTAATAACCCAACCTCGGCTATTTAAATTAGTTCCTTCATATGCTTGTCCATAAGTTCTTCGTACTTTTTCACGAATTCGTGACCTAGTTTCAAGTGTTCCACCTCTCCTGTACTTCATCCGGTAATTCCTCGTAATCGAACTGCAGTTCGTGACATTCCTATGCACTCTCTTCACAGTGTCTGTAATTTCGGTCTGCGCGGTTTGCAAATTATTATGAACTTCGGTTATACTATTAAGCCTGGCCATGCGTTCCTTGTCATCTTGAATTACAGGCGAGAACTTCTGATCTAGCTTATTTAAGTCAGTGGACAGGTATGTGCGTAAGCCTCTCGCCAAATCTCTGCACAAGTCTACGCGTAACTTCGCTCTTAAATCGTCATACTTCTCCGTTAACGGATTGTACAAGTCTGTACGCAAATTGCGCATGTTCGTATTTAGGTCACAAATGGCCTTTAATATTACTTTTCATTTCGGACACTGATGGCGCGTTAGTATCTAGTGTACTTTCAGATTTTATTCGCTCGTGATCGGGTTCTATTCACGTGACGTCAAACAAACAGATTTTTTCGGAACCCACGCTAGTGCATCTTCCTCTGTTATCTCTGGGGGAAATACTCTCTGTGGTCGCTTGTAAGTTGATTTCATCAACTGTGAATAATGTTACACCACCCATCGGAACATTTTTCTCCCCTGTATGAATTCAAATTAAATAAAATTCATGACTATTCCACTGATATCCGACATCTTGTGGTTCACATGCATTTGTCGTCGATTATGCGCAGCTACATTTTCTAAATTTAAATTTCCTTTACTATCCTGAACAACTACTGATTAGTTCCATGTTGACAAATTAAAAAAAAAACTCTATGGAAAAATAATATAGCTATCTTCGTTAAAATTAATTACGAGACTTTTAAAATCGTTAAGTGCAATTTACATTATGTCTAAATGCCGCTTAATTGTTGCTTGCGTTATGGTTTATGTAATAATACAGCAATTTCTTAAAACAACAATGCTGCTACTGATAATAATAACCACAGTTTCACATTTTTTAGTACTAAGCGTAATCGTGCCAGCTTAATAACTGGATGGTTCCTATCTTTGTTGCAAAATCGTTTCTACATATTTTTGCTGTTTACCACCAGTATATTTTTGACATAATTTCCCTATGTAGCTTTTTTTACATCCTCGCCTTTGCTCATCTCATTCATCAGCAACAGTTGCAAAAATGAAACACAGAAATAAATCACGATTAGTACATTTACAGTGTATGCAATATAACATTTTTGTCTACTCACTTACAGCTTCATTCAGCACTGTCCGGTCACTGGTAGCTTGTTGAAATGGGGGCGACGTAATTTAGTTATAAATTTTTTTAAAATTTGTATTGAAAGGGTACAGTACCACCCGACATTTAAAATAGGTACAACATTCTTCGTTATTCTTGTCAGAACAACATATTTTTTGTTATAATAACTCAATTTCACTTCATACTCCGAAGACAGATATCAGTGTAGGAAAGAAGGCCAATTTATTTATTTAATTGATCACATGTACACTCCCTCAAAATAAATCCTTACATCCAATTTGGTGAGATCTGTGAAATGAATGAATATATGGTCGTCTGCTAACTGCACCTCGGCAGAGGTGCGAGATGACCTGAAGAACGGCCATGTTTCAGCACTCTAGCGCTGGATCTTGTGTTGGTAAGATCTGTCTTAGGTGTGCTTCGTAAAGACAAAAGAGTGGAGAGGATGGTATGCATGTGAAATACTTAAGAGTAGTTTGGAATATTTATTTCTTTATTTCAGGAACTTTTGGGGGGAGTATTAAATGACAGGCAGGTAATATTAAGGGGATCATAGTAATCTTAGGAAGTGACCAACGGTCACAATGAAATCACATGTAGCAATAAGTTGAAATATTTGTGAGTGCTAGTACTAAGTTGAAATGCTTCCGAGTGCTAAAGTTAAGCTGAATTACTGTACTATAAGTTGGAAATATTTAAGAAATGACGTGTGCAGGACTTGAAATTAGAGATGAGCACTTCCACGTGGTGAGTACTGTGTGAGTCTCAATCTGTGTATGAGACAAAGGAAAAAGAGAAGTACTCATCCAAGGTATCAGTTGAGAACTCGCATGCGTGACGAATATGATCTTAATGTTATTTTGCGTGTTATGTTTCTGTGTGACTCTTGATTCAAACTCTAATACTCTGAGAGAGAAGCGAGGTGAGTCAGCCGTCTATTCAGAAATGCCACTTGGCTTGCATTGCATAGGAAGACGTGCGTATATCCTCCAGAATTCGTAGTAGGAAAGAAAAGTTATTTAGTGGGGCAGTGTCGTGTGACACTGGGATGAATACTAATTGAAGTGGGAAAGCTGAAAGTGAAGTGATTCTAACGTGACTATTCTATGTGATGTATTCTATGTTGCAAGTGTAATGTATTTCATGTAATTTAAGTATGTGTGGTTTGCATAGGACAGTAGCAAGATAGGGTCAGAGGCAGTGGGTTATGCATATTCCTTTTTGTACTGCTCGGTCTGGAGTAAATTTTCGTGAAGATGGGTATAAGAGTCGAAGTGTGAGATAGCAAAAGATCCATCATCCTATCCAGAAAGTGCACTGTAGCGTTAGATAATTTCGAGACCATAAGATAGAGAATCACCCATGTGCACTGGGCGGAGTTTCTCACGTGTAATTGTTGTATAAAATGTAATGGTGTGTTTAGGTCATCTTTGAATCATAATAGAATTTATCGGAATAAAAAAGATAGTGAAAAGAAAAAGATTGGTGGCCTTGTTATTCGAATAGTGTGTAGTCATGATACCCAGAATTTATTTGTGCGCCATTCATATTCAGTGGGATGGCCATGTGTTGGTCAAAGCCATTGGGTAAGAAAGAAAATGTGATATTGCCAGAGCGTAGTGAACAATCAGAGTTGTGTAAATTACTAATTGTCAGATGTGCGTTATCCGTTTCCGTTGCGTAATATTCGAACAGGAGAATAATTTGTAGCTTAATTGTGGGTACTAGAGCTCATAATCAGACATTGATGCACCTCGATAAATTAGATTAAATCTCAGTATGAATAATGATACGTCTCTGAAGATATCTGGGGAGGGCGGCAGACGGAACAGCTGCTATTGTTACATTCACCTAAAACACTACCAACTATCATTACCGTCTTGTAAAGTGATATCGGCGGAAGTTATCGCTTTACGTCGTTTCTTCTTACTAGCAGCAACTCCGGAATCTTCTCCTGCGGTCTTCCTCTTACAAGACAAGTAAATTTCTTCTGACCGTGTCGCATCCATAAGGCATCGTCTTTGTGATATAAAATTTTTGTAGAAGGACTCGTAACAGACGTGGGTTTTTCCTCTTACTGAATAAAACACCACTAGAAACTTGTAATAAACATTATATTGAATACTTTCTGATTCAAGTTTACTCCTTTTCTTCACACAAAAGACGGAGTGTCTTCATAAAACATCCTACCATGGAGGCGTCCAAGACGACAGAAGTAATTAATGCAAGAAAATTTTAAAAAATTGAAAATGCTGAGATAATATTGATTCTACACCATTTGTAGTATAGGCCTGTTTGGTTTATCTTTCTATAAATCATGAGAAAGAGAGAGATAAACAATTAAAAAATTACAGTCTTTCACATGTCCCAGTTTAGGTACACCACAAATGGTCTGTTGATACATACATCTAATGGTTGAAGTAAATTAGTCAGGACTCCTGGAATTACAGCTAACTGACTCTTTAATTTATTCTTCTGTTCTGTGAGAATGAAACTGATCCCGTACTAACAGGGCAAGCTTCTTCAGTACACCTCCAGGTCACCTAGACCAAATTTTATTTATCCACAATCTCATTCCTCCTCAATCCATCCAGCCTTTATTGTGTACATGGAAAAATGTTCCTTAGGAAGCATTCTTCTTCTAAAAATCAAAAGTGGCGGAAATTTTGCCCCACCAGTACAGTAGGATAAAACTAGTGCATAAGGATTATTTTTGTGTCATGAAGTTTTAACAATAATGTTTTTTGTGCCCTTGGAATCAACAGTTCTGTTAGAAGGCACAGCTAAGGTTAGGGGAGCCTCATCCATGTTTCCAATTTGGGAAAGTTCAACCTTTCCTCTCATCCTTGCATTAATGACAAACCGATGAAATTCAAGAATATGTTCTTCATAGTCAGCTGGCATCTTCTGCTACATTTTTGTCTTGGTCTGCTTCCAAAACTGATCATAAATCATGAACACCATCTACATCTACATCTACATGTTTACTCTGCTATTCACATTAAGTGCTTGGCAGACGGTTCGTCTAACCACAATCATACTATCTCTCTACCATTCCACTCCCGAACAGCGCGCAGGAAAAACGAACACCTAAACCTTTCTGTTCGAGCTCTGATTTCTCTTATTTTATTTTGATGATCATTCCTACCTATGTAGGTTGGGCTCAACAAAATATTTTCGCATTCGAAAGAGAAAGCTGGTGACTGAATTTTCGTAAATAGATCTCGCCGCGACGAAAAACGTCTTTGCTGTAATGACTTCTATCCCAATTCGCGTATCATATCTGCCACACTCTCTCCCCTACTAAGTGATAATACAAAACGAGCTGCCCTTTATTGCACCCTTTCGATGTCCTCCGTCAATCCCACCTGGTAAGGATCCCACACCGCGCAGCAGTACTCTAACAGAGGACGAACGAGTGTAGTGTAAGCTGTCTCTTTAGTGGACTTGTTGCATCTTCTAAGTGTCCTGCCAATGAAACGCAACCTTTGGCTCGCCTTCCCCACAATTTTATCTATGTAGTCTTTCCAACTGAAGTTGTTCGTAATTTTAACACCCAGGTACTTAGTTGAATTGACAGCCTTGAGAATTGTACTATTTATCGAGTAATCGAATTCCAACGGATTTCTTTTGGAACTCTTGTGGATCACCTCACACTTTTCGTTTTCGTTATTTAGCGTCAACTACTCAGATTGTCACCCAGGTCATTTATATAGATCAGGAACAGCAGAGGTCCCAGGACGCTTCCCTGGGGAACACCTGATATCACTTCAGTTTTACTCAATGATTTGCCGTCTATTACTACGAACTGCGACCTTCCTGACAGGAAATCACGAATCCAGTCGCACAACTGAGATGATACCCCATAGGCCCGCAGCTTGATTAGAAGTCACTTGTGAGGAACGGTGTCAAAAGATTTCTGGAAATCTAGAAATATGGAATCAACTTGAGATCCCCTGTCGACAGTGGCCATTACTTCATGCAAATAAAGAGCTAGCTGCGTTGCACAAGAACGATGTTTCCTGAAACCATGCTGATTACGTATCAATAGATCGTTCAATTCGAGGTGATTCATAATGTTTGAATACAGTATATGCTCCAAAACCCTACTGCAAGCCGATGTCAATGATATAGGTCTGTAGTTAGATGGATTACTCCTACTACCCTTCTTAAACACTGGTGCGACCTGCGCAATTTTCCAATCTGTAGGTACAGGTCTATCGGTGAGCGAGCAGTTGTATATGAGTGCTAAGTAGGGAGCTATTGTATCAGCGTAATCTGAAAGGAACCTAATCGGTATACAATCTGGACCTGAAGACTTGCCCGTATCAAGCGATTTTAGTTGCTTCGCAACCCCTAAGGTATCTACTTCTAAGAAACTCATGCTAGCAGCTGTTCGTGTTTCAAATTCTGGAATATTCCACTAATCTTCCCTGGAGAAGGAATTTCGGAAAACTGCGTTCAATAACTCCGCTTTAGCGGCACAGTCGTCGGTAACAGTACCATCGGCACAGCGCAGCAAAGGTATTGACCGCGTCTTGCCGCTTGTGTACTTTACATACGACCAGAATTTCTTCTGATTTTCTACCAAATTTCGAGACAATGCCTATTAAAGGCACCTCGCATTGAAGTCCGTGCCAAATTTCGCGCGTCTGTAAATTTTAGCCAATCTTTGGGATTTCGCGTTCTTTTGAACTTCGCATACTTTTTCCGTTGCCTCTGCAACAGAGTTCGGGCCTGTTTTGTGTACCAAGGGGGATCAGTTCCTTCTCTTACCAATTTATGAGGTATGAATCTCTCAATTGCTGTTGCTACTATATCTTTGAATTTGAGTCACATCTCGTATACATTTGCATAGTCAGTTCGGAAAGAATGGAGTTTGTCTCTTTTATGGAGGCTTCTAGTGACACTTTATCCGCTTTTTTAAATAAAATTATTTTGCGTTTGTTTCAGTAAAGTTTGATTCAGTAAAGTTGATGATCCCTTTGTTAGTAGATATTGCTTTCACTTGATGAATGATCATTTTTACAAAAACTGAAATTTCCACTTGTCCATTCTCTAAAATTCAAGTATGGCGTTCCGCTTCTTGTAGTGGCAGTTTAATAGTTCCACATCTTTATGTTTACTGTGAGGTGCTATGTTTAAAACATCATGATGCCTTCAAGTTCTTATCTTTTTTTCAGTCGGAGGTGGCCTGAAATGCCCTTCTGCAGGCCATTTCCCATGCTCTTTGCATATTCAGTCACTTGCAGCTTAAATGCAACAGTATAGCAGCGCCTTTTTTCAGCCATGGTTTGCAAATAAAACCACAATATAGGTACGACACAAGTGGGTCTCCACACTAAACACAACAATAACTGAAGACTGAAAGAGCCTTATAAAAACCATTAAGGTTACAGGGTACTTCTAAATGGTGGAAAAATCGAAATTTTTATGACTTTATTAAAGTCTCTCCTGATAACATTGATATATACATTATAGGGTTTCAAATGAAAAATGACCTATATATACCAAATTTTAAAATTGCATTCATGTATGCCACCACACCCCTTTATTTATATTACAGAAACAAGTATTATCTCGAAAAGAACTACGAACTTTCTGTTTCCAGTGATTATACATTACATGATACATTGTATATGTTGGTAACAATGCAGGTTTCTAGTGTCTGTAAGTGATTATCTTTGCTAGTATTTACTTTTGTTTCACTGAAGCAGCTTGTTCACATGTTACTGAATGTTTGGTGCGAAGTGCTAGAGATATTTGCGGAAGTGCATATCCTTTAGAGTGCAATAAATACGAACTATGCCAAGCGTCATGAATTTCAATAAAAGGAAATTCCGTGGTAGCCAGTTCATGAACAAAGCAAGCCACATTGTCGAAAGTAACCTATGTATCAGTTCTTCAGGAAAGAAACTCCTACATGGCATGCCACCTAGTGATTCAAATTTTTGTGTTAACAATGACGATGTTTGTAGTGGATTTGTTGTTGTTCATGTGGGCATCTTATCTTCTTTGATAAAGGAAGTAGCGAAATGCAAACAATATGATGGTGTAGGCTGTCTGGAAATAACTGAACAATAAAGTAGCAGGAAGGGTCTAGTGTCCGAATTAGTTGTTCTGTGTAGATACTCCAATAAATCTACCTCGCAAATGACTTCGAACATTGTGCATAATTCATATGATGTGAATTAGAAGTTAGTGTATGCAATGTGTGCAATAGGAAAAGAAAAAATGTTGTTCATACGGTTTGTGGTTTGATGGACCTTCCTCCTCCTCCCAGTAGGATCAACAAGTACATAAAAATACTTTTAGGTGCCTTGACAGTTGTGTCTAAAGCAGCTATGAAATGTGCAGTATAAGAAACTGTAAATATTAGTGGAACCAGGAACATTGCCATTGCACTTGATGGGACATGGCAACATCAAGTACATTGTTTGTTGAATGGTGTTGTAAGTGCTACTTTTCTGGAGAATGGAAACGTTGTTGAGGTTGTGTAATTATCTAAGTACTGCCACACCTGTCATGGTAACACTGAAGGATATATTGAACATCAGTTTTCTAAGAATTATGATGGGCACAGTGGAGGTGTGGAGTGTGATGGAGCTCTAAAAATATTTAAGAGGTCGGTGCCCATTTATAACGTTAGATATACAAAGTACCTAGGTGATGAGGCTCTAAAGCTTTAAATTAAAGTTAATGAGTCCAATGTTTATGGTGATATGTTGATAAAACTGATAGGTTGGTAAAAAAAAATTCTTGAGTTGTGGACATCTGCAAAAGAGGATGGGCGCTAGACTGAGGAAGCTAGGAAGAGAAATGAAAGGTAAGTTGTTATCTGATGGAAAATTTCTGTCTGGCCTAGGCTGACTGACAGAAACAGAAATAGATCTTCTTCAGAGTTATTATGGACTGGCCATTAGACGAACTGCTCCTCTGAATGATGTTACAGCAATGAGGAAAGCTGTATGGGCTACCTACTTTCGTAAGTTGTCCACAGATGACCACCCTGTTCACGAACTTTGCCCTAAAGGAGCAGATTCTTGGTGTGGTTACCAAAAAGCAAAAGAAAGTGATCAAATATAGCATCATAAGCTCTTCCTGAGTCCGTTATGAATGAAATAAAACCAATTTTTACAGATCTGAGTGACCCTTTTCTTCTTAGTAAATGTCTTTATAGGGGCACTCAGAATACAAATGAAAGTTTCAACCATTGCGTATGGCAAAGATTACCCAAGAATGTTTTTGTAGGACAAAATACATTAAAAGTTGGTGAACTTGATGTTGTGATATGTTTCAATGATGGAGTGATAGGAAGGTTGGAGGTCCTGAGAAGTTTAGGTATAAGATGTGGCTCTAATATGGAAGATCAATTGCTTGTGTATGACAGACAATGAGTGCATGAAGCTGAAAGATTAGCTTCTCAAGTTACCAAAGAAGTAAGAAGTGCTAAAAGGAATGCAAAGAGGAAGCTTGAAGATGATGAAATGCTGCAGGATGAAGACTATGGTTCAGGAATATTTTGAGACACAGTTTCATTGGACTCAAATCTTCATTTGCAATTTCCCACAAGTTGCATTTTTCAGAATTCGGGTACAAATATTTCCTAAAGTTTATAAAGCATTGCTCTAATTTTCTTCTGTAACTTGCCATAGCCCATATTTATGTAGTAGACCTTCGCTGTATTGCAGATTCAACTAAATTATAAATAAAATAACATTTTTATTAGGAAAAAAATTAAAATGTAAGATGTGACATTTTTATCCTTGTAATATACATAAAAGGTGGAATTAAATAGGTCTAGTACCTCAGCCATCATTTCAGGCATATATGGTAAACATTTGGTCTCCTTTAAATGTATAACAATGGATTAAATGGTACCTCAATTTGAGGAAGTGTGTTGGAATAAAACATGCATAAATTTATTTTGTAATTTTTTTAATAACCCTAAGCAGGTTCAAAAATATTCGAAATACTTCTAATTTATTTAGAAAGTGTACTGCATTACCTGAAATCAACAAAAAATCTGTAAAACATATACATTATAAACTGTGCCTGAAAGAAATAGATGTTGATTTTTACATAATATTGAGCTATAAAAGTACCCTGTATCCTTATCATACTATATCTGCATCCATTAAACTCCATATAACTGGAATGCTCAAAATTCATAAGGAAGTTAACTATAAATTGCTCCAAGCCAAATAGAAATTTATAAGGAATGGAAGTTATAGGTACCTACATTAACCTGCTACTGCTGTATAAGACACGTCCAGTTCTTGGGCCTATTTTCAAATGAAAAAAGTGCATTGTAATTCCCAGGAAATAGGGTATATCAGTATTTTAATGTCTCTTTTACATTAATAAATGGTTATCTAGTTGCTATCTAAATTGTACTAAATGGAGTTCTAGCACATGATACTGTACTGGTACAAAAAAACAGCTTTAAATTCACATCAGTTAGGTTACATAATAAACTACTCACACAGTTAATGTTCAGAGAGAAAGGAGTTTAAGAAACCTATAAGGAACTACTAATTCAAAATTATTTTTGTATTCTGGAAGATTCCTCTTACTGCAAGTTCTAATTATAGATCAATTATATATGCATTTTTTGCCTACATTATATGTATGTTTTGATCTTACTCATACACTGGTTACACTGAAGTATTTTTTTAGCAATAAAATAAATTCAGTTCAACTGAATTATTTCTTTCGCCATGCTGTATGGGCACAGCCTACTTGTCTGTGGTATTGACTGCTAATGAAGTGACCTTGTGTTCACATTCCATTTAGTGCTAACATACAACTCTTTGATGGTGATGTCGCCTGTCATTCCATCCTGTTGACATCTTGTGTAAATTGGGCTTGACTCATTTCGAAAGTAATCAGACGTTTTAAGCTGTTTTCCACATAGAATTCAGATTCTTAAGGAACCATGGTTTGCCAGTTACTGGTTTCACTAAATGAATAAAGTCAAAGTTTAGCCACAAATGGAGTTGGCATCCTCTTGGTCTCATAGTGCTGATTCACTTTAGATGTCAATAGCCCATGACATCACAATATAACATTATGAATATGGTATTGGTAGATTTAGTAAAATATCCCAGTTCATCTGTTCAACAGTTCACACAATGTTTCGACAGATAACATCTGTAGATGCCATATACGTTCTATAGACAAGAAATATAATACAGATTTCACAGCTTATCGAACATTATCCTCAATGTAGGCTTACACCAAATTTAAAACCACACAGTTATTAACAAAACATAAATTTTTCAAACAGACAAAATGCATACTACATATAAACAAAGCTCTGAGCACTAACATCACAGGAATAGCCATGTTAATTTCAATAACAAACCAAAAGACAGAAATTACAAATTGTTAAATTATTAATTAAATTATCTTTCGGAACTTTACGGTGTATCTCATCCTTAAAATTAGGAGACAGAGACACTGAAATGCTTCCTAGTTTTTGCCAGTTCTATCCCAAATAGAAAATAGACAACTTTGAAATATGAAAATTGTGTTATAATTTTGAATTAAAAAACATAGTTGATTCTCAGAACTGTTCATGTCAAAATTACTTTTACTATTTGTAAATCCTGCGAAATACCAAAATACGAATGAGAAAACTGGTAGAAGTCGACCTCGGGGAAGATCAGTTTGGATTCTGTAAAAATGTTGGAACACGTGAGGCAATACTGGCCCTACAGCTTATCTTAGAAGCTAGATTACGAAAAGGCAAACCTACATTTCTAGCTTTTGTAGACTTAGAGGAAGTTTTTGACAATGCTGTCTGGAATACTCTGTTTCAAATTCTGAAGGTGGAAGGGGTAAAATACATGGAGCGAAAGGCTGTTTACAATTTGTACAGAAACCAGATGGCTGTTATCAGAGTCGAGGGGCATGAAAGAGAAGCAGTGGTTCGGAAGGGAGTGAGACAGGTTTGTAGCCTCTCCCCAATGTTATTCAATCTGTATATGAACATCGACAAAAGCAAAACGAGGATAATGGAATGTAGTCGAGTTAACTCGGGTCATGCTGAGGGAATTAGATTAGGAAATGAGACACTTAAGGTAGTAAAGGAGTTTTGCTATTTGGGGAGCAAAATAACTGAGGATGGTCGAAGTAGATAGGATATAAAATGTAGACTGGTAATGGCAAGGAAAGCGTTTCTGAAGATGAGAAATTTGTTAATATTGAGTATAGATTTAAGTGTCAGGAAGTCTTTTCTGAAAGTATTTGTATGGAGTGTAGCCATGTATGGAAAAACGATAAATAGTTTAGACAAGAAGAGAATAGAAGTTTTCGAAATGTGGTGGTACAGAAGAATGCTGAAGATTAGATGGGTAGATCACACAACTAATGAGGAGATAATGAGTAGAATTGGAGAGAAGAGAAATTTTTGGCACAACTTGACTAGAAGAAGGGATCGGCTGGTAGGGCATATTCTGAGGCATCAAGGGATCACCAATTTAGTATTGGAGGGCAGCGTGGAGTGTAAAAATCGTAGAGGGAGACCAAGAGATGAATACACAAAACATATTCAGAAGGATGTAGCTTGCAGTAGGTACTGGGAGATGAAGAAGCTTGCACAGGATAGAGTAGCATGGAGAGCTACATCAAACCAGTCTCAGGACAGAAGACCACAACAACAACAACAAATCCTGACAGGAAACGTGAAACAGATGTAACCCATTCATTGGGAACACAAAATTGCAAAAGATCTATTTGGCAATCAGGCAGGAAAACACACCCGAATTAATATATGTATACAATAGTCAACACAATATAAACATCATATTCCCATAAACAATTACCAGTATTTATTGTAAGCGTTTTCCTCAGTCTGTATATTTAACATTTTTTTTAGTTTTTAAAATAACATTAATATGCCTCAAAAGTGTATAAATTAAAACCAGAATAACAACTCCAGCATGGACTTGGAGGTTTTATGAGGTCTTTGATGTATCAATGCAGACGATGTACTTGATTGTCAGGGATGCTCAAAAGTGAATGTATGTTAAGGGTTGCTCTATAAACCGTTTTCATCACAAATATATGTGAAAGTGTAATCAGTTGTGAAAGTGTATCAGAATCTCCAAATAAACTACCTTGTGGAAAATTATATTATGGTCAAGACTATTATTTAAATGCAACCATCAACTTAATCCTATTTACCAGAATCTATTTTTACAAGACCGCACAAGAAGAAGAAACAGTAGCCTGGGAGACCATCATCAAAACTTCACCATCAAATAGCTAAGTCCAACTAATTCAGCTTCAGAATTTGATCATACCCAAAAGGTATTAACAAAGGTGGATGAAGAGGAGTTAGAACAGCACGCCATTCAGCGTCAGGATACATTATGAGACATATTGTGACTGTGTTTGTTTTAAAGATATACTTTGGCTGAAGAACACGGATGAGGTCATATTGGATTTCGTCATGATCGTATCTGGGGCGTTTTATACTGCAACCAACTTGTAACTTATTTGCTGTAAATAAATGGTGTTTCAAAACACTATCTTATTGAGGGTATCTCGCAAATGTACAATTTATTGGTATTAAATGTAAAACAATGATATATCGGTGTTTAAAGGTTTCAGTAGGCGTAAGACACAAGACAAAGTAATCAGCAACATATTATCACCGTGGTGTAGTGGGTAAGAACATCAGCAGTGAATGAGGAGATGTAGTCCCAAATGCAGTAATTTTGCTTCATGTCCTGTCATCTGCAAAAATTTTATTGCTTGTTGTAATTAGGTTTATTTAATGCAGTGACTATCATTCGAATTCAGCGCCGTGTCCAGAGCACTCGGAAGCCAAGGGTTTCTATTGTATGCTTCACTTCTCTTTATGTGCTCCTTTGGCGCAATTCGAGTAGGGTGCGAAAAAATAATCTCTGTGGGAAGAGTGTAGTGTGACGGTAGTGCCATTAGGTATATTGTGTGTCTGTGTGTGTGTGTTTTCTGTAACACATTTATCAACAGTAAAGATGTGCGTATTTTAATTAAATCGCCCACCCATGTCCATGTGTTAATATTCGCTGCACACATAAAAATTACGACATTATTCATCTTCACGTTTCTTACATCTTTTGCGACTTGTCGTTATCAGTAATTTATGAATCAAATATGAAACACGGAAATGCGAGTGAATATTAAAAATACATTGATTATCTGATAAAAACAAACTACCACTCATCGCCAGAACAAAAAACATGAAAAAGATCGACACATGCAAGAAAGGATTAAAAGGTGACTTAGTCTCACTGTTAGTCGCTATGACATGTAAAAAGAAAATTTACAAGCTATATATTTCAGTAGACTTCCTTTGCAAACAAGAAGGTCTTCAAATTAAGCACATATGCAGACAAAATATATTCTCTTGCTGATGCCTGCATATTTCTGCTGATATTTTTTCTCGTTGTTTCAGTTACTTTCAAGAGCAAAGGAATAAGGTTACTTTCCTGCGAGTGAATTGTAATTTTTAACACAAATTGGAACATACCTCACACATCCAGCACATTTATTTAGCAGTAGGTGAACTTCTCCTAAAGTAATTTTTGTAATACGTACCACTAAGTAAATAACTTGTAGGTAATTGGGGATTCTCACTCTCAAAGAAAGAAATTCGAATATACTTCGCACAATTGGCACACTTATTTAGTGTTGGGGGAGCTTCTTAAGTACTTTTCGTACTAAAAGCCCAATGTAAATGAGTGTCAAGGTGTACGATAATAAAAAAATAACTTAAAAATAACTGAAGTTATTGATTGGTAACTGTCCTTCCACTTGCAATGAAAATAGAATATTAGTATGATTGCATTATTATTAAAGGTTCTGCATGTACAAAATTGTGTTATTGTTCATTCACTTTACCTTGCATCGTTTCTTTTTCTGTGTCCACCACTATATATATTTTAATTATATTTGTCATCCTCTGAAAGCTTCTCTTTCTGTCAATTTTACGAAAGTGTGGCTGTGGACTTCTTTTCTTCCATTTCAATTGCAAATGCAGGCAGCCGACTCCAGGGAACACCAGTGTCTCTCAAGATAATATAAAATATGAAGAAATTCTTCTTAATTTGATTCTGTTTCACTTAAGTCTTCTCTTATGCAGAGACACATATGATACAAAACACTCGTAGCCTGTAATACTCCGAGCAGTACAGCTTAACACAACTTCTACACATGAGAGAGAGAAACAAAATCACCTACAAAAAGTGAATGATGTTTTGTAGTAATTTGTCTGCACTTTACTGCGCATTCATAACTAATGTCTTCAAATCACTGAAATTGGTGTTCATATTATCTAATTTCGTGTTTATGTTACATAATAACTGCCATAGCAATGTGTTAGTTGTACTACTGTGGTTACTATCAGCTGTACTTTCCAAGTTAATGTTTTTGTTGTGAACAAGTGGTGTTTGTAACGTGTTGTCAACATTCATATTTGTATTCCTGAGTGGTATAGTGCTCTGGGAGATGTGTGACACTGTCTCGTCAATTTCAAACATTGTGTCGGCAAAGTTACTTCACTGCTGAGTGTCGCTATCATTTGTCACACCTGCGACACTCATCACCGACCTCCTTAAACTTTCTGCGGTAGGTATGAAAGCCGCCCAAATTTCAATTGTTCGATTGCGCAATTCTATGCCATCTTGGCTAATTGGGTTTTCGCTATTGCTATCAACAATGTACATATATTTTTCTGCCATATTGTATGAATATGCCAAAAATAAAAAATTCACAAAAAATGAAATAATTTCGTATGCTAATTATTACACTTGATGATTGTAATTTTCGCGACGTCAAAACCTATTTCACATCTACTATGACACGCAAACTATTGTATTGCAATTCTTTATGTTTTACCGACATTACGTATCACACTCAAAAATTCCTGAAAATTTTCCACATTAAAATTCAACGAAGGAAATAATAAGGGAAAGGTTTGTATCTACATCAAAAAAGGCACTACCAAGGGTAACCACGCAAGCAACTTGGGTAGCCATCCTACCTTTGATGCACTGAACAAAACATCTTACAATAGAAAATTTTAGATAACCTGGGACCAACTCTTATTTCTTTCCAAACTTTCTCTTCAATTTTTGCCCTTTTGCATTACTTGCTCCCCATAGTTATTCATGCAAACAGAAACTTAGTTTTTATGACTAATAACCAAGTCACAGAAATTTCTTACTATAACAATAGTTAACAAAACCTACTTACAACTGGTGTCCTGAAGTTGTGGCACTTAGGTCGCCAGTTGTATTACAATAAAAAATAATTAAAGGAATTGCTTGGTAATTGTCCTTTCACTTGCAATAAAAAAAGAATATTAGTACAATTGCGTTATTATGAAATGTTCTGCGTGTACGAAATTGTGCTATTGTTCATTCACTTTTCCTTGCATCGTTTCTTTTTCTGTGTCCTTCACTATGTATATTTTAATTATATTTGTAGTCTTCTGAAAGCTTCTCTTTCTGTTAATTTTACAAAGCTATGGCCGTGGACTTCTTTTCCTCCATTTCAATTGTAAATTCAGGCAGCCGACTCCAGGAACACCAGTGTCTCTCAAGATAATATAAAATATGAAGAAATTCTTCTTAATTTGGTTCTATTTCACTTAAGTCTTCTCTTATTCGGAGACACGTATGATAGAAAACACTCGTAGCCTGTCATACTCCGAGCAGTACAGCTTAACACAACTTCTACATATGAGGGAGAGAAACAAAATCATCTACAAAAAGTGAATGATGTTTTGTGGTCAATTGTCTGCACTTTACTGTCAATTCATAACTAATGTCTTTGCCAACAGTTAATAGTCGTTCTTTGCGTCTGTCGATATTGCTGTTTTAGTTTTTAATAAATTTTAACTTGACCATATTACTGTATTTCTTTCCCCCATTCATGTCAATCGTCCCCTAATGCTCTCCATGAAGCTCTCTTCAACCTCTGGTTCTTTCAGTTTATCCAGGTCCCATCTCCTCAAATTCCCACCTTTTTGCAGTTTCTTCAGTTTTAATCTACAGGTCATAACCAATAAATTGTGGTCAGAGTCCACATCTGCCTGTGGAAATATCTTACAGTTTAAAACCTGGTTCCTGAATCTCTATCTTACCATTATATAATCTATCTGAGACCTTCCAGTATCTCCAGGCTTCTTCCAAGTATACAACCTTCTTTTATGATTCTTGAACCAAGTGTTAGCTATGATTATGTTATGCTCTGTGCAAAATTCTACCAGGTGGCTTCCTCTTTCATTCCTTAATCCCATTCCATATTCACCTACTATGTTTCCTTCTCTTCCTTTTCCTACTATCATGTTCCAGTCACCCATGACTATTAAATTTTCGTCTCCCTTCACTATCTGAATAATTTCTTTTATCTCATCATACATTTCATATTTATACATGTATATTACCAAAATATATAGTTTCAATGATACGCAGCATTAAGGTTCTATCCCAAACACCCTGTTCCGAAGGCGGCTTACAGTGGCATGACGTGGAACTTCTGTGTGTAGAGGATTTGCCAATGAGGTTATGAGCACATAATGGTTAAGTTACATGGTGAAAGTAGAAGCTGTTTTAAAATTTGTGTGAGAGTAAGGAAGAATTATTTAATTAATGAAAGATAGATTTGTGGTTTCACAGCAGCTCATGTTATTTTAAAAATGGTGAAAATTAATACAGTGGTGGCAAGATATTCAGATAATCAGATTCTAGTACGCGAAAACTCAATGCTCTTTTAACACTTTCTCAGTGCTCTTTAAAATTTTGCTCAGTGAATTGAAGAATGAAAGTAACAAGGTTTCTGGTGACAGTATTATTTCAGACTCAATCTAGCTTCCAATAATGGAAATCATCTATAACTTGTCACTAGAGACCAGATTAAATGCATTTGGATGTTTGGCTCCTTTTCGCTGGTTATTCCATATTTTAACTAAAAACTAGTGAGGACGCATATTTTTTCTCTGTGTTTACAATATTTGAAAAATTTAGATGGGCGCTCTCTAGCGCGATCTAGTTTTCATCTCTCACAGATTGACCGCGACCTAGAACTGCATACAATCGCTAACCGAGAGGCCAAAGCCTAGCGAAATCATTGCAGAAGAAGAACAGGAAAAGGCAGACACAGTCAATGCTCCTGCGCCTGCGCCCTCGGTTTATCCCGTCCGCTGTCATACCCTATGCCTCGATAACAAGTAAATTAAACTAAGCTAGCTTTTAGTTGCACCTCCACTGTTTCAGTTTAGCTTTATTTGTACACAGTTGAACGTATTTATGATGTGTAGTGTGTAACGTGCTGTGTGCCATGCCGCCCGAAAAAAGAAACGTCGTTTCATGAATAGCTGAGAATCCTGGAACATTTACATATGACGGAATTGTTTTGTACTGTCGAGTTTGCGAGAAAAAGCTTCCGTGCAAAAAAAAGTTTCAAATAAACCAACATGTCAAGACAAGTCTTCATATCGCAGAAACGCAGAAGAAAGGACCACGGCAATACCAGATGAATCAACGTTGCGTAAAAATTACATACCGACCATTTACGTAAATGTTCTGGAAGAAATACGCAATGAACTCAAGGACAGCATTATCTGGATTTGAGTTGATGAAAGTAGACACCTGTGGACATTAAATTGCAAATTTAATTGTTGGTGCTTTAAGAGAAGAGCTTCCTTCTTCCTATTTATCGGTCTGCAAAGAACTTGAAAAAGTAAGTCATTCCACGATCGCCAGAATTATGAATGAGGGTATTTCAAAAATATTTCCAGAATCTTCTGCAGATGAAAGGCTGTTTGTGTTTATTTCAAATGCTCCTCCCTATATGATCAAAGCAGGAAAGTTCCTCCGAGTATTTTATCCCAATTTGATTCATGTGACATGCTATGCTCACGGAGCACATCGCCTGATTGAAGAAGTACGATCCACGTTTGTGAATGTAATAAACTGATGTCATCCACAAAGAAACTGTTTCCAAAGGCTTTCGCTCACATCAAGATCTACGAGGGCCATTCAGAAAGTAACCTCCGGTTGATTTAAAAAAATACACCAAGTTAAATAAAAATATTTTAATATATACATCTTACAACTACATCTTTGCACTATTTTTCTACATAGTCTCCATAGCGATTGAGGCACTTATCATATCTCTTCACAAGCTTTGAAATTCCTTCTGCATAAAAATCACCCGCTTGTGCCTGGAGCCAGCCTGTGACCGCATCTTTGAGCTCTTCGTCGTCATCAAACCGTACAAGAGAGTCTTAGAAATCTGTGGAAAACCAGTAGACAACTCTGACATTGAGAAACGTCGATTTTCACGAACTTTTGCATCAACTGTCTGAACGAGTTCGTCAGTCACCAATGATGGTCTACCACTCCTCTCTTCATCATGAACGTTTTCTCGTCCACTTTTAAATAAACGTACCCATTCACGGACAACCCCTTCACTCATAACTCTTGGTCCGTACACGGCACAAAGCTCACGATGAATAGCTGCTGCAGAATATCCTTTGGCTGTAAATAACCTTATGACAGCACGCACTTCACATTTGGCGGGGTTTTCTATTGCAGCACACATTTCAAACTGCCACAAAAACTAAACTAGCGCAGGTACGACGTTCACTCGACCACGGCTTGATGCCGACTGACCTGTTGAGTGCGTGAACGCACAGATGGCGTCGCTACTCCCCCCACAACCCGCACTGTGACCAATCGGAGGTTACTTTCTGAACCGCCGTCGTACAAAGAAAAACTACCAAATGTGCCTTTACCTCCAGAACCAGTGGTACCTCGTTAGGTACATTCAAGATGGCGGTGAAAAAAGGTTCACGAAAATCGAGTACCGCGAAAAACGTAAAAAAGAATAAGTCTTTATGTATTCAGTGCAAAAAAAGTATCGTTGTTCGACCTGGAAAATATTACTGCTGCGAAGTTAAAGCAAAAAACGCAAACGAAATCATTACAAGATCAAAATCTAGTGAAAAAACCGTAGCAAATGCAAATTCAGTGACATCGACATGTAAACATTGCGATGATTTTCGTCTCATTTTAGTTGCAAAATACAGTGAAATCAGTGAACTTAAAAGGAGTGTAGCCTTATTGGAGAAACAGCTGCAACATCTTGGCTGTAAAACTCAACAAACAGAGCATCGTCTGAACCTGGAAGAAATATCGGCTACGAGTGATGTAATCAATGGAAGAACTACTATGGAAACCAGTACAAAACTTGGAAATAATAAAGTAAGTGCATCAAATAGTTACAATGACAAACGTGATTCCACAAACAATGTCAATCAGGAACATATGAGTCCAGATAATAATTACAAACAACAACAGCCGTGCACTGTAAATTTTTTGCGCATGACCTAAACAAAGAAATGTGATTAAAAAATCAGTTGACTGGCCTCAAGTGTGCAAGAAAGAACAGAAAGTATTGATTTTTGCAGATAATCATGGACGTCAGATTGCAGAAAAAGTAGCAGATACACAAACTAACGCAAGTGTCCAAGCCTTTGTCAAACCAGGAGCAGGCATTGCAGAAGTGATAAAAACAGTGGTAAAATCGTGTGAAAACCTTAACCCAAAAGACTGTGGCGTAATTTGTGCAGGTGCGAATGATGTTGCCAGGGATAAAGGTAGTGAACTCATCACTGTTCTTGAAAGTGTGCCACCCAAATTAGGCAACACAAATGTAGCTGTTGTAAATAAACCACACAGATTCGACCTTCCTCCTTGGTCATGTGTAAATAAATTAATAGAAAGAGTAAACAAAGAGATACTGTATGCAAAAAGTTTCTGTATGTGAACTTAATAAATGTAAGCATGTTAGACGGGTCCATGCACATCAGTCATGGCCTTCATTTAAATCACAGTGGGAAACAATTTTTGGTTGAAGAAATCTGTCATCTAGCAAATTGGAATCACAATAGGCCTAATATAGAAGCAGTCCAAACTACTTTGGACGAATGGGTCATAAAGAAAGATGCGATGTCTTATAAAAAGGGTGAAAGACATTTCTTAGGGAAGTAGACTGTATCACAAAAAAATGTGACGCAGAATTAAATTGCAAATATAGACTGAAGATTGTACACCAGAATGTACAGTCATTAACAAACAAAGTTGATGAAATAAATATACTCCTCAATAGTGAATGGAAAGATGTTTCAGTGTTATGTTTTTGTGAGCATTGGTTACAAAATGAGTATTTTCAGTACTTAAAAATATTACATTTTAACCTTGCAAACTGCTTTTGTAGAATGGAATCAAAACATGGGGGAACTTGTATATATGTAAAAGAAAATGTAGATTATAAGAGTATAACATCTGTTTGCAAACTTGGTTGTGAAAGAGACTTTGAAATCTCAGCTGTTGAGTTAATGTCTGAAAACACTATAATTTTATGTGTGTATACATCTCCTGTTAGCAACATAAGTGTTTTTTCAAAAAATTGGACCTTCCTTTAGGCAAATTTAAGTCAACTGGGAAAACAGTGGTACTATGTGGTGATTTTAATATTGACTTTCTGAGCCATAGCCCTCACAGGGAAACGTTTTTAAATATTATAAAAGCCTACAATCTTTGTCTTACTGTTAGCTCTCCAACACATGTAACTAAAACTAGTGTCACTCTCCTTGATCAGGTATGTGTAAACATGGACAAGTGTACATCAGAAAACTTTGATACCGGCTATAGTGACCACCTTTCACAATTACTGACCATACCTGTAAATCACATTTCGACCAATAGAGAAAATATTATCCATAAAAGGATTTATAGTGGGAAAAATATTGAATACTTCCAGTACCTAATCAGTGAACAATCTTGGAGAGAAGTATATGATACCTCTAATACTAACAAAAAGATGGAACATTTTTTGAACATTTTCAAGCATAATTTTGACATAGCTTTTCCACAAAGGAAAGTTATTTCCAAAAGCACAGATAGATTCAGAAACTGGATTACACCAGGCATCAGAGTATCCTGTAAAAGGAAGCGGGAACTTTTTCTGCAGTCAAAAACTAAAAGCAGTCCAGAATTTATTAATTATTTCAAAAAATACAAGCTAGTTTTGAAACGCGTCATAAAGGAGGCAAAAATTAAGGAAAATGACAAAAATATTATGAAGTCATCCAATAAAACTAAGTCCATGTGGAAAGCTGTGAAGGATCTTACGGGGAAGAAGATAACTCGCAAAAATATTGTGATATCACATGATGGCAAGAATGTCACTGACCCTAGGGAAGTTGCAAACAGTTTCAATTCTTACTATGCAACTGTTTCTGGGAAATTAGTGAAGGAAAAATTTGGATATCCACCTAATACAACATGGAAAGAACTTTCATCTATTGAAATAAATAATATATCCATGTTCCTCAGTCCAGTAAGTCCAACAGAGCTCTTAAATACTATTAATTCACTGAAGAGTAAGTATTCAACTGGTATTGATGATATTCCAGATTATATTATAAAAATAACAGCAAGACAAATACTTTCACCTTTATTGGACATACGCAATTCATCCATATCATGTGGTGTCTTCCCTCAGCAACTGAAACTGGCAAAAGTAATACCCCTATATAAAAAAGGTGATCATCAATGTATGGGTAACTATAGGCCTATGTCTCTATTGTCAGGGTTTTCGAAAATTATTGCAAAAGTGTTGCTTTCAAAACTAAATACATTCTTCGACAAGAATAATATTATTTCTGGATGGCAACATGGCTTCAGACCACAGAGATCAATTGAAACTGCCACTTTCAATCTGATAAACCATGTCTTAAATGCAGTGGACAAACACAGAAATATCTCAGGTCTATTCTTGAACCTAACAAAAGCTTTTGATGTGATTGATCATTCTATACTCCTGAGGAAGCTCGAACAGTACGGTGTAAGAGGTGTGCCAAATCAGTGGATCAAATCATATTTGGAATATCGCTCTCAGGTAACTGAAATTAAGTACATGGAAGGAAATGAACTCCAGGTACACCTTTCAGAACCATGTGGACTAACACATGGTGTTCCACAGGGCTCCATTTTAGGTCCCTTTCTTTTTTTGGTCTGCATTAATGATTTCCAATCACACGTTAGGGATTCTGTACCAGTACTGTCTGCAGATGACACCAGCTATTGATTGAAGGGAATAATGAAGAAAATCTTACTGCATCAGCAAAAGACATTACAAAAGGAGTGTCTGAATGGTTTACCAGAAACAGGCTAGTAGTTAATCCCCAAAAAACGGTACTCATGAATTTCCACACTGATCAAAATAAAAATCCGGCACAACCTGTAATATGCATAGATAACCAAAACATTAGTTCTGTGAATGAAACTAAATTTCTGGGGATCCATATTCAGGAAAATCTTAAATGGAACACTTATATCACAGCCCTAAATTCAAAACTAGCAAAAATGAGCTATGTGGTAAGAATTATCTGCAACAGTACTAGTGCAGAAACAGTTAGGGCTGTATACGTTGCTCATGTACATTAAATACTGAAGTACGGTATCATTTTCTGAGGAAATGTACATCAGGCCATAACAGTTTTCAGGAAACAAAAGGCAATTATAACAATAATGAAACAAGTGAGCAGCAGAAAATCATGCAAATCTTTCTTTAAAGATCTAAAGATCCTACCCCTTCCCTGCATTTATATACTGGAAGTAGTCACGCATGTCAAATAAAGCATACTCAGAGAAGAAAACCTTTTTCCTCAAAACAAAAGTGTACATGATTACAGTACCAGGTCAGACAGTGACATACATGTCAATCATTGTAACACCACATTATGCCAAAAAGATGTATATCATGCAAGAACAAAACTTTACAACAGATTACCAAGACATATAAAATCTCTTACTGAACTACAAAGATTTTTAAAGTCTGTGACAGCCTACCTTCTGAAAAACTGCTACTATTCAATCTCACAGTATCTTATGCAAGAAAAAATGTAATTTGTATCTTTAATTGTAGAAATAAATTACAAATATACAGTATTTCAGAAATTTGTAATTATTAACTGTATAGATCCAATTTGTCATAAAAATTTATAAAATTTATGTTTGACATTTGAAAAATCCAATAGCTAAAAAGGTTTTCTGTCCAATATCCTGTGTACAATATATGTACTTATAAAGAGATTTAAATGGACAAATAAATAAATAAATAAATAAATAAAGGTCACGTGGATCGAAGCTGTGTTGTTTTACAATGAACATTTGGAGGCCATTAGAGGGGTAATAAACGACTTCTCTAGTGCAGAGGCTTAGGTAGTTTGCCAATACAAGGAAGCTTCTAGGGATTCTGCTATTAAAAAAAGACATTGCTGTGATTAGAAGTCGTTTTTCCCATATACCAGCAAGTATTAAAAACGTTAAAATTCAAGGTTTCACTCTGAATGAATCTGTTAAGTTAATTAATAAAATTACTGTAGTGAACTCCTCACTGTCGGAGGTATTCCCAAGAAAACTAAAAGAAAAGTCTGAAACATTTTAAATAACAATCCAGGCTTTGATCTCATGTGCCAAATTAATATTTTTATTAAAGGGATGGGTGAACGTTTACCAGAAACAGCAAGTACCAACATAGCACGCAAATTCAAGTACTGGCCAGTTACCTCAGTTGATGTAGAACAGTCTGTTTCTGCTTATAAAAAGATTTGAGTGATCGAAGACATAATGTTACTACCAAACATTTGGAACAATATTTAGTCATTTATGTTTACAATAGTAGAAAAATGTAAAATAAATTGGGAATGATGGTTAGGTCCAAAAATAAAATTAACAGTTACTGTTGTTTTTTAAATAAAATATTATGGAGTTTTTGAGCGTGCCCATCTGCTTGCGATATATCTCGAAGTTGGTCTTGTACATATTGATTGTTCCACTGTGACTACTCGCATCGCAACCGCTTGTTACCGACTACAATAGCAAAGAAGGACAATTTCTGATACATGGTATGCGTCTCCATTTTGCAATTTTTTAGAAAATAATCTCAGAGAGGCCTCCTCCCTAACCTCTACCAAATAGTATTCAGAAAACGATATCAGCGTTCTACGAGTTTAAGCGTGGCCGGCGCTCCTCCTCGTAATTTATATGCACAGGTTCGACTTTGAGATATAATTCACGCAGTAACTATCATGTTTTTTCAATTATTTGATCTTGCATATTTCAAGATTTTTCACGCATATTTTAAGCATTTTTCATGCATATTTGCATGCACATTTTACGGTTTTTATTATGCATATGATCTGGTCCTACTTATCACAGGTCTTTTTGGTGCACTTGCATAAAACAAAGCTTCACAATTCGGTACAGAATAAATTTAACATTTCGTAGTATTTGGGGTGCAAGAATGAAGATATTAGCTTTTATATTAGTCTTTAGGGAATCGTAAATAACATCTAACATATCAAACAAAATCTTTGAAATTGTACTTTTCAGTACGTGGTATAGGCTTGAATATTGGAAAGATGTAATCGCCAGATGTCAAATACCGAAGTGTCATGTTTACTTTTCCTTAAGCCAGAAATGCATCTTTAATGAGATTTTTTAACTGAACTCGAATCACATCGCTACAAGTGCTCGAAATTAGCTTTCGTTATCCAAAAGAGTTTCACGTATGAATCTTTGGCTTTACATACTCAAGATGATTAGTGATGACCCTGAAAAAGAAGATTGCAACCATTATGTTATGCTGAACTCATCTGAAGTTGCGCAGGCATACGTTTATTACCGTAACCTTCAATGACTTTCACTTGGCATATGTGCGGAAGATAAACAAAGCTCACAAGAAGATACTTCGAACAAGTAAAGCATTGAATAGTGGACGCACGTAACACCACATTTGCAAACGACTTCATGCAACAGATTCATCTCCTACTGGCGTAAATACGTCAATAAGCAGTAATAACAACTTGAAAGCTAATTTCCACCTCCCATGACACAAAAAAGATCCACAACAGTAACTTTAAGCATGTGATACCCCATCCTACTCATTTGAACCAATTATTTTATGAGGTTGTAATTTACAACTAAAATTTCCGATAAAGATTTTACCATTTCCGGTTTTCAACAAACCTGTGATTTCAGTAGGTTCCGAGCTATATTCTGATTATGATTTTTTATCCTCAGAATGCCACAGACTCTTTCTTTCTTGGATTAAACATCAGTTTCTCACAACTCATATGTGTGAAAGTCGGTCGATTTGACAGAAGGAAACAAACTGACTTGAATTTCACCGATTGTCGTCCGAATTCTATATGCTCAGGCTATGAGATGGGCTACGGTGTGACCAAGCTCGTAGTGGCGTACTGATTTAAAAATATCGGCAGATGTTGGGCGTCGCCGCAATTCACCGATATTGGTGCCACTGTAACAACAGTGCAAGGTTACTAAATAAAACGGTTGGGCAGTAAGCGCTCTGCTGTGTCATCGGCCGACGTTGCGACGTCATTGTGGAAGCAGGCACTCACAAGCAGGTGAAAGGGCATGCGCGTTTACGTTGAGTTTTTGGCGACAGATTTTGTTTATACCATAATTTAGAAGTCTAAACTGCCTTTCTGGTGATAAAATATTGCAGTTTAAACTCATAAGTTAAATTCTATAGTAGCTTATTCCTTACGTATCGGTAAAATATCGGACCACAACCAAAGGGACACACACTTGAAACACGAAACGTTGACTCAAATAAATCAGAAACTCTTAATTTAATCGCATTGAAATAAATTTACATAACCGCATACCTGCTGTAAATTACGATTATATAAATAAAAAACTAGTTTACTTTTTATTCCTCCTCTGCTGTGAAGCTGCAAAGCTGTGTTGTAAATATGCAAAAGCATGCGTCAGATCGGTCTTGTAACGCGATGACAAAATTCGGGAGATGTTTACAAACACAGTATCAAAAAATGGTTCAAATGGCTCTAAGCACTATGGGACTTAACATCTCAGGTCATCAGTCCCCTAGACTTAGAACTACTTAAACCTAACCAACCTAAGAACAGTACACACAGCCATGCCTGAGGCAGGATTAGAACCTGCGACAGTAGCAGCAGCGCAGTTCCAGACTGAAGAGCCTAGAACTGCTCGGCCACAGCGGCCGGCAAACACAGTATCACACGCAACAACAATATATATACAATAGTTCCGTCAAACTACTTTTATTTACAAAACAGACTATGTACTGAATTGATTATTGTGTTGACATACGGTATTTTCTCCCTTTTTTTTCGCTGAGCTGTTTCAGATATTCTTGCTCTGTATTTTAATGAAAGCCAGCGCAAATGAATAAATGTGCGAGTTGTAGTGTAAATTCTGAATATCTTTGTGTATATAGGGAGAACGTTCACCAAGTGTTGCACGTAACTTACTAATGATGCCCCTTTCACTAGACAAATTGTCACTGCCATGAAGTTGAGCAAAAGTCAGCTCGAATTGGTTTATTGTCTCAAGCCATGTTTCTGAAAACACACGTTAACTTCCCTAAGAAATCACAACCAGCTGATAGGTTTTTCTCCTGGGATTGACATTAGCTCTTCAGTAGGTGTGGCTAATGTTCTGTCTTACTGCCTGCACCGATGAGCTACATATCCGGCATGGTACCGAAATCCTTCCAGGCTGCAGTAGCAACCCACGGATGCTGGGGAACTTTCATAATTTTCTGCTCTCAGTTCTATCCCCTCAATTTCTTTCTGCCCTTCAACCATCCACAGTGTTTCAGACATACCGGGAAGAATGCTACTGAACACTGTTGCAGTCACAAATGTTCCTTCTTCATCAGGTACAGCAAAAGTAGCACTAGATACAGAGATACCAAAAGCATTGGCACTTTACAAAATAGCCTTATTCTATTTTTTACATCTACAGGAGTTGGACAGTCATAAAAATGTCCCAGGCCCTTACGAGAGAAAAGAAGTTTTCTAGGCAGTCCCGATTCAGCCTGGTTGTTGTTGTTGTTGTTGTGGTCTTCAGTCCTGAGACTGGTTTGATGCAGCTCTCCATGCTACTCTATCCTGTGCAAGCTTCTTCATCTCCCAGTACTTACTGCAACCTACATCCTTCTGAATCTGCTCTTGGTCTCCCTCTACGACTTTTACCCTCCACACTGCCCTCCAATGCTAAACTTGTGATCTCTTGATGCCTCAGAATATGTCCTACCAACCGATCCCTTATTCTTGTCAAGTTGTGCCACAGACTCCCCTTCTCCCCAATTCTATTCAATACCTCCTCATTAGTTATGTGATCTACCCATCTAATTTTCAGCATTCTTCTGTAGCACCACATTTCGAAAGCTTCTATTCTCTTCTTGTCCAGACTATATATCGTCCATGTTTCACTTCCATACATGGCTACACTCCATACAAATACATTCAGAAACGACTTCCTCACACTTAAATCTATACCCGATGTTAACAAATTTCTCTTCTTCAGAAACGCTTTCCTTGCCATTGCCAGTGTACATTTTATATCCTCTCTACTTCGACCATCATCAGTTATTTTGCTCCCCAAATAGCAAAACTCCTTTACTAATTTATGTGTCTCATTTCCTAATCTAATTCCCTCAGCATCACCCGACTTAATTCGACTACATTCCATTATCCTCGTTTTGCTTTTGTTGATGTTCATCTTATATCCTCCTTTCAAGACACTGTCCATTCCGTTCAACTGCTCTTCCAAGTCCTTTGCTGTCTCTGACAGAATTACAATGTCATCGGCGAACCTCAACGTTTTTATTTCTTCTCCATGGATTTTAATACCTACTCTGAATTTTTCTTTTGTTTCCTTTACTGCTTGCTCAATATACTGATTGAATAACATCGGGGAGAGGCTGCACCCTGTCTCACTCCCTTCCCAACCGCTGCTTCCCTTTCATGCCCCTCGACTCTTATAACTGCCATCTGGTTTCTGTACAAATTGTAAATAGCTTTTCGCTCCCTGTATTTTACCCCTGCCACCTTTAGAATTTGAGAGAGAGTATTCCATTCAACATTGTCAAAAGCTTTCTCTAAGTCTACAAATGCCAGAAATGTAGGTTTGCCTTTCTTTAATCTTGCTTCTAAGATAAGTCGTAGGGTCAGTATTGCCTCTCGTGTTCCAGCATTTCTGCGGAATCCAAACTGATCTTCGCCGAGGTCGGCTTCTACCAGTTTTTCCATTCGCCTGTAAAGAATTCGCGTTAGTATTTTGCAGCTGTGACTTATTAAACTGATAGTTCCGTAATTTTCACATCTGTCAACACCTGCTTTCTTTGGGATTGGAATTATTATATTCTTCTTGAAGTCTGAGGGCATTTCGCCTGTCTCATACATCTTGCTCACCAGATGGTAGAGTTTTGTCAGGACTGGCTCTCCCAAGGCCTTCAGTTGTTCTAGTGGAATGTTGTCTACTCCCGGGGCCTTAAAATGCGCATGCACTCACAGTATTTGTAGAACTTGCACAGACATTGTTCTTGTGCTTCGAAATGAATTACGAATCTACATGCCAGAGGCTTCTTACTTTCCAGGGTCCTTGAATTGAGGACAAAAAATGGTTCAAATGGATCTGAGCACTACGGGACTTAAATGCAGTGGTCATCAGTCCCCTATAACTTAGAACTACTTAAACCTAACTAACCAAGGACATCACACACATCCATGCCTGAGGCAGGATTCGAACCTGCGACCGTAGCGGTCGCTCGGCTCCAGACTGTAGCGCCTAGAACCGCTCGGCCACTTCGGCCGGCAATTGAGGACATCTAAAGTGTCATCGACCAGCTGTATGAAGTCGCTAGTGTGTCCTCCTTCTGGCATTAAATACCAAGTGGCCTGAGAAGTTGTGTGAGATAGCAATTCGGCTGCTAAACGAACACTCTGTTGGTCTCTACCCTTAACAGTGATGTGTGGCTGAGTTAACTTTGGGCACATTTTCAGCTCGCCACTATCAAAAGGCAAAAGTCTTCCGAACACGGATTTTGTCACTGCCTTATTTTCTACAATAATGCCTTCATCCAGGAAATATTTCCATTAACAGCTTAAGCAAATGTGGAACGTCAGTGAACAACCACAAACGTTTCCGTGTTTCACTAGGATGAGGGAAACCACTGTTTATGTGCGTCATGCCAAGCTCGTTCCAAACAGAAATGTTTTTACACCCATGCCGGTAGAGGATACCCGATTTTTTTCCTGGGAAAATTATAACATTTCAGCGATATAGCACGCAGAGTAATCGATTTTCAAATGTCCTCACTACTCCATCGAACCGTTTTTGAGTCATTTGACAAAAGCTTTATTTGGTTGGGTGGAGATATTTTTCCCAGCCGGCCGGGGTGGTCGAGCGGTTCTAGGCGCTACAGTCTGGAACCGCGCGACCGCTACGGTCGCAGGTTCGAATTCTGCCTCGGGCATGGATGTGTGTGATGTCCTTAGGTTAGTTAGGTTTAAATAGTTCTAAGTTCTAGGGGACTGATAACCTTAGAAGTTGAGTCCCATAGTCCTCAGAGCCATTTTAACCATATTTTTCCCAACACATGAGTAACTTCATTAGACACAAAAAAAACCTTACTAATTTTTCCCTCACGCAGAAGTCGTCGTGTTCTTGACAGCTGACTCCGAAGATCTGTATTATGCGCATGAAGTTGCACAAACTTCTTTGTAAAAGCAGCATCCCTTCTTTCAAATGTCGCTGTAGTATACATCAAAGAAACTTTATCTGTGTCCTTATTAAGATGTTTCTTATTTGGTGACAGCTTTGGAAGAGACTCGAGAGATCTTTTATGTAGTTCTCGTGTGTTATATGACTTGCTTCTGTCTTCTGTTGCATGTGACACATTGACAATCGCACTACTGCACGGCAAATTGGATGACGGAACTGCATCTGGCTTGAGAACTCTTTTTTGGGGAAACTGAGTAAATCCCTCCTGTAATCTGCTTCTGCGAAATGGCGAGAGCGTATTCGTGCATGCGCAACATTTACACTGTCTTTCCTACAACATTTGGACAGCCATAGTTTTTGTAATGTTTCATTACGCAGGAAACTGTGATATATTACGTCAATTCCCTTCGTGCTCCGGTTGTAGGAAAAACAGCCCATAACAGCACAGCCTGGCATTGTCAAAATTAATTTTCACACTCACTTTTACATTCAGCATTGAGTATTTCACAGGACAAACCATAAACCATACAGCTGGCGATGCAGTGTTGATCCTGCTGTCCACTGTTCGTTAACTATTTAAGTTCCGAATCAGATCTCTATGCAATAACAGCAAAAACCGTAACACTACCAAATCCGTTAAAGTTTCCACTGTTGACTGTGAACTTTTGAGGGAAGAACTCAATCAAAGTACTCCGCCAAATACAGCAAAACCTATTACACACAACGCGAACTAAGGTACTGTTTGGCGCAGCTGCTTCCTCTCTGACTTTTTGCACGTTGCTTATTGCGCCCCCCACTGCAGGTGGTGGGAGGAGTGGTGCGGGGAAATAAGTCCCGCCTCCCACTCGTAAGCTTGCCATCTTACGTCCGCCCAGTCATAGGGATGGCTGATTACTTTTGTTGTGCTGAGGGTTGCATTCGGATCCCTTTATGCACCAGGATTAGTCTGTCCACTCATTTCACGATAAGAAAAAAAGCAACCTACAACACAAGGCGAAACGTATTAACAAAGCATTTTGTAGTGGCTACAGCGCAATTATTTGCTGCGGTTGGCAACTGTAGTTTAGGCCCAGCCTCTACCGGTATCTCACACAAAAGTAGTTCAAAACACTCCTAGCCTAAAACTGCCACGATATGGTGTCCATATAATACTTGTGACTGATATAAAATACGAGGGTGGTTTGAAAGGTTTTCGGAATCACCACGAGAGGTTAGCGCTAGCGCAAGGAGTTGTTCACGTGATATTCAGTGAATGATGCCTGTAAACATGTGCCACGACAGTCCTCTAAAAGAGAGCTGTGGCGGTAACTTGGCTCTGTTGTTGTTCCCACATAGTCATTTGCGAAGATGGAAAAAATCGGGATTCGAGTAGTGATTAAGTACTTCATAAAGAAAGGTATGAAAGCTAAGGACATTCATGCCCATTTTCAGAATACAGTGGGGGACTCTGTTCCATATTCAGCTGTTGCCAAGTAGATAAATGAATTTAAATTTGGTCGGGAGAGCTTAGACGATGATCCGCGCAGTGGTCAGCCAAGATGTCTGACTACTCCAGAAATCATTGTAAAAATGCACAAAATGGTCATGGAGGATCACCAATTGAAAATGCGCAAAATTGCTCATGCTTTCAAGACGCCATCTGAAAGCATATATAACATTTTAACAGAAGAATTAGAAATGAAAAAAAAAATCAGCAAGATGGGTGCCGCTACTCTTGACACTGCATCAAAAATGCATGAGAGTGGACATGTCGGAACAAAGTTTGGCCCATTTTATGGAAAACGAACAAGATTTTTTGCACCAGTTTGTGACTACAGTTTGTGAGCACGGATGAAATTTGGGTGTACTACTATACCCCAGAGACAAAACAACATTCAAAGCAGTGCTGATTCTCCACCTCCAAAGAAAGGAAAGACAATTCCTTCGGCAGGAAAGGTCATGGCATGAGTGTTCTGGGATGTGAAGGGGATTCTGTTTGTAGATTAAGCCCCATTGGGCAAAAAATTACTGGAGAATACTATGCTAACCTCCTGGACAAATTGCAACAAAAGTATGCGAAAGAAGGCCAGGTTTAGCAATGACAAGAGTCATCTTTCATCAAGACAATGCACGGCACAAAACATGTGCCGTCGACGCGGCAAAATTACACGAACTAAGGTATGAAATGTTGCCTCACCTGCTTTATTCACCTGATATGGCTCCATTGATAGTGACCAGGCCAAATATATCACGAAATAAGCATAAAAAGAAAAAACTACAAAGAACGAAACTTGTCGAGCTTGAAGAGGGAAACCAGATGGCCCTATGGTTGGCTCGCTATATGGCACTGCCGTAGGTCAAACGAATATAAAGTGCGTTTTTTAAAATAGGAACCCCCATTTTTTATTACATATTCGTGTAGTACGTAAAGAAATATGAATGTTTTAGTTGGACCACTTTTTACGCTTTGTGAAAGATGGCGCTGTAATAGTCACAAACGTATGAGTACGTGGTAACACGTAACATTCCGCCAGTGCGGACGGTATTTGCTTAGTGATACATTACCCGTGTTAAAATGGACAGTTTACCAATTGCGGAAAAGGTCGATATCGTGTTGATGTATGGCTATTGTGATCAAAATGTCCAACGGAGGTGTGCTATGTATGCTGCTCGGTATCCTGGACGACATCATCCAAGTGTCCGGGCCGTTCACCGGATAGTTACGTTATTTAAGGAAACAGGAAATGTTCAGCCACATGTGAAACGTCAACCACGACCTGTAACAAATGATGATGCCCAAGTAGGTGTTTTAGTCGCTGTCGCGGCTATTCCGCACATCAGTAGCAGACAAATTGCGCGAGAATCGAGAATCTTAAAAACCTCAGTGCTGAGAATGCCACATCAACATCGATTGCACCCGTACCATATTTCTATGCACCAGGAATTGCATGGCGACGACTTTGAACGTCGTGTACATTTCTGCCACTGGGCACAAGAGAAATTATGGGACGATGACAGATTTTATGCACGCGTTCTCGTATTTAGCGACGAAGCGTCATTCACCAACAGCGTGTAACCTCCCCCTCACTTATCGGCCTTAATGACAGTGAAAAATTAAACAGCGTGTACCTAATGGGAAATTTGGGAAAGCAATCGTCACCGAAGTTAACCTGTCGGTAAAGAGGGAGGAAAGGGTTACATCTAAATGAAAGGAAATATGCAAATAAAACTGGTGGAAATTAATTTTCAAAAATGGTAAAGTTAATAAAGAAAGTAAATGTGCGGCCGTTACGTCAACAATTAACTAGCGGTAATTAGATATTTGAGATTTGGGGGAAATCACAGTCGCCAGTCCTAAGGACAATTACTATAGTAACTGAAAAAGAAAGGTTATTACACATATAATTAGCACTAGAAGCGTGGCAACTGAAGGTTGACACGTGTAGTGTGAAAACTGAAAGTTTGTCAGAAGTAATAAATTTCGCTACACTCTGACTTAATTTAGCAAAAGAATTAACAAAACCGGAAAATCGAAAGTTAATTTAGTGACTGAAGTTAATAGTGAGCTTTCTTTCTGAAGCACATCGAAATCCAGCAGAATACGGTTAGTCTTGGACTACCTCAACAATCATTTCTAAAGCAACTTGACTCTACGCAATTTAGAAACAAGAGATTTAACTTTGAACTTGAATTAAATGATTCTGAATAATTAACAATAGTAAAATTTAGTACGTACCAAGCTGAGCTGCAGTCACAGGTAAGCTAAAATATGCTAACAAAACTCGCACTCTTAATTTGTGCTCGTGTAATCTAAATATTGTAGCCAGCTATGAATACCTTAACTAAGCTTTGAAATTAAAGCAGTGAAATCTAATTATATTATTTTAATGCTGGCGTTTGAATTTCAACGACACTCGGGTTCATTTCGGAAAAGGAAGGGACCCTGCTTGGCAATGCAATTGGGACAATGAGCAACAAAGGTTCATGTTAAGTTGCTGTAATTTTGCGAGGCAAATGGAACAATTTGAAAAGCTGAGGTCTGCCATACAGTTCTGAAACTTTACGTGCTTTTAGTCTTCCTTGTTGGTTGATTGAAGGTTTGAAGCCGTCGATCGAGGAGGTGGCGACAGTCACTCATTGTCGGCCGTCGCTGTTGCAGAAGCTGGATGTTGGCGCGCCTTCTTCTCGATACAGTCACCAGGCGAAACGGGCTCTTGATGTGCGCCAGCTAATGCTTCCCGTCCGCGACACCATGTCAGAAACTATCATCGCGAGTCGAGCGCAATTACATGCTGCCAAACCCCGAAAGCGCGGCAACTCGCGGGAGCGTCACACAACACACCTGCTCCACTCGCTACTCCAGCCAGACTCCGACTGCCCTGCCCGCGCTCCACGCAGCAGAGTTAACACTACCAAAGATCCTACACACTTTGATTCTTCACACGACCTATCGATGTAATCGTTCGATAGCAGTTTTCCCTAGGCAAGACCAAGCGTAAAAATACAAATTATATTTACGAAACAAACCAATTATACATCGACATAAATGCATATATATATATATATATATATATATATATATATATAAATAGTAAAACAGTTACAATATACGAAGGCACAGAAATGTTATATATTCAGGTAACAAAAATAAGGAAAACAAATTTATAGTACAATAGATGGAAACAGGAGGATATGCATTTACGGCGTTACAAGCGGTAACATAAAACGGCATAAATGCACTATTGGGCAACGGAAAATCCACGATGGCTGCGACAAGTGGAACATCAGCGACTTTGGCGGGTTAATGTATGGTGCAGCATTATGGGGGGAAGGATTATTGGCCCCCATTTTATCGATGGCAATCTAAATGGTACAATGTATACTGATTTCTTACGTAATGTTCTACCGATGTTACTACAAGATGTTTCACTGCATGACAGAATGGCAATGTACTTCGAACATGATGGATGTCCGGCACATAGCTCGCGTGCACTTGAAGCGGTATTGAATAGCATATGTCATGACAGGTGGATTGGTCGTCGAAGCACCATACCATGGCCCGCACATTTCTGGATCTGAGGTCCCCGGATTTGTTTCTGTGGGGACAGTTGGAGAATATTTGCTATCGTGATCCACCGACAACGCCTGACAACATACGTCAGCGCATTGTCAATGCATGTGCAAACATAACGGAAGGGGAACTACTCGCTGTTGAGAGGAATGTCGTTACACGTATTGCCAAATGAACTGAGGCTGACAGACATCATTTTGATCATTTATTGCATTAATGTGGTATTTACAGGTAATCACGCTGTAACAGCATGCGTTCTAAGAATTTATAAGTTCACAAAGGTACATGTATCACATTGGAACAACCGTTCTGTATTTTAATTTAAAAAACCTACTTGTTACCAACTGTTCGTCTAAAATTGTGAGCCATATGTTTGTGACTATTACAGCGCCATCTATCATAAAGCGAAAAACGTGGTCCAACTAAAACATTCATATTTCTGTACGCACTACATGAATATGTAATAACAAATGGGGGCTCTTATTTAAAAAAAAAGCAGTTGATATCCGATTGACCTATGGCAGTGCCATCTAGCGGGCCAACCATAGCGCATCTGGTTTCCCCCTTCAAGCTAGACAAGTTTCGTTCTTTGCAGTGTTTTCGTTCGACGCTTATTACTTGAGATATTTGGCCCAGCCATGGTCAATGGACCACCCTGTATATCAGGAACAGTGTTGGTCCTAATATGGTACCTTGCGGAACCCCTATATTAATGTATTTTGATTCAGATAAGTGTTTTACTAAATGTTTAGATCTATTTGTAGTATGTGTTATCTCTACTCTTTGTGCCCTATCTGTTAGGTATGATCGAAACCAGTCATTAGCTACCCCTCATATTGCTAATGCTTCTAATTTATTTAATAGAATCTTGTGGTCGATTGTATCAAACGCCTTAGAGAGATCCAAAAATATGTCTGTGACACACTCATCTTTATCAAGAGCATCATGTACAACTTTTGTGAATTCTACTATGGCTGACTCCATATTTTTGTCACTTCGGAAACCAAACTGTGATTCGCTTAAAAGATTGTATTTATTCAGGTAATTCATTAAGCTGTCTTTCATAATTTCCTCTGTTATTTTTGAGAATGCTAACAGCAGGGAAATGGGCTGGTAATTTTCTATGTCTTCTGCATTATCTTTCTTAAGCAAAGGTACAACTCTTGCCTGTTTAAACTGCTCTGGAAATGTCCCCGATGTGAAGGATTCATTTATTATATTTGTTAAGGGGCCATGTATAATCCCTATGCATTGTTTCAGCACACACATTGGTACTTCATCTAAGCCTACTGACTTTTCATTTTGTAGCTTTTTAATTGTTTTACTGACTTCATTCTCTGTTGTTGGAAGTAACATCATTGTATTTAGAACAACATTATTTACATATGTTAATTATGTGAGGGAGAATTTTTGCTGTAACTTCTCTGCAATTCTTGAACAAAGCTCGTTTACATAGTTTGCTAAGTGTTGTGGATCATTTATTACTTTCTCCCCCTCCCTTAGCAGTATGTTATTCTGTGTTTGTTTGCCTCTCCCCGTTTCCTTTTTTATAACATCCGAGACAGCTTTGCTTTTATTCTCTGCATTATTTATTATTTTGTCATTAAATGACTTTTTCGCAGCAATCAGCACCTTCCTATAGACCTTTTTGTATCTGTGATAGAAATTTAAGAATTCTGGATCGTTGCGAATCTTTTTCATGGAACTGAGGTGTTTAAGTGTTTGGGAGGACTTCTTAATACCTTCTGTTATCCATCTGTTTTTGTGGGATGTTGATACAGACATGCATATTTTTGGAAATGCCTCTTCAAAGTTAAATTTAAACGATGTGGAGAATTTAGAGATTTTCATATTCACACATATTCATATACACTTCATCCCAGATTTGTTCCTCTAGTTCCTTTGTGACCCAAGGTCAATTGCTGATGAAGTCTTTGTGGTAACCCAGGTTGCGCTATTGACCAATAGGGACATACCAAAACTTTGAAGGATGTTTATGAAGGTGCTACTGGATTCATTTATGATGTTAGTGTTGATGTTAATGTCCCCACACAGAGATATGTTGATCTTTGTACTTGAGACTTTATCTAGAACTTCTGTTAACTTATTGAAAAAAAGTGTCCACCCTAACACTGGGAGATCATTACACACACAAAATGATTAATTTCTTGGTGATATCATGTCTTGTTAATTCAGTAGCTGATATTTCAAAGTGTTTGTCTTCACTTATGGTCTGAGGGCATGTCTTGATTTTAACTGTGTTTCTTTTCTGATATAAATGCGTGATCCTCCACCCCTTGAAATAGTCCTGCAGTAAGAGCTTGCCTTTTCATACAATGATAATACTACATGTTGGATTTCTGTCTCTCTACACCAGTGCTCAATAATACAAACTAGTGTGCAGTTCAGAGACTGGAGCTCAACTTCTAATAGTTGTATTTTATTTTATATTGACTGCATGTTTTGATGGAGGATTGTTAAGTCTGTGAAATGCCCCACGTTACTCTTTCCAATGGCTTGTTTCTCTTTGTGACATTTGGTATATGTGACATTTGAGGTGTTAAAGACGGTCTTGTGAGTGGTTGTTTCGATATTTTTTTAAAGTTCTGCAGATACTCTTTAGGCAGGTGAACCTGTTGTCTGGATTTATCCTAAGAAAGAGCTACTTTTCCTACCTATGACAACAGGTATTTGACAATGTGTGGCCTGACATCCACCCCCTATACCTTCATGATCAACTGTACCAATCTTCCCTTCCCAGTCCTGTTTAGGTGTAGGACATGCCTAGTGAAACCCCATCTGTTGATAGTCCCGATGGGCACCAGAGAAGCATGTGCACAGGTGGCTGTCCTCAGAGCCATCCCTAACCCCACATTAATTCGCTTCACAGCTCGATCAAGGTTTGGTCGATCATGACGCCAGAACAGCTCAACAAAGTGTACGTTGGTGCCATGAGTCAGGGAAGCTATCTTGTCCAGATCACCAACTAAGTCATATTCCCCATCCCTGTCCAAACTGTTTCCCGCCCCACCCACTGTCACTACATGATCCTCTTTTGTAAAGTCCTTACATAAAGACCCTGTTGTTGTTGTGGTCTTCAGTCCTGAGACTGGTTTGATGCAGCTCTCCATGCTACTCTATCCTGTGCAAGCTTCTTCATCTCCCAGTACTTACTGCAACCTACATCCTTCTGAATCTGCTCTTGCTCTCCCTCTACGACTTTTACCCTCCACACTGCCCTCCAATGCTAAATTTGTGATCTCTTGATGCCTCAGAACATGTCCTACCAACCGATCCCTTATTCTTGTCAAGTTGTGCCACAGACTCCCCTTCTCCCCAATTCTATTCAATATCTCCTCATTAGTTATGTGATCCACCCATCTAATTTTCAGCATTCTTCTGTAGCACCACATTTCGAAAGCTTCTATTCTCTTCTTGTCCAAACTATATATCGTCCATGTTTCACTTCCATACATGGCTACACTCCATACAAATACATTCAGAAACGACTTCCTCACACTTAAATCTATACCCGATGTTAACAAATTTCTCTTCGTCAGAAACGCTTTCCTTGCCATTGCCAGTGTACATTTTATATCCTCTCTACTTCGACCATCATCAGTTATTTTGCTCCCCAAATAGCAAAACTCCTTTACTAATTTATGTGTCTCATTTCCTAATCTAATTCCCTCAGCATCACCCGACTTAATTCGACTGCATTCCATTATCCTCGTTTTGCTTTTGTTGATGTTCATCTTATATCCTCCTTTCAAGACACTGTCCATTCCGTTCAACAGCTCGTCCAAGTCCTTTACTGTCTCTGACAGAATTACAATGTCATCGGCGAATCTCAAAGTTTTTATTTCTTCTCCATGGATTTTATTACCTTCTCCGAATTTTTCTTTTGTTTCCATTACTGCTTGCTCGATATACAGATTGGATAACATCGGGGAGAGGCCACAACCCTGTCTCACTCCCTTCCCAACCACTGCTTCCCTTTCATGCCCCTCGACTCTTATAACTGCCATCTGGTATCTGTACAAATTGTAAATAGCTTTTCGCTCCCTGTATTTTACCCCTCCCACCTTTAGAATTTGAAAGAGAATATTCCAGTCAACATTGTCAAAAGCTTTCTCTAAGTCTACAAATACTAGAAACGTAGGTTTGCCTTTCCTTAATCTTAGTTCTAAGATAAGTCGTAAGGTCAGTATTGCCTCACGTGTTCCAACATTTCTATGGAATCCAAACTGATCTTCCCCGAGGTCGGCTTATACCACTTTTTCCATTCGTCTGTAAAGAATTCGCGTTAGTATTTTGCAGCTGTGACTCATTAAACTGATAGTTGGGTAATTTTCACATCTGTAATCGCCTGCTTTCTTTGGGATTGGAATTATTATATTCTTCTTGAAATCTGAGGGTATTTTGCCTGTCTCATATATCTTGCTCACCAGATGGTAGAGTTTTGTCAGAACTGGCTCTCCCAAGGCCGTCAGTAGTTCCAATGGAATGTTGTCTACTCCCGGGGCCTTGTTTCGACTCAGGTCTTCAGTGCTCTGTCAAACTCTTCACGGAGTATCGTTTCTCCCATTTCATCTTCATCTACATCCTCTTCCATTTCCATAATATTGTCCTCAAATACATCGCCGTTGTATAGACCCTCTATATACTCCTTCCACCTTTCTGCTTTACCTTCTTTGCTTAGAACTGGGTTTCCATCTGAGCTCTTGATATTAATACAAGTGGTTCTCTTTTCTCCAAAGGTTTCTTTAATTTTCCTGTAGGCAGTATCTATCTTACCCCTAGTGAGCCTCTACATCCTTACATTTGTCCTCTAGCTATCCCTGCTTAGCCATTTTGCACTCCCTGTCGGTCTCATTTTTGAGACGTTTGTATTCCTTTTTGCCTGCTTCACTTACTGCATTTTTGTATTTTCTCCTTTCTTCAATTAAATTCAATATTTCTTCTGTTACCCAAGGATTTCTACTAGCTCTCGTCTTTTTACCTACTTGATCCTCTGCTGCATTCACTATTTCATCCCTCAGAGCTACCCATTCTTCTTCTACTGTATTTCTTTCCCCCATGCCCGTCAATTGTTTCATTATGCTCTCCCTGAAACTCTGTACAACCTCTGGGTTAGTCAGTTTATCCAAGTCCGATCTCCTTAAATTCCCACCTTTTTGCAGTTTCTTCTGTTTTAATCTACAGTTCATAACCAATAGATTGTGGTCAGAGTCCACATGTGCCCCTGGAAATATCTTACAATTTAAAACCTGGTTCCTAAATCTCTCTCTTACCATTATATAATCTATCTGATACCTTCCAGTATCTCCAGGATTCTTCCATGTATACACCCTTCTTTCATGATTCTTGAACCAAGTGTTAGCTATGATTAAGGTATGCTCTGTGCAAAATTCTACCAGATGGCTTCCTCTTTCATTTCTTACCCCCAATCCATATTCATCTACTATGTTTCCTTCTCTCCCTTTTCCTACTCTCGAATTCCAGTCACCCATGACTATTAAATTTTCGTCTCCCTTCACTACCTGAATAATTTCTTTTATCTCATCATACGTTTCATCAATTTCTTCTTCATCTTCAGAGATAGTTGGCGTATAAACTTGTACTACTGTAGTAGGTGTGGGCTTTGTGTCTATCTTGGCCACAATAATGCGTTCACTATGCTGTTTGTAGTAGCTTACCCGCACTCCTATTTTTTTATTCATTATTAAACCTACTTCTGCATTACCCCTATTTGATTTTGTATTTATAGCCCTTTATTCACCTGACCAAAAGTCTTGTTCCCCCTGCCACCGAACTTCACTGATTCCCACTATATCTAACTTTAACCAATCCATTTCTCTATTTAAATTTTCTAACCTACCTGCCCGATTTAGAGATCTGACATTCCACGTTCCGATCCATAGAACGCCAGTTTTCTTTCTCCTGATAACGACGCCCTCCTGAGTAGTCCCCACCCAGAGATCCGAATGGGGGACTATTTTACCTCCGGAATATTTTACCCAAGAGGACGCCATCATCATTTAACCATACAGTGAAGCTGCATGCCCTCGGGAAAAAAGACCCTAGGTTCTCTATTATATGACTTAGCCCTGCATTTGGCTTGAAGATACTGGTGGCCTGGTACGCTGCCCCTAAAGTTTCCTGTAGCTGAGGGCTTACACCTCGCCCATGGCTACTACCTAGCAGCAGCACTTTCTTCTTCCTAACATTTTGTACATTCCTAGGCTTCTTGGCCTCGGTTGAAGTGTGCTGCACATTTCCTCCTCCTCATTCTAACTGAGGTTCTTTTCGACTTAACTCTGGCAGTGGTAGATACCTGATTTGGTGTTGATGATAAAACTGTCAGATCGCTTTCTCTCTCTTCCTGTCCTTCTACCAGCTGCCAGTTCCCAACCATCCGCCTCCCCCCTATCTCCCTTGATCCTTATGAGTTCCTTACTTGCTTCCTCCAACTGTGCCTGAAGGGCACAGATTTTTCTTTCCTGTTCCTCAATCAAAATGTTCCTACTGCATACCCTGCAGTTCTAGGAGAGAGCCTCTTCTATTGTACCGACATTCTCTCGACTGCATTCCCCTCCCCCACCCCCCACCCCAGTGAAAATATTTGCTGCAAGATTGGCAACAAATTCCTCTACGCACTACCCTGTCACAGCTCCCACATTCTCACTCATGGTCAGTTTCGAAAGAATAATTAAGTTTAAATAATGTTTTAAATTTGTCAAGGACGTGAGATCGGCTGTGTGTAAACAAAAAACGACACAAAGATCTTACGTGAGGTGGTTGTTTTTTTTTTTGTACTGATTTAGAGATACAATGACAGAAGAATGAATTTTTAATTAATTTGCTTTTAAAAAATTTACGTTATCAGGCGTTTTTGGTCAGGGTTTTAAACGTTTATAACTCGGAAAATTTAGGCCTAGATCTCGTATATCTAATAAACAATACGAAATGTGTTAAATACGATTTAGAAACGTTTAATTACATTTTATTGCGACAATAGACACTGATGAAACTAGTAGCAGTCTTTCTCAAAGGAATTTTGCACTATTAAGAAAACTTGAGTGGAATTTTTTGTGTTTATGTCACGCATAATTTTGGTTTATGTTGCGATTCTCGAGACTTCAGCTAAAGAACAAGTTTTTGCTAGAATAACCGCTGCTAGGACGCTAATATTCAGTTGTGTGACAAGAACGGATACTGCAGTAAGTATATAAAACAAAGAAAATTTAAATTTGACACTATTTCCTCTTAAATAAGTTCTTTTAGCGGATGAAGAAAATACCTGTTATCTAACTTGACGGCCATCTTGCAACTCAGTACATCAGTATGAAATTCTGTTATCTTTAAAAGCGATGAGTATAAACATGACAGTAAAGATAATTACTTCACATAAAGATTGTTGTGTTACATTGAAACAGTATAGCAAATAAGTAAATGTGATGTTTTTCGTAGTTTTCGGATGGTGCCACTTTACACACAACTAGCATGGGTCGTTTATCAATACCATCTTTAGCATCGACCAGAATTCTTCTGTCCCACTTCAGAATGTATCCCCCTGAAACCTATGCCTTCACGTGTATTTTTCATTTGCTGTTGTATCCTTAGTATGCAGAGTGAGCGCCAATCAGAGACAAATCGCCAAGGGTCTGCACAATGCTGGGGCCACTTCTGCAGCTTAAGCCACGAGTTTCGTTACGTCTCCACAGTAGCATATACTGTATTCAAACATTATGAATCACCTCGAAGGGAACAATCTATTGATACGTAATCAGCATGGTTTCAGAAAACATCGTTCTTGTGCAACGCAGCTGGCTCTTTATTCGCACGAAGTAATGGCTGCTATCGACAGGGGATCTCAAGTTGATTCCGTATTTCTAGATTTCCGGAAAGCTTTTGACACCGTTCCTCACAAGCGACTTCTAATCAACCTGCGGACCTATGGGGTATCGTCTCAGTTGTGCGACTGGATTCGTGATTTCCAGTCAGGAAGGTCGCAGTTCGTAGTAGTAGACAGCAAATCATCGAGTAAAACTGAAGTGATATCAGGTGTTCCCCAGGGAAGCGTCCTGGGACCTCTGCTGTTCCTGATCTATATAAATGATATGGGTGACAATCTGAGTAGTTCTCTTAGGTTGTTCGCAGATGATACTGTAATTTACCGTCTAGTAAGGTCATCCGAAGACCAGTATCAGTTGCAAAGCGATTTAGAAAAGATTGCTGTATGGTGTGGCAGGTGGCAGTTGACGCTAAATAACGAAAAGTGTGAGGTGATCCACATGAGTTCCAAAAGAAATCCGCTGGAATTCGATTACTCGATAAATAGTACAATTCTCAAGGCTGTCAATTCAACTAAGTACCTGGGTGTAAAAGTTACGGACAACTTCAGTTGGAAAGACCACATAGATAAAATTGTGGGGAAGGCGAGCCAAAGGTTGCGTTTCATTGGCAAGACACTTAGAAGATGCAATCAGTCCACTAAAGAGACAGCTTACACTACACTCGTTCGTCCTCTGTTAGAATATTGCTGCGCGGTGTGGGATCCTTACCAGGTGGGATTGACGGAGGACATCGAAAGGGTGCAATAAAGGGCAGCTCGTTTTGCATTATCACTTAGTAGGGGAGAGAGTGTGGCAGATATGATACGCGAGTTGGGATGGAAGTCATTACAGCAAAGACGTTTTTCTTCGCGGCGTGATCTATTTACGAAATTTGAGTCACCAACTTTCTCTTCCTACATAGGTAGGAATGATCATCAAAATAAAATAAGAGAAATCAGAGCTCGAACAGAAAGGTTTAGGTGTTCGTTTTTCCTGCGCGCTGTTCGGGAGTGGAATGGTAGGGAGATAGTATGATTGTGGTTCGATGAACCCTCTGCCAAGCACCTAAATGTGAATTGCAGAGTAATCATGTAGATGTAGATGTAGATGTAGCCATCTGTGACGGCCTGGATGGTGGATGGTGTGGTGTCGATGATGAAGGCGAAGACGCCGTAGAGGAGGACGCCGAGCGACGCAACTACAGCCAGCAGCGTACAGACGGAGGCGGCGCCGCAAGACCCTGCGTGGCAGCTGGCCAACTTGGCGACGGCCGGCAGGCGCGCCAGGTCCTGGCAGGAGCGCACCGCACTGTGCAGCTTCCTGTGCACTCCGCTGCCCTCTGGCGCTCTGCGCACTGCATGCTGGCCTCCATGTGGAACTGCTGCTTTCCTCTTCCTCAGTAAATGACCATTTTATGAGTTTTCCGATGTTGACTGCTCCTTCAGATGGCACAGTGGTGAAGTTATCGTCTTGTTAAGGGGATGAGTGGCTCCTATTACTTCTGCCAGTGTTCATGTTGCATTTTCCATTATTGGTGTTGATTCTTTTCTTGTCGCCTGTGTTTCTGACGATAATGATTCTGCGGATGCTGCTGCCACTGGTGACTGTGGCTCGGCTGCTGTTGCCAATGGTGGCGTCTTTGTCGCCTTAAAGGATTCGTGACTAAGATCAATTCACCGTGTCCAGTCTCAAAGGTATTGAGGAGGATTACCGGGTTGGTTGCACAAATAATCACACCCATTTAGCAAAAGTTCATTTATTAACCTTAACACATACAAGGATCACAAAGAACTGAACTGAACATGGCAGAACAGCCAAAGATAAGGCTTAGAGTCCAAAGATGAATGCATATTGATGTTGGTGTAGATTTCATCGGCGCCACATAGACCCCCCCCCTGCAGTATGGAGTACTCTTGAGAGGCCGGGGCGGGGGGTGACTATGGCGTCGGCAGGGGTGGTCCGCGGGAGCCGGGCCACGGTCAGCTCGACAGCGTCGTCGGGGAGCCGAGTGGGTAGATGTCGTGAAGGAAGGTTCGGCCACCAACCTGGAAGTCGTTGAAGCGAGCCGGGCGTTGTACTGGGCGTGCTGGACATGTGGCCACAGGTAGGCCGGCGGTTTGCGGGTGGAACAGAGAGACGACGACAATGTCTCTGATGGTTGTGGCGAACACACGAAGCATGTCTCGGTCGACGTCGGGCGGGAGAGGAACACATTTCACCAGGTGTCAAGGAATGGCGGAGATTGTGTCATGAGCACTGGATGAAGAGAAACACATGACGAACAGTGTATTATCGCACAGTATTATTGAGATGTCGTGGATTATGTCCTGGGGGACAGGCACAAACACCTCGAGCAAGGGCACGTTCAATATGGGGGGGGGGGGCGTGAGAAACCTCGACAGGGCGAGGCAGGCGACGGTGGAGAGATCGAGGGGACCGGCGAAGGGCCCGGTGGCGAGGGCGTGATCGTAGGTAAGCTCGACGTGGGGAGCAGGTGGTCACTCGGTGGAGTGTGTGAGACCGAAGTAGAGGGCAAGGTCGGAGGAGAGCTTGACGATTGGAGCTGGAAGTCACTCGATCGAGTGTGTAAGTCCGACGTGGAGGGAGTGGTCGGAGCATCGTGAGCCACGACAGTGAGTGGCATGGTGGTGGCCTGAAGGGGGGTAGAAGAAGGCTAGACACGAGCAGGCTTAAGTCTGTTGAGAGAGACTGTAACAGCTGAATCTTTCATCTGGATGTCATAGGTGTTGGCTGTGCGCTCGAGAACTAGGTACGGGCCGGTATATGGAGGCTGGAGGGGAGCACGAACAGTGTCATCTCGGAGCATGACGTACTCACAATTGTCCAGAGATTTTGGGACGTGAACCTTAGGGCGGGAATGGCGGGCGGGCGGAGGGATATGGAGGTTGATGAAGTGGTGTCTGACGCGGTCCACGAAGGAAGGTAAGTCAGACTGAGGTAGAGAAGCGGAAGGTCTCACAAGTTCGCCAGGGAGAACAATATTCTGCCCGTATACGAACTCGGCTATTGTGCCTTTGAGGTCTTCCTTATAGATCGCACGAATGCCGAGTAGCACAAGGGGAGGGGCCTCCGTCCATAGAGAGTTGTGGCATCAAAGAGCCACCTTGAAAGTGCGGTGCCAGCACTCGACTAGCCCGTTACTTTGCAGGTGATATGCTGTGGCATGAATGCACCGGATGAGGCAAATGATACAAATCCCATTGAACAGGGCCAACTCGAGTTGTCTGTCCTGGTCAGTCATGATGATAGCTGGACATCTGCAATGCGATACCCATGACTCGACGAAAGCTCAAGCAACAGTTTCTGCCATAATATTGGGGAGGGGGCAGCCTCGACCCAGCGAGTTGTTCGGTCGATAGACGAGAGAACATAACGAAAGCCATTAGAGGGGGATCGAGGGCCGACAATGTCAATATGAATATACTGGAAACGCCCAGGAGGGGTCGAAAAGACGCCGAGGGGGATGAAGAGTGCTTGTGCACTTCGCAGCATCGGCACGCAACGCAGGAGCGTGCCCATTGCTGGCAGTCCTTGTTGACATTTCTCCACACAAAGCGCTCCATTACGAGGCGGGCGGACAGACGAACACCAGGGTGGGCTAAATTATGCAATGTGTTGAAGACAGCTCGACGGAGCGTGGTTGGGATGAGGGGGCATAATCTGCCCGTACTGTCATCGCACCAGATCTCACCAGAAATGCCAGGGAAGGTGGTGCGGACGAAGTGTAGTAAAGAGGTAGAGTCTGAAATCAGGTTTTGCGTTTCCTCTTCGGCGGCTTGGAGGTTAGGCAGTTCAAAGAGGTCTAACAGCGAATGGACGGCGTCGACTTGTGAAAGGAAATCAGCAACTATATTGTCAGCACCCTTTATGTGTCTGACATCGGTGGTGAACTGAGACATGAAGTCCATGTATCTGAAGCGGCGAGTAGGCGGGTCAGCTGGCGGGTTTGTAATGGCCGCAGCCAGGGGTTTGTGGTCCGTTAAAACATAGAAAGGACGTCCCTCAACGTCAGTTTTAAAATGCTTGATCGCTTCGTAGACCATGACCAACTCCCTGTCAAACGCAGAATATTTCCATTGTGCATTGGTGAGCTTGCGTGAGAAGAACTGCAGAGGCGAAGTTTGGCCATCGATTGTCTGGCTAAGGACAGCGCCGATGGCAGTATCGCTCGCGTCTGTGGTGATGAAAAGCTGTGCATTGAGATGAGGATGCGCGATGGTGCAGGCCTCAGCAAGAAGATTTTTTAGGGAAGTGAAAGAGGCAGTCATATCAGGGGTCCATAGAACAGGCCGAGATCCAGAAGTGTTGGTGCCTGCCAAGGCGTCCGTCAGTGGAGCCTGAGTCTCCGCAGCCTGAGGTAGATGTCGGCGATAATAATTAACCATCCCCAGAAAGCGCCAGAGCTCTTTGAAGAACGAAGGTCTGGGTAGGTTTAGTATTGTTTGTGCTGTATCGGGGGGGCGGTGAAATTCCGTCGGCAGAAACCCGAAAACCAAGAAAAGTTACAGCGGGTTGATGTAGCTGCAATTTGTCCTGGTTGGTCTCGATGCCTGCTGCCGCGAGAATGTTCATAACAGTTTGCACATGTCGAATGTTGTCCTCGACGGAGGAGCTGAACACAAGAATGTCATCAAGATATGCAAAGCAGAATTTTAGGTCGAATAGCACTTCATTAATGAAGTGTTACCAGGTCTGGGTTGCGTTTTTCAGACCGAAGGGCTTGAGTCGAAACTGAAATAACCTGATCGGGGTGGTGATTGCTGTCTTCTCGATGTCTTCAGGTGCCATGGGGATCTGGTGGTAGGCCCATTTGCAATCAATGACAGAGAGCGTGGTCGCACCTGTGAGGGAACTGGTAAAGTCGGCAATGTTGGGTATGGGGTAGGTATCCATAATTGTTTGTGTGTGTTAGTCGACGGTAGTCTACACACATGCGCCAGGACCCGTCTTTCTTGGGTGTCATATGTATGGGCGTAGTCCAGCTACTGGCAGAGGGTTCAATGACGCTGGAGCTTAGTAGTTCAGAAATCTGATTTTTAAGGTCAGACAGGTGCTCGGGACAAAGTCGACGTGATTTACTGGAGATCGGAGGACCTGGCCTGAGGCGAAGCTTGTGAACCATGCCGTTGGTGATAACGGAAATGTTGCCGGCAGCGCGGGAGGCGGTTTGTTTACAATGTGTGGCGGCAGGGCAGGCGAGGCGTGGTCGTGGTGTTCAGAGCCACTCGGCGGATCCGATGGGAGCCGAGGTGGCAGTGTGTCCCAGGAGTCAATGCGACAAGATGGCCGCCGGCCCGAAGCAGTATCACCGAGGTCGGGTGAGCTCGGTAGAGCTCGTGAGCTGTTAGTGAGTCCATTGTCCGAGGGCGCGACCTGTGGCAGCACGGTCGTGGGCGAAATGCTTGGCGCGAGTGCACTGTTTGTGTTTTCAGTGGCGGTCGCACAGCGGTGCGCAGGAGCCGAAGTTGCATAGTTTGAGGTGCTGTGTCGCCGAGTGTCAAATGGTGCCGTTAGGAGGGTGTGGCCCTGTGGAACTGTCAGTACATTTTATGGCAGTCACGATAGCACAGTTGTGAGGGGTAGTGGGAGGTAAATGCACAGAGGCTCGATTGCTGGCACTGAAAGCAGATTCGGCGCACTTACTGACCTTGCATTGTCCTTGCTGTAGTGTCTGTAATTCCTTTGCTGCATTGGAGAGATGGAGCTGTGTTTCGTGTAGCCAGAGGGAGAGCTCGAAGTTTTCCCTGCATAGGTGAGCGATGTGTTCAAGCTCGACAAGGCACTTGTGCGTGGTTTCTTGTAACGTCGTCGACAGAGACAAGCATGTACGGATGAGATGAGCCTGGACCGATGTGTCACAGGTGGGTTTGCTCAAGGGAGCACAGGGGAATTGAGTCTTGGACGGATGATGAAACACGGTGTTTTGCACTAGGTCCAGTGAAAGTTTGTGGTGTCGCACGAAGTCAATGACTAGTATAGGTTAGTCAATTTTGCACACTAAAAAAGTCCACTCGAGTTTGCAGTTTGCGGAGAGTGAGACGACGTGGGAAGTTGAAGCTGAGCACTGTAGTTTAGTTGAATTCACGGCTTGCAGTGAAGTATGATGAGGGCGGATGTTCGACGACGCTAAGGACGTAGGCAGCAGCGAAACATCGGCGCCTGTGTCCACTAGGAAAAGGTATCCCGACGAAATGTCTTTAATGTAAAGTCGCCCGCAATTATTCGGTTGTTCCCAGACAGAATGGAGCAGGGGGGGTGCCTGCCATGATGTGCGCAGGAGGCGGCACCTGGACCTACCTGCGATTGGCGTTTGGGAAGCAGCAGGGTGCTCTGCAGTTCTGTGCCGCCTCACCAAACTATGTGTGCAAGTAACAGTACGTGTAGTGCGGTTGCATTTCCTGCGGAAAGTTCATTGCCAGTGGTGGTGGCCGAGGTTTGGTTGCAGGAGGGCTCGTGTCCGTGGGCGGAGCCAGTGATGTCCCAGTTGCTTGTTTACTGCTTCAGGGAGCGAGCGGAATGGTCGGCAGAGTACGGCCCTGGCCGCGTCCGGCCGCAGGGCGATGAGCCTGAACCTGAGACTTGTCAGGTAGGCAGTGGCTGGCCAAATAGAGCAGTGATGCATCGTGTAGCTTGTTAGAAATTGTCATTCTTTGATCGACAGGTTCAGGAGACCTCTGAGCCAGAGCAAAGCGGATGTGAGGAGATAGTTTATCTGACCAGATGGCGAGGAGAGCTGTGTCAGAGAATAGATCGGCGCTGACCAGGCACGTAGCCGTCTCCAGAGCTGGGAAGGTTTGGCGTTGTCTAGTTGCTTGACGTGGAGCACTTGCAGTATTGCTGCCTCAGTTGAGCGTGCAAGCCGATGTAGAACTGTCTTTTTGGGTAGAGTGTACCAGGTAGATGAGTCCGAGGCGTCGACCAGGTCAGCAGTCAAGCCCTCCTGGTCGTGCAGGTGGGTGATGAGGCACAGAAACCTGGTTGACTCGTCGAGTTTGTAATGGTCAAACACTTCATCAACAATTTTGAACCAGGTTATTGCTCTGTTGGGATTAAACGGCGGCAGCGTCAGTAAGCGTTGTAGAATGTTCAGAAGAACAGGTTGAGTTGAGTTCGTCGAGGCACTGCCTGAATCGAGCTGTTGTTGCTGTAGTATTCCAGGAGAGTGTGCCTCCAGGGAATGTGGCAATGACGGCTGTTCAGATGGCTGTGTGAAGGTGACACGCTGTGGTTGAGCACGATCCATCGGGATGTGGAAGACTGACGTGGATGAGGCTCCGAGATGAGCCGAGAATGGTAGCGGAAGCTCGACTGGAGTCGGTGTGGGGGCAACGGGTGAGAAAAAGTTCAAAGTTTGAGAACACGTGTCAGTCTGCAAAAAGCTCAACGTATGATCAGAGCCGGGGCGAGGCGTCCAGAAGCTCAGTGTGGGAAATGATGTTGAACGTGGGACAGAATATGTGAATGTTCACTGTTCATAGACACTCCACTCAAAACGGTGTGTGGATAAGGTGAATGTCGTGGCACAAAACACTGAGGCATAGCAGTGGGACGGAGGTGGAGGTCAGGCACAGATAACAAGTTATTGTTCCTGTTGCAGGCTGAGGTATCGAAGTAGGAAGGCATGTGCTGATGCTGAACCGAGGCAGGTGCGGGCGTGGTTGGATGCTGAGGAGGTAAACCTGTGAATGAAGCAGTTCCGGCCACGTGGCAGGTATCTGCGTGGTACTGCACGGATTGTGGCGTGGCAAATCGTTGTCCTGGCGGTAGTAGGTTGTCCACCGAAGCATTAGCAGAAATCGGCATTGGTCCCGCACTGCACGGAGATCCTTAAGAGGTAACTGCACAGTTGATGAGGGAGGGCACATGTGGAGGGAACAAAGGCGTTTGATAGCCGGAGTCATGCGCACTCATAACCTCACTTATTGTTGCAGGCTCAAAAACGTCCAGCGAAATCGGCGGAAACATCGAGTGAGAGGCATCGTGTTGCAGTCCTGGCGGGTGTACATCGCCCGCAACATGATGCATGTGGATCACAAAATCTGACGTTAGGCACTGGGCTGAAGTCATTGTTCAAATGCTGTGTCGATGTAATACATGTGAAAATAACTGATGTGGAGGTCATGGACACAGTAAAACAGCGAAAACGGAAGAAGTTACAGCTCAGGGTCACCAATGAGTAGGATTACCGGGTTGGTTGCACCAATAATCACACCCATTTAGCAATAGTTCATTTATTAACCTTAACACATACAAGGATCACAAAGAACTGAACTGAACATGGCGGAACAGCCAAAGATAAGGCTTAGAGTCCAAAGGTGAATGCATATGGATGTTGGTGTCGATTTCATTGGCGCCACAGTATCATACGCCCACAGCCATTACAGCATGTATTTAAAGCAAACCTGATTTGCATCATCATAGTGGCACTGCTCGCTCCAGTCTTATGTGACTGGCACAAAATCTGAATAGACGTCTTTCAGATGCAGTAACATGGCTACCCGCTTTCAGTGATTTTTTTTCTGTCAGTTTTATATTTTTCATAGACAAAAAATTTTTCCATAGAGTGAAATCTGTAAGATGATCAGGTCTTTGTACTGCAATTCATTTGCACAACAGTCCATCTAATATCTCCTCCATCCCCTCCCCTCCCCCCCCCCCCCACACATACACCACTCTTCCCCAAATACACACTCATTGACCTTGATTATGAAACTGAGTATTCCTTGATGCCTTAGGATGTCTCCCCCCAGTCTATCCCCTTTACACACATGTTGTGTTGAAATGTAACAGCTCATTCTTCATATTGTAGGGAAGCAGCCTACTCATGCCGTAGTAAATTCACATCAGTCTTTCCATTGTGTGCCAGCCAGTCCGCTATAACTAGCTCTGACGTCATAAATGTTGCGCAATACTTTAAAAATCAAATAAATAACCTAAAATGTTTCTAGCATGTCAGGAGTAATACTAAATTAATATGTGTTGAATATCAGTTCGATAACTTTAACCATTTTCGAAATTTTGACGTTTTTCTGTAAAAATCATTGGCGCAACAGAAAAGAGCTAGAACGTTAAAAATTTATATTTAGATTCATCTTTCATAATAATTAATAAAAACAGTACTTTGGATTTCACAAATTAAAATTTTAGTGGAAATTCATGATTTTCTGGTTTTCGTCTTAAAACTTAAGGAAGCAAGATAGATTAAGTAGGCAAATAAATAAGGCTAGGATGTTTATATTTAAGTAGGTTGGAGATCCGCTATAACTATGAAGATGTGAAAAGTTTCACTTGAATACCTATAAAACTATAGCGATAGCGTATCTCCAAAGGGCCAGTTCAGAGCTCGTCTACTGCGTGCAGTGTAATTAAATTAGTTCTCTCGCCCAAAATATTTAACTCAGCCACGTCAAAATTTTATTATCAATACTTAGCTGCGTGCTGAATGCACATTTAAATTGAGAGCTTCATCGGCCATCAGCAAAAGAAGTTATGAATTATTCAATAACTTAAAGTGGTGCATTACTAGCCCAGCGGCTAGTCGGGAGAGCCGATTTGATCAGACGTTCCCTTAGCCGTCCGCACCGCGGCTTTATATATAAGAACGCTGCGCGAGGAAAGAAGGCCCCAGTTCTCTCCAGACGCTAGAATTTGGCAATACGATTCTTTTTCCCGATTCGATTCCTACGATTCAATCTCACATTGCATATCGATTCCTACGATTCGTTCACGGTTCTTTCACGATTCATTCTAGTCTGCGATGGCACGATTCTTATGGAATGCAAAAAGTTCTACATCTTACTCACAGATGGCAGGACATGTCAAATTGTCAATGGGGTTACAATCGAACTGTGTCAAGATAAGATATGCCAGAAATAGTTTATTTATGAGTAAACATGCATACGACGTTACAAGTGTGATTCTCGATTTATACGTTTAATACCTTAATTGATGAAAGGTCACGTTTCATTTGATTGCATCTATTGTTTTATTTCAGTAAAGGTGGTGCAAAATTACGTGGTATGCCAGTTTGGTTGTGTGGCTTGAACGTATCTAACTACAGAAGTCTGTTTTATAGTAACAAAATCTAGCAGTGAGGCAGACGTGGTTTGGCTCATATCATCCTATTCAAATAAAGTTGAATGCAAACAGTTAAATAAATATACATTTTCATTTCCGAGATACCAGCGATCAGAGGAAACCATGTCTAACCGAAAACATATCTAGGATGATTGTTACTATTGGATGTACAGTAAGTCCAATGTCTTTGTATTCGGATAATGTTATACCGCCATCTCACAAAATTTTGTTACACCTCTACTGTAACATACAATAGTAACAAAGATTTACGAAATTGTGATATAAAATACTTATTGTGTAAAATTGAGTTTTTTTCAGGAAACACACCAATATAGATAAATTTAAAAATCAAAATCTTTATCTAAATATAAAATTCTATCCAAACTGTTAAAGCCGTTCCCAAGAAACACGAAATTCGCGTTTTTATCGTTTTTATTTAAAAAATTCTTTTGTGAAAAATCGCGTGCTGTAAGGAAAGACACTTATATACAGATAAAGATAAAAACCAAAACCTTAACTACATTCAATACGTACTAACAAAGTTTTACGAGATGGCGTTATAAAACCAAGTGAAATAGCGTTTTTATAATATAAAATTGGGTTTTTACGAATGGAACTATGTAGGATATATGTACTGTAAAATTGACTTTTTACGAAAGAATGGAACTATGTAAGTGAACTCAAGAAGCAAAAACAAGTCTAAATACAAAATTTCATTCAAATCGTTAGGGCCCATTTCGAGATACGCGAAATATAATACATAATCCAAGTGCTATTGCTCGTGTGTAAAGAAGGTGTGTGTGTTTTGCATTGTATCTGCAACATATGAGAGGTACGCATTTATTCATCATACTTGGATTTCTTGATTTTAATCGTGTGTATTGGGAGCTGTGTACTCGCTGTATATCGTTCCTGTCATCACTAGTTCGTGTATTACTTGCGCAAACTAAGCTGACGTAAATGGGAAATGCCTTTACGCTCGTTCCCATCAGCCACCGCCAAGTTTCAGCTTGAGCTTGGTTTTCACTAGACTTGGTCACTGTTTCTATGTTTCGATACAGTGTATCGATACGTGGAACTGTTTCAGTGTTTCGGAACAGCTGTGGCTCATTGTTTCGAAACAGTGGTGTTTCATTCCGCGCGTGTCTCGGATAACCGGAACAGATTCGATCTCGAGCCAGACACAGAAACTGTATCGTTGTTTCAAAATAAGGCTGTTTCAGTCCACCTGTGCTTGGAACGGACTAATTCTATCGAAACAGTGATGTTTCATTCCGCTCTGTGTCGGACGAGATTCGGGCTCGGCACAGGTACTGAAACACAACATACCACTTTGTGAAACACTTTCAAGAGTGTCGAAATCTTTTTGACAAGCAATAGCATGAAGCTTAAGATATCCGAAAATAAAGCTTCGTTTCTATCTGACTGTCCTATTCCGAAATGGCGTAACATCTGCTTTATAAACACTAACCAAACAATAAAACAACGCATACTATTCACATTCAAAATAATAGATATGTGAAAATCATTCAGTTAAATTACACTTTTTTTATAACACACGTTTCTCTGGTCATGTACAGTAGTCATATTAAGAAACGCAAGTAAGCCTACAACATTTTGAATAAAAAAAGGCGTAGAGTGACAGTTATTAGACATATACATAAATCTGATGTAGGTATAATTGCAAGCAACCTGTTTGACATATCACTGATAGTGTAATGGTGAACGGCAAGGGCTGGGAAGCATGGTGAATTTATAGTAACGGTTCGAAACACCTTGAAAGACAAATTTTTTTCTGTTATATTTTGTTATTTATTCGAATTATTTGGCATTATTTGTGAGTCTATAGCCACTGTGCCTATTATCCACAGTGATTCCCTTTGTGTGCATGGAAATTAGCAAGATGGGTATATTACCCATACTAACGGAACGTGGGAATCGCAGTAGCATATCCGTTGTTTCTGGAGTTTGATCCCACCTCCAGTTCCGTTCGTGGTGGTTCTTCTGTTTTCAGCTATGGCTGTCCTCAGCCAATTGAAAAGTATGAAAGTCACCACGACACGAGAACAGCGCATTTGCTTCAGGTAATACGAAACTGCCAAGACGCCTAAGTGATAGTTTCATACTTCCTGCGATATGATTAGCGCTCTCACACCTCATTTATGTTTATATGGACATACGTATACAGTAGACATTCAAGATGATAAAATGTGTAGTTTTATTAGATCACAAAAAAACAAACTGTTTCAGTGTTTCGAAACAGCGTATCGAAACATTACAATGTACTGTTTCATTTGTTTCGAAACAGTTACGTGTTTCAGTTTGCCCATCTCTAGTTTTCACAGTATTCAGTAATATTACGGCCCACGAACTTCGTTTTTTCGTTCCGAGCTTCCTTTGTTCACACGCATCCTCCATTTGACTGCCATCTGGCGGTCGTAATCATTCGGCACGACTCGGCATGATTCGGAAGTTGCCTTCGAATCATAAGCGTACTAAGAATCGATGAATCATTGGAACTAGGAATCGTCACGACTCCGAAACATGCAATCGCTCTTACGATTCTTTTGAACGACGATTCATCCGTATCACGATTCGATTCTTACGATTCTTTATTTAGAGTCGTTCAAATGAACGACTCATTCACGAATCGCCACAACTCTACCAGACGCTGAATAGCACGTCATCTGTGTCGGGAGTCGCGTCGCGTCGGTATCATTACTACTAGTGATGGGCTAAACTGCGATTTTCCGATATCAGTGATTTCTGTGAATGCTACTTTTCAGTATCTGTTATTCTTAACTGTGATTTGTCGCAGTTAAGAGTCGCAGTTAAGGAACCTAAGTCGCGTATCCCTCCGCCACTGCTATTTCTGCTACTTCCGCGATTTCTGCGACTTCTGCTACTTCTGCGACTTCTGCTACTTCCGCGATTTCTGCTATTTCTGCGATTTCTGTGACTTCTGCTACTTCTGCGATTTCTGTGACTCCTGCGATTTCTGCGACTTACCACCGTATGAAAAAGTTACATCTGTCCACACAGAAAATTGCATCTCAACAAACCTGTCATTGGTAAGTACGTTTTACGTTTATTCTTCCGTTGGCTTTAATTTTGTATTAAAGAAACAACTGTGAAAATATTAATAGTGTAATTAATATGTAATTAGCCGCACAGTACCGTAATAGTTCGTGTTTAGAAAATGAATTCTAATATATTGTTATGTTCATAGGTACCTGAACTACATTTCAGTCACTCAGTAAAGTGATAATTCAAAATATCATTGTCAACAGATCTGAAGAAATTGCCAGTCTTTAGACCGTTTTCGTCAGACGAGAGGTTAGTTTCTAAGCGTTTTGATGGACTTAATTACTTCAGTGAGATCGTTCTTGCGAATGTGATACAGCAAATATTAGCAAATGTGATATAGCAAATATTAGCAATCTACTCTGTCAATTATATTGCTAGTAATTAGTGACAGCAAAAATTGTTTAATAATCCTTGTGTTTTTGCAGACGCAGTTCTGACTGATTACTGGTTGCTGTACATATCTATCCACATCAAGGCTGTTGAGAGAGACTCGTGAAGATTCAAGACAGCTCTTAGAGGATTTGCAGTTTAAAAGTGAAATAATTATGAAATAAGTGTGTGGCTGATTAAAGTGTTTTATTGAAGTTGTTGTGCGATTTTAAAGGAATAATAAATGTTAAATACATTGAGTGAATAATAAAAATCTCATTTTCCACATGTTAAGCCGTCCTATACCCGTAATTTTCCGCCACTTATTTATTGGTAAACACTTGTTGGATACCAACGTGCCGCCCCCCCCCCCCCCCGCTTTCTCCACAATCTTGGTGTGACACTGACCTGTAACATATCCCGAAGTCTACAATATGCATTTTGAGGCTGTTGATATGAAAGTGGGAAGTACAGATCTTCCAGTTAAATCAGGAATAGCTTAAGTGCATTACTTGAAAGTGACACAGGAAAAGCTTACTTATGTAGGTGGTAGTAGTGTCGGCAAAAAGTTCTTGTGTGTGAAGTTGCCATGTAGAACACCAGGTGTAAAACTTTCCTCCCGAGTCTTGAACTGTGTCGGAACAAAAGTGAGGCATTCATATGACTGTTTTCATTTCTCTACACTTACACAAATGTCTGAGTTCTGCTGTGTTAACATTGCAAAGTCCTGTAGGCATGTGGAGTATTAACCAAAACTGTCATATTGGAAGCAGAATCAAACACATTTGTTACGTTACTTGATATTTTCAGGAGAAAAAGGCAATGTTGCTTCTTATTAATATAATACATTCAGAGTCACAGCAGTATTTGACCAGCCATAACTGATGCTGAATGTGCATGTCGTCATATAATATGAAGGGCTTATTTCAATAGTGGTACAAGTCCATTACCTACACTTTTTTGTCTATAATGCTTCTGAAATTAGTGATCCAAACAAACATAAATAAAGGTTCATCTCTAGCAAGAAGCCATATGTTTGAATATTTCTGGTATCTCAACTGCAGATTTTTCAGCGCTCATTTAACTTTACGACTCTATATCTCAAAATTAACAAAAATGGACTTGTACCACTATCGAAATAAGCCCTTCATATGCACACACAGCACATCGATCTCGTGAGGCACAAGGCTCTCATAACGAAGTACGTACGTCGGTCAACAGATGACACTAGGAAAAGTATGTTAACTGCGCTTTTTAGTTGCTACTTGCGACTCTTAGTTGCGATTTGTCACAGAAATCGCAGTTTGACTCGGTAGCGAATAGCGTAGTATGAACTTTGCTCAACAGATGGCAGTGCTAACTGCGCTTTTTAGTTGCTACTTGCGACTCTTAGTTGCGACTTGTCACGGAAATCGCAGTTAGACTCCACAGCGTACCGCAGAGATGGGCGTAGTACGAACTTTCACCCACAGATGGCACTGTTAACCGCGCTTTTTAGTTGCTACTTGCGACTCTTAGTTGCGACTTGTCACTGAAATCGCAGAAAGCAGTGCTAAATTCGACCAATAGATGGCTCATGTCTTTGAATGTGAAATACTACTTGCGACTGCTAACTGTGACTGAAATCGCAGTTAGATTCTGTAAAGTTGCTACTGTTATATCTGTGACTTCTCAGTCACTGTGATTTCTAACAGATACGCGATTTCCTGCCCACCACTAATTACTACAAACAGCCTCGGATGCCGTATTAAGTTACTCGAGATACGCGTAACCATGAAATCATTTGCGAGTGAAGTGTTAATTCTGGGTTGACTTTAATTATCGATCTTCAGTTTGCGTATTGTCGTATTTTCACGTGCCGCCGCGGGACAGACAATCTACCAATTATTTAGCGTGGCGTTTGATGAATCTAATCATCAAATTATGGCGAGCATTCATTTAAACTTTTAATTTGGACAGTTATAGTTGCATCAGCGCATTAGACTCTGAACTGCTCTGTTAGTTAGGTTGTGTGGATTCTTTTGTTTTTCATCTGTGACTTTCAGAATATACTCAACTATTTTAGAAAATCGTTTTTGATTATAAATCCCGGACAATCTCCTAATTCCTCAGAGCTATAAGTTGTAACTATAAGTGTATTCTCAGATGAGGCACTAGGAATTCTAATTACAGGCTTCACGTTTTGCTAATCACTTTCTGGTAGCCAATATTGTAGTTAGTCAGTGTTGAGAACGGCAAACAACAGCAAAAATAATAGGAACATTTTTAAGAACAATAATTTCACCCGCCGCCCCACATATGGTTAATCGGCCGGGAAATGCAGTGTTTCTACATTCAAACACATTTTTAACAACAAAATAAATTCCACCGCCGCCCCACATATGGTGCATCGGCCGGGAAATGCAGTGCTTCTACATTCTACAAATTTTATATAACAGCAACATATAATTCTATCCACCGCCCCACATATGGTGCATCGGCCGGGAAGTGTTTCAACATTCAAACAAACATATATACCACCAACAGATATTTTCCAACGTGCCGCCCCACAATATTATTCCAAGAACTATTTTAGCTCATCTTTCACATGGCACTAGAGGCAATTGATGTTGCTTAATTAACTTTTATATCATTAGGTAGGACCAATGTAGGTAATTTCACCTTCTGAACATTGAAATGTTTTTTTCAATAACATCGTGTCAATTTACTCATCAATATCACATCCATCCATTTTAGGAACATGTATAATCGATTTGTCTAATTACAATTAAAACCATTCAGTTGTCAACAATAAAATAATGAAAGGGACACCAAAAATACTGTTTTTTGCTATCTGAAACCTGTAACAACTTTGATAAACATAATGTCAGCTTAGTATGTAATTGCTAATCATAATAACATCTAATTACTTAAAAGTTACTGAAACGCATGAAACAAATTCTTATTGATAACGTATGCAAAGCAATTATTTGGACTACTGTAACATTTGCTGAAATTTTGTTCGCACATATATTTGAGACAAGGAACATGTTAGGAAGTTTGGGATGGAGTACTTTTATGTAATTAACAAAAATATAATTAGCATTTTTTATTCCAAGCATTTCGATGATACCAATATTTCCTTAAACACAGAAGAACTGTGGCTGATTTTATATCACATTCTATGCATTTCATTTCTAGCTACTGGGTGATGTTACTTTTGTAATTGCTGATAACTTTTCTAATTGAAATGGGTTTGTTTGCTGTATGTAACAATGTATTAACTGTTATAAAATATACCACATATATAGGGTGTGAGAGGGGGAGTAACAATGACCAGTATGATGTAAAATTTTGACAAGGACTCTGTGACATAATAGTACACATGAAACAACAACTTTCTTTACATTATTATTGAGAACCATGAAGTTCTCTGGCCCGTTTCCACTTATCTGACTTTCAGGAAACAGCATCTGCCACAAAGCCTCAAGAGCATCAGTTAATTATTATTCTGAAGATAGTGAGTTACATCCACCAAATTACAAGAACTTTATTTACAGCTACTATTGACATTACGAAAACACAGTTAACTTTTAGTTTATTTTCTTGTTGGGACAACATTCTTTTATTCCCAGTATTACAGTTGCATCACAGTGCGACAAATTTCTTTTCTCCATAATTTCACTTATTTGTCATCCAATGTACCCATCTTATCTTCAGTATGCTTCTATAATACCACATTTCAGGAGCTTCTAGCCTCTCCTTACCTATATAGTTTATCATCAACATATCACTTCCATGAAAACTCCCAACAATTTTTTACAGAAAAGACTTTCTAAAACTTAAACAGATACTAACTTTCAGGATATTTGTCTTTTTATTACCATTGATGGCTTTATTTTATATCTTCTGTCATCAGTTATATTGCTGTCAAAATAACAAAACTCATCTACTACTTTGAGCACTTTATTTTCTAAAGTAATTCCCTCTATATTACCTGAATTAATTTAGCTGCACTCTGTTGCATTTGATTAAAACAGCTTCAATGAGTCAAGGGGGTCTTGGGTTCCATGTGATTGCTATATTGCCTGTTTTGCAGATACACTCAGAGCCTTGTCAGACACGGCAGGTTATACAGTGTGAGTGGGATGGGTCAAATAAGGAGAATTTATATTGATCACATTAGTGTGTGGCATGCTGTGTAACAACTGGAAAAATGCTCCCTCCCCACACACCACTGATATCTATCAATTGTGAATTTATTTTATCTGAGCTATACACTATTTTTTTCTCTTATTTATGCTCATTACGTAATCTTTTTTCAAGGCACTAACCATTCCTTTTGATTGAACTATGAAGCCCTTTGCCATCATGCAATTACTTAATCAATTGCCAGCACTGAAGTTTTTCACCCTTTCTAAAATATTCTAGGCTACTATGCCTTGGTTAGACGAATTTCTTTTTAAAACCCAAAGTTTCATCCACTTCGGTGAAGGATGCCTTCAAGGGCATGAAGGTCCATTGCATGAAGGTATGAAGGTCCAATGCACACTCTGGCTTGCTGCTGAGTCAATGTCCTCTGCAGATTCGAGCAAAATGTTGGGTTTAAACAAAATATTCATCCCACCCCTGCATATTAACATTGAATATTATAATAAGTGTGACATTTCTAGATGTCAAAGTTTATATTTTACTTTAAATTTTTATTTATTTGGCCTAGATTTTATTTCTGCTATCTGCAAAATTTTGGAGAGTTTATTCCAGTTAACAGTGTCAAAAGATTTCTCTAAATCTAAAAATACTACAAATGAAGGTCTGCCTCTCTGAAATGTATCTTCTCACATAAAGTTAAAAATCTAAAGTTCCACATTCTGGCCCTAGCCAGGTAAATCAGCCCTGACCGACCACTGTGTCATCCTCTGCCAGTGGCATCATTCGACACAGTATGGAGGGGTATGTGTTCAGCACATTGGTCTACCATCATTGTTGGGTTTCTTGACCTCAGAAGCACTAGTAATCAATGAGTAGTTCCTCAGGTGGCCTTAACCGAGGAGAAATCCTTTCCATTACTGGGAATCAAACTTGAGTCCCCCAAGTGGCAGTCAGCTCAGCTACAGAGGTGAACATCTTCTAACAATAAATCATAGACTTGGTAATGCCTTGCAGTTTTTGTTGCATTCATGACTTATGAAACTGGCAGTCTGAGCAATAATCACACCTGTCAGCAACTGCCTTCTTTCTTTCTGCAATATTCTTCTTAAAGCCTGAGGGTATTTTGACTCCGTCATGTGTCCTGCATACCAGGAAGAACAGTTTTATCATTGACATGTGGAATAATCGGGTCTACTGCCAAATGTTTGTGTCGCTCCAGCAGTAGACCCGATTATTCCACATGTCACAATCTCGCCGGGAAAGCCTGAAGAGTTACGTCAGTTTTATCATTGTTGATTTTTCCATGGATCTTAATAATTGTGAGAGAATGTGTCTTGTTTCAATTTAGGTTTCTAAGTGCTTTGTCGAGGGGTATGAAAGGGAAGCAGTGGTTGGGAAGGGAGTGAGACAGGGTTGTAGTCTACCCCCGATGTTATTCAATCTGTATATTGAGCAAGCAGTAAAGGAAACAAAAGAAAAGTTCGGAGTAGGTATTAAAATCCATGGAGAAGAAATAAAAACCTTGAGGTTCACCGACGACATTGTAATTCTGTCAGAGACAGCAAAGGACTTGGAAGATCAGTTGAACGGAATGGATAGCGTCTTGAAAGGAGGATATAAGATGAACATCAACAAAAGCAAAACGAGGCTAATGGAATGTAGTCGAATTAAGTTGGGTGATGCTGAGGGAATTAGATTAGGAAATGAGACACTTAAAGTAGTAAAGCAGTTTTGCCATTTGGGGAGCAAAATAACTGATGATGGTCGAATAGAGAGGATATAAAATGTAGACTGAAAGAATGTCAGGAAGTCGTTTCTGAATGTATTTGTATGGAGTGTAGCCATGTATGGAAGTGAAACGTGGACGATAAATAGTTTACACAAGAAGAGAATAGAAGCTTTCGAAATGTGGTGCTACAGGAGAATGCTGAAGATTAGATGGGTAGCTCACATAACTAATGAGGAGGTATTGAATAGAATTGGGGAGAAGGGGAGTCTGTGGCACAACTTGACTAGAAGAAGGGATCGGTTGGTAGGACATGTTCTGAGACATCGAGAGAGCACCAATTTATTATTGGAGGGCAGCGTGGAGGGTAAAAATAGTAGAGGGAGACCAAGAGATAAATACACTAAGCAGATTCAGAAGGATGTAGGCTGCAGCAGGTACTGGGAGATGAAGAAGCTTGCACAGGATAGAGTAGCATGGAGAGCTGCATCAAACCAGTCTCAGGACTGAAGACCACAACGACAACAACAAGTGCTTTGTCAAATTGTTCTCATTGTACTCTGTCTCTTCTTCTCCCTTTTTAAACTACTGACTTCAGAGCTCTTTCTTTATATAGTTCTTTTATACATTCCTTTCACTTTCAAGCTTCTCTTCTTTGCTTAGTGCTGGGTTCTGCAGTGATGAGCAGTCCCTTGTCCACTACACTGATAGTCTTATTGAAACCATCACAGACAGGTGGTTGGCCATGGTTCTGATGAAGGAACCATCCTGGCATTTGCCTGGAATGATTTAGGAAAACCATAGTAAATCTAAATCAGGATGTCCGGACAGAGCAAACTCCATCCTCTCTAATTTGAGGTCTGTGTCTTAACAACTGCACTGCCTCATTTGGGCACTTCCCATTTACAATATTCTTTGATCTACATGCAATTTTCTACACATAACTTATAATAAAAAACTTAGTTTTTCACCTCATTGCTGCACGCATTAAGGACTCCCATTGATGATTCCTGGACCACAAACATGCTCCTATGCCCCTCACATCAACTCCATTCTGTTTGGAAAACTGTCTCCAGGCCTGTAAACATACAGCTATGCCCCATGTATGTCTTCATGACCTTCCTCTGTCCGCCTGTAAAACTGGGGCACCATCCTTCCCATGGTGAATGGAACCTTGAGCTCAGGAGAATGATAAAACATTACTGTCATGCACTGTAGATCAGGGCACATGATTTTATTGTAAAAGCATTGCGTTGCGATCATATGTTCTAGTATGACAGGATGTTGGATTTATCCCCTTTCATTATTCACCACTACTATGGTTCTTGTAACTAATATTTAATTGTGTAGCCTGCATTACTAATGAAAAATGTCTTGGCTGCCTTTTTAAACAGATGTATTTTAGTAATCTTTTTCCATCTCCTTGGACAACTTACAGGGTGACAGATATTGAAATTTTTTAAAATAATGTAAATTAGTTACAAACTATGGCGTGTACACACTTTATTCAACATGTAAACATCACTACAGATATTCGGATTTAGCTTATGACATGTTTGATATGCCTGCCATCACTGGCAGTGACATGGTGCAGATGAATAGCAAAATTCTGCATGACCCACTGCAGTGTCGGAACATCAGTGCAGTCGATGACCTCCTGAATGGCTATCTTCAGCTCAGCAACGGCTTTGGGGTTATTGCTGTACACCTTGTCTTTAATATAGCCATGTAGTTCCACAAAAGTCTCACGTGTTCAGATCTGGAGAATGTGGCAGCCAATCGAGACTCATTCCAGTGGCCTCTGGGCATCCCAGAACCAGAATGCGGTCCCCAACGTGCTCCTCCAGGACATCAAACACTCTCCCGCTTTCATGGGGTTGAGCTCCATCTTGCACGAACTACATCCTTTCGAAATGAGGGTCACTTTGCATAACGAGGATGAAATCAACGTCAAAAATCTTCACATATCATTTCGTAGTCACCATGCCATCAATTAATACCACACCGATTATTTTGTGACTGGTCATTGCACACCACACAGTCATCAGTTGAAGGTGAAGAGACTTCTCGACCATGAAATGCGAATTCTAAGTCCCCCAAATGTGCCAGTTTTGCTTATTGATGAACGCATCAAAATGAAAGTGGGCTTTGTTGCTAAGCCAAACCATATCCACATCAAAGTCATGTTCATAAATTCTGTGTTGGCAAGACACAACTGCTGTTCCATGGTCCTGGAGCTTAATAGCTGATGGGTTTGAATTTTATATGGAAAGAGGTGCAGGTCTTCAATAACAATTTGTCGTAGTGTCCTCCAGTTGATTCCCACCTTTGTGCAGCTTCTCTGATTGATTTCCTGGAGTTGATTTGAAACACAGCACGTGTCTTCTTGATGTTTTCATTGATTTGAACACAACAGTATTTTATGAGGCATCATCATATTCAAGATGGCCTTCCAAGATGGGTTGGTTGGCTTGTGGGATTGAAGGGACCAGACTGCTAGGGCCATCGGTCCCTTTTTCCACGAACGTGAAACACCCACAAAGAATATAAACAAACATGGAGTGCACAAGAGATGACACAGAACAAGAAAGACTCAGACAGAGACCAGACAAATGGAATTAAAATGACACAGAGTGTGACAGTGGTTGGCTGACCATAAAGACAATAAAGGAAAAGCCAACCACCAAGAAATGCACTAAAAACCCAGTCTAAAATCGTAAGCCAAAGGCAAAACTCAACACAAAAAAAGACAAACATTTAGACTAAGTGATAAAAGCCTCCTGCTCAAATAAAACGCAAAACTAAGCCTGCCATGGCAGCGTCATCTGTTAAAAGTGCAGGGAGTGTATCAGGCAGCTCAAAGGTCTGCCTGAGCACAATTAAAAGGGGACAAGCCGACAAAATGTGGACCACCATCAAAGGTGACCCGCAGTGACATTAAGGTGGGTTCTCATGGTGCGATAAGTAGCTGTGTGTCATCCAGGTGTGCTCAATGCACAGCCAGCAGAGAACAACAGACTCCTTGCAAGAGACCCTCAAGGAGGAGTGCCACGCACCGGTAGCCTCCTTGATGGCCCGAAGTTTGTTGGGTGAAGGAAGGATGCGCCATTCTTCATCCCAGGTGCGAAGTACCTTCTTCCGCAAAAGTGACCTGAGGTCACTCTCCATAAGGCCAATCTCCAAGGCTGGTGCACCGACAACCTGTTTGCCCGGGATGCCGACATGACCCGTGGTCCATACAAAGACCACAGATCGGCCGCAACAGGCAGGAGTATGGATGGACTACTGGATAGCCATCACCAGACGAGAGTGAGGGAAACACTGGTCAATGGCTCGTAAACTGCTTAGGGAGTCACTACAGATAATGAAGGACTCACCTGAGCAGGAGCGGATATACTCTAGAGCGTGAGAGATGGCGACCAGATCGGCAGTGAAAACACTGCAGCCAGCCAGCAATGAGTGTTGTTCATAATGATTCCCTAGAGTAAAAGCATAACCAACCTAAACAGCAACCATCGAACAGTCAGTATAGACGTCAGAGCCTTGAAACGCGGCAAGGATTGAAAGGAAGCGGCGGCGGAGAGCCTCAGGAGGTACTGAGCTTTGGGCCCTGGGCGAAATCAAGCCGAAGGCACGGGCGGGGCACATACCATGGGGGTATGCGCAGAGGGGCCTGGAAAAGAGGTGAAAGGTGGAAAACCTCGAGCCCAGAGAGAAGAGATCTGACGTGAACCGCTATCGTACACCCTGACCGGGGCCGTCATTCCAGAAGATGGACGGCTGACTGAGGGAACAGGAGACGATAATTGGGATGCCTGGGCAAGCTAAAAACATGTATTACGGACACAGAATACAACATTAATTTATTTCTCTCCAAAGAACGTACATCATGGAATTTAAAACATTAATTCAAGGATAATCAATATTTCCAGAGTGCCTATAATTACAAATATCAACCCGCAACACCCTCCCCACCCTGGTCAACTTCTAGAGGAATGACCAGTTGAACGGGGCATGAGATTATGGATCCTTCTGAAGTTCGTAAGGTTACAGTTCGTATTTTCCCATCTCTTCCTTCATGAAGATCTTTTTTCCGCGCCTTCCTCCACATGTGTCGTGGACGAACATCCTCTTGTAGAAGAACATCACCAAGCTGGAGTCTTCCTGAACCTGGCCTTGGTTGATGAGTTTCATGGAAGTTTTTGAGCAGGATCAGAAATTCTTTCTTCCACCTGTTCCAGAAGTGTTCTACCATCTTCTGCAGCCGTTGAAATTCCTTGGACAAGTCCTTTCTAACGTGATTCTGGACCAGTAGGTAGTGTTGTGAGTCTATCACCTACAAGGAAATGTGCGGGCGTCAGTGGCTCAGATTCCTCTCCCCCTTGCGTAATTGGTCTAGAGTTTAGTGCTGCTTCTATGCTGCCCAAGATTGTGTTGAGACCTTCTTCGCCCATCTGTGACTGTCCTAAAACTTTTCTCAGGCAGCGTTTGACAGAACCCACCAACTGTTCCCAGAATCCTCCCCACCAAGGCGCGTGTGGGGCGATGAATTTCCAAGTGATGGCTTGCTGGGCGAGGTACTTGTGCGTCTTGCTTGCCACGAGAGCCTGCCACAACTCCTTCAGCTCTAAGTGCGTGACATGGAAGGTAGTAGCATCATCAGTGTAAATTGTGCTGGGCACTCCTCGTCTTCCGACAAACCTTTGTAGGGCTTGAAGAAATCTGTCAGTTGACATATCTGAGCTTAGTTCCAGGTGTATGGCTCGTGTTGTTGCGCATGTGAATAGAGCAATATACGCTTTCTTCGTAATATGTCCTTGTCTGACATATAATGGACCAGCAAAGTCAATACCTGTTACTGTAAATGGTTTCAGCGGTGAAACTCGTTCAGCTGGTAATGGAGCCTCAGTTTGTTGAACAACGTGAGCTTTCACCATCTTACAAGGTGTAGAACATGTTTAATTGCCTGTCGAGCTCTAAGGATCCAGAATTCTGTGCTCAGTTCAGATAACACTATGTTTACTCCAAGGTGATGCAAACGAATGTGAGTCTGCTGGATCAGTAAACGTGTGAAATGATGATGTCCATCAAGAAGAATCGGGTGGCGTTGATCTCTGGTTAATTCTGCAAACTGCAGCGGTCCACCGAGATGAATAAGACCATTATCCAAGAATGGGTTGTAGCGGGCTATCTGAGAATTACGTGGTAGAGGCATGTTGTTGTATAGTGCACGCAGTTCGAGCGCAAAATGTTGCTGTTGAACAACTTGAATCCAGTAAGTGCGTGCTTCGCCCAAATCTGATGCTGTTAGTTCTCCAGATGTTCTGTTTTCTTTCAATACGTGCCATTTAAAGCGAAGTACCCATCCTGTAACTCTTAACAGCTTGAAATAGCTACTGTACCGTGTAGCTGTTAAAATAGGAATCGTTGTTTGTACCATGAAGACTTGGTCTGTTAATTTCTTCTTTTCTGGCAAGGAGTGCTCTTCCGTTTGTAAAATTCGAGGCCACTGTGTTCTGTTCTTTGTTAACCAAGCAGGTCCATGGAACCATACAGAAGCATGGTGAAGTTTATCTGCTGTGGTACCTCTGGAGGTTAGATCAGCTGGATTTTCGACACCAGGGCAGTGCCTCCAATGTGACGGATTCGTTAGTCGTTGTATTTCCGTAACTCGGTTTGACACGAAGGTTTTCCATCGATTAGGGTCATGTTGTATCCATCCTAAGGCTACAGTTGAGTCAGTCCACAATGTTGCACGACTTGCATTACAGCTCGTGGCCTTACAGAAATAATGAAGTAGTCTTGATCCAAGAAGTGTCGCTGGAAGTTCCAGCCGTGGAAGAGGTTTTTTTTTATGGGAGCTAGTCGGTTTTTACTGCAAACTAAATGGACTGATACCATATTTGTTGTGGTGCACCGTACATAAAGGACTGCTCCGTAGGCCTTTTCTGATGTGTCGCAAAAGACATGGATTTCTGGCTCAGTGTTTTCAGGTACACCAACCCATCGGGGAATTTTTATGTGTGAACATGATGGCAATCTTGATACCCACATTCGCCAGCGTTTGCTAAGATCAAGGGGTAAAAGCTCATCCCATTCAATTCCTCTTGACCAAATTTCTTGAAAAATTATTTTTGCAGGCGACAACAAACCCAGTGGGTCATAGAATCTAGCAGTGCTTCGTAGTACTTCTCGCTTAGTGGCAGGACGATTTATAACATTGTCGGTAACATTGTTGTGAACAACACTGAGCGTATCAGTCTGTGTGTTCCAGTGGACTCCCAGTACCTCCGTATCTGTAGTGTTTATGACACCTTCTGATTGCCATATTCCAATCAGTTGGCTTGAATTTGCGGCCCACTTTGCCGTTGGTAGACTGATCTGTCCCATGAGTGATGTAAGCTCATAATATAAGTTAATTATGGCATTGTCATCTTTAGCACCTGCTACAAAATCATCCATGTACATATTATCTTCAACAAGTAAAGCAGCTTGTGGAAAATTCGTTTTGTGCATTACAGCAAGTTCTTTCAGCGTGGCTGCAAGAAGAAACGGACTGCAGGTAAGTCCGAAAGGTAGCCGGGTGAAACGGTATGTAATCCTTTCGTCAGTTGTAATATAATTTCCTTGTTGATCTACGATTACTTTGTACCAAAAAAACCTTGTGAGATCTCTATCTTTCCTGTGAAGAACTAACTGTAAAAATGCCTGTTTGATATCGGCAATTAAGGCTACTCGATGTAGAAGATATCTCAGTAATATTGAAAGAATGTCAGGAAGTAAATTAGGACCTATTTCTGAAGAGTCATTCAATGAACGTGCATTCTGGTCGTGCGACGAACCATCAAATACAATCCTCCATTTGATGATACCTAACTTTTCTTTCTTTACTACATGATGTGGCAGATAAAATGTGTCACGTAAATCTGTCCAGATGGGGTGACTTCCACATGTTTCTTCTTGATGTGTTCTATCATTTGCGCCTCGTAAATTTGTTTCAGTTTCTTGCCCTTCGTAAATTTTTTCTCCAGTGAAGCAAATCTCTTCTCTGCTTGCTGAAGATTATTAGATAACATAACGTTGGGTTTTCTGGGGAAAGACACGACTCTTCTTTTGTCTTCGATGCAGTAGGATTTTGAGAAATCTTGCAATAACGCCAATTCCTTCTGATTCAGAGTTGTTTCATCTTCTGTGATTCCCATTGTTTCTAAATTCCAGAAACGTCGTAAAATATCGTCTGTTGTTGTCGCTGTCTCTAAACTGTTGTAGTTTGCCGTCACAAGGTTAGCCGTGGTGCTTGATTTGCTTACACTAAGAATCCAACCTAGAATGGAAGGTACCAGAACAACTGATGATGTTAGTCAATCGGAGGGGAATCTTTAACGATTTTCCAATAGTAATCTGCTCCGATAAGAATCTCGATGGGAAGATCATCTGTACCATCTCTTAGGTCCGCAAACTGAAGTCCCCGTGTGCGTACAAGTTTTCTTAAATCGGAAGGCACAGTTGGGTGCGCGGAAAATGAGTATGTGCTTTCAAACGCAGTCATAGACGTCTTGGAATTAGTCCATGTACCCTGTAGTGTGAATTCTACGACTCTACGATGCGTTGAAGTTGCGGATGGCATTTCAAAGGCGTTGACAGATAGATCAAGATGTTCTATAGTTCTTAAACCTAGCTCATCAATCAGGAACTTGGAAATGAAGCTTGACTGACTACCGCTATCCAGAACGCAGCGAGTAAGTTTGCTTAATCCTGCGGGTCCACTGACCCAAACTCGAGCTGTCTGAAGATAAGTAAAACCTGCTGAACTTACGTCGATTCTCCCTGCAGATGTAGAGCTAATTTGCTGAGAAGATGAAGAAGAGGCAGCAATGTCAGTACAAATAGCTTTGTGATGACTTTTCTTGCACTTAGAACACGAGACCTTGCCCTTCTTACTGCAGTTTCTAGCATTATGACCACGGTTTAGACATATAAAACAGCGATTATCTTGCTTTAGTTTATCGATACGTTGTTGGCTGTCAGTTACTATGTTGCAGTCTTGGGCCCAATGAGAGCGAGCTTCGCAAAATACGCAATATGGTTGTTCCGGTACTTCTCGTTTGGCTTACACGGATTTTTCGCTTGCTTTGAATTTATGTGAAGCGCTGCTGCAGTGGGCGTGAAGCTAGATGACTGATATTCTGTACGAATCTTTTGTGCAGTGAGAGCACCACGAACTTCTTCTTCCAAAAAGTTAAGTAGTTTTAGTACATCTCCTTCCGCTACTTCGGTTCTTCTAGCATTAATGACCCATTTCTGGCACATTTCAGCGGGAAATGCACGCAGAATTTTCGGAGTAAGAATTTTACCGTATGCCACGACGTTCTCTCCTAAGGCACGCAGTGCTTGAATACGACGGTTACATTCCAGGAATGTACTGTTCAGCGTTTCAGGTGTCGCTGACTGTACAGGCTTTAGCGCATCCAAATAATCGCGGTGCGCCTGTATAATGCGATTGCTATCTCCGTATCTATTCAATAAAATTTTCTTTGTTTCTTCATGTGTGTTAGCCGTTATAGGTATTCCATCTACTAGTAACTTCGGTTCGCCTGACAGATACCCTCGTAGGAAAACATGTTTATTTACTGTAGAAAGGGATGGGTCTTTATCAGTGGTCGATTCAAATTGTTCCCAGAAGCGGGACCACATTTCGACATCTCCGCAAAGTGACTCAAGCTTAATTGCTGGTAGCTTGACAGAATGGAATACAGTTGGTTGTGTGAGCACTGGTGGTGACGTGATATTCATCTGCGACGTTGAGGCTGAAAGCTTGTAATCAATTGCTTTTGTAGCCTTCTGTATAGCGCGTTTGACTTTGTCTATATATTCCTCACAGCCTCAGCACGTCTGCATTGTATTCATCGTCAAAGAGAAAATTATGAATAACGTCGTCTAATGAAACGAGCTTCTCTAGAGTTTCTTGAAGACGTTCCCTGTAATGTTCAAAATCATCAAACGGGCTTTCTATGGTAAGAGCATCAACAGCCGCACAAAACCGCTAGCAGTAGTCCTCTCCCTAGTTCGCTTTCTTTTAAAGTTTGCTAACTGTATCTCTGATTCGTCCTGCGTTATGTCTTACTAAAGACGGCTGTTGTAAGATTGTTTACGAGTGCGCTTTTGAATAGCTTAAACGTTTAACAAGCAGCGTATGCGCAAACGTAAGTGAACGCAAACCTTTTAATAAAACTAGCTACTCTGAGTGCAAGTTTCAGGCTTGCAATACAAAGCCGCAAAGATTGTTTTGAAGCAACCAGTTCATGTGATCATATTATATTGGAATGGACTTAGCTTGTGATGCAGTCCGACGTCGTCTCTTGTTTCCTACAGTGTGAAGTAAGCCGTTAATTGTTGAAATCACGCAGGAAATCGCAATTTGTTCCCGGGTTTCGGCACGAAAATATTACGGACACACAACACCGTGATTCCAATACAACATTAATTTATTTCTCTCCAAGGAACGTACATTATGGAATATAAAACATTAATTCAAGGATAATCAATATTTCCAGAGTGTCTATAATTACAAATATCAACCCGCAACAACATGTGTAGCATAATCTGCCAGTAATCGTTGGTGCTGGAACCGCAATGGAGGGACACCTGCCTCCACAAGTACGCTGTTGACAGGGCTTGTCCGGATAGCTCCAGTGGCGAGTCGGATCCCGCTGTTAAGGATGGGGTCCAGCAACCGCAATGTGGAAGGGGATGCCGAACCATAAGCCAGGCTCCCACAATCTAGACGGGACTAACAAGCCCATTAATTTCAATTAAAAAGAGGCAGACACTTAAGACAGATCCCTGCGGTACCCCATTCTCCTGAACTTGGGAGGAACTGTGGGAGGCCGCAACTTGCACGCGGAAGGTATGACGTGATGTTGCCATGTCGTATTGTAAGCCATCTGCATGTCAAGAAAGATGGCGACCAGGTGCTGACGGCAGGCAAAGGCCATACAGATGGCAGACCTGAAGTCTCACCAGATTATCGGTGGCAGAGCGACCCTTACGGAACCCACCCTGAGACAGAGCCAGAAGGCCCCGAGACTCGAGTAGCCAACTCAACCGCCGGCTCACCATGCGTTCAAGCAACTTGCAAAGAACGTTGGTGAGGCTAATGGGGCGGCAGCTGTCCACCTACAGTGGGTTCTTGCCAGGTTTCAAAACAGGGATTATGATGCTTTCCCGCCATGGCGACAGGAACTCACCCTCAACCCAGATACGGTTGAAAAGGTCTAGGAGGTATAGTTGGCAGTCCACCGAGAGGTGCCTGAGCATCTGACAGTGGATGTGATCTGGCCCGGGAGCCATATCAGGGCAAGCGACTAGGGCACTTTGGAATTCCCACTCACTGAATGGAGCATTGTAAGATTCAGGGTGGCGTGAGTGAAATGAAAGGCTCCAACATTCCAACTGCTCTTTCAGCGAGTGGAAGGCCAGTGGGTAATTCGCAGAAGCGGAACTCTGAGCAAAATGCTCCGCTAAGTGGTTTGCAAGTGTGGCGGAGTCAGTACAGACCGTCCCATTCAGCAAAAGAGTAGGTACGCTGACGGGGGTCCGATAGCCATATATTCGTCTAATCTTGGCCCAAACTTGCGATGGAGTGGTACGGAAGCCAATGGTGGAGATATGCCTTCCAAGAACTTTTGATCTGACTTACCCAGCCAGTTATACAAAGACCTACAATTTAGTGTGGACTCTGAGCCACAATGCAGCTTGGCATTTGAACACTGCTGCTTGTTGCTTTTCAGCCATTCAATCTAGATATTGAGATACTTTATAGTATAGGTGGTTAATGATTTATGTTTTTGTTTTGAATTGGTTGGGGTTCACAGTTTCACATGGGAACTTGCTGAATATTTCTTCACCAGGATACAAAAATGCACTGTAAAACCTAAACAGGGAATCAAGCTCTACACAAAAATTATTTCAGCGAATTCTGTTGTGGTTGTGTAAATCATAGTTCAGCTAAAACTGGTTTTTAATGTTAGAAAAACAGAATATTATGGAGTAGATGTGCTGGGAGTTGAGTGTAAAAATTTCAAGATCCTGAAAAATATTTCTATGATATGTGCAATTAATAGCTATACACAATATTTTCACTGCTCGTATCTGCCTCAAAAGGTAATACAATAAAACAACAGCGAGTGAATATATGCAATATAAGCCAACATTCTTGTGTTTATATCAATGCAATGACAGATACTTCTAAGATCAAAACATATGAACTTTTAAAATACAGTAGAGCGTCGATTATCCGAACGTCGGTCAACCGAACCGCCGCTTAACAGAGCTGTGTACTCGCTCGCACCTGTTACTCTCCCACCCTACCGTCCATCATCCCCCTCACTCTAAACCAAGTTTCCCACAGTAGTCGCCGCACTGGGCCACCGCTGGCGGAACATTGCTTCTAATGGGGCCTTCACAAGGCGCTGCTGACCGGCCAAGCCGCCAGTCGCTTTGTTTCAACAATCAGCACACTTCTGTCGGCTTGGCACTGGCAATAGAAGTAGCGGCAGTATCAAAGCTGTTCACAGCAACAGCTGCGCCAGCTTAGAGTTGAGGCGTGCCGCTCCGCGCAGTTTGAAGGATTGCGCGCCCCCAAGAAGAGCTTCTCACGGTGCAAACAGTCACCTTCTGTTCTCTGTTACGACCACTTGTGTGCTGCTGCGTGAAGAAGTGGACTTGACAATACAAAATGTTTAAACGTAAACGTGTTGTCCTTTCTAAGAGGGACAAGTACGAGATTGTTACAAGGTTAGAAGAAGGTGAATCTGCAACCACTTTGTCCAATTTTAATTTTGTATACTGTGTGTGTTGTTCATGCAAAATGTGTATGTAATTTGTATATATTTTTGTTTAATAAACTGTGCCACATACTACATATTCCTACTGAAGTTGCCTTTGTATGTTACTTTGTAATACTAAAAGAGATGCCTGTTTTTATGAATAAATTTACTGTACAGTACTTCTTTTTGTCAAATAAACATGGACAGTTCAATTATCCGAACAAATCAGTTTTCCGAATGTCCCCCAATTACTTCGGATAATCGACGCTCTACTGTATGTATTATATGAGTTATGCAGAAGTTAGTTCTGAAGAAGGGTGTTGTTCGAAAGCTTAGCAATGTTTTCACTTTTGGCTTTGTGCCTATCGAGTTGGTACCTTTACTCTGTCCATTATTTGTGTTATGTAATTTGTTTGTGTGGTGTGTGAAGATCTCCTCACTTTGAATTCATGAAATGAAAAGTACATATATGAGCTTCTTGGTTAGTTTACCCGATATGTATTTACTTCGTTTTAATTCTTTATCTAGCCAGACCACAAGGAATTATACACACAGTGTTTTATTTAGCTAGCGGACAGTAAATTATCTGAAACGTTTTACACGCAGTGGAGATAATTTTATCATTCGTGTTACACGTGAACTTCTAATAAATGTTTGTGTTATATGTGAACTTCTAACAAATAGATGATATCTAGATGTTCTTTGCAGTTAACACTTACAGGATGTAATCAGCTGTTACATGTTGTGTTGAATAAACTGTATTTTCACACAACATTAGGTGTGTTTGAGTTTCATCATGTGCTAGAGGAATTGCTGGAAAAATTAAATCAGATGCTAGAATGAACAGTGACAAACATGACTGGTAGTCTCATTGCGGTGAAACACCTGACATTCTGATAGGAAAACCCAGTATTGTGGTTCATCCAACTTGAGAGCCAATGTCTCTTGGCCCACATCACCTCAGACAAAGCTAAATATACGAGTAGTTATGTGGTGGCTGCACTTAACAAACAAATTGCTACAGTAGTTCAAAACATCCTATTTTGCTGCAAACAATGAAGAATATATCTCTAACAAGCATGTGCTTGTCACAGTTAGAGGCCAAGCAACTTGAAAAATTGCTCCAGACTGGAGAACTTGGTGATTACATGCCATCCCAACTACTTTATTGTCTTTGCATGCTGGCAGACAACACTATTATTGATGGCGTTCTGCAGAAAATTTTGCTGTTGCACTTTCTTCAGGGTGCACAAAAAATATTCAGTTTGCACTGGTGACCACAACATTCTCTTTCAAACTGCTGAGTCACAATGTATTGACCCACAGGTATCACAACCACCTCAGGCAGGAGAGAGAGTCCTCCGCAAGCACTCCAAGCATGAGTAACTGACCTGTCTAAGCGAGTTGTGGGACTACAAATACAGCACTCCACGCATGCTTTGCAATGGCAGTGGTCTTCCACCAGAAACAAGTGTTTCCCCACCATGGAGAATATCTGCTATTATCACAGTAATTATTTTGGACCTGGAGTTTGGCAGTGTTGACCATTGTGTAGTCACAAGTAGTGACTGCAGCTGACTTCAATCTGGACAGCTATTGACTGTTTTTAGCAGATCTCTCTAGCAAGGTACAGGATTGTGCATGAAAAACTGGCCCCAAGTACCACCTGCTTGCCAGTTGTGCATGAATTGTTGTCCGCCACAAGCAGATATAGCAACAAATAGATAAACATGTAATAATCAAATAAAGAAATAACAAATAGGCTAATGTAAAGGTCTATATTTACTTAACTGCTCGTATCTCGTACATTACATTAGGTGCTGAAAATTACCTCCTTGTGCTTCAATGCACTTTTGCATGCACACTAACATGATAATATACACTTTGCACAACTCTGTCACATCAAGTCTCAAAATTTCATTATGAATATTGTTTTTCAAGTCTTCCAATTTTGTTGGGTTATTTGTATACACTTTTCCCTTTAGACTGCCCCACTGATAAGTCATAGGTGGTTATGTCCAGCAAATGTGGCAACCACAATACTTTGCTGAGAGTCTTTTCTTCTGTGAATCTTTCATGAATTGATGAGATTGATTTGCTTGAAGTATGACAGGTCACACTGATGTGCTGAAAGACGGCCTACATATATTCATGGGTTGTCACCTGTGCAGAAAATTCCTCAAACAGTTGCTTGTACACAGCAGTATATATTGTTGTTTCAAAACTGCTGACACAGCACACCAAACTTCAGTTTTTTCACCATGAAGAGGTTCCTTATTAATTATACAGGGATTTTTTGTTGACTGGGATCTGGGAGTTCACATGTCCCATCAGATGGAATCAGGCTTCATCAATCATGTTTGACATAACCATGTACAGTAATTAAGATGCTTTTCCTTATCTTCCCCCTTCAGTTCTTGGACACATGTCATTTTGTAGGGCTTCATCCCTATATGGTGTAAAACACATTGACAAGACAATATTATGAAAAGGTTAGATTGCTACTCACCATATATTGGGATGTTGAGTTGCAGACAGGTACAATAAAAAGACTGCTAAGCAAGTAAGCTTTCAGCAAAAACTGTTCTTCTGAATCAAACAACGGAACATCCAGGATGGAATGTAACAATATTACGAAAAGTATAGTTGCTACTCACTGTATAGCAGAGATGCCAAGTCACAATAGACACAACAAAAAGGCTGTCAGAAGGTGAACTTTTGACCAAGAAGGCCTTCATTGGAAAACAGACAAAACACACACAAATACACACATACTCATGCAAAAGTAACTCACACACAAATCTGGCTGCTAAAGTTGGACTCAAGTATTGTTTACTAGTTAAATAGATGTGATCTAGGCCTAAATTTTCCAAGCTATAAACATTTAAAAACCTCACCAAACATGCCTGATAACGTAACTTCTCTAAAAGCAAATTAATTACAAATTCATTCTTCTGTCATTGTATCTCTAAATCAGTACAAAAAACACCGCACATAAGACCTGTGTGTCGTTTTTTGTTTACACACAGCCAATCTCGCGTCCTTGCCAAATTTAAAACATTATGTAAACTTAATTATTCTTTCGAAACTGACCATGAGTGATAAATGTGGGAGCTGTTGTAGGATAGTGAGTAAAGGAATTTGCTGCCAATCTTGTAGGAAATATTTTCACTGGGGAGGAGGGGGATGCACTGGGGAGAATGTCGGGAGAACAGAAGAGCCTCTCTCCTGGAGCTGCAGAGTATGCAGTAGGACAATTTTGATTGGGGAACAGGAAAGGTAAATCTGTGCCCTTCAGGCACAGTTGGAGAAAGCAAGGAAGGAACTCATAAGGATTAAGGGAGATAGGGGGGGGGGGAGGAGGGTAGTGGGGAACTGGCAGCTGGTAGAAGGATTGGAAGAGAGAGAACGTGATCTGACAGGTTTATCAACACCAAAAACAGGTATCTACCACTACCAGAGTTAAGTGGAGAAGAGCCTCAGGTAGAACGAGGAGCAGGAAATGTGCAGCACACTTCTACCGAGGCCAAGAAGCCTAGGAATGTACAAAGTGTTAGGAAGAAGAAAGTGCTGCTGCTAGGTAGTAGCCTTGGGCGAGGTGTCGACCCTCTGCTACAGGAAAGTTTAGGGGCAATGTACCAGGCCACCAGTATCTTCAAGCCAAATGCAGGGATAAGTCATGTCATAGAGAACCTAGGGTCTTTATGTAAGGACTTAACAAAAGAGGACCATGTAGTGATAGTGGGTGAGGTGGGAAACAGTTTGGACAGGGATGGGGAATATGACATAGGTGGTGATCTGGACAAGATAGCTTCCCTGACTCTAGTGTGTGATTTGCAGGGGGGGATGGGGGGTTCCCCCCCCCCCCCCCCCCCCCTCTGCAGCAGACCATCCCCTCCTCTGGTTTTAGTTTATGCATCCCAACCTGGAATGTTTATTTCCCATGCATGGAGTAAAACTTTACATCTAATTTAAATTTGTGGAGCCAAACACTGAAAGTTTTTAATAAGTGTTATTAATAATATTATTAATATAATAGAGGGAAACATTCCACGTGGGAAAAATATATCTAAAAACAAAGATGATGTGACTTACCGAACGAAAG